>NW_023601653.1:53177506-53778514 GCF_014898055.3 Talpa occidentalis
TTGCACTTTGTCGAAAGCTTTCTCAGCATCCTATTGATATATTCATATTGGTTTTTATATTTCTTTTTGTTGATGTGTTGGATAACGTTGATTGATTTTCGGATGTTAAACCATCCTTGTGCCCCTGGAATGAATCCAACTTGGTCGTGGTGAATTATCTTATGGATACATTGTTGGATTCTGATAGCTAAAATTTTATATGAGGATTTTTGCATCAGTGTTCATTAGGGAGATTGGCCTATAGTTTTCCTTTTTTGTGTTGTCCTTATTCGGTTTTGGTATTAGTGTAATATTGGCTTCATAGAACGTGTTTGGTATTGTCCCTTCCTTCTCAATTTTTGGAAGAGTTTGTGAAGGATAGGCACTAATTCGTCTCTGAATGTTTGGTAGAATTCATTTGTAAATCCATCAGGTCCTGGGCTTTTGTTTTTGGGAGGTTTTTAATTACCATTTCAATTTCGCTGCTTGTAATTGGTCTGTTTAGGTGTTCTATTTCTTCTTTATCTAGCTTTGGGTGATTGTAGAGTTGTAGGAATTTGTCCATCT
The DNA here is from genome assembly GCF_014898055.3 of Talpa occidentalis. Taxonomy (NCBI): domain Eukaryota; kingdom Metazoa; phylum Chordata; class Mammalia; order Eulipotyphla; family Talpidae; genus Talpa; species Talpa occidentalis. The sequence continues at coordinate 53,178,053 of NW_023601653.1, forward strand.
CTCTAGATTGTTGAACTTGTTTCCATATAACTGTTCATAGTAGTTACTGATTATTCTTTTGATTTCTGCTGTGTCCGTTGTGATTTCTCCTCTTTTCATTTATGATTCTGTGTATTTGTGCTTTCTCCCTTTTTCCTTGTGAGCCTGGCTAGGGTTTGTCTATTTTATTTATTTTTTCAAAGAACCAGCTCTTGGTTTCATTGATCTTTTGGATTGTTTTTTAGTTTCAATTTCATTTATTTCTGCTTTGGTTTTTATTATTTCTTTTCTTCTACTGGTTTGGGTTTTTTGTTGTTCTTTTTCTAGATCTTTGAGCTTCGAGATTAGGTTGTTTCTTTGAGTTCTTTCTTGTTTTTTGATGTGAGCTTCTATTGCTATATATTTTCCTCTTATTACTGCTTTTGCTGCATCCCATACATTTAGGATATTGGTGTCCTCCTGTCATTCAATTCAAAGAATTTTTTAATTTCTTCTTTGATCTCCTCGTTAGTCCAGTGGTCTCCAGTAGTGTGGCTTTTAATCTCCATGAGGTAGGATAGTTCCTTGCCTTCTTTTTATGATTTATTTCTAGTTTGATGCCTTCGTGGTCAGAAAAGATGGTTGGTATGATTTCAATCTTGGTGTATCTGTTGATGTTTGTCTTGTGCCCCAGTATGTGATCGATCCTGGAGAATGATCCGTGTGCGCTTGAGAAAAATGTGTACTCCGTTTTTTTTGGGTTTAGTGTTCTATAGATGTCTGTTAAGCCCAAATGCTCTAGGTCTTATTTAGAGCTTTAGTTTTCTTTACTTATTTTTTGTCTTGTTGATCTATCCATTGTTGATAGTGGTGTGTTGAAGTCTCCCACTACATATGTGTTTTCTCTGATGTCTGTTTTCAGAGAGGACAACAGTTGTCTGATATATTTTGGTGCTCTTCGTTTGGTGAGTATATGTTAATGAGTGTTATTTCTTCTTGAAGTATTGTCCCCTTAATCATAATGTAGTGACCATTGGGGTCTCTTTTTTATTTTTTTGAGTTTGAAGTCTGTTTATCTGATATATATAGCTGTTCCTGCTTTCTTTTTTGGCCCATTTGCTTGTAGGATTGTTTTCCATCCTTTGACTTTGAGCCTATTTTTATCTTTGTAGCTAAATGTGTTTCCTGGAGACAGCAAAAGGTTGGGTTTTGTTTCTTAATCCAGGCTGCAACTCTGTGTCTTTTTATTGAAGAGTTTAGTCCATTTACATTTAGAGTTAATATTGATATGTTAGCATCTGTATTTGCCATTATGTTGTCTTTCCTTGATTTTATTTATTTATTCTTTTAATAACTTTTTTTTTTTTTTTTGTCTTTCGTTGTTATTCGTCCCTCTGAGGTTCTGGCTTTAGGATTCCTTGTAGTATTTTTTGGAGTGGGGGTTTAGTTCGCAATGAAATTCCGGAGTTTCTCTTTGTCTGGGAAGGTCCATATTCTTTCTTCATGGAGGAAAGAGAGCTTTGCGGGATAGAGTATTCTTGGTTGGCATCTGTTTTCTTGGAGTCTGTTGACTATGTCCCTCCACTCTCTCCTTGCCCGTAGTGTTTCTTCAGAGAAGTCTGATGTCAGCCTGATTGGTTTTCCTTTGAATGTTATCTGTTTCTTCCCTCTTGTCAGCTTCATTATTTTTTCCTTGTCCTGGATTCTTGGGAGCTTTACTATTATGTGTCTTGCTGTGTTTTTCCTTTCGTCGTGGAAGTTTGGTGTTCTTCTTGCTTCTTGTATATCAATTTTCAGCTCCTTCTTCTCATTTGGGAAGTTCTCTTCAATTATATCCATGAATATTTTCTCTGTTCCTACATCTCTCTCCTCTCCTTCTGGAATTCCTATAACTCTTATATTCCTTTCCTCATGGAGTCAGATAGTTCCCGAAGTCTTTCTTCATTCTTTTTCCTTCGTACTTCTCTTTCTTTTCTGTTTTGGTTCTTTTTATTTCTGTGTCTTCAAGATTACTTATTCGTTCTTCCATTTCATCTATTCTGCTTTCATTGCTTTTCCCAGAGTTCTTTAGTTCCTCCATTAATTCTTTGATCTCCTGCATTTCTCTTACTTCCCTCTTTAGGGACTCAATTTCCTTCTTCTGATCTATCACTTTTTTAATCATGGCAATTTTAAATTCTCTTTCTGGAAGGCTCAGAAGTTCTTCCAAGTTGCTGTCGTTGCAATCTGGGGAGTGGTTTTCTTTTTGTGGTGTGCTTCTTTCCTGAGGAGTTTTTAGGTTGCGTGTGGTTCTTCTACTCCCTACTGTCTGTTTTCTAATTTGTCGTATGCGTTGGGACACTGTGTTGCTCGGACTGACTGACATCTTGGGTGAACTTCTCCGCTCCCTCTGGCTCTTCCAGGAGCCATCTCTGTCTTCTGGGGGAGCTTTCTGCTGGTTTTAGGCAGTTTTTACTGAAGAAATGTCCCTGTTCTCAATGGCGAAGCGGGATGCAGTCCCTGCGCTCCGGTTTCAGGCACACTCTTCTGCGCACCCCGGTCTGCCCCGGACGTGGGTGCCTGCTCCTCTGTGGGCTCAGACTGCTGGTCGGAAGGGGCCTGGCGTGAATAACTTCCCGGCTGGCCACTGGGTCCTCCAGAAACCTGCCCTTTTCAAGCAGTCTTAAGAAATTTCCTGTTCTTATAGGGTGTTAGTGACTTTTTTTTTCCTGGTCGCTAGGTGGCGCCAGAGATCTCTCCTATTGTCCTTGGGGGCTGTTTTTCGCCTCCCCCACCCCGTGGGACAGAGAACAGAGCGGGAATGGTAGGGTACACCTCAACAGCTTTGGGTGCTGTGTCTGCCTTGTGCCCACCGTCGTGGAGAAACACGCCCCGAATTTTCGTGCCCCGGGTCTCAGTTCAAGCCCTCAGTCCAGGACGCGGGCTGTAGCCCAGTTCAGTGGGCGCGGAATGGCGCCTTTTGCACAGCTCCCGTGCCTGGGCGCCTGGTTCCTGCTCACTCAGGGAGGGACCTTCACCTCAGTGAGGACCTCCGCGCGTCTCCCCGCAAGCCTAGGTCGTCTCCCGCAAGCCTAGGTCGCAGGCGCGGGACCTGGGCAGCCGCGATCCCGGTCTGCACTTGCTTTTCAAGCGCGCCGAGCGCGCCGCGTTTCCGCGCAAGCTTACCGCAGCCCGGGCTGTGTGCGCGTCTCCCGGGGTCTTTGTTCTTCTCTAATGGCGCCCGGAGCGTTCGCTCACCGCCGCGGTGGATCCTGCAGGGTTCGCCTCAGCTCCGTTCACGGGGTGTGGTGGCTGCAATAGTTCCTTTCCACTCACAGGTCCCGCTTGCTGCGTCGTTTGTTCTTGTGGGTCGTTTTGGTTTGTTGTTTCCTCCTCTCTGCCGGTGGGAGAGTGCCGCCTCTGTGGGCGGGGGAGGGAGCAGGGTCTGCGCTTCCCTCCCTTCTAGTCCTCTTTTATGGCCAGTTTCTTCTTCGGGCAGTTCGCTGGCGTCACCTTGTTATGTCTTCCGTGTCCCAGTTCTCACTGGGACCTGCCGCTTTTCCTCCCTATTACTTTTTTTAATGGGAGATCTTACTCGCAGCGTCTCCTCACCGCCATGTTGCTCCGCCCCCTCAGTATTTATATTTTTTATAATAAATGAATTTGTACTTTCATACACTTTGGCTTAGAGATGAAGGCATGCAAAAAATTATGTTTCAGGGGTTTAGAAATTCAGATATCCAATAAAGGAAAGGTTTTATACATCTTTCTGATGTCAATTTGTTGGGCTATAATATTAAAGAGTTCTGTTTTTTTTAAGATTTATTTATTTATGCATACAAGAGCTGGGGTACAGGCCAGAGACGCGGGGAGTGAGAGGATTCACCAGAGACTGAGCGGGGAGCAGAGCAGGCAGACTGACCAAAGTACACTGCTGAGAGGAGCAGCAGGTGAGACAGGAGAGGTCTGCTGTGCCATGTGAGTTGCTCCCTGGCCGGCCGGGGATTGAACTTATGCTGTAATGGCTGTGGGTTGCTTCATAGTGCTGTGCTTAACACCCTGCACCACCAGGGAGACCCTAAAGAGTTCTATTTCAATTAAATTGTGACTTGTCGAATCCCATAAATTTCCTTGGCCGCACACAAGTACTGAGCTCCATTAAGGCCAGAAAGGAAAATCCACAATTCTCCTTCAAAAGGGACTTCTAGTAATATATACCGGATCTCTGAGACTCAGTTTTCTTGGCTGCCTGAACTCAGTGCTGGTCCTGTGTTTTTCCTGATATCTGGCCCTACTCAGACTTCTTGGCTTTTACTCCCTATTTTTAGAGGCCAATATGGCTTCTCTTCAGATTGTGTTGCCTCCTTCCCTGGGAGTCTGTGCTGTAACCCAGTGTGCGTCCTCTCTCGCCCAACCGATTTTCACTGGGAGCTCCATGACTGTTAAGTGCCCTGGTTCCGTGCTCTCTGGCTGCCTCTTGATGCTCCTTTTACTTGGGAGTGCATTCCAAAACGATGGACACGAAATCATTTGGGTTCTGGAAAATATAACATCCTTTTGGAGTCAAATGAATTTCAAGGTGAGCAGCCTTGTGAGTTTGTTAAGAATCACTGTATTTTGTTGAACATATTATTTAAACACACTGAAAGATGTGGTTTGGTTATTGCTCAAGGGCTTTAAAGTATGTCACTTATAGCAAACTACCAAGTTTTTGAAGACCAAGTGAAATAAAACAATTACTATTTTGTGTATTTGTTAAGGATGACTTTTAATACCATGGTTTTGTTTTGTTTTTGGATGAGGTAACATGTTTTTAAACTATAATGGACAGTGATTTGTAGGTAGTATACAGTCTCTGAGGTGAAATAGGAACAGTAACTTTCTGATGTGATCATCATTTTAGTAAAGTGAAATATTTTCCATTAATTATGAAATGTACACTCTCAGATCTTGGGTCTTGTAGCCCTTCATGTCTGTGTGTATGTGTCCATATAGAGTCGGATGAAAAAGAAGCTGTGAGAGAGACAGCAGGAGAGAAAGAGGGGAAAGAGAAAGAAAGAGGTGGTGACTTGGAGACAAATAGACAAAGTGACGAAAATGACAAGGAGTACCTTCAATAAAATACCATGGATTCTTCACAAAAGTGATATGCTTGCATTGGAAAGAAAAACCCCACTTTCTCTCATAAGTAGAAAGCCCCACTTTCTCTTACAAGTAGAAATTAGCAGAGATGCAAGAACTTTATTTTGTAGCTTATTTTGGGTAAACTTGAGTGGTTATTTTGATGGTTATGGGCAATGAAAAGGGTCTTTAAGGGTCTTTACTAACTTAGAAGAATTTTTAATAAAGTTGATACATGTAATCCAACCTATAATCCTTTTGGAAAAACTAAGGCATGTGTGGTTTTTAAATCATGGTTGTTAATTCTAATTGTCCTAATTTCTGTCTTTATTTCTTTTAGCTAGATTTTTTCTTTTTATTTTGTATTGAAGATAATACATAAGAATCATAAATTCTTCAACCTATTAACTAAAGTACGTCTGTTTCTCAAGTCCTCTTTGAAATGGGCTTCTTAGCATCTCACTCTCTTCTGAAGTTGTGAATCTGCCAATCCAAGTTTTTAAAAACTGTGCTCCTTACGAGCAGAATTTATGGGCAATGTTACAAGTACAATTAGAAATTTTTTAAAGATTTTATTTATTCATTTATACAAGCACTGGGTACAGTCAGAAGTGCGGGAGGGTGAGAGAATTCACCAGAGCCAGAGCTGGGAGCAGAACAGGCAAAGGACAGGACCGAAGTACACTGCTGAGGGGAGCAGTGGGCGGCAGGAGAGGTCTGCGCGCCATGTGGGACCCTTGCCGGTGGCTGGGGATTGAACCGGTGCTGCAGAGGCTGTGGGCAGCTTCGCAGCCCAGCGCTCAACCACTGTGCCACCAGGGGAGGCCCTAAAAATACATTTTGACAGTATTTACTTTTAAAAATCAAATCTATGTTGAAGGTAATGCTTGACTTTTTAGGACATAAATGAATAATGTAATGCATTAAAACAAATTGCTATTTTAAAAAAGCCGGATTTTTTACTATACAAATATAACCCATAAATTTAGTTGTTCTTAGTGGAGTATTAACTAAAAGTAGATTAAAACTTTGAATTGAGATTTTATATTTTTATAATATTTGCTTTTTCCATGTAGTTGATTTCTTGCCTGAAAAATGCAGCTTACTTTTTTCCTTCTCCTCCCAGTGCACATATTTCAGGCTCTAGCAAATCCTAGTAAACAAAGGAAAAAAATATGTTTAATGTCTCTTTTTCCTAGTTTATTGATGGGAGAAACTTTCTTCTCAAAACAACCATTTACTTCTTGGAAGATATATTATTTAACACAGTACTGAAAATGCCTGTGTACAGAGAATATAAATGTATGAGTGAGGAGTACCACTCCTGATTGAACCAAATTAAAGAGTAAGAAAATCATAATAAATGAATATGAGCTAGTTAATAATTAAGAAGTCATTCTGATGTCACAAAAACATTACATTAATTTTGGAATTGGAAAACTGGCAAGTTACTTACTCTTAGAGAGCTTGTTTCTTATCTGTAGCCTTTCTGACTGATCCATAGTATCTATTCAAGTATGGTTGTATTAGGTGTTCATAGCTAGCATTCCCTGTGATGGGTTGGTGATTGGTTAGGTGCTGGCTGTATATGCTATACTAACCTATATACTGTCTTAATTATCTTTAACCACAGGTGGTTGTGAGGATTAAATGAGTGAAATAAAATCTTATGTAATTTTGTCATCACAACATACACAAGTATAACACTTAAACACTTTGTTTCAAGATATGTTTATTTGGGGGGAATTTGGGACAGACAAGTCAGCCTTCCGTCACTTCCTAAAAGTTGTTACTGAATTTCAAAAAGATTTTGGTAACATATTTTTTTAAAAAGATTTATTTATTTATACAAGAAGGGTACAGGCCAGAGGCATGGGAGGGTGAGAGGATTCACCAGAGACAGAGTGGGGAGCAGCACAGGCAGACAGACTGAAAACACTGCTCAGGGAAGCAGTGGACGAGACAGGAGAGGTCTGCCTCGCCATGTGGGTATTTCCCTGGCCAGCCGGGAATCAAACCAGTGCTGCATAGGCTGCGGACAGCTTCAGAGCGGTGCACTCAACCCCCTGTGCCACCAGGGAGGCCCAGTAACATAACATAATTTTTGGCATTGAATAGAAACATTGAAATAATTTAATTTGGTTATAAACCTCTCCTAATTTAAAAACAGTACTTTAATAACTACCCTACAAAGAGATTACTACTTAGTATTTGCATTATTATTCATCTTCAGTTTTAACTGTACCTTGAGGTGGCATTCTGAAAGGAATGTCTTTTTTGGCACCTATCACTAAATTACCAAATTATATACTAGAATTGCATGTGAAGTTTCTCTTGTTATTTAAGAGAGAAGTATTACAGAAGATGATGTCAGGGACCAGCTATGAACCACTTTATTATTGTGTTAATATTAAGGAGATATTAAAGACTTGCAACAATGTATATTACTTGGGGCCTCCCCTGGTGGCGCCTCGGTTGAGCGCTGAGCTGCTGGGCTGCAAGGCTGCCCGAAGCCTCTGCAGCGCCGGTTTGTTCTGCTGCCGCTGGTGAGGGTCCCATAAAACAAAAACAAAAACAAAAACCAAAATACAACAAAAAAAAACCCCCAAACAAACAATGTATATTACTTGCTCTTTTTAAATTTTTTTTTAAGAAGTGGAGTACATGCCAGAGTCATGGTGGTGGGGGGGGGGGCGGTGAGAAGATTCACCAGAGAGTGGATAGCAGAGCAGGCAAATGTACCGAAACACACTGCTAAGGGGAGTAGCAGGCAAGACAGGCGAGGTCTCTGCGCCATGTGGGTTGCTCCCCAGCCAGCCAGGGATCGAACTCACTACACAAAGGCCACAGACAGCCTCACAGTGCTGAGCTCAACCCCTTGCGCCACCAGGGAGGCCCTGTATTACTTGTCCTTGACAAAACTAAATCTGTTCAGTAAATTAATTCACATACAGCAACATAGAAGTAAAAAGGCATCATATGCATTTCTATTTTATTTTTTTTTTAATTTTTATTTTTTGAACATTTATTTATTTTATACAAGAACCGGGGTACAGACCAGATGCACGGGAGGGTAAGAGGATTCACCAGAGACAGAGAGGGGAGCAGATCAGGCAGATATACTGAAATACACTGCTGAAGGGAGCAGCGGGTGAGACAGGAGAGGTCTGCTGCGCCATGTGGGATTCTTGCCCGCTGGCAGGGATTGAACCCGTGCTGCAGAGGCTGCGGACAGCTTCACAGTGTGGCACTCAACCACCTGCACCACTAGGGAGGTCCTATTTTTTTAATTTTTAAAAATATTTATTTATTTATACAAGAACTGGGGTACAGTCAGAGGCATGTGAGCATGAGAGAATTCACCAGAGACAGAGTGGGGAGAAGAACAGGCAGATGACCAAAAACACTGCAGAGGGGAGCAGCGGGTGAGACAGGAGAGGTCTGCCACACCATGTGGGTATCTTCCTGGACGGCCGGGAATTGAACCTGTTCTGCAGAGGCTATGGACCGCTTTATAGTGTGGTGCTCAACCCACTGCGCCACCGGGGAGGCCCCATATGCATTTTTAGTGTGTGAGAAAAAGTCCATTGAATTTTACCTATATAGAGAGCATAATTATTGTGGTGATGTGTGAAACCATAATTGTGGTTTGTGGCTATATTATGAGAACAGGACAAAGCTATGATAATTGAAAATTTCAAATTCATGTTAACATGTTTGTAATAATTTATTTGCATAATGCATGGAAAATATACCATGGCATAAGTTTCTATTAACTTATTTTATGAGACTAAAATAAACTTAAAATGAAAATTATGTGGATTTCACTATATGAGTTTAACCAAGCCTCTGTCAGGTGGAAAATGTTGACTAAGTATTAATTGTTAAATGACTTAATCTAACTATTAGTGGTTAATAGTAGTTTAAATATTGATAAAAATGTCCCTGCTATATTCATTCTGTGAATTTCTTGTTACTTTTTTTTCAAACCTTTTCCCCTTGTATTTAGTATTTTAGCAAGTACTCATCCTCTAAGGATTATAGTAAATTGAAAGTAAAATACTAATGGCCTGCTAATTACAGAACTTACAAATGCTGTAGTATTTCTTCATTGCATCTGATTGTAACATATATCAATTTTACTCATAGCTGAGGAACATTTGGTAGGAAAAATATAACATTACCTTAGCATTTTTGATGTTTCCACTAATTTCACTTTAATTCTTCAATTTGTATAAGAGATGTTATTTAATAGGATATTTAAAAATTTAGCTTTGAACATTTTATTCTACATGTTGCCTGTGGGATTTTTTGAGAGTAAAGTATCTTGGGGTGGTAGAAAATTAGGAAAGCTTCCCATGGCATTCATAGGCTGACAAAGCAGTAACTGTACAGTATGTCTAACATGAAAGAGGTGATGTGACATTCTTCAGATGGCTTCATGTGGTTAAATTCATAACAGAATTTTGATATTTCTATTACCTTCATACACTTTAAAAATTACTTATATTTTTACATTGTTATTAATTTTTGGACAGTATTTGATTTCTTCCCTCAGGCGCAGTACCTGTAGTTCTCCCACCACCACAGCACTTGAGATCCATCTCCTCTGTCCCTTATGCTCATGTTTTGATCCCCCTTCCCTGCTGTGTGCCTCAGATCTATGGTCAGCTTGCAAGTTTTTTCTTTTTCTTGACCCTTTGTTCAGTTTCTCTATATTCTACATGTAAGTGAAACTATCGGATATTTATCTTTTTCCTTCTGACTTTTTTCACTTAGCATAATTCCTCCCATCTCCATCCATGTTGTAGCAAATGACTTTCATATACTTTTGAGAACACTTAAAAACACAAATATACATAAATATTTTAGCACAATTCAATTGATATTTGTTGAGAATTCACTAACTGCAAAATATTTTCAAGGCATTATTTGGGAGAAAATCAACAGCTTTCACTTGAAAAATAGAAAAAAGTTCATGTAAATATTACATGATTACATTATGTAACAACTATCATAGCTACTCACAAAATATCATGGGAACTTAATGAAGGTAAAAACAGCTTCAAACTGAGAAACTGAAAGATTATGAACAGCTGCTGGTTTTTCAGCTGGGTCCTGGTGGTTGTATAGGCACTTGAATTACCTGGCATAGTGTCAAAAGATTGAGCATCAGTATGAACAAACTATGTGATCATGTGCAATTTTGGACAGGGCAGGAATCTTCTGTGATAAAGAATCCTACAGGGTGTACAGCAAACCCAGGATTTAGAGGGAACCAAACCCCCCGGGTGACCGTTTCCTAGGCAGTGGAACAGAATTAGTGTTCAGCTGGGGCATAGATTGCAGATGACATTTTATGTCAGTATGTGTTTTGGTCATGATCCTTCCTAATTTAATAGCTGCTGATAATGCCACAGCATCCTTGTACCCTCCTGTAAGTACATTCTTAATGTTTAAGGAGTTTTATTAAACAATCAGACCTTAATCTGACTTCCTGCCTACTTAAGCTCCCATGTATTTAGCTATTTATCAATTCCATCTTATACCTTAGTCTCTAGCCATTCTACTTCCATCAGTTCTATGACCTTTTTGTTATGACTTCATCCTTTGTTGTTTTCCTTTGACAAATAGGGAGTCATGAACTCCTCCGATGACTTCCACTCTGTAGGACTTCTTTCCTCTGGATTTATGGTGTTTCTCGCAGTTGTCTTCACTAGATCGTGTTGTCTTTAGAGTGTGAGTGCATCAGCTAAGTTGAGCTAAGTTTCATCAAACATGTCTCTTCCCTCAGACCAAGCACATAATTGACATTCAAGAAATGTTGAAGGGCCTCCCCTGTGGCACAGTGGTTGAGCACTGGGCTGCGAAACTGCCCGCAGCCTCTGTAGCACAGGTTTGATCCCGGGATGCCGGCGAGGGTCCCACATGGTGCGCAGACCTGCTGCGCCTGCTGCTCCCCTCAGCAGTGTTTTTCTTCAGTCTGCCTGTTCTGTTACCCGCTCTGGTGAATTCTCTCACCCTCCATGCTTCTGATTGTACCCATTGCTTGTATGAATAAATCTTTAAAAAAAAAAAGAAAAAAAAAAGAAATGTTGAATTGGACTGAATTTTCAAACAATACATATTTAATAGCAGTTGAATTTACATATTTTTAATGTACTGCTATACATGATGCATGTTACTCATACCTGTTATGGAAACTCATTTATCTCTGGGATCTCATTTTCTCTGTATTGTCTGAAGAGTGGTTTGACCTTCAGGTATGGATATGAAGCAAACTGTAGTAAATCATAGAGAGAAATATTTGTAGGCACAAGTGACCTGTGAATGCAGGAGCATTTCCTGTTCTCTTTATATTCACAGAAATAGAATTTTTTTTTCTTGACATGAAGCCTGGGTTTATTTTGTTAGTTGCTATTTCTAAATTTAAAGGGGGATGATACAAGCACTGTGTGGGGGTGAAATTTCAAAATCAGTATCTTTTGAAGAATCTTAGTATTATTCTTATATTCTAAATGATATATTGGTAATGAGTGGCAGCATGGTACTAGACACTTTGTTCTTTCCTTTTTTTTTTTTTTAAATCAAGACTGTACAGGAAGCTATGTTGGCAACCACCACATTGGGTGGGATTCAGGAGGAGGTATAGTAGAAAGGAGTGAAAACAATGATTGCTTTGGTCTTTTTTAAGGAGGAACACACTGGCTAGTTTATAGTATTATTCCTCTCTGAAAAAAGTGAGAGCCCAAGGGGAAATTGTCCGGTGTGTGGACTGGTTCATTTTTTTTTAGCCTTGCAGACTGTAATCATTTCTGTATTCTTTGCCCTTAATGAAATAATTGTTATATGCTGGAAGTTAGTGATTGCCGTTTTGGATAGAATGAAGGAGTTTAGAAAAAAATAAATTAGTAATGGAGTGGCGGGGAAGAAAAGACAGAACAGCTTTTCTGTTTTCCGGTTTGGATTCTGCTAGTGGCTTTGCTGCCTTGCCTGCAGTGATGGGTATTGCCAGAACTTAGGGAAAAACAAAGCTAAAATGGCAACATCTCTTAGGAAAATCTGTAAGATTGTAAGAAGGCTGGGTGGTTGTGGGGAGTGTGAGTTGGAGAGCAGATGCCTTTGGTCTGAGTTTCAGTCCTCACAGTCTGTTTGCTTTCTTGCTTTGAAATATTTTTTGTTTCTACCTCCTTGGTTTACAGGGAGCTGGGGAGGCTCGTTTTTGTTGTTGTTTTGAAATGTAAGTTTGCCAACAAGTGAAACAGAAAATAACTGCTGTGACAGACATGTCCTCTAAGACCTTTGCTTCTGAGGGAAACACCTCTGTTCCATGTTTAAAAACAGAGGCCCCAATATTGGGATACCAGACTTTTTTTTTTTTTCTCTGCAGTGCAATTTAAAAATGTACAATTGTCCCTTTGAATTTTTCTCTTTTTTAAAAAGGTCATATCAACTTTGAGGTTGTAGAGCAGCAGCTTTGCTTCTTCCATGATTTGCTTTGTTATTTATTTATTTTTTCTTTTTTAATTCTTAGGGCAGACTGTGCTAGTGCTGAACAGCTGCTTTAAATTCTACTTATGAACGGAAATTTGAGGTTTTTAAAATGCTCTTATTTAATCATGATCAGACCTTCTCTGATTGATGCAGTGCTCCTGTTGATTATTTTTATACTTTTTTATTAGGCTTCTTTGGCAGTACAGAGCCTATTCTAACTTAGATTCCCTTTGAAAGAGTGGGCTGAGTTGATTATGTACCAGTAATTATTTAAACAGTATAGATGGAAGAATTACTTTATGTATTTGAACAATCACACAACAAATACTTTATGTGTCAAACACTGTTAACCCCAGGTATATACATGGCTTCTGTCCTCACAAAGAAGCCCATCTAACTAGTAGTTTACCTAATTATCTAATTAAAAACTGTATCTTTCCTTTGTACAACGTATGTTATCAGCTTGGTTTATAGACCATATCTTCATGAACAACATTTTTTTTTTGTTTTGTTTTGAATAATGCTCTGGGTCCATTGTACATTTATTTTACAAGCTGCTTATTTTGGGATCGTGAAAGTTATTAGGGAAAATTTAGCTCTAGATAAGTATCTCAGATTTCATCTACTAGTGTGCTTCTTTATCCTCACTTCTCAATAGTTTTCAGCAGGCGCGTCTCACCAGGGGTAGGTTCACGGACCCATCTTGTGGCATTTTTCTTCTTTTTTGCTCTTCATGTGAAGATGCGTGGAGACAGTGTGAGGAAGCCTCCTTCACTTCACATGTAATTTGTGTGAAAGTCGTGATTCCTCTGCTCAGCTGAGACCTAAATCTAAATGAGAGATAGACAGCAGAAGTGAAAATGCCATTGACTCTTGATGGAAGTTTTGTTTTAGAGGTTTGTTTCAGATTAGTATTTTACTAATCCAGAGAACTGCCACGCTAGGCTATCCTCTTATTCCTGTAAAGACTAAACGAGGCAGTCTTCAAGCCTTTCTCTTGAAATACATTGAGGGTCATTTCAAGTGAAATAAAAAAAAAATGTGGGAATTAGAAAACTATTTTAGGTAAATTAAAATTAAACAAATGACATGTCATTAGGAATATGGATCCCTTCCTGTTGCATTTGGCAGAACATTTTTTATTGTATTACAAAATTTCCTTTTAGAAGCTTATTCCAGCTAATACTTAATTTTTTTTTTCCAGTAGAGATGAGAAAATCTACTTCAGAGGAGTGCATGCCATCAGTGAATAGACTTTTAGGCAACAGGAGTGCTGATTAAATCAACGGTGATATTTGGCAACAGGACTACTGACAATAGATTGGATTTATAGCAGAGTCTACTAATCATGTGTGCAGGATTTTCTGGGACAATTTTAATGTCAGATATTGCAATAAATTATCCAAATCATTCAAAGATTTAAGCATTTTGGAGTCTAAATTATGTTTTCCAGACTGTCTTACTCACTTTTTAGTGGTACCAATGTATTTGCCAGAAGATATGTCATTTTTGGTAGATTCATTTTGGTTAAAAATACTTTCTGTACTTAATACACATCATAGAATCTGCGGTGGAAACTGCATAGTGGACTGTATGGCCAAGTCTCAGGATGGAATCTTGCCCTATTGCCTACCAAAGGTGTGACTTTGGGAAATTCACTTCATCTCTCTTCATTAGCTCCCTGAAACACAAGTAGGGACAGGACTAATTACAACTAGTTGTGGGGTTGTGAACAATTGATCCTTCTTCGGTAGGTAGTTTGATATATAATAAGCACGTAGATAGGTAGACATAGAGCTACAATGCATTTAGTGTGGTGTGTTGGGTGCTGTGTAAGTACTGGGTATACATTTCTATTACCATAGTTAAGTGAAAGAACTGTAGCTTAAGTGACAACAGATCTGGAGATTTTCTGGGGTAGTTCTAATGTTAAATATTCTATTCATTGTTGGGTTTAGCATTAAATGAGTGTTCTCGGCCCTGCCTGGGGGCGCAAGGGGTTAAGCACCACACTATGAAGCAATATGCAGCCTCTGCAGCATGAGTTAGATCCCTGGCCGGCCAGGGAGGAAACCCACATGGTGTCGCAGACCTCTCCTGTCTCGCCCACTGCTCCCCTCTGCAGTGTATTTCAGCCAGCCTGCCTGTTCTGTTCCCCACTCTGTCTCTGGTGAATCCTCTCACTGCCTGCATCTCTGGCCTGTACCCCAGCTCTTGTGTGCATAAATAAAGAAATCTTTAAAAATAAATAAATTAAATAAATAAATGAATGTTCTCAATGGAATAACTATTATTTATCTTTTGATTCTACTAACAGTAAAATTTTCACAAAAATCCACATTTGTGGGTTTCCTCCCATTTGGGGGTTTTGGTTACATACTTTGGCTAATAATTCCACCTGAAAAACCATAAACCTGAGCAAGGTTACAGCAGCCACTCTTACTATGGGTGTGTGATCTGCAAGTTTTTCCAGTGCCCATGACACATCCATACACTACAGAGCTTTGCCCAGTTTACTCTGCACTCACTGGTCTTACCTTTCCAGTGCCTTTTGGTCCCTAGATTTTTTGCTTCCCAGTTTTTGGTTGAATTTTGAAAATAATGTTGACTGTTTTAGGCAAAATGCTAATAAAAATCAATGATATAGAGACATTATGCTCTTTTATATAACCCCCTGACCCTAAGCAGGTCAAACATTTGAATGGTGTAATCAAATGTGGCAGAACCTTATACCAAATCCTTACACCTAGAAATATAGTCAGCAAACAGATATCCAGAATCATTACCTGACATGAGTTGGGAGGGGGAGGAGTTTTCATTTTTAGTTTTTCGTTGATCCTAAGATTTTAATGATATGGTTTCAGACTTACTACTAGTCCTGTATAGTAGAAGATTCCATGACACTTAGGGAGATGAGAGAGGATATTTAAATTGCATCTCCAAGTTATCCCAAATTAGAAATCTCTAGGAACCATATGCTTTGAAATAGAGTAAAGAAAAAAAATTGAGATAAAACACCCAAAAAGTTCACTAGGAAATGGAAAACCCGAAAGTTAAGGAAAATGCTAGAGTTGTATTGTTACTAGGCATAAAATATCTCTGCATATATTTATATTAAATGTCAGTTCTTTCTAATAGCTTCAAAGAAGATTGAGTAAAGATTAATCATTTCAAATCTATCAGTAGCATTAGAATATAGTTCATATAACCTACTAACAGTTTTGTAGAATTATCTTAAAATGAAGGAGAGTATACTGTATAATATAAAATATTCACATTATTGTTAGCTTCTCATATACTTATTTATACTTACTCAGATGTCCAATTGGTGACTTTTCATGAAACTCCTTATTTACACTCTTATAATTTCTATTTTCTAACACTTTGTACATCACCTTAGACCCATTAAATTCTCTTGCTCACCATAATAAATATCATACTAGAAATTGTAGCAAATCAAATTCTTCTTTTAAAGAAGAATACAATTTCAGTGTTCAACTGATCACTGATCAGCTAATCCAGCCTTTTAGAAGTGTACATGAAGCTTTGTGTAGCATTTCTAATACCCCATATATCTCATTTTCTTATTATTTTATGAGGGAAGCCATTTGATTTTGGTTGCTTCTAACTGTTGAAAGTTTCTTTTTTGCATTGACCTTCAAGATAGAATTTTAAAATCATCTGCTTTTAACTCTTCTCCTCACTGTTTGTAAATCTTTTGTATATTATATAGTATTGTTAATATCTTTATATGCCAGCATCCACCAAATAAGGCATCCTGGCACACAATAGATATTCAACAAATATTTACAATTATTAAATGAATAGCTCATATGCTCTCTCTAAAACCACACATATTTGGGCTTCCCTGGTGGCACAATGGGTTAAGCACTGCACTATGAAGCAATCCACAGTCTCTGCAGCATGAGTTCAATCCCGGCCAGCCAGGGAGAAACCCACATGGTACGGCAAACCTCTCCTGTCTCGTCTGCTGCTCCCCTCAGCAATGTATTTCAGTCAGCCTGTCTGTTCTGTTCCCACCTCTGTCTCTGGTGAATCCATTCACATAACCCCTCCCGCCCCATATCTCTGGCCTGTACCCCAGCTCTTGTATGCATAAATAAATAAATATTTAAAAAAATAAAACCACACTCATTAAATCTAAAAAATACTTCTGCTACAGTAGGTTACCTTTCAGTAGTTTTCTTTGATCTATATAGTGATTGGTGAATGTCATTTGTAGCATACACAGACCCGTATATGAAACTTCAGAAGTTAGCAGTTCTTAAGGTATTTTAAAACCCCTGATAGATACTCTGTGGTCAGAAACTGCACACAGGTTAGTAAAACATGTTTAAGACCTGAACTTTCATAGTGATTCTGTGATTGAAGCCTATGTTAACAGTGAAGTGGGATATCTAATAATACATTCTTGATAATGCTCTAAGGGTTTTTAAGTATAGGAAGACTTACAGTGATTATTTGTTATAAAACATTATTTGCCAATAAAACACTATTGCAATTCAATAGGCAATATAATTTAAATATATTAACTTCACTTGGATTATAGTTCTTGCATTTGCTATCATACCTCCAAAATACAAATGAGAGTTTACATTTCTTGATAGTACTGCAACAGCCATGCTTATTAATTCTGAATAGTTTCTAAATACTCCATGAGCTGAGGGGATATAGTCCATATGGCAAGTAATTGGCGGTATTTAAACTATCTTGACATCACTCCATTTTAAAGTGGCTATTATTTCAGTCTGCTTTTTGGTGATAGCCAGCAGAAATCTACCTGAAACTGCACAGTTTTGATTAATTTTCTTTTGCCAAATGATTAACGGAATGTTGTAACACAATTTTTTTAGTGTTTTCGGTTGTATCCCTTTGTTTACAACATTTTGTTATAAGTACAAAATGTTTTAAGTGAACTAAATTTTGAGAAGGGTTATGGCTAAAATTACTGATGATAATTTAATAGGGAAAGAACAACTTTAACAGTGTCTATAGGTCAAGCTATGTAGATTGAAAATGCTAGTTTTTTGGTTTGTTTTCCCTTTCACTCTTATGATGGCTCGATTTTTCTGGCCAAGCATATCATCCTTTTTGTATTTAGCTTTATTGTCCTCAGATGACCTAACAAAATGCTAAAGAGTTCCTGCAGCAGGTAGAGTGATACAGGGTACCTGGGTTCCACATTTTTTTCTTTACAATAGAAAGCCACTTCTTTAGAAGTCTTAAATCCTACACATAAAAGGGGGACATTGTTAATGTGAATTTCTAGCAAAATTTTTACAGTGACTGAATCTTAGAATAATATTTCCTCCTGTCCTTGATTCTAAGGTTACTCTGTAAGGTTACTTAGAAATAAGTGTCCTACTGGGCCTCCCCCGTGGCGCAGAGGTTGAGCGCTGGCTTGCGAAGCTGCCCGCAGCCTCTGCAGCACCTGTTGGATCCCCAGCTGCTCCCCAGCCACTGGAGGAGGGTCCCACGTGGCGCGCAGACCTCTCCTGCTGTCCACTGCTCCCCTCAGCAGTGTACTTCGGTCCTTCTGCCTGCTCTGCTCCCTGCTCTGGCTCTGGTGAATTCTCTCACCCTCTCGCGCTTCTGACTGTACCCAGTGCTTGTATAAATAATTATATAAATCTTAAAAAAAAAAAAAAAGAAATAAGTGTCGTACAGCACCACTTTGTTCTGAGTCCCCTGCACTGGGCTGAGGTGTATTACATGGTAGTATGAAGATTGCTGCTCTATAGGGTTATATAGGGCTTGGCATCACTCAATAGTTGGAAACTAAAATTACTTAAAGGCCTAAAATGCTATGAAACTAAATAGAACAACTTGATTCCTCACTTTTCCGGTAAGATTCAGAAATTATAACCTGGCACAATGACTTCTAAATCTTATATTTTTATCAAAAAATAAAATGTGTGGGTGTATAGAAATACTAAACTAACTCTTGGCTCTTTTTCATAAATCCAAATCTTTTAAACACATGTGACTTTGCATAGCTAATTAAATTGTGTTACACACCAACCTTAACTATGCCTACAGTTGAATGGGTTCAGTTCAATTCAATTCAGTTCACTTCAATTCCAAAGAGCAATAACAATAACAATAGGTTACTTTTATTAAATACATATAATGTATTTGGTACAGTACTGTATGATATTATGTGTATTAATTTATTTCCCTTAAAATGTATACCTGTTATTTCCTACAGTGAAAAAAACTAGTTAAGTAACCTGGATAAACAATGGGATTAGAAAATAGTATAACTAATACTCAGCCCAGGTTTGTCCACTTTGGCTTACTATGCCTTTTGCCTTATTATAGTGATAAATGATTAATACTATTTGTGGCTCAAAGAGTTTATAATCCAAAGTGAATACCTCAGAGTAACTCCCAAAATTCAAAATCCAGAGTGAGTAGATTCACTTTGATTTGGGTAAAAATTTTCTTCTGGATTTAAAACTCTATTATTTGGATTTCAGTAATGAAAATAAAGACCAATTTAAATCTAGAATTCTCAAGTAGCTTACTTACTTGAGTATAAAAGTTATGCTAAATGTGTTGTATAATTTTTAATTAAATTATTTTTATTGAGGTAATGTTGGTTTACAACACTGTATATGGTTTAGGTGGTATACTTCATATCTTTGTCACCTCACCCCACCTACCACCAAAAAACCAATAACCCTCTACCATATTCTGGGTTCCTGTCTACTTTTTACTCCCCAGCCCTCCTCTTCCCTTTACGGTAAGCTCAGTTCTGCAGTTAGATTTCAAGGACTAGTTTTGGTTTGGTTTTGGCTGTTCCTTTGCTTTGTTTTGTAATATTCCACATATCAGTGATATCCTCTGGCATTTGTCTTTCTCCTTTTGATTGATTTTTCTTAGCATAATTTATTTCTCTTAGCATAATTCCCTATATTTTCACCCATGTTATAGCAAATGTTAAAGATTTCATGTGTGTGTGTATGTGTGTGTGTGTGTGTGTGTGTGTATATATATATATATATATTTCATATGTAAATGGTTCCAAAAAGATGTTGTTGCAGAGAGCATGCTTTAAATATATATTTAAATAACTGATTAGTAGGCCATTGTGTATATATTAACATCTTAATCCACTTATCTGTCATTGAGCACTTAAGTTGTTTTCATAGCTTGGCTATTGTAAATAGTGCTGCCATGAACTTAGGAGTACAGACAGCCCTTCAATTTAGTGATTTTTCATTCTTCAGGTAGACACCTAAGAGTGGAATTGCTAGATCATATGGTGAATCTATTTTTAAACTTTTGAGGACTTTCTGTACTGTTTTCCACAGGGGCTGGACCAGTCTACATTCTCACCAACAGTATGTGTGGTTTTCTTTTTCTCCTCTTTCACCAACAAAATGCCATGCTAAAATTGAGCAAACAGTAAATGAATAAATTTTAGCCACTAGCACAGATTTTTGAAACAATTCATTTAATAAGTAATGAAGAAAGTAATTGATTTTTTTACACATCTGGGTTCTTGGGAATCAATATGCTCTCGTTTATCAATACTCACATTTACATATTTATAGTTACTGTTATTGCCTAAATGTTTGTGCCTCTTTCCTCTAATACATTTTTCTTCACCACGATAGTCTAAATTATTTTTAAAGAAATAAAAATGGAAACATTTGCTTCTAGATATACTTCTAGGAAATTCTGAATTCGAAATTGGTTTAAAATGACTTATCTGGGTAAATCATGTCTGTTTAAGCCTCTTATGTGCTGGCATAAATTAATTCAAACTACTATCATAAGTGGAAAGCATCTTGTAATGTTGAATATTAATACTTGCAGATTAACTTCTGCTTTTCTAATGTTAAAGTATGTTTATAAACAAACTACTATTGTTTTTTAAAAAAGTACAGTCAGCTTCTCCTTCCTGCTTTCCTGCTCTACACATTTTCCAAACAGATTTGATTATACAGCTAGCACAAACAATAGTTGATTTCATAGGAAATGAATTGATCTTCAACTCTGAAGATGGAAGAAGCACATATTAACAGCTAATAATTATTTTGGAGATTCCCCAAAATATTTACAAAATTTGATTCCTTTAGAAATTCCCTCAGATAAACTGGAGGGTGTTACTTTCCCAAAGTTTTAACTTAAGATTGAAATGCTGAATCAGACTGCTCCAAATTGAACTGTTTTGCCAGTACAAAAACACAAGCAATCTTTTCTAATGATATATGTGATGAAATTAGTAGGACTCAAAGTAAAAACTGGATGACCTCTCACTGCAAACATACTTTGAGGTGGGGCTGTAGGTGGGATCATCTCCCTGATCTGTGCATTACAAATGACTTGTGATTCTCTACAATATTTTCTTTTGGAACAGTCAATATATATGTGCTTATTATGGTTCCAAAAAGATGATGTTGCAGAAAGCATGCTTTAAAAAAAAATCTAATGAAAGAGAATTAGAAGAAAAACAGCATTTACTTACTATAGATCTTAACAACAATGTCCAGTAAAAGCTTGCATTCAAATAAAAGCAATAGAGATAATAAAATATATGTCTCTGAGGGGAAAAAAATCAATTTTACAGTATATATTTAAGTTCCTTCTTAAAAGGAGGTCCTATTATAAAAATGATCATATTTGGGTCAGGTCTACCTCTGAATTCTAGTTCAACCACTTTCTAACTGCCAGACTTCTATCAACTTACGTAGTAGCTATGTTTCCATAGAAAATGAAGCCTATAATGTCTACTTTGTAAAGTAACTTAAAAATTGCTTTACTGAAAAACTGCATATCATAAAAATGACCTACTTAGGAAATAGTTTGATGATATCTGTATAGTCACAGACTTGTGTAACACTCACTACAATTTTATTTTATTTTCAGTGTTCTAAAAGCCTTTTTATGCCCTCTAGCAATCTCTCTTTCTTTACCTGTATCCCCAACACATGTCCTGTTCTGAGTAACCACAAATCTTTTCTATATATGGATTTGCTATGTTTTCAGGGTTCATCCTTGTGGTAGTGTTTATCAGTATTCCTTTTTATCAGTAATAATATTCTCTGATATGAATATACCATGTTTGGCTTTTTCATTCATCATTTGATAGATATTTGAGTTCTTATAACTTTTATGTTATTGTGAACAATACTGCTGTGCAATTTGTCAACACGTTTTTGTGTGGACTTAGGTTTTCACTTCTTTTTGGTGTACACCTAGGAGAGGATTATTGGGTTGTATGGTAACTCTTCATTCAACTCTTTGTTTAGTTTCTTAGAAACTGCCAAATTTTCCAAAGTGGCCTGCACTGTTTTACACTCTTACTAGCAATCTGTGATAGCTTCATGTCTCTACATTGTCTTCAACAGTTGTTAATGTCTGTCATTTTTTAATTTACCCTACTTGGCAGATGACAAGGATATCATATTGTAGTTTTGGTTTGCACTACCTTAATGTTAAGCATCTTTTTTATGTGCCTCCTGGGCAGTAATTTATCTGTGAAGAAGTATTAATTCAAATCCTTTATCTACTTTAACAGTGGATTCTCTTTTTATTGTAAAATTCATACAGTATTTTAAGATATATATGTATACAAGTAATTGCAATTTCAAATATTATGGATATAAGTTCCTTATCAGATATATAAGATTTGCATTTTGGGGTGGATTTTTACTTTCTTTATGGTATCATGTTCAGCAAAATGTTGTTAAGTCTGAGGAAGTATATTTTAGAGACTTTTTCTTTGGTCTTTTGTACTTTTTGTGTTAAATCCTAATAAACAATTGCCTAACCCATAGTCATGATTTCACTCCTATTTCCTACTCAGAGGTTTAGAATTTCAGCTCCTTCATTTAAGTCTGTAGTTCAGTGAGGGTGGCTATGATGACTAGAAACAATACATGTGAAGCTTCTAGCATGATGAGTGACACATAGCAGCACACAATTAGTCAGGATGTTCATTCTTTTCTGAAATCAATAGAATAAGTATGTCCTAGAAAATATCTTTAGGTTCCTCTCATAAGACCGTTGTTACTGATCTTTGCAAGCAGATATAAATAACAAGAGGTACATATTTCAATACATTTGCATAGGTATTTTAATCATTAGAGATTTTTGTAATAATTCATTTAAAATAGTAAGACTACATCAAAATTATTGAAGAATCTTGGAGAAAAACATAAGACGATTTGGAGCAGATTTAAGATTTTGCTGTTCATTTATGTAAAGAATTTATCAACATTGTGAATGTACCAATATCATAAGATATTCTCTTTGAAAGTATACTGAAGTTTAGGGAAATTTGGTTTATATGTAAAAATTATTCTAATAATACTAGTTTTCTTAAGCTGTCACAGAATGGTAGTATCTTAAGTGGTTTGGTTTTCTTTTTCAAAATAATATTTTGGTGGGTTTTGCAAAAGTTGAATAGATTATTTACAAATATTTCTGGAGATTTTAGTAAGTATTTTAAGGAAAGGTAAGGCAAGAAGGTCATCATAGTAATGAAGTGAGTTTTTAAGACTTGCTTCCATTTTCAAAGAAATGATTTTTTTTCTCTGTATTTCACTTTCTCCTGTATGGTGATCTGGATATAACATTGGCAGGCATTCTTTCTGATACCCATTGATATATTCAGATTGTCTCTTAAAAACATATTAATTGAAAGGGATGGCTCAATTATTTTTTTTTAAAGATTTATTTATTTATTTATGTATACAAGCACTGGGTGCAGTCAGAAGCACTGGAGGGTGAGAGAATTTACCAGAGCCAGAGAGGGGAGCAGAGCAGGCAGAAGGACCGAAGTACACTGCTGAGGGGAACAGCGGGCAGCAGGAGAGGTCTGCACAGCCATGTAGGACCCTAGCCTGGTGGCCGGGGATTGAACTGGTACTGCAGAGGCTGTGGGCAGCTTCGCAGCCCAGCGCTCAACCGCTGCGCTGTGCCACCGGGGAGGCCCTGGCTCAATTATTTTTGAAAGTAGACTACCACATGCAGCAAGTTAGAATATATGTAACTATTGCTCTAGAACCTAAATCAGCCGCGGATAGGGGAGGGTGTGGATTCTGAAAGCAACTGTCATTCATACCTTACTCTAAAGAAACTAAGTTTAGTGTTATAAATACATACATTTCAAGTTGAATAGAGCAGTATATAGATTGGCAAAGAAATCACATTTTATTTCACCTGAAAAGTGACAGTCCCTTCAGGTCACTGGCAGGACAGTGTGAAGAAGTCTCATATTGCAGCTGTACAATAGAGTGTTTGATAGCACTTGTCCCTACCTCAGAGACCACTTAGAATACACATGATGAAGCCTTCTTGCAATATAAGTTCTGGTGGGTGTTACCCAGAGTTTTCTTGATTATTTAATGTCTTTTACTGACTCTTTGACCAAAGCAATGACAGAAGCACTCTATGAGTGGAAATTGGCTACAGTCCTTTAAAAACAATGTCAGCCTAGTATGTAAGAATGACAAACTTGAAAATAGGAAATGCATATTTGAATCTCTGGAAAATCTTCCTCATGGTTTAATGTTCTTGGACACATAAAAGCTAGGTTTTGAAAGGATTTGTGCTCTCAATCTAAGCTTCAAACTAAGGACCAAATCTTACTATACACTCTGTGTGTGCATAGCCAACTCCCTTTGAGATTCATATTCTTTAAAATGTTAGATACACATCTTTGATTTCAGCACTCTACATGAGTTACATGCTTTACTAACTTGTAATGTGTCATTTTTCTAAAGCCCCTAATAAGCAGAAATGACTATCTTGAAATCAAAAGTTGTTGATAATATTTTGGTAAAAAGGAATCCAAAGCAAGTTTATATAGCTATTAAAAATGTTTTCAAGAACTGTGTGTGTATTGTTTGATGGCAGGGAAACCAGTATTTTAAAGTAGTAAAATGATTATACCTCCATAAAGTTAACAAAACAAAAGCAAAATAGGAAGGTGAAAGGGAAAGTTAGGGAGGATTCTGTCCCTTTTAGAACACAAAGATCTTTCAGTTGTGGGGGATTGGAATGGGGGTGTTTGGGTAGTGGAAAAAAATGTTCTAGCATGTGGTAATGAGGTTAAAAAAAAAACAGCAATGGATGATTACTTTTCTCCATCAAGGCTCCTTTATCCTCATCAGCTCAGACAGTGGTCAGCGTGTTAGACACCCCTCCCTGTTTTATGCTCCCTGTTTTATCCAGTTAAGACTCTGTTCTCTGACAGGACTGGTTTATACAGCTGGACCTTTGTTAAGCTTTGGGAGAAATACTACAGAATGGCAGAAAGTATGGCAGGCGGAATATCCATTAAATGGTGAATTTTAACACCCTATGATGTGACTCTAGCTATCTGATTCTGTTTTTTGATTTTTTTCTTTTATGGATTTGTAAAGTGAATACCTTTAAAATTTTTGTGTTAATTTTTGTACTGGCAGAATTTATGGTGATACAGATAAATTGATTTATGTTAATCAAGAAAATTTCTTATCAGTTACAGTTTAGAAAATAGCATAGAAAAGAATTCAACAATATGTAGTCATATAAGTGTCAAGAATTACAATCTAAAGTGGCAATCTAAAATGAGACAGTCATATTATGGTATTTTAAAGAACATGTATATTGTGCGTGCTAAGCCATAGAACTGATTGTAAAGAGAAAGCAAAGAGGAAAAAGTGTTTCAAAAAGTCTGCCTATACAACATGCTTAAATTTTTTTTTTTTAAATGTGGATTTGGTATTGACATTACTGTTAAGTCATGGATGCTGTTTGACATCTACTGTGAGCTTTGTACTGGGTCTTTTTGTGTCTTTATACTTGCTATACCTTTATAAAAGTTTGATGATTTTCTTCTCTAAGTGAATGTCTTTGAATTTTCATTTGAGAGGCAGGAAACTGGTAGCCTTAAAGTTATTGCTGAACAGTTTGTACCCATTTTAAGAAAAAAGCTAATGTTCCAAACTTGTCCACAGTGGCAGTATGACCCATACTTTTAAAGTGTTTTTTTTTTTTCCTCTAAAAACAACAGGGAATGTGCTAAAACCAGAAAGATTAATGGGGGAAGAATATAAACAGTTAAGAGGTAACATGAGTTTAGAGGTCAAGCTAGAAAAATAAGAAAGCTTATGGATTTAATTCATATTCATCCAAGCAAAGAAGCTTTGGCATGAAAGGAACCAATGAAGAGGCTCAGCATTCTTGTAACATCAACCCTAGCTGCATCCCCGCTGCTTTAGAGTTTGGGTTGATAGATGCTCACCATCTTTGGCACTGCACCCTTACTTTTGCACTTTTCATGACTATAATGGCAGATTTTTTTTGTTGTGCTGAGAAGTTTAGCTTCGCCTAGCATGCCTATCTCTTGTATCTCTCACATCAGCAGCGGTGGTCCTAGGCAAGGTTTGTGTGCTGTGTATATGTTCTTTGCTGTCTATTTTGAATATAGCATAAATATTTTCTACTTTGTTCATTTTTCAACAGCTGTTGTAGAAACAAACTGCAACCAAGTCTATATGGGGCATGGAAAGAAGAGTGAGCCCCCTAAATCAAGCAGAATTTAACAATGTATAAACTTATACTTCTCAGAATTATTTGGATTCCACAAAGGGTAGAGGGGGTCATTCTGTTTTTCTTCATTGGACCACTTAGACAGTTCTCAACAATCTGAGGCTGCTGTTCAGTTCTCCTTTTAGCTGGAAGCCTCCTTTCTCGTTTCTGCTTGGGTGGGGGGGGGCACACCATTCTCTAGAGGTTTGCTTTTGAAGGCTTAACTTGCTTGATTTCATAATGACCTTTGAAAACAAAGGAAATTAAAACTAGACTGGTTACTTAATTATTTTTGTCATCATTATTAGATCCTATATAAATTAAACATGCCACAGATTTTATTTCAAGACATACACCATGCTAAGAATAAGTCACTTTTGATTATGGAACAATTTGCTATTTATTTAGACTTAGCCAGTAATGTAAAAGGGAAGAGAGACAGAAAACGAGCATGAGTGGAAATTAAAAGGAAGTCCAAATAAGGAAACAGAGAGAGAAAGAAGGGTTAAAATAAGCACTTAAGAATATTATTATAAAACAAAATGTTATATTTTATTTGCAGTTGTGCCATAGGGAAAGTTATAGAAACAAAGTATTATTTTTACAGATGGGTTAATATCATTAAGCTTAACTAAATATTCTTTCCTACTTAAAGCTATTGTTTTGCATGTGCAATTCAGATGACCAGTGGTACTCATGAATGAAAGTCTATCTTCTTTCACTGTGATATGGTAAACTATTTTTATCGGTTATTATAACCATGCCCACATACATTTATACTTGTTAACACATTGGAAAAAATTTGTTCCTACTTTATTTTTTTTTCTTTAAAAAGTTCAAAACTTTTAACTGAAGAGTTTTAAATTAGATTATGAATGCAAGTTATCGGCATATTATTATGATTAAGATGTCGATGCCCAACCCTTAATAGAGATTGTTCCATAATAAAAGAAAGATTATTAATACCCATTAACATCTCCTTAGTCCAGTAAGTCTTCTTTCCCCAGACAGTTGTATTCTTCCTTTTTCTCTTCTTCCCTCTGTTCCTTCTCTCCTCTTCTCCCTGACAACACACATTGTCTGTCTTGCATGTACATGTAAACACACACACAGAGTTGCATATGTGCACAAGTCACAGACACCTCTTAAAATATCCCTGAAAGGTTCATGCAAGGATGGAACAGTGCAAACTAAATTAATCCCTATTTCACTAGAAGTTATTCTGATAGTGGAAAAGATTGTCCCTTTGTAGGGAACCTACAGTTTTTATTTTTTGTTTTTTTGTATTTTTTGTTTAAGAGCACTTGAGAATAGATGAGCATTTCATGGAATATTATTTCTCTTTTCTATCCATAGTGAAACCTGAAATTTATACATGTGGCAACCATGTGTCTCAAAAAAAAATCCCTAAGACATCTGATTTTTTTTATACCTTATTTCTTTAACTCAGTAACACACAGTTACTTATTAAACTATTTGTTTCAACTTTTGGTTCAGATAAATGATGCTCATACCAAATACAAGGTGGTTTTGTTATTTGTTAGTAATGAAAGTTTTTACAGCCAGTGCTGGAAGAGACAGTTTTGCTAATCCCTAAATTTTGCCCCGCAAGCCTCTATCTGTCCCAGGAATGGAGTCTGTGGCTACTCAGTGCTCAGCTTTCAGACTCACAAGGAGCTGAGCATCTGGGTAAACTCAGGAGGTGAGCACTTTCACGCTGACTCAGAGACCAGCCGTGTGACTCCAGTCTGGCGCTGTCACGCCTGGTTATGGAAAGGCAAGAACAATGCCTCCCTTGAGAAGGGGGAAAAATCTAGTGCAGTCACAATTTTGATGTAAAATTTAAATCATCCCTCCACATCCTGTGGACTTAGAGCTGTCAGAAAGGCAAACCCCATGCTCAAATGGAAAAAGCTTTTTATTTCCTTAAAAGTATAACCACTCAAACTATAATAACGCGTTTAGAACCACAAATCTTAATGCTAGATTATTCAAAGTAATTTATAAATAATCAGAACAAAAGGACTTTGACATTTTTAACCTGTAGCTGGCTGAAGGTTAAAGGTTCTTTTTCTGTTTGTTTTTGATTAATGACACATGTATAACAATACATGAATTAAGCAATTCACAGCAAATTACTATTTATGGTTTTGTATTGTTCCAAACTTCTATATTTGGTCATTTTCTCTACAACTTAACAGAAATTACTCTTCAACATTTAACTATCTTAATCATTTCTATTATGTTTGCTTCAAGTAGATCTGTTCAAAGTTTAGCATCCTAGACATTTAAAAAGATTCTATGATTAAATGTTTAATAACTGAAATTGGGTGTTTCTGTTTTTGAAATAAGGAAATACAATTATAATAGCTATTAAAGCCAAATAAAGTCAGATTTTTTTTAATAGGAAGTGCTTTTTTGCCATATTCTTATGATATTGGTTTTATAAGAGTTTGATAATTTTTTTAAAAATCTAGAATTTTATAAAAGTATTTATTATTTTCTTTGCTGTGACTTAATACTTATTTAGTGACTTAATACTTAGGAATCATAAATATTTCCTTAACTAATTTCCCTTCAGTCTTGTGATATTTACAATGAATTCTACCTTTTCTAAGTTTCAGAACATTATGGAATGATTACAGTTGACTCAAATTTAATATCCTTTCTACCTTTTTATTTGCCAGGAATGGTATTTTTAGATGCCAGTAAGCGTGGATTAATTTTAAAATAATATAATACAACATAAAGATGAGATATTTTTGCTGGAAGGTTTATTTTCTTAGAAAATTTTTGACTCTGGACCCTAACTGTTAGGTTACTCATGATAAAGCAGTCTTTTTATTTAGAAAATTTAGGGGGATGGGTTCTTCATTAAATAACACATGGTATAATTTGCACCGATTTGTGATACACTATGAGAAAGAAGTAAAGAAGGATTCAAATTTTGAATCCGCTACCATTAGGATGGAAATTTTCTGTCATAGACTGTTTCTAAATGTTTACCTTTGCCCCACTCTCCCTTGTTTAGTAAAAAATATCAAATGGACATTTTAAAGTGAATTTTAATCTTTAGGTGCATTAATTCAAGCACTTTTGAAATATTATGTGTCTACCTATTAAAGAGACACTTATTTCTTTCGGGTATCTGTGAAAATTGTTATTTTTCTGGGTTTTTCCTTATCTCTTGTTGACTTTTGATTTTTTTATCACCCACACCTTCTTTGGAGAGCACTGTACCTTTTAATTTTTTGGTCTTCTTGTCTTGCTCTCTACCTCTGACTCTTTGGTGTGCTGGACACATCTGGGAAAAGCTATTTGGTAAGCAGAACAATGCTGGTAATGTGGAGAGCAAGAAGAAATTAAAAGTTTTATTCTTATCAGAGAGAAGAAATGATATATGAATTTCTTGATCTCACTGTAGAGAACATCTTAGAACATCTGACAGGGTAAACACAGGGAACATTAGGAAAGGTCACTTTGAAAGTTCTTGGCAAGTGCATTTTTAATTAATACGGTTTTAAATGTAGTTTAAACTTGTTATATTTATTAAAAATTTTCAGTAACTTTAATTGGTAATTCCAAAAAAAAAAAAAAAACAAATGTATTCTTCAGTAGCTACGTCACAAAGATTACTTTTGTTTTTAGATGACCATGTTATGGTAAGTTTTGTTAGAAGACTAGTAGAAATACATTTCTACCCTAGTGAAATGTCTAGTTAGTATTACTTGGGAGTCTAGTCTTATTTATGACTCTGTTGTCTGTCTTTATATTTCCATGAAATCTATGTTTCTACATCCATTTGTAGTTAATGCCGGGACCTGATGAACTTGTTCATGCCTCTAAATAGCAATATAATGAATGAGGTCTTTGTATGTGGGAAGCAACGGGTAGAGGAGTCTAGAGATTGGCATGGTCTATATCAGAAACTGATGGCACAGAGGATTTATAGCAAAGAAAAGGGAAAATAGTAAAAGTTTGAAAATGCTTACCATAAATAAATCTATAGAAAAGACTTTTGGATATTATATGTGATTGACTTTGTTATAAAAATCTATGCAGTCTTCTCAGAGTAAAACCAAACCTGACTCTTGAGTAGGAAAATGAAAATATTTAAAACATACAAAAAGGAAAAAAAGAATTAGCCATAATGTGAATAATAGTAGTAATTAAAATTTATAAGAGTAGTGCCATTGCTATTTCATTAATAAAAAATTATTTCAAAATAAAATATGCTGTTTGTCTAATTCTGTGTTTATAACTTCAGTAGAGGTATGGGTTTTTTCATTCATGTGAATGAAATCCTGTGCATTCATACTAAAAGTCCCTATTGATTTTCCATATTGGAAAGGTAATATTCCATTGTGAAAAATCTTTGATAAAATATAGAGTTCAATTCCTAATCTTGATTAGCTTTCTCACAACTTTAATTATGAAAAGAATTTGTAAATGTCCAGAACAAATAATTTTGCTAGTAGAAAATCTCAAGGCACAAGAGTTCTAAAAATGTAATAAAATCTTCATATATGCAGGATTGCCAGTTTAACATTTATTGTTTTCTCTGCTCTATTTTCCTCTCAGAGAGAATTCTATTCTTGAATATCTGTCTCTTGTGCTTAGACTAGGTGGCATAACAAAAAATATTTAACCACTTTATGACTCAGTTTCCTCTTAAGAAACAAGGATAATAAAAATGCTGAGTCACACCATTGTGAGAGAATTAACAAGGGGTTAAACTTTGCTTGTGTGTAAAAGCAGCATTGCTGTCTTTACTTCCACATAGGTCCTGTATTTTCTGAGTTTGCTGTTTTTTCTTTTTTTATCCTAAAATCAACAAAGACTTACTTCTAAACCGAGTTTCTTATTTTTCTCCAAATTACATTTTCTTGGCTTAGTCATTCAAAATTGTTAAGATTTAAGTATTATCTGGTCTGTAACTTTCATACTTATCTGCATTTACTCCTCCTTGAATCATATGCTTTACCTGAACCATTCTACTCACTGTCCAGTATCCTTCTTAAAATTTTCTTTAACTCATAACATCATTTCTCTGTCTGAAATCTTATATTTTCTTTGCATTTGTGGAATTTGATCCATCTTTCTTTACCATGTTGTATTCTCAAAATTTGAGTAAGCATTCTCTGATTATTTGAGCAAGACATCAGCTCTGTATTCATGTTTATAAAGTCATTTACTTTAAATTATTCTTTCTTGGTTTCTTAATTATGTTTCTATCTACTGGCACATGGTAATATTCAATAAATGTTTTTCCATTAATTTATGAATGGATGAGTTGGGCGTAAGTGTCGTTTCCATCTAAACTGTAACTTCCTTAAGGGTAGGCCAGAAGGGGCTTCATATCTAAGTTGCCTGATTCCTCCATAGCACAAAGGTAATTTGCATGACACGAAATAGACACTTTTTCAATTCATTCATTTATTCATAGAAAAAGACATTTAGTGCCAACTATGTGCTGGGAATTGTGTTGCCATATAATTAATTGTATCTTGTTCAGCATAGAAGATTAGGCTAGTTGGGGAAAATACAGAGCGATTTGAAAGACTTTTATGATCTAGTTATAAGTATTAATCTTTGAAAAATTAAGTAAAGTGATCAGAAGTAGACTTTTATGTGTGAGATATGCTATGTGTTTTGGGGATTCAAGCAATTAAAAAGCAATGTTTGGTTTTTTAGGTGCTTATGTTCTAGTTTATATATTGTCTATACTAAGAAGTAGAAAAAGAAAAAACATTAAGTAAGTAATTGAATAAATGTCACAACCTACACTGGTATTCAGATTTTTATGTGGGCTACTAACAAGAGTTGATTTATTTAAGGTGGGGTCAAGTTACTTCAACTATGGTGGCAAGGGAGCCTTTGTAAATGAACTGGTATTTGTGATTGCTTTTTATTAACATTTATTTTTTAGACTTTTTTGTTATATAACTGCAAATCTTAAAAAAAAAAAATCATCATTCCAGAAGAATAACCAGTAGAAGGCACTGCTTCCTAGGACTTCATCTTTGAATTACCCAGTCAAAGGTTAAAATAGTTAGAGGAAAAAAAAAAAAACAAACTTGAAAGAGAAACTACTAGATAAAGAAAGCAGTTCACATCCTGGCCTTCCATTTCATAATTGTTCCATATTTGGATTTCTTTGATATTGTACATGTTGTCATTTTCCACAATAGTTGCAGCTGAGCTCAGATCCTAAGCAGACAAAGTTAAAACAATAACTAGTTGATTCCTCTCTACTAGGTCTGTTAATAATTAACTATGTGGCATTTTTGGTAAAGTTCAAATTTATAGTCTTAAACATAAAAAAAACTATAATTTTTCCCCATACTTTATTTATTCATTTATTTTAATTTTGTTTTATTTTTATTGAGGTAACACTACTTTACAACCCTGTATATGATTTAGAGGAATACGTTCACACCTCCTCAGATGTATGTCTACCACACCACACCACACCTCCACAGATATTTTAAAATATCTAATTAAAGAGGCTTTTACCAATTTATTTACATAGAAGTTATTAAAAAGGTTTCTGTTTTCATTGAGTGAGATTTCCCTTTTTTTTTTTTTTTTGACAATATTAGGACTTTTTTTTTCCCTTTCTAAGCTTATTTGCCCAGTAACACTAGATCTCAAAGCTGCCAATAGAGAATAGTTAGTTCCTGGTTTTACTTAGTAGCTTTTCATTCAACAGATATTTATTAAAAAGACAGCTATTTTTAGAAATTGTTTTAAGTGTTGGGTAAGTAGTTGTGAGTAAAAATAACGTCTTCCCTTTCAGATCTTCTATCAGAGTTAGATACAAGTAATTAAAAAAGAAATAAGATAAAACATCAGGTGTTGAGAAGGGCTGTGAGCAAATCATAGAGAAAGGAGTAGGAAAGGGAGGTGCTGGTTTAGGGGAAGTAACCAGAAAAGCCTCTCTGGGACATGGTGCTGGAGCAGAAAACTAAACGAAAGGAGGGGCATGCTATTAAGGTATATCTGGGGCAGAGGCATTTCAGATTGAGAAAATACCAAATGCAGAAGAAATGTTTATGTGGTGTAGTAGTTTCCTATTGCTATATTCACTCACAGCTCTGGAGGTCAGAAGTCCCATAATAAAGGTGTTTATAGGACTCCTTCTAGAGACTCTGAGAAATAATCTGTTTGATTGACTCTTGTAGCTTCTAGATGCCACATGCATTCCTTGGATCATGGCTCCACTCTCCAGCAAACTGGTTTCCAATCTTTCTCTCTGACTCCCTTTCTCTTATCTCCCACTCTTATGACTTTTTATGGTTGCTTTAGTCTCACTCAAAATATTCAGAATAATTGCCTTATCTCATACTTAACTGAATCACATCTGGAGAGTCACTTTTGCCTAATGACCCTCTTGGATGAGGGGCATTATTTTGGCTAATACAAATGGTTTGCAACCTTGACTGCATTGCAATCATCTTGGAGTTTCAAGAAGATTCCGATAATCCATCTGCTCTGCAGAATCAGTATCTTTAGAATGTCTGGCAATGGAACACAAGTAGAAGTAATTTTAAAAATTCTGTATGTGATTCCAATGTGTAGTCAAGGTTAAGAACCACTGACTTGGTTTTCTATGGTAATCTTACATCATTCCCTCTCCCTAAATTTGCTGTGCTTATCTGAATACAACTGGGTGCATCCTACTTCCAGAGTGATGGTAAAGAGCCTTTGGCCAATAGCAAAGGATTCCAATAGTTTTTTAATTACTTCCATATGTGGACTCACTGTATGGGTTGCTACAGGGACAAGTAAAGGAAGACTTACTACTTGTAAAAGCAGCTTGCCCCTTATGAAGGGAGACTGTTTCTCATCTATTCCACTTTTATAACTCAGCAACTCCAGGAGTGTTATCAATTAGATATGGGATTTGGTCCATATTCCTCACTATTCCCTGTTCCTAAATAAGCTTGAACTTTAGATTGTACCTTCTTAAAGTTTCTCTGCATCTTTGCTTTTATCATTACTTCCTACATGAAATTCCTCCCTATTTATCCCAAGGTTTCCCTTTGACCTTTTTCCTCAAAATACACCTGGTTGACTGACCATTTCCTGAAGGACTCCAGGATCTCCTTTCTCTCAGGAAGCCCTCATGTGCTTGGCTATCTAGTCATTTGGCCCTTATCCTGAACTTTTATTATTGAATCCCCTTTTATTTGAAATCTTCTCAACCAATTTATAAGCTTCTTAAAACAGAGACTCCGAATTACAATTTTATTCTCATTAGATAACAGTCTTTCACAAAGTTGGTGGCCAGTAAATGGTTGTTGATAATTTGAAGATTCCATTTTTCTCTGGGAATAGACATTTAAGACCATTGTCACGTGATCATAGGTCCACAGAATAGTTTATATATTTTTAAATATTTATTTATTTATGCATGTAAGAACTGGGGTACAGACCACAGGTGCGGGGGGGTGAGAAGATTTACCAGAGACAGAGTGGGGAGCAGAACAGGCAGACTGACTGAAATACATTGCTGAGGGGAGCAGCAGGCAAGACAGGAGAAGTCGATCCCAACCTGGGATCGAACTTGTGCTGCAGAGGCTGTGGATAGCTTCACAGTGCTGTGCTTAACCCGTTAAGCCACCAGGGAGGTCCCCGCAGGGTAGTTTAGTACTATATTTGTGTCTCGAGTCATTTCTTAGAATTTTAAATTTTGCTCATTGCTAAGTCTAGCATGCCACCACAGGGAAGACAGAAATTATCTCTGAATGAATACATAGAAGTGTACCCTCGCCTTGATTCTCAACTCGTTCCAAGGCACCTTGCACTTCAACACAGCTGTGTACTATAACCTGCAGGAATTAGAACCCTACAATTTGTGATGCTTTCTTAATGTTAATTTGAAAGTAATGAAACTTTCCTCCATCCTACATAAAGCCTTTTAGCTAAGGAACAAAAATTCAAGAATCTAATGTTATTGGTGATTTTTATCATTAATATTATTGGAAACTATGAGTCAGAATAAACATAAATAATGTCATCAGCAAATTGAAGTCTTTCTATATAGTTTTTAATATATTTTACTTTCTTATATTCACTTCCTGATTATTTAACTATAGCCATGCTATTTTTATTGTACTAATTTAAAAAATCTTTAAGAATTCCTTTACCTGATTTGTGTAAAAAATACTCCCTAGTTCAACACATTTAGAAGAGTCTCCAAGTCTCCAAAAATGGAATTGAAATAACCATGAAATATGTAATGTTTTAGGATTTTTTGCCTCTGGTATCATTGCTCCTTTATTTTCACTGTTTTTGACCTTATACTTAGAGGGGTGCAGTGGGATCTGGGGGTGGAGTGGGGAAGAATTTATCTGGTATCCAGTTTTATACAAAGGTAATTTAGACATTGAAAAAACTAGGGTTTTATGAAAAAAAGAAGTAGTGCTATCTTATGATCTACCTACCTATGTCTAATTTTAGACTTTAACATTCATAATCATTATTAACAGTATTAATGTAGAAATCAGTAGTGTGGAATTTTCAGGTAGTGAGAGACTTATTGGACATGAGACTGAGTTAGACACCAGGATACCAATTTATTAATTCCAGCAAAAATGACAGTGGCCGAACAAACAGTAAATATGATGGTTTGTATAATAATTGTATCACCGGCTAGTAGTCAACTTACATGTTGAATCTAGAAATAATTAAATGTCTCTTTATTGATTTAGTGTAATAAATTGCTTCACAAGACATTGAATATTTTGAATCCATTCTCTATACGGGAAACAGAAGTTTGCTGGAAAAGTGTGGAAGCAGAACTATAGGAAGTTAAATATCTAGTGTTAAGTGTTACAGTTGGATATAACTAATTGCAGACAATGAGACTAAGACCACTCTTCCATTTTTGACTGCAGTCCCAGATTTACTTTTTCTATCATAAGAATATATTTGGATCTTGGTAATGAGATCATAAATAGTTAAAACCACCTGAAATGTGATGACAGTCCGTGTCTTCTTTAGACAGCATTTATGTGGTAGCCACCAACATTTCTTCCTCTTACTCTGTTCTTCAACCAGTTGACATCCCTGTGATTAACACTGACTTGCTAAGCATTTGATCAATTTATTGTCAAGTGTGACTGGCTAGCGAGTATTTCTCCACTGGGAGATTTTGTATTTCATGTTGATTTTACAGTTTAACTTTTAAGAAGGCAATCTGCTTTCCTCACTTTAGTGGTTTTTTTTTTGTTGTTGTTTGTTTTTTAAAGGGTGGGGATTGGTTACACTGTAGTTTTAAAGTTTATAAAATAAACAACAGCTATTGTTTATTGAGTGTTTACTCTGTGCTAAATGTTCCACTAGTCATTTTGCACACAGTATAAAGTCCATCCTCAAAAAGTTAAATAAGGTATTTACTGCATCTCACTTTAAAGATGAGTAAATTGAGATAGAAAGATTAAGGTAATTTCACAGCTAGGATTTAGCAGAATTTGTATTTTAATCCATGTTTTATTGAGCCCAGAGCCCTTAAAATTTTTCTCCTGTAGTATTATTTCTAAATAAAATGTCTTCAGTACTCAAACACACTTTTTTTTTTTAGAACAGCAGGAATAGTAGTATTCAGCAATGACTAGACGCCTCTCTTTTGGTGCAATACATTTGAAATTTAAAAATCAGAGTCCAGAGTGCTAACCATTACACCATGGGCCCGCAACACTTTTTTTTTTCCCCAAGTATTTATTTATTTTCAAAATATTTATTTATTTATTTATTTGTTTGTTTATTTATATAAGCACTGGGTACAGTCAGAAGCGCGGGAGGTCGAGAGAATTCACCAGAGCCGGGGAGCAGCACAGACAGAGTGATGAAATACACTGCTGAGGGGAGCAGTGGGTGTGGCAGGAGAGGTCTGCGTGCCATGTGGGACCCTCACCTGTGGCTGGGGATCGAACCTGCACTGCAGACGTTGGGGGCAGCTTCACAGCCCAGCGCTCAAATGCTGCACCACCAGGGGAGGCCCATCATGCTCAGCGAAATAAGCCAGAAAGAAAAAGAAAAATACTGGATGTTCTCACTAATAGCAGGAATCTAGAAAACCTAAATAAGGGACCAGGAAAAAGAATAACTATAAGAAAGAAAAAATCAAAATCACCAAACAACTATGAACCAGAGACACATTATGGGAGGGGTCAAGGAGGGATTGGGGTCAAATTAAGGGGGTTTCAATTGTATGGGGAATATAAAAATAAAAGAAAAAAAAGAAATTTAAAAATCAGTGCTATTGCTGAAGGAAGCAGGATGGCAGCTACTTAATGCCTCCTGCCTTCCATCTCACTCATCTAGAATAAGAGTGGATGATTCTGTAAACACTCTGTTGGGCAAAAATCATAACTGTGTCAAGGTCGGATCAAGTTGTGAATACAAGAGGGTTATTTTTAATTAAATAATTTAACTACCTCTTCCATTTAAAATGTTTAAAAGGAAGTGAACTTTCTGTTTAAAAATATTTGCTACATTTTTAACTTCTGATAATATTCTCAATCATATTCGAGTACCAAAAAATGTTTAATTCTTGTTTAGTTATCCAAGTCTATTTAGCATTAGGTCATCAAAACAAAATAGTCTTACATGATTTTTTTTTCATTTTGCTTAGGTATTCTAATAAGAGAATAGGCCTGAGAATCTGCATCTTAATCTTTATATAATTGTGGAAATGAAATATATGTTAACCTCAACTATTTTACTACTTTACAAATTTGGTATTAGAGCTTTAATGCCAAAATGGGGTCATTTGAGGAGGAGATGAAAAAAAAGCCCCCAATTTTTCAGATTACAAGTTCTCATAAAATGTATTCAATTGTTAATATGTTTTCAACAAATATCAAACTTTTTGTTGGTTGCTCTGAGGTTTGCTTATAACCAATATTTCTACATTTCACAATAATCTTACTTTTAATAAATACAGATTTGTTATAATGGCAATCATGCATTTATTTTGTTTATTTTTTGATTAAAGAAATTTTAGATATTTCCCTTATTTTCACTGCCAACAGTATTTGCTATTCATAGCTGTTCTGTCTTCAATAAAGTCTATCAAAGTGTAAAACTAGATGGGTATTTTTCTTTCTTTTAAAATGGAACGGTCTTTCATTATGCAGTATTCTTAGGTGAATTCTCTTGTTTAAGAAGCCAGAATACAAGAGAGTGCTATATTAGTGTATTATTCTCACAACAAACAAGCACTGTTCTGTTGCTACCTGCTTGGCCATTGTTTCTGATTGTGTGTGCTTTGCAGTGGTATTTGGATGGTTTCCTGCTCTCTGCCAGCACAAAAAGGCATTTCTGTTACAATGGCCCCTAACCACACAATGACGGCATTAAGGATTTATGTGGAGGTTTCATTATTTTCTCCTCTTTTGTTCCTTCCAGGATGTCTTCCAAGCGACCAGCCTCTCCGTATGGGGAAGCAGATGGAGAGGTAGCCATGGTGACAAGCAGACAGAAAGTGGAGGAAGAGGAGAGTGACGGCCTCCCAGCCTTTCACCTTCCCTTGCATGTGAGTTTTCCCAACAAGCCTCACTCAGAGGAATTTCAGCCAGTTTCTCTGCTGACGCAAGAGGCTTGTGGCCATAGGACTCCCACTTCTCAGCACAGTACAATGGTAGGTTTCTCATGGTCTGTTGTGCCTACACTCACTTTTGGACCAGTCTGCTACTCAATGAGTTGGACTTTAGTCCTTTGTTTTATAATTATCATCTGCTTTATAACCATACCCAAGATTCATTCCTAACATCTTAGAATTCTTTATAAGTAAATTGATGGCAGTAGGGAGTATAAGATAGCCCCCTTTTAGGGATTTCCTTTTTATTTTTCAAAAATTCTGCTCTCGAAACACAATTCAATTAGCAGGAAAAAACATAAAATATAAGAATAATATTAAAGTAATACATTGAAAAATAACCAGCATGAAAAGTGAATGTCCTTATAATTATATTTGTGATAAAAAGTTTTTCCAAATAGTTACAATATAGTCTGAACCTTTCTACAATAATAGAGTTGATGTTTTTAATTTTTTTAATTTACCAGGTTGGTCTCCAGCGTTCTTTACAGTGCTGGGAAAATTACAGACACATTGCATAAAACAGTATATTTTTATAATATGATATCATTCATGTATAACTCAGCCCCGTTCACTCTGTTTTGACAATTCATTAATTCCCGGCTGCATCCTATCTAGAATTTGAAACTCAGGATAATTTAACTGGCTCCTAATCCTGGCATATAGATTACCACAGAAGTTTAGGGAACTGTGCTTTCATGGATGAAAGAAAAAAAGGCAGCCTAGCCTCTTTGGCTGAAGTTTAAAGAGCAGAAACACATACACATAAGACTTTTAGCCCCTTCTTAGGAATTTAAATACATTTGTCAGCATGTTGGCAAGGTAGAGGGACACTTACCTGTCAGTAATGCTGCCCTTGCCTTGACAACATGACTGAGGTGTGTAGATATCACAGTTTCATGCTGCCTCTTCCTCTCCTCTCCTCCTGCAAAGTTACCAGTGCTGTTAATTTGAAACAGTTTATACCAACAGAAATGTTTCATCACACAGTCTCATACCTTAAAAGACAGCTCTGAATCTGTTAAATCCTTTTTTTTCCCTTTCTTTAGTAAATTATTACATATGCCAAATGTGCTCAGTACTGAAATAAACCCACTTGTTCAAGTTACCACATTACTGCATGCGGAATTAAGTCAATAGGAAGATCAGATATTTTCTAGTAGCTATGCAGTAGAACCTACTCTTTTATATTCACATTAACCATTTAACATTTTATTCCTAAAGTTTACAATTTCTCTGGTTATTTTTATGCCAAGATTTCCCCACCAACAATAATGTTTTAGCTTGCATTTATCTAGCTATAGTGTTTTAAGCATGTTATCTATAGTAACTCGTTTAATCTTCATAAATTTTCAGTGAGGCAGTATTATCCCATTTTACAGATAAGGAAACTGAGGCACAGCGAAGTTAATTACCATTTCTGATCACAGCTCATAAGTGGGAGAACCAGGCTTTCTGGTACAGTTGGCTTTGCAGTGCAGGCTTACTAACATGCTTAGAAGCTCTTCACAGAACACAGGCATGTGTTATGTTTCTCATTATCACTTATTTGAGAAGTTAAATTACACTATCCACCATACCTCCGTTCTTCCCTGCTGTAAGTATAAGTAGTGGTACAACTTTTGGTCCCCTTCAAAAATATTAAAATAGGAAAAGAAAGGAGTAAACTGGTAGTGTACAGCTCATGGGGTCAGGAAGGCAAATGCATGACTTTGCGCCTCTGTGCAGGCCTTTTCCCTCTCAGTATTAGGACCACTGCCTTCTCTCAGGGAGTACCCTCCCTGCTGATAGTGCTCTTTGGTTTGGTCTTCCTAACAGTGCTAGGAACACAACCATGCATATTTGAAGGGGTGAATATAAATAGATATAGCCAGAGGAATACCACAAAGATAAAGGGGAAATTACTTTAAGTATACACAAGGAAGTGTATGAGAGAAGTATGTTACATTACATACTGTAGTTGGCTTGAGGGGATGCTTGATGCATGAAGGTCCTTTGTGAAATAAAGCCATTCTATTTGTAATAGAGAATTTACTTAAAGGAAAGACTACTATGAACTGCTACTGTGTACCAAGTTTTTTGTTGGACTGTGTGGAAGTAGTTAGAATAAGATGCAATTCCTGGCCTCAAGCAGCTTCATTTAGAGCAGCAGTTTGTAACCAGGGCCTGTGGATCGTCTGGACATAATTGGAGAATTCTGTGTATGCAGACATGTGAGCAGGATTGCATTTTCATCAGATTGCAAGTAGATCTGTAACCCAAAAAGGCCTGCTGTTCTAGGAGTTCATACAGTATGAATACAAATGATGTGACTTCGTTTTAGTGACATCAGCACTGATATTTTCTCTTACTCTCATTCTGACAGGTTTCTAAATTTGTTTCTGCCTCAAATGTTTCTTGGTTCCAACAGCCTTTCATCTCTTTAGCAGACAGTTGGAAGATCCTCCTGTATGATCTCGTTTTCAGCCTGTCCTCCTTTTCAGTCTTTCTTTCAACTTCTGCTGGACTTGTTTTCCTGAAAAATCAGTTAGACTATTTATCCCACTTTGGAAGTTATTGTGTATCTTTGTTGCTTATAGGATTTTATCTACAGTTCTTCATCTTAGAATATAGCCTAGTACCAAAGTCCAGTTTTCATCTTCTACCACATCCTGATGTGGACCCGGTGTTTCCATCCTGCCAAGTCTTTCATACATGTTCATAAATATATACTAGGTGAACTTTGAATGTCACAGCTTTTTTTTTCCCCCTACCTGAAAAAAGATCTCCCTTTTGGTGTTTTACCTTTTCAGTGAATTGTGTTTCCCCTACAAGACTGAATTCTAAAACTGTTTATTCTTAGATGCTCTCACTGACTTCCCAAGGCAGAAAATAGTTACTGCATTACTCTTTTATCTGTGAGACTTGTTTAAATCTTTCTCATTGCGTATATTATAATTTGCACAATTTTATGTCTGCTTTTCTTTCTACTGTTTTTCTCCTTGAAAGTACAGGAGTATGGGTACTTGGATGGGAGAGGTGATGTGGTGACCCACATGTGAGGAGGAGTGAATCCATTCCCCTAAATCATATTTAGTGTAATAAGCCTATGATACCCCAGTAAAGAAAAAAAGGTACGTTATAATAGCCATGATATATTCGGCTGTTAAGCTGATTAAACATTTTACCCATTCATCAACATGATTGAATATATTTGTACAATTGTTATTCAACACAAATACCTTCCCCAACCCCCCTAGATACAAGGCCATTGTAATAGTCACATCGCAGATTCTTCTATTGTTGTAGGAAAATATATTTTTTTTCCTGTATG
The DNA here is from genome assembly GCF_014898055.3 of Talpa occidentalis. Lineage (NCBI taxonomy): Eukaryota > Metazoa > Chordata > Mammalia > Eulipotyphla > Talpidae > Talpa > Talpa occidentalis. The sequence goes on from NW_023601653.1 coordinate 53,220,076, forward strand.
GTAACTTTGAAAACAGGGAGAATGGGTCATGGTCTTTGTATCATAGAGTTCAGCATAAGAAAAAAATGTTTCCAGATTTCATTTCCTCTTTATGTGTGATATTCATACACCACTCTTAAGAGATATTGGGAAATCTAGGTTTGTATTGCCCGCAAAGTTTAGAAAAAGTAAAACTGATGGTTAATCCCTGTAATGCTGACTTTAAATTTCAGAGAGAACTTTTCAGTGTAAAACTTAACTTGGAAAGTTCCTGAGATAAATGTCCTCTACACTTTGTGACTGTTGCTATGTAAAAATTTTGAGAATTTAGGGCCCTTCATATTCAGAGTTTGCAAGAGTTAAGGTTAGGAATTGGGTCAGATAGGGATGTAATTCTTTCCGAAGTTGTGTTTATTCCCTTAATATTTTATTTTTTAAAATTTTTTTCAAATATTTTATTTATTTTTATACAAGAACTAGGATACAGGCCAGAGGCATGGGAGGGTGAGAGGATTCACCAGAGACAGAGTGGGGAGCAGAACAGGCAGACAGAATGAAAGCACTGCTGAGGGGAGCAGTGGGCAAGACAGGAGAGGTCTGCCTTGCCATGTGGGTATTTCCCTGGCCAGCCGGCAATCAAACCCACACTGCAGAGGCTACAGACAGCTTCATAGTGCTGCACTCAACCTGCTGCACCACCGGGGAGGCCCACCCTTAATATTTTAAAGAAATTAAGTGCCTAACTAAGAGGAACCCCCCAAAAGTTGTCCAGTGGTAGTAATACTGTAAATTCATCTATTCTTGAAAGATTTTACTCACTGTTTAGAGTGCACTATAGATAAACTGAGGCAGATTTTATACACACTCACACACACACAATACTATCAGATTTCTAATCAATTAAAGGTCCAGTCACCAGTAGTTGTAAGTATGAGAAAGACTGATTCTATTGATCTTTCTCGGAAGCACTCATAATTGTACCAAGCGATTAATAGGAACATATGATTCGTGTGTAATAAAAAGTGAAGAGCAAGGTTGGCAAGGCTGATTCAGACATGAGTGGAAAGGTGACCTAAAGCTTCAGATCTGCCCTTCTTGACCCACTCCCCTTTTTTTAAACCTCATTTGGAAGCTGATACTTCATCTTTCCAAAACCAGCAAGAATTGCTGTAATTTATGGCCATTTTAAATAATGGTTTTGTTATAGATGGGTTTATTTACATAGGACTATCCAGAGCATGTCCTCTCTTCAGTCAGTCAGTGAGGGAATAGTTTAAGTCTGAAGAGAACCAGGTGGAAGCATTGCAGGCAGCCAGGGGACTCTGTGGTGGCCATTTTGGTTCTCATTTTCTGTCTGGTTGCTTGCTACTTCTGTGGGTTAGATTGTTGTTGTTCTAGTGTCAAATGTGATGTGAAATGAAAGTCTTGACCACCCGTTGTTACTGAATAATCACTTGTCTTTTTTTTTTTTTTAACAAAAACTTTACTCTTACCTCAGCCCAACTTTCTTTTGGCTCCTTAAGTTTCTCTTGAGTTGAGTGAACAGTTTTGTATAACAGGAGAGTGGCAAGTTCCTATGATTGATTTTTAAAATATATAACTATTCCAACAATGCAGTATTTTTACTTAAAAATATTTGGAATAGCTGGATTTTATATCCAGTAAAAACTGCATTTGTATTTTTTAAACATTTGAAGAGTCTCTTGAATTTGGAAGTAGGATGTTATAGTGTATTTTATTGTTTATAATGATAACATTTTCCTGGAATTTTTATGCACTCTGAGTATATACTGTGTTGAAGTCAGTAATTTGATGTATCTTGATGTTGGTGTGTTTAAAGACTTCAGAGACACTGGTTATCCTAAAGCAACATTCCATGTGAGTAAATTTCTTCCTGAAGTCTATCAAAAGAAGAAAAGAGAATCTTTTTAAGTTGATCTAAGAGGTTGAGCAGATAATGGAGCACCAGTTTATGAAAACCCAACTTTAAATGCTGAAAGAGTTCATTCAGTACACACAACAGAGTGAGGCATTTATTTGCTAAGGCTCTGTGTCAACTCTTGGGATTCTTTATGTACCCAAAATAAGTTAAATTGTAATTATTATAGCTGTGTCTTAAAATATTCTTTATGTAAGTTTTGCCAATCTAACAGCCATTAGTAATGTATTTTTGCTCTTTGACTAGGATAATGTTATGTGTAAAGTACTGTGCAGAAAATTTATGAAGGAAAAGAGAAAAAATTAAGTGTTATTTAAAAATAAGTCATGGAATAGGAGCTTAATTATGGTATGGTAAAGATTCCTACTTTTACATGATGATTTTTATAAGGTTTTAAATTTCTGATTACCTTTGTACACCAAACTTAGCGTAAGTTATTGTGATGATATAATACACACTGTTGTTAATACCAGTGCAGTTATTGTGCCAGTTCTAATAATGAGAATTTCATTGTGTAGGGAAAGCAGTCTCCTACACTCTAGACAAAAGTGTAATTACTTTTGAACGATGTGGAATGTGCTCAGTTTAATAGCATGGAGAATAGATTCAGAAAGATCCAGATAAAGTAAGCTTGGAAACCACATGTGCAGTGTGGCAGTATCAGGTTATGATAGAAGGCAGTGTAATTCTGCATACGCATACCCGATTTCACACAGTTTATCTATAAACTGTGTCTGTAAGAGATAGGCTTGCTTATCTGAACAAGGCCAATTCAATTGAAACAAGGTGAAAATGGTGACAAGTTTGTATTTTTTTTATGGTAAATTGATGTTTATCATGCAATGAAATCACAGTGTTATGAACATTATTTGGTGTATGTTGTCATGAAATGCCATATGAAGCTGTTTATCTAGCTACAGTCTCAGGCTTGTGTTTGAATGCAGTAGTTCATTCTTTGTAATTACATTGTTTCTGAAAATTGCCCTAAGGGATAGTAGGAATTGGGGGCATGTGAAAAACAGTCAGTTGGGGTCCAGCATAGCCATGGGGTAAGTGAAGATTTTTCTGTTGCCATACAGTTCCATTCCATATGTGGGGGAAGGTCTAATATTAAATGAAAACTTGATTCATGTGTCCATAATATTTGAAATAATGTTGTTGAGTTTGAAGTTAACTGGGCCTTGAGAAATTAATGAATGTGCTCTTAGATGGAGATAGAGTGCTATGAGGAAGTTGTGAGCTAGCACACTTAATGAGGATATACTTTTAGCACCCCCACACAGTACTGTTTAGCGAGAGGGAACACATAGGACTTTTAAAGATGATGAGAGGGGGGAAATGTGTTTGCTTAAGAAGAGTTAGATTGTTTTACTGGCTTTCATTTAATAGGGAGTGTTGTGGGATGAGTAAAGTCAGTTATCTGCAGATTTACCTATTAACATAGATAGGCCAATTGTTAATGAGCAGATTGAGGGGTACCCTAGGGCCCCCAAACCTACTCTAAATGGGTTCTGCCATTCCACCACATAAGTGTGTAAGACCTTCAATGGAAAGGAACTTTAATACAATTGGTGTGCAATAGAAAGACAATTAGTGTGTCATAAAGAGAAGAGAAGGAATATAGTTAAAATAGTTTTCCCACGAAACACCAAAAGTTACCCATCTCCTCATGGGTAAATGCCCAGCCAACAGGATTGGTCCAAAGTGGGGCCACTGAGGCCCAAAAGCTTGCCACAAGTGTAAGGTACTTTCTGGCGGGGACCCATAGTGAAAAGGGCAGAAAGGGCTTGACAAGTATGGAAGGAAAAAAGCAAAATCAAAATGCAAGTCTAGATAAAGGCTGCCATTGTCAGCTTCTCCGTGGCCCTCTCACCCACGACTTTGTCTCTTTCAAGTGTTTCTTTTAATGTCCCCCAAGTTTCTGGTACAAGTTCAAGGTCGAGAGGCAAATGTGTCTTCACATATCAATCTGCTCCTGGTGTCTCCTCCTGTCTTCTTCTTGCCTCTCCTTCTGCCCAGCTCATCCTTCCTTGGGTGGGGCCGGGAACCTAAAACCTGCCCTTCCTCTGGATATCACACTGTTACAGAATGACTGAGAACTCACCTAGCCCTTCATGAGGCTTTTGTGTGTAGTGTGGAGGTTAAAATAAGCACAAAGTCACCATAATATTACATAAAATAGGAGAACACTGACACAGACTAGCAAATGCCAAGGAGATTTACAGTTGACTATATCTCATTTGTTGAGATCAAAATAGATTATTTGAAAAATTTTTCTTTTTATTTATTTATTTATTTATTTATTTATTTATTTATTTATTTGTTTATTTATTTATTTATTTTTTTGTTTATACAAGCACAGTCAGAAGCATGGGAGGGTGAGAGAATTCACCAGAGCCAGAGCGGGGAGCAGAGCAGGCAGAAGGACCGAAGTACACTGCTGAGGGGAGCAGCGGGCAGCAGGAGAGGTCTGCGCGCCATGTGGGACCCTCCTCCGGTGGCCGGGGAGCAGCCAGGGATCGAACCGGCGCCGCAGAGGCAGCGGGCAGGTTCGCAACCCAGCGCTCAACCGCTGCGCCACCGGGGAGGCCCTGAAAAATTTTTCTCACGACGAATACTAGGTGCCAAGACAATAAAAATATATGTACATTGGAACAATTACCCAATGCAAGGCCTTATACCCAATAATAGTTTGCTTTGCTATAACTATTTTTTCCCAGAAGAAATAACTAAGAAAAAAAAAAAAAGCAAGTTAAAAAAACACTTAAGACAAAGTGCACTGTAAATGTCTTCCTATAAAATGTGAGGAAGTTAGTAAGATACATGCCTAATACCAATAGTAATAAAAACAACTACTTAGATTATTGGGATTTTACCGGTTTCCTTTCTATATCTGAGTGACCACCTACAGTGAAGTGAGAAGAATGAGGGAATATTTGGCTGGGATACCAAAAATAGCAAGGACACTAGAAGACTGGGCTGGAAAGCCACTGGAATGGTGTTCCCGATTTTGTAGAGTGGCTAGGGAGTCACCTTTATCTTCTGTCTTATTCTCAGACCCACTTACTATGATCTTTTGTATTGTCACTTAAAAATAATGAAAAGTTTGAGAACCACCAATGTAGCCTTTAACCTGAGGGACTGGTTGAAGACCCCACACCTTTGAGCTCGAGGGAAGCTTCCTTCTTACTTATACACGTTGTTTCCTGGCCATTTGCCAGACCTTCCTGTATTCAGCCTAGGATTCTCTTACTGTGTATGTGACTAGTAAAGATCACTTGGTTTTATGATAACGTTTTCTCCGTCTTTTAGTAAACAGGGAGGGTGTAGGTTATTCACAAAACTACTTACTTGGGAATAAAAAAGAACCCTATGTTCTTTTTTTTTGAAATTGCTTTTAGTGAATGCAGATGTCTGGGACTTAGTGCTTCTGTGAATCCCTCTATATCTGTTTATGTACCTATTACTAACTTCCACTTAAAATTATTTGACACCCTCTGCCATGGTTTTCATTCATTTCTTTAATAGTTTCTTTAACTCAGTTAATTCCTTTTGGTAACCGTATTTCGTTCCTAAATTTGACATTTTATAGAGATTGGTAAAAATAAGAAATAGGGAAAGGAGAGGTCATTTACATGTCTAAGAAGTGATACTGATATCAGTATCACTTAATATATGAGTAACACTTGTAATGCATTTGTCATTATATCTTATTCTATATTTATAAAGGGCAATCACCTAAAAATATCCAAAAGAAATTAATTTCGCAGTGTTGGTGCCTGATTTCTAGGAATTGGAATAAAATATCTCAGTTGCCGAGGCCTGAAAATATTTCAGATACGACGTACACCACATTTCCTCTTGTCCATGTCAGCCAGACACAACTACCCACTGTATCTGAGACAAAGGGGAAGTCAGTTTCATGTAGCACCTTCTTTAAAAGGCACATCCATTAGCACTTAATTAGGATCTTAAAGTGTAGTCATAAAAATAAGAAATAAGGAAATACTGGAATTTCATTAGAATTTCTTTTTCTCATGTATTTTAGTAGTTAGTCTCATAGAATTTTTTTCTTTTAAAGATATAGACGAATATCTGGATTGGGGGGTAAGTTTCAAAAAAGAAAGGACTTCTATAATGTAGAAAATCTAATAGGAAGATCAAAGGAAAAAATCATTTTGAGGAAAAATGATTCCTTAAGAAGTGAGCAGTTGAATTCAGAATGCTTAGAACACCATTGGTGCCACATCAGGTGCATTTAAATGCTTACAGTGTAGGGTCTCCCTGGTGGTACAGGGGTGAAAGCCTCAGTGCTATCAAGCTATCGCCACACCAGCCACAGCAGCATGAGTTTGATCCCTGGCCAGGAGGCTAACCCTCTTGGCATAGCAGACCTCTCCTGTCTCTCCTGCTGCTCCCCTCAGCAGTGCATTTCAGTGGATCCCCATGTTCTGCTCCCCATTCTGTCCCTGGTGAATCCTCTCACACCCCACACCACTGGCCTACACCCCAGTTTTTGTATACATAAATAAATAAATCTGTAAAAATAAAATAAAAGCTTTCAGTGTATTTAAATCTTATACTTCCCCATAGCACCTGCTATATGCCCTTAATTTGTGCTGGCATTAAACTGGAGTTAAAACTGATTTCATGACAATATTTAAATGTGCTACCAATCTTGTTCATCTTGTACCTACCCCTCCCTTATTTTATGTATTAGAAGGTATATTTTATTTTCTATTCTACAGGATTGGGGGGTGGTGGGAGTGGTTCTTTATATTTAAAAATGGAAATAAATATAAACCTAACTGAGGTTGACAATTGTAGTCAGTTCCTTTGTTTACCTATCTAGTCTGTACAAAGGCAAAATGCTTTATAAAAATTGTCCCAAAGAACATTTTTAGGAATGACCGTTGTAAGCAGATGAGGTACGACTCTGAGGAGAGCAGCCTTGGCCTGCTCTGTGACACTGATGTCACATGATAAAATTAGTGAACACACGTGACTGGGTTTTGTGTCTTATTTAGTCAAGGCTACTTCTGTGTCCACAGAGCAAACAGTGTTATCATTATATAGAGAAGCAATGTTTACTTCAGTGACTCTTCTTAGCTCCTAAAATCCAGGCTGTCTTGAGATAAAAGTTAATCTTGTTGGTCGATATCCTTAAATGAGAAAATAATATTAAGAGTTAACAAAAATTCTTACATGGAGATAAGCTATGCAAGGGGGAGGGGATATAACTTCAAAGGTATCGTTAAGTAACTTTATATGTTTTTATAAATATAAAATAGGTGCTATGTAAAACAAAACCTCATGAGTGGCAGAAAATGTTATAACAACTTGCAGTATTATACTTAATAATGTACTAACCTGGTAACCACCTCTCCTGCTACTACTGGACCCTTCTCTCTGTGTAAACGTGGGTGTCCTGGTGAAGGGAAGAGTGCTAGGCTGTCACTAGCATCCATCTTTAGGCTTTGTGGCAGTGGCTGGCATGCTCTGCTCACGAGGGACATAGGCATCTTGGAGCAGCACATGCTTCTTATATATCTGAGATTCTGATTTCCCCAGAGTCATTAGTAGAACATAAGAAACAATTTTGAAAGTCTTGTGTGAATTTTTTGTACTGCCTATCTACAGTCTGATAGTTGCAATTCAAATATGGGAGATTTCAAATAGTCAATGCTCTTTAGAATACGGTACCCAATAATGACAACAACAAAAAAAATCATCGTAATATTTCAAGTGTCTTTATGTACTAGTAACCCTTCATTTGTAATCTCAGTCAATTATATGTTAACCCAGTAAGTTGGGCAACTGTGATCAACTCAATTTACAGATGGAGGAGCATCTTGAATAGTTCAAGTCATTTACGTACTAAGTCAGGGATAGTTTGTTTTCATGACTTCACAACCCAAGCACTTACTAACTGTGCTTACTACCTGTCCCCTTATTAAACAAACAGAATTATTTTTATAGCTTACTGGAATTATTTCAGATTAATTTAGAATACAGTTGGAAAATTGTTGCCTGATTATTCTTCCTTAACTTATAGATAACTTGATTTTTTAATCTTTTTGTTTGGCTTTAAGTGGACCAAGATATTTGACTATTTTCAAAGGTGTATTAGAAGTTCAGCAGAGACAGTTGGGCAATATATGGGATTTCAAGGGATTATTTGCTGCATTTTCATATAAATATTAGTATTAGTCTGTGCTTTGGCTGTGTGACTGTTGGTATAGCACAGTGATTTAGCACGTGGCAGCTGGTGACACAATTAGTAAATTCCATGTCCTTCTATTTGATACCAGTATGGGTATTTGAAAAATTATGCAAATTTTCTGTTCCTCAGTTTGCCATGTGTAAAATGAGGACAATAACAGTAACATAAAGGGTGTTTAATATTTAAAGAAGTCAACATACATAGATCACTCTGTTGTCTGGAATAGAGCAGGACCATAGTAAATGTTGGTCATGTTTAAATAAACTTTAATAATTTAGGTGATATAAAATTATAAAGCTCTTCATGAAATAGATGGTGTCCTGTGGAGAAATGCAAAATAAATGGAAGGCAGGAAACTTAATGTAGATTAAGAATAAAGAACATGGAAGACAAAAATAGAAAATACCTGATTGGTTGGGGCCGCATATTCAGATTTTTTTGGGCTGTCAAAACCAGAGTTGGACTAGTGTTTGGTGAATAACTGACTGAATATATGTTTCTGGTCCAGTTTGTATTTACAAGGGCACCCAAGTTTTTTAAGTTTGGGTTTGCTGATGTGATTCTCTAGACAGGAGTGGCTCAGTTGTTATTAGCTAATTAAGTCCTTAAGGAAATGTTTAAGTTCTGTGATGTAGGAGAAAAATGATACATTATGTTTAGCCTGATACCTTAAATTCTTAGACATTTAAGCAACCTACAAGAAAATCTTCCACTTAGGGAGAGTCACTTTTGAAATGAGAAATCCAATAGAATTCTCAGTATCTTGTTGCTAAAAGCATTTTGGTGGTATTTTTAACTATTAAAAAGGGAGATCGTACATCGATTGTGAGATACTGTCTCTCAGTGAATTATTTATGATAGATTCACTTATAAACATTCATTGGCAGCCAAATTTTTTGCTTGATGTTAGTAAGGCTGTCAGTGCTGCCTCCCCGCACCCCACCCCCCACCACAACCACCATCACCACCACCACCACCACCTACGCAACAAAAATCTCCCTAAGCCAAGTCAGAACTGCATTATGATAAGATTACGAGATGTAGAATGAGGTGGCAAGGAGCCTAATGTTGCCCTTGCAGTGCCTGGATTCCAGTCATAACTCCACATTTTATGAGGTGTGATCTTGTTTAACTTTTATGGCATCTTTCTGTGCCTTCTTTTCTCATGTGAAAATGAGGATAATAATAGAACCTCCCAAACACAAAAGAGATTGTGAGGTTAGATTATAGAATTCTCATAAATGGCTTTGAACCATGCCTGGCATATGACAAGCATGAAATAGATGCTGTAGTTCCTGAATAAGTTTGTTTTCTGTTGACTAATTGCTATTAACTACCAGAACAAAAGACTGTTTTCTTTGGGATTCCCTCTAGTCTCCTTTCCTTTTAGTAACCAGGAGAAATATCACCCACTTTACCCTCCCATTTTAAGTGGTTCATTAGTCTTACCAGTGAGCTCTGTCATTGTGTTTGGATGTAATTCACCTTGAAATTGAGATGCGAACTCATTAAAAGGAGAAAGTTCTGTGCCCCCCTGTTCAGCACTGTTTTACTATAGTTTGGCTCAGTGACTGACACACAGGAAATACCTCAAAATAGTTGAATGAGTGAAGGTCTCCAAATCTTTTTCTCATTGAAGACACTCAGATTGTGCCTTTTCTTATCTGTATGTCCAGATAATGAAACTTAATGCATAGCTGATACAATGATTACATAAAATATTTATGGGCCTCCCCTAGTGGCACAGGCGGTTGAGAGCCGCACTGTGAAGCTGTCCACAGCCTCTGCTGCACCAGTTCGATCCTGGTGGGCTGGCGAGGGTCCCATATGGCGTGGCAGACCTCTCCTGTCTTGCCCGCTGCTCCTCTCAGCAGTGTATTTCAGTCAGTCTGCCTGTTCTGTTCCCTGCTTTGTCTGGTGAATCCTCTCACCCTCCCATGCATCTGGCCTGTACCCCAGTTCTTGTGTAAATAAATAAATAAATAAATCTTTAAAAATATTTATCTTGCACATTGTTTGTCAGATAGTTGGTAATCAGTTAATGTGAGTTTGCTTCAGTCCAGGTACTCTTCCAATCACACATAGAACATCAGCACATTCTTCATACATCGTGCTCTTCATACATTGTGTTGCCAAAAGAAAGCAACATCGGCACAACACAAAACAGCAAAAATGTTTTGGAAGAGAATATATTTACAACTTGCTTAAGTTTTCTTTCATGAACATCCTAAAGATTGCATGATGATTCTTTCTTCGGACATTGTTAGTGAGGCTCCTGTTTATGACTCTGCTTTTAAGAACATTTTAACTTTTTCTTTTTCTTTTTCTTTTTTTTATATTGCACTGCATTCTCAGATTCTCACTTGAGTTCAGGAAGTCTTAGAGTTACTGTGAGAGATTTGTTTTTTAATATTGTGTTTATTGCATTTTATTCCTTTGCTTTCATTTCTATTTTACCCATCAGGGAAACTTGATGTCATGGAAAAAGGATGTGATACAGTTAATATGCACATCACAAATGACTTTTTGTGACATAATAGCTCTGGCCCATAGGAAATCTGACATGTGTCTAAAATTGACATACCTAACTAAAATATGTGTAATGTAGCTGTTCATTCTTGATGATTACACATAAATGTCTGCCTTCTTTTTAACAGATAAAACTTTGACTTGTGACTTTTCTGGTTTGCTTGATATGATCTTTTTTATTCCCCTTCATATCAACTTGCCCCTGTTCACTTTATATCCTCTTCAGTGATTCTACAGTTATTTTTGTTTTACATAGATAGAAACATGTTTTTCCTCCTTTTTTACATATGGTGTTTTTGCTTCATGCAGAGAGAACCACACAGATGACAGTTTTTAAAAATCCAAATTTTATTCGGCTTTACATTCATACGTTTATAACCCTGAATATTTTCAAAATGTCCTCACCTAAAACACTTTATAGTTTTATTACTAGATTTATACCAGAGAAGATACATCAGATTTCTTAGGGATAATCTTTAAGCAGAACTTAGTAAGACAAGCTTTGAAAACTATCATTCCTAGAAAAGTAAATCTCAAATCACATAACATCAGTTTAATAGCTCCCCTTGACAACTTAATGCGACAGATTGAAATATAAAAGTCCATGCAAGTGGGATCAATGGATTATCTAAGTCCCTGAATATCTTCTCTTAAATTGGGGGACTTGACAGAGTAGTTGTGAGAGGAGTGTGTATTGTGTGTCCCTTGTTATGTACAGAGCATTCAGCTTTCAGAGATTATTGCTGAGTGGTTGTGGTCTACCTGGAGAGGGAAAAAGACATAGTGAGGGAATGAAAGAGAGGAAGAGGCCAAGGAGAGAACTCAGGGGGCTTTGTCATGGCAATTGTATAAAGTGATACACAGTGCAAACTGACTTGAGCTTGTCCCTGGATGGCAGGCGGTTTATAGCCGCCACGAGCTGAGATTACTGCTTTATCTTGTCATACTAAATTAACATGGCAGTACACTGTTAAGCAGCGGTGACCTCTTCATCTGGGGAAATCGCTGCCTAGAAGAGAGATGGTATTTAAATCTCTCTCTCATGCGCCCCCTCCCCTTGCTCTTATTCCCTTAAGAAGCATTTTGGGGTTAGACTAGAGCATTTGAAAATTTTTATTGGAAAAAATTTTTCTTGTATTGAAGTATACAGAGAGAGGTTATAGAAGATCAGACAATAGTTTTGAGAATATTGCAATTTTATTTATCCAGTGTTCTAAGACATAGAATTTTTACACATTGGGATTGAGAATACATTTGCTGTCTTTTCATTTTAATCCATTGTTATTCTACAAATAACCTCTTAAGTCCTATACTTTCCAAGACAAAAATAGTGGGGGGATTTTTCTGGAATTACAGAACTTAAAATAATCTTCTGAAGTTCTTAGGTATTCTAATGGAAACTTTTCAGATGATTACCTTCTTAATGATACAGAACAAATGGTTTTCTATTTTTGGAAAAATGAATTTACAGTTTATCTTGATAATGATTCTTTGTATTACTATTCTTAATGTCAAAAGGTCCTACTTCATGATTGTTGAACAGAAACTTCCATATTTGTTTTATGATTACTCACTTCCATGAGCAAAGTAAAAATCCTTCTTAATCACTTGTTACAGGTCTAAATTAGGTAAGCTACCCATTTTCTATTTAAGATGTGCTCAGAACATTCACTGTCTTATGGTCATATCTTTGAGTGGAAAATGGACATTGATGTTTTATTCTTAAATTCTCAGTTTCTAGAAAATGTTCGGATCCTATAAAGCCTCAGGTTTGTGTGCTGAAATTGAGTGTACAATCTGAACGATTCCTACAGCTTTTTCCCTCCTTTTGGTACTCAGTGGTTTCAGTTGGAAAACAGTATAGATGCAGATTTTAAGAAGATTGTTTTAGGTACAATCTGTCTTTTCAGAGCCTTTCTCGTGGTTTATAGGACTAATCCATTTCCTTTAGGCTTTCTCAATTTTGGTTCAGGTTTAAATAGTCTCCCTGGAGAGAATGTTTATATTCAGCATAGTCTCTAGACTCACTTGTGCCTTTTTGGGCTCTTCTTAGGATCATCCTCTAACGCGATTAAATTATTTTCTAAATTATTTCTTAAAATATTTCAAGTTTCTCTTCTGTACTGTAGGACGTCAGCTACTGGACAAAGCATATTGTGTTTTCCCCTAAAATCTCTTACTGCTTCCTTTTTTCATTTTAGGGGCATTTTAAAAAGTTTTATTTGTCCCCTCTTTAGTGTAGTAGAGATTTCTAAGAGCTGACCAGTTATGGTATTTTCTGTTATAGTGATTTTCTGAACTTGATTGCCTCACTAGCACAAGGAATCCATAACCACCAGTGACCACCACAGGACAAATATGGCACTGTGATTGATGCTCCTTGAATGGCTATGCTGTCCAATTATTAAACATAAATAGATGATATTAAATACTGTTTTCATGAGATTGTTCACCGGAGAATTTAGATACACAAATGATATGTTGAATCTTGGTGGAAATGAATTTTCTTCAGGTTTCTGGGCCGTAGAAAAATTATCTCTCATTTATCTCTTTTCTTAAATGTTTTGACTTTGTACATGTTCTTACAATTATTTCTCATTCTTTGTTTTATTACACAACTGAATGAGGTTTTCTTAATCACCATCTTTCAGTCACCTAATATTCAATGTTTTTTTAAATGCAGAAAAATCCACTAAAAAGAGTCAGAGTTAATTGCACTTTCACTATACAGCCGTTAGCTAATAATAAAGTCCACTTTGTGAGACTCTTTTATAATCAAATTATTGGAAAGTCCTATTTTAATAATGAGCTAAATATTGGTAGCATGATGACCTATCAACCCTATGTATCTTTTGAGCTTGTTTCTTGGCTCTGTTAAACAAAATTCATCTGCGTGTGACTTATACAGATCTTTCCACAGTGGCAGTAATCTTTTACCAGTAGGCTCTGATATATCCTTTGTACTAAAGAAAAGAAAATGATACAATCTAAAGTGGAATTGATAGACTGTTTGTTTGATTCAAAAACCAATATAGTAAACTAGAATATATGAAAAGGGTTTGCAGTTGAGATGGTGAGGAGAATGATTTCCTTAGTTGGCATACAAACTGGTACTTTATAATAAAGGTTCATTAACATGTAAGCAAGTGGTTTATTTTTGGTGTTAGCAGTGACATGGCCATTAATTCCTGGAACTGGAATACAGTTTCAGAGATACAGATTTAAAGAAAAATGCAAATAGCAAGCTTAGTAAAGAAAATGTATTTTTGCTTATCAGAAAAACAATAATGTCACTTTTAAACATGTTTGATTTTCTTTTTGCTAAAGATGCCTCATGTGTGAAAAGTAAGATATTAAACTAAACTTCGCTAATATTTTACAGGTTTCATGAGTTTGAGAGCAAAGGTCATTTGGGCTGTCCAGGCATTTGGTGAAAACATTTTATTCCACTGGTTTAACTTTAGTTGACCAATGAATAAGAAGACAGTCTACTGGGAGTATTTACCACCTCATTCAGTTCCCAGGGGCACCTGGCTGGTGTCAATAGCTAGATTTATGCCTCGCTTTCTTGGACAGTTCTGGGAGCAGCCTTCAGAATTGTCTTGAAGACAGTCCTCATCCCAATTATTCTCAAATCAAGGATACATTAATAACTTTGTAATAGGATTCCCAAGCTTTATAGTATAAACTAGTTACCAGATAGCAGCTAAAGCTACCACAGTGAGATCATAAAAAAATATCTATGACTTCATAGTCCAAAAAAACTCAGAGAACAATTTATTAATGTTTTATAGTTCAAATTAGTCTGTGCCCAGAATGAATATATAGATTTCAGTTGTATTTTTTATTATATTTATTATTAATTGATATATTTGACATATAAAGGTGTAAATTTAAAGAATATATGTTTATTTGATACACTGATATACTGCAATACAGTTCCCCACTGTAGTGTTAGCTAACACCCATATAAGATCTTTTCCTTTTTCTTTTTTGTTGTGGGAATAGCTAAGATATAATCTCTTGGCAATTTTGAAGTTTGTTTTTTTTTTTAAAGATTTATTTTTTATTTATACAATAGCTGGGGTACAGGCCAGAAGCGTGGGAGGGTGAGAAGATTCACCAGAGACAGAGTGGGGAGCAGAACAGGCAGACAGACCAAAAGCACTGCTGAGGGGAGCAATGGGCAGGACAGAAGATGTCTGTCGCACCATGTGGAATTCTCCCTTGCCGGCCAGGAATCGAACCCATGCTGCAGAGGCTGTGGACAGCTTCACAATGCTGTGTTCAACCTGCTGTGCCACTAGGGAGGCCAATTTTGAAGTTTTTATGTAATAAACTATCTCTACAGATTTCTATTTGTCTTATATTAAGCCATAAGAGAGACCATACTTTCATGTTTTTATTACAAATAATGTGGAAAAAGCAGACTTTTTACATATAGTGATTATGCTTATATAATAGAAAATATTTTGATTTATTTAAAAATCAGAAGAAAAAAGTGAAAATTTAGGTTGAACAAAATCTTTTAATATTAGTATTTAGTTTTAGTATTTAATATGATTTTTATGCTAGTGGAATACTAGATAAAATTAAAATATGTATTTATTTTCATTAATTTAATTTTTTATGGAGGGAAGGAGTTTATGAAGATAAGTATTCCTGGGAACCAGCAAAGTTATGGTTTAGCTTGTGGTAGGCAAAACACAGATAACCATTTTGAAAACTTCATAAATAAGCATTTTATATGGGCCTCCCCGGTGGCGCAGCGGTTGAGTGCTGGGTTGCGAAGCTGCCCTCAGCCTCTGCAGTGCCGGTTCGATCCCCGGCTGCTCCCCGGCCACCGGAGGAGGGTCCCACATGGCGCGCAGACCTCTCCTGCCGCCCGCTGCTCCCCTCAGCAGTGTACTTCGGTTCTTCTGCCTGCTCTGCTCCCTGTTCTGGCTCTGGTGAATTCTCTCACCCTCCCGCGCTTCTGACTGTACCCAGTGCATGTGTAAACAGAACAAACAAACAAATAAATAAATAAATAAACATGCCTCTATAAAAAAAAAAAAAAAAAAAAAGCATTTTATATAAAGCTCCCACAACTTCTTTTCTTTCTCCTCTCCAGTTCTCTGGTCCACTCTGTTACATCCCGTGTTTAGTTGTCCTGGGTCTGAAATTGGAAATTCATTCTTATTTATAGGTCACTTTGTTATCATTATTCTTTACTAGGTTGATTGTGATATTGACCAGCTGTTCCCTGTATTCATCTTCTGCCTAGTTCAGAACAAAGATCATGTTATTATTTTTTTACTTTAGATCCATGTTAATTACTTGTAGCAGGTTTTCATATAGGTTGAGTAACTCTGTATAATACAATTAACAGAAAACAAAACAGAACTAATAAATGAAAAAAATAAGTTAATTTGATATGATTTTTCTATTCATGTATTTTTATTTTTATTCTTGCTGGGTAGTACATTCAGACATAAAAAAATAAGCAAATGCTGCAATAAATCCAAACAAACAAACAAAATAGTTGATATCAAAAAGAACACTATTATTCATCATTAATTTGATTTTAGTTTATTTAATATGTCATCTATAGGTAGACATTAGTTTCTGTGAACATTTCTCTCAAAGATATTGATTATTGTTTTATGAGGAAAGATGTACTTTCAAATTTTTATTTTATGATGTAAAAAAGACTCGCTAGTCCCTTCATATAATTTTGAAGAGTTAAGTATTTTTGTTACATTCAAATAGCTACCAGATTTCCATGGTAGATAAGGGGATTTTTGTATGATCCCAGTAATTATAAAGAGATTTCCTTAGCAAGTAAAGTGCTTCATTTATGCACCTCTACTGAAAAAAAAAAATAACTACACCACAGTAAGTCTTACATAAGTAGCAATAGTGAAAAAATTGAAGGTTCATTACAACCAGAAATCATAGCTAAGGAATATAAAATATGACAAAATCACTGAGAAAGGCACAGATCCAATTTAGAGTCAAATTTAGCCCCAATTCCTACTTTCATGTCCAAATACCTGATCTGTCTAGCTAAAGGGAAAAGATAGGTTGAATAGTTACTGTGGGATGTGATAAGAACCGTAAGCCTTGCAACTTAGCTGCGAATAGGCTTAGCAGTAGTGCTGGACTATGCAAGGAGATCTGCATAGGTTTTCTGGTGTACCCTAAGTAGTTTGAAATAATGCTTTTTTTTTTTTAAAGGCTATTATCTAAAGTTTTAAACACAATTTATATAAATAAATTTGGGAGTATCTTTTTATTTTCAGTACTCCTTACAGTTTTTATCATTACATGCTTTCTTGTCTAGAAAAAGAATGGGTAGACTTAGATTTTCTATTTGTTCAATTTTTTGAAAGTCCTCTGGATTTATAATGGGGAGAGAAAAATAAAACACACCAAAAATAACCCATTAGAATCTTTGGCATTAGGGCAAAAGCCTCATCATACTTAAGCTTCTGCCCCTTTCCCTCATCTCTATAATATTCTAGTTGAATTACAGATGGTTTCTCAATACTAGTTGTATTCTTGAGAAATAGTTCAAGTTTCCTTTAGCTTATAGCGTAGACTTTCGTATACTCTTTTGCTCTTCATTTCATTTTCAAGTACTTCTTTTTCCTACATTTGTCTTATTCTAAATAACTTCTCTGTTTAGAGCTTACTTTATCACTCTAATACTTTCTATAGTCTGGGTACTTTATGAATACCAGTATGATAGGAGAAAATTGTCACAATTGAGGAGGCCGTGTTTTATCTAAATCTGAAGTGCCATAGTCTTCTGAAAAATGACAGGGCAGTGAAGTCGTTTCAGTTAAACTATCATTTATGGAACATCTCTGATGTTTAAAATATATTGGATGTATAGAAGAAGAAGGCACATTTTTATCCTCTTGAAACTCACATTCTGGTTGGAGAAAATGGATACCTATATAAGTCCTAATTAAAGCTATGGTTATATTATAGTGAGTGTTACAGATGGAAGGGTTTATGATATGTTATGGGAATTTATGGGGAAAGAGGAGGATTAATTGAAGGGAAAAAAAGGAACTTGCTAAGCTAATAGCTCTCAAGCAGAGCTATCAAAATGTGGTTTGTGCTCACCTTCCTTCATTGAGAAGGTCTTTCTTGTTATAAAAAGAGCATCAGCTGAACTACATGGGATGCTTAGTGACATAATTTACTTCTATTCTGGGGCAACTCATTTGCTGTGGACTGGTCCTTTGAAACCCCCTTCTATAGAGGACCATAGCACGTTTTTGTGTATGTGTGCAAGTCCCAGTCAAACAGGAGTGAGTGGAATCACTGTCAATTGTGGATAGCAGGGTAGTTCCTGTAGGGCTTTTATTGAGATGGTGCAAGAAAGGTTTTCTAAGATCTGAGACTTGAATTATGATGTGAAAATACAAGTTGAAGCCAAAAAAAAAAAAAAATTGAGGGAAAGGAGGGAATAAATTGAGGAAAAGTAGACTGAAGAAAAGAGCTCCCAGTAAGAAACAGATCTAGGTGTGGTTGTAAAAGTTAGCCAGTGTGCAATCTGTATTACTGTTCATGTTTTAGCAAGTTTCTGAAATTTCAAGAAGTTTAATAAAAAGGAAATACCATTTATCAAAAAAATGCATATGGGTGAGAAATTATGTTAAGCATTTACATTCATCATGTCCTGCAATCTTGGCAGTCTTCTTCAAAGAAAGTACTTCTCCAAAGTAGAAAGAATAAAATTATGTTAAACAATTAGTAGGAATAGAACTATTTAAAAAACATGTTTTAGTGGGGTAAAGTTGAAAAGGTAGATTAAGGCTAAGTTGTGAGGGACTTTGAATGCTTGCAGACATTTGGAGTTTATGACCTATCATTTTTGGAGAACCATGAAAAGTTGTGTATATGTGCAAGTCAGAGTCAAACTAGTCTGCCTGCTCTGTCTCTGGTGAATCCTTTCACCCTCCCACACGTCTGGCCTGTACCCCGGTTGTTGTATGCATGAGTAAATAGATCTTTTAAAAAAATCCTAAATACGACTAAATACTCCTTGATGATTTAGTGTAGACTCTCAGATGAATCTTAGGATTAAAAGCAAATTGATTCAGAGTTCAGTCTGGGACGAAGTGGGAATGAGGTGAGATGGGCATTTTGTTTAAGAAAAACATTCAGATATTTTGAATGGTAATTTACTTATTTATAGTTTAGAGAATCACAAAGTGTCAGATTATATGACCATTTTTGTTTTTTTTATCAGAAAAAGGAAAAAAAAAACAAAAACACTGCCATGTGTAATTTAGGATTGATTTATGCAGATATTTCCCTACTGTGGAGGCCCCTACTTTGGAGGATTAAGGGGGCATTGGTGGTAGACATGGTGTAGTAACATAATCTGTAACCCTTAATTTTATACAATGTTATAAACCATCCTTACCTCAATGAAAAATGATAATTAAATATTTGTATATATATGTATTAGTGATTAACAATCTTATATTAACTTTATATTTGGCATGGACTTTTTTTGTATTATGAGATTTAATATATATGCAACAGTAAAATACATGAAAATCATGGCATGAAAAAGACATTAAATGAATTATATCCCTATATTTTATGCATTTGCGCATTTTACATATTTTATATGAAGCAGAACAAGTTATAGATGTGCATTATAATATCCATTGTAACCACCATACAAAAATAAAAAGAACTATACAAAAATATGAAGAACTATAGCCAGCATTCCAGGACAATAATAAGCACATACAAGAGCATATATATTTATTTATCCTCAGTCATTTAATTATTGGTAGACATGCTACTTCCCTATCTTGTCTCTGTAAATAATGTTACAGTGATCACGGGCATGCACATACCTCTTCAAGATCCTGATTTTATTTCTTTAGGATTGGTGGATCATATGACAATTCTATTTTTCATTTTTTGATGAAACTTCAGTCTGTTTTCTATAAGGGCTGTACCAGTTTACATTCACAGGGTTCCCTTTGATCCACAGCCTCACCAACACTTGTTATCTTTTCTTATCATAGCCATTTTAACAGGTGGTGATATGTTTTTGTAGTTTTGATTTGCATTTCCTTGATGATTAGTGCTGTTTAGAAACTTTTCATGTACCTATTGACCAGTTGTATGTCTCCATTGGAAAAATGTATATTCATTTTCTCTCCCTATTTTTCATGAAAACTAGGTTTTGATTTTAATTTTTAGTTGCCTGACTCTTAATTGGGACACTCCTTTTTTTTTCCCCCAAATTTTTCTTTTTTCTTTTTTCTTTTTTTTAAATAAATTTTATTTTTATATTCCCCATACAATTGCAACCCCCTTATTTTGACCCCAATCCCTCCCCTCCCCATCCCCCACCCCCCATAGAGTGTCTCTGGTTTATAGTTTTTTGTTGATTTTGATTTTCACTTTCTTATAGTTATTCATTTTCCTGGTCCCTTATTTAAGTTTTCTAGATTCCTGCTATGAGTGAGACCATCCGGTATTTTTCTTTTTCTTTCTGGCTTATTTCGCTGAGCATGATCCCTTCCAGCACCATCCATGTTGCTGCAAATTGCATGTGTTTATCTTTTTTGAATGCTGAGTAATATTCCATGGTGTATATGGACCACATCTTCTTGATCCAGTCATCTATTTTTGGGCATTTGGGTTGTTTCCAAAGCTTAGCTATTGTAAACAGTGCTGCTATAAACATAGGGGTGCAGGTGCTCTTTGGAATTGATGTTTCTGTGTCCTTTGGGTAAATACCTAGGAGTGGAATTGCTGGATCATATGGAAGCTGCTCTATGTTTAGTAGGTCCAGAAATCTCCACACAGCTCTCCATAGTGGTTGGACCAGTTTGCACTCCCACCAACAGTGCAGGAGTGTTCCTTTTTCTCCACATCCGCCAACATTTGTTGTTGCTAGTTTTTTTTAATATGTGCCATTCTCACTGGTGTAAGATGGTATCTCATGTAGTTTTGATGGTAGTTTTGATTTGCATTTCCCTGATTACAAGTGATGTTGAACATTTTTTCATATGCCTGTTGGCCATTTGCATTTCCTCTTCAGAGAAGTTTCTTTTTAGCTCTTCTGCCCATTTTTTGACAGTATTATTTTCTTTGTTGTTGTTGAGTCTCATCAGCTCTTTGTAGATTTTTGTCATCAGTCCTTTATCATTACTGTTGTGTGCAAAAATGTTCTCCAAGTCAGTGGGGTTTCTCTTTGTTTTTATTATTGTCTCTTTTGCTGTGCAGAAGCTCTTTAATTTGATGTAGTCCCAGCTGTTTATCTTTGCCTTCACTGTCACTGCTTTGGGTGATGTGTCTATAAAGATGTCTTTGATGTGCATATCATGTAGTGTTTTGCCTATATTTCCTTCTATGTATTTTATGGTTTCAGGTCTTATGTCTAGTTCTTTAATCCATTTTGAGTTGATTTTTGTGTATGGTGTGAGGGTAGTGGTCAAGCTTCATTCTTTTGCATGTAGCAACCCAGTTTTCCCAGCACCATTTATTGAACAAACTTTCTTTGCTCCAATGCATAGTCTTTGCTCCTTTGTCAAAGATTAGTTGACCATAAATCTGTGGGTTTGTTTCTGGATTTTCTATTTGATTCCATTGGTCTGTATGTCTGTTCTTGTTCCAGTATCATGCAGTTTTGATGATTATGGCTTTGTAGTAGAGTTTGAAGTCTGGGAATGTGATGCCTCCATTCCCTTCTTTTTTTTTTTTTCAGGAGAGCTTTGGCTATTCGGGGTTTTTGATGATTACATATGAATTTCATCAATAATTCTTCTGTTTCTTTGAAGAATGGCATTGAAATTTTTATTGGAATAGCATTGAATCTGTATATTGCTTTTAGTAGGATGGCCATTTTAATAATGTTTATTCTTCCAATCCATGAGCAGGTGATGTCTTTCCATTTCTTTGTGTCTTCTTCTATTTCTTTTAACAGTGTTTTATAGTTTTCTTTGTATAGGTCATGGACTTTTTTTAATGCCACTTTTGTTAGTTACCCTCAACTCGCTTTGTATATAGGTGGTGGCATAGTGCTTAGGAAAAACCCATTCCTTTCCATAAGGACAAGCTTAGGCCATTTAATTTATTTCATGATGAAGGTAATAAAGATTCCTAATTCATCTAGATTTCTTTTCATATGAAATATTTAAGAATAACAAAATTAGAGTTATAAGATAGGAAAATTAAAAGGCACGGAAGTTAAGGTAAAAAATAGTGATATTTGCTTCACTGCTTTGTAACTGGGAGAAAGTCTGTGCCATTGTTAGGAGGGAAAATAAAGTGAGCCAAGAGCAACAGCAGCTTTGGGTGACAGAATTCTAAATTCACATTTATATATGTTGGGTTTGAGGTACTGTGATTTTTTACGTGGAAAACAGACTTGGAAATATGTGATTGAAACTTCCTTGCCAAGAAATAGAAATGCGAAAATTACCTGCACAGACACAAAATTTGGAATTGTGAATTAAAGAAGAGTCATTTATTTCACAAATATTTACCGAGAATTTACAATCCCCCAAGGAAGTATACCTAAGCTGAATTTTAAAGCTTGATGTTATCTTGAAAGTGGCAAGGAAGTGAGAAAATGAGGAAAGTGAGAAAAAGGGAGTCCATGGCCCGGGGAAATCAAGAAGTTAAATTATGGTTGTATCACTAAGTGGAGTTGAGAGTGGTGATAAATACTTCAGCGTGTCTTCTAAAGGATTTCTGAGTTTTTTTGGAGTGGGTGAAATCTACTGCAGGATCCTCACTATGCAATGTCAAGATCATATCTCTAAAAGTCAGAGAATCATAAGAGAAGTAGGGACTTACTATGGCTGTTGAATATGTTTTATGGGATATAAGATCAGAGAGGCTATGTCTAGGATAAGAACGAACAGCAGAAGGTAGGTCTTTGAAAGGCTGGGAAAAGAACTGTCATGAAGGTTTCTGGGTGTGACTATTAGAAGATGACTTACAACCACCGGAATCTAGGACAAAGTTATTTACTAAGTAAACACATCAGTGACAAACATGTGCATACTTGTTGTTTAAAGTGCCACTTAGAAGTTTAACAAAGCTGCTCATTTAGAAATACAAATCAAAGATACTAAAATGTATGATCTAGCCAATTAAAAATTAGTACAAAAATACAATGTTAGTAAAATATATTATGAAATTAGATTAGCATATTAGAAACATGGTGTGGAACATGTGTGGAGATAAACAGACTTTGTCAAGAACATTAGGTTAAAGTCAGTAACTTTAGAGCATTTAGGTGATTCAGTTGGATGAGTTATATAGCAAAATGAGCAAAAGCATGGCTGAAGAAATCAGAGATGGCTTCAAATGACCTGTTCTCTATGAAGCACAGGGCTTCAATTCCATTTCTGTATGTGTAAAAGCAGTGATAATAATACCTGCCTCTTAGGTCTGCCAGGAGACAGAAGAGCAATAGCTGATCAAAAACTCCAGTATATTGATGGCACATTAATAAGTTCAGTAAATGGAGCTTGCATTGTTTTGCTAAGACTATACCCTAAGGTTCTGAATGAAACCTGTGGCTAATTATCATAAATAAAGAACATTGTAATATAACTATATTAAATGAAAGAATTATCCCAAACCCTTTTGCAGTCAAGAGGGCTGTGTAAGTTGGGCTTATAAAAATTTATGATTATTCAAATTGTCCAAGTTCTGGAATTGACACCCATATGAACGTGTTGAAAACTTCATCATTTAGGTCATTTCAATCTGGATTCCACCTCACTTGGGTAATCCTGTGGTCAGATTCTGGTCGTTCCAGTAGTTGCTTCGTTCTGCCACGCACAGACCTGCTATTGACGTCCCTGTTCCCATGCACAAAGCAGCTCTTCACTTCCAGGAAAATAGGTGGCTCTGTGGAATCGGATAAGAATTTGGCCTACAATGAGTGATTTGAATGAATGAATTTGGAATTGGCAAGAAAATGCAAACATATGCCACATTTACTTGGTACATTCACGCTTCAAGAGAACTCAGGTAGCACGTAAATTCTGTATAAAGAGCTGGAGATTTTCAGCAAGATGTATTTACAAAGTCAGCCTAAATCTTCTCCATGTATTGTTGTCATATTCAAAAAAGAGGCAAAAATAGAAGATTTAATTATTGCTCATTGGGATGTAAAAGGGTAAAGAATTTCTTCTGATAATGTTGTAAATGGTGCCTCCTACTTACAGTGCTAAGTCGTGTTACACGCTAACTTAACCTGTGTATTTATTAACTTTTTTTTGAAACTGTTTTTTAAGTCAGTCTTAATTGACTGGATTGATACTGGACTATTTGCTAGCTAAATGTTATTCTTTGCTTTTTTTTTTTTTCGTGGACCTAGCACATCCAAGGTGTATGGGGGTTGCATGTGTGTGCAGCATTCAGTTCAAAGTTGTCTGAACCTTTTCCTATTTTTGTTCATACAAATTTCAGTACCAGGAAGACATTGGGCCTTTAAGAAAGGAAGAGATGTTACATTTTGGACAGCTTTTCCCTTCCACTGACTGAAATAATAAAAATAAACATGAAGCTGTCGAAATGGCCTCTGCATATAATGTCATTTGCATGTGATTTCCTTTGCTTCTCTAGATAATTGAATTTATTCAGGCAATTTATTTTTTAAATGTGCGGTCTCTGTGAATAGAAACATCTTAAGTAAAGACAACCCTTTTATTTCCTCTTAATGAAATGTATACATGTATGTGTGTACTTTTGTTAGAACCAAGGGAGTAGAAGAAAAATAATGGAAATGCCAAAAATGAACCATAAAAAAATTAATTAAAGAGATGAAGTGTGACTCTTGTAACCAAATATTCTGTCTTTGTGTCCACCCCCTGTCTATGTTCAAAGTCTCTAGGTGCTCAATAGGAGCTTTTTAATTATTTTTCCCTGTTTGATGTTGCTAAATATAATGAATGGATAGCAAAGGACTTTTCTAAGAAGCCTCTGTGTGTGTAACATCTCAGAGCTGGTAAGCACAGCAATACCTGTTTGGTTCCCATCCAGAGACTAGGTCTTAATAAATTTCAGGCTTAAAGAGAATGACTATTTAAATTGAGCTCCATTAGTCAAACAATATAGCTTTGTAACACAAATAAAGCTTGTGTTCTTTTTGTTGTGGGAAATATAAAGACTACATGCCTTTATTTTGGATTGGCATTTTTATGGGTTATAGAGCACAATGACAGACTCCCTTTGGAATATCAGAATTATCCAGGAATACTTAGGAATCAGAAATTCAAGTAAAATTATTAAAAGAGAATGCATCTCTCCAAAATTCAAAATGATTTATCTCTTCTTTATAATTCATGATATTTAGTATAACAAATATAATTTATTAATATGTATAGTACTGAAAGTTCCCTTGACTGTAATTTATCAATGGGGAAAAACATCGTCACTCAAGGAGGCAGAGGTTTCTGCAGAACTTTTTCACTTTTTGCTTTCTCCTTCTGCTAGCATCTATCTGGCAAGAATTTCAGAGTTTGGACATAAGGCAGAAGAATTGAGCAGTCTGAGAGCCAACTTATTGTAATGAAGGGAAAGATGGCTTGGTTTCTAATTTTCTCTTGTATTTTTACAGGGCTATCTTTTTGTCATACCTTAATCTTACACCCTAGAATAACAAAAATTGGTTTTATCCTGGCATTTTAAATTCTAGAGCATTCTCATTTTCCAATTTCTCTTTGATTTTGCATATTGTGTAGGTGCTCATTATTGTTTGCTTGTATGCATAATTTTTTACAGAACATAGTCCATCTTTCACAGTCTAATTATAAATAACCTTAACATTTACATAGTAAACCCATGTTACTGCAGTAGAAGGTGATACCCACTGAAAACTGCCATTTTTAGTCATATGTGAAAAGGTGCTTGCTCTTCACCCTGTGTGGATGCTTTTCTGAGAACTCATAAAGTAAAATGGATGTCATCACTCACTGGTGATAAATAGTTCGTAAGGTCAGCATTCCACAACATTTATTCTTTGCCTGCATCTTGTATTTGGAAGCACATCTACATTTGGTTGTCACATACACATTTAAAGATATCAGACAGTAACTTCATCATTTGAAACCCAACGAAGGTAAAGCACATTTGTTGTTTATGGTGCTCATTGCCGGAAGTTAGCACTAATGTTCAGGTATAGGCTTAAGTATGTGGATTTATTATTTTTTTAGATACACTGTTTTCATAATCACCTGTTTGCCGAGCATTATGCTTTTCTGGTTTGTTTTTGTTTTGTTTTTGTTTTTGTTTTTGTTTTGGTCAAGACTATAATCATTCGTTCAACTTCCCAAACCAGAATGACATTTAACTTTGACTCCTTTCTCCTTACTTTGGAGTTACCTAATTCTGTCATTACTAGTTTCAAATCACCTCGGAATTTGATGTTCTTTTCAACTCTCACAACTACAATGGAATAGAGAGCTTTTTTACATTGCATCTGTGTTATGGCAACAATTTTCTATTCAGTGGGGGGTCTTTACATTCCCTTCTACCTAGTTCATTCTCCGTTACATTGCTAATTTTTTTAATCAATCTACTTTTAGAGAATCACTAGTACAGTAGCTGTAATAGTCCTCCATCACATCTCAGGTCAGATGTAAACCCTTCTGTTTGACTTCTGTGACTCTGTTGAAAATCCTCCTCCTATGATAGTCATTCTTCCTAATTGTTACTCTCCATTTCGTTGATTCAAGCCATACTACCTTCTCTTTTGTGTATGCATATGTGTGCAGTATACCCACTATAACATTTTCTGGTTGGTGCTTCTGGGAATGTTCTGTATCTTTTCCTCTCTACCCCCCCCAGGTTTATATTAAAAGACTATTTACTTCAATAAATGAGGTAATCAACTCAGTATATAATTACTGACCATTGACATTAGGGTCGGTGGCATATGGTGAATAGACAGATATGTTCCCTGCCTCCATGGCATGAAAGGAGATTAAACAAGCGATCCTGAAACAGTGTGCTGTAATGCTGTGATAATATTCCACCTTCTTTTAATTTCAAATATTGTCTCTACTTCAAACTTCTGCAAGTATAATTTCTTCTATACAATTTAGTATTTACTATAGTTGTGATTACTAATAGTTTCTTGGAATTTAAATGTCTCCCTAATTTTACACTCTCAAATGAGAGAGAAGCTTTATTTTTTTACGTTTTTATCATCTGTTAAGTCACTTGAGTTAGTTGAGGGAGGCTGTATAACTTAACAATGACTGATGTGCATTTTAAAATGAGATGATCTTGGGTTTAATTTCCCAATTTACTATTTCCTACTATTACTTTGGGTAAATTATACTTAAGAGTTTAATTTCCTCATTCGTTAAATAGGAATAATAGTTTTCATGGAATTTCTCTGTGAATTATAAAATACAACATCAATAAAACTTTTAGAACAGAGCCTTTAAGAACTCCAGGAGTGGCAGTAATTTTTTTTACTGAAATATTAATGAATTTAAGTGGATTAATGATTTTGCATTTGGCTAGTAAAACGCCTAATAGTTCAGAAATATTTAAAAAAATCTTCAAAACTATAATACCAAAAATTCATATGCAGTACTGCTAAATAAACTTCGTGAAGTTACTCATTGGTTATGAAAATTGTGTGACGATAACCTTTGCAGGGAATCCAGTGTGTTACATAAAGAATGCCAGTGTCACAGTAATGGTGTGTGCTCTAAGATGGTCCTTATTATGTCTGCAAAACAGGCTTAGTTTATTCTTATTCTGCCTTATCTCAGGAATAAATAGTTTGGCTAGTTAGGAAATTTTACATGTGTGTGGACTTCTTAAAGCCTTATCCTTACTTTTGAAGTGGAAATGGAAACTTGTGCTTCTTATATCTCAAATCGCTGCTTAAAGTTAGATAGTGCCAAAAGTCCCTTTCAAAGAAAAAGAGCTACTTTTGTTATATCAGTGGTGCTCTATTGGAAAACCTTTAGCTGTTTTTCTTAATAGGAAGGTGGGATTGGTCTGATGACATAACAGTTGGCTGACATTGGGCCATGAAATCAGTGTGATGTGGTGACCGCAGGCAAGGGCTTCTAGTCACAGTGCTACTGGGTCACAAAGGAGGGTACTTTGTCTCTGCTTCCTCATCACACCTCTGTTGCCACTTGTGTTTATAGTGAAAAGAAACTTAAGAATTTGTTTCTGAGATAATCTGGTGCTACTAATGTTCTCATGAAGAAAGAATATTCTTGATTTGTGTGTTTTACAAGAAGAAAGAGAAATATGAAAGAAAAGTAGAAATACGGCCTGATAAGTAATTGGTGTCATGCGTTTATGAAAAATATTTCATTACTCTATTTTTTCAGACTTTGACTTTAAAAAGTTTTATTTTATAATGACAAGTAATTGAACATTCTTTCTTTGATCATTTCCCCAAGTTATCACTTTGTAGAGGACCATGAAACTGTGAAATTTGAAAATTGAGTATGCAGTGGAGATAAAAGCACAATAATGTCGCATGACATTTTGTGGAATACTTTTTTTTTTTTCCTTAAAAAAAGGAGGGTTTGTATTAGATTATCTTTTAAAATGAACCACCTTAGAAAAATTTTAATTATTCTTTAAAAAATTGATTCTCTGGATGCATTTTGATTTGTAGTGAAAATATTACTTGTACATGCATTTTCTATTTTTGGTGGGGTTGGTGGGGTGCATATTTGTCTCTTGCTAGTACCTTTTTCTCCACATTCTTGTTAAAAGGCCTAGCATTTTCTTTGTTCATTTTTGTATAATCTGTTTGTGTTCATTGTTATATCTTGCTATGATACCTGGAGCATACTTAGAAAAACTTACATAGCTCTTGCCGTATCCCAGTTACCACTTTATGAGTCTTATGTTTTGTGACACCTGCATTAGCTCATATAATCCCCTAACTCATATAACTCATTATTTCATAATTCATCACCCACTAGGAACTGAATGAGGCAAACCATAGTAACTAGCTAGCCCCATTTTATAGGTAAGAAACTAAGGCATAGAAAGATGAAATGGTTTTCCAGTATCACATGAATGATGGAGCTAGAATTTGTACTAAAGCTTTTTTTTTTTTTAATTTTTATATTCCCCATACAATTGCAACCCCGATTTTGACCCCAATCCCTCTTTTCCCTCCCCCAAAGAGTGTCTCTGGTTCATAGTTGTTTGTTGATTTTGATTTTTTTCTTTCTTATATTCTTTTTCCTGGTTCATATTTAGGTTTTCTAAATTCCTGTTAAATGCTTTTTGGCTTCCTTTTCTTTGTGTTTTATAGTGATAGCATTATACTTCCTCAAATTAGAAGTCAAATCCTCATCCCATGAATTCAAATAAAATGGAGTGAATG
This sequence comes from Talpa occidentalis, assembly GCF_014898055.3. Taxonomy (NCBI): domain Eukaryota; kingdom Metazoa; phylum Chordata; class Mammalia; order Eulipotyphla; family Talpidae; genus Talpa; species Talpa occidentalis. The sequence continues at coordinate 53,249,113 of NW_023601653.1, forward strand.
AGAATATTGATTTTTTAAACATTTGATTATTTCCACTGTTGTTAAATTGTGGAAATTGGTAGTACTACAGAGTAGCATATATGTGTGTTACTTACGATTTATTATTCCATTTTATAGATGAGGACACATTTTATAGATGGAGAATCAGATAACATACCCAAGGTTACAGTGTCACAAAGCCTGGATTTGAATCCCAGTATCTATCTGGACTCCTAACTCCAGTTTGCTAAACACTAATTTATACTGCTTTGCTGACATATTTTACTGCCTGGGGATCACAGTTCATTTCACTTATCACTGAACATGTAGTCAATTCCCAGTTATTAGTAGTGTTAGCAAACACCCAGCTTGTGAGCTTTACTGGGAATCTACTCTATGCAAGAAGCTGTGCTTACTGCTCTGTGGGAAAATATCCCAATTTCAAGAATTCCTCAAGTCTCATTCTTTCTTGAAACATAGAGTGAATAGGAATTTTTTCAAGTTTATTAACAGCTATAAAGAGAATGTTCTCTGGAGGCTCTGTAGGGAAATGATGGATGAATTATTATATATAACTGGGCTATATTTTTCTTATTTCTTAAAATATTACATATAACCCACAATGCTAGTGTTAAATGGAAGTTTTTGGTGTGTGGCTTAATTTTTGTTTAAAAACATCTTATGGTTGACCTTTTAAGTCCTTATAAAATGTCTTAAAGAGCATTTGCTGGATGTTTAAACATAAGTTAGACACTCAGCACCATTCAGCAGCAGAAAGATAATGAGGCTGTCACAGCACAAAATGTTCTTTGTTTTTACAGGTTCTATTAGTTAATGTATTAGAATTATCTAAATGCCACTTTTGCTTATTAAGTGGCTTTGAAAGTACATGAAAACATACATTTTATTCTTAAATGCTGCATTTCTGATATTTTTATAAATGTGATCCTGAAGGACTATTTCAAAAGCAGCCATTGGACACTTCTTCCCAGCAGCATCCACACATAAATTAAGATATCTTCCAAAACAGTTTTCCTATTTGTACAACCTCTTATTGATGATCAAAAAAATTGTCTTTAAATTTGTTTCACCTACTGGAATTAAATTAAATGGCAAATATGATAGTAGTTTAAACAGCAAAGGACACATAATATTGTTTTATTTTCCTATTAGAATGAGATTAAACTATTGATAATTCAAACCATTTTTTTTGCATATTTCTAAAGACAATCTATTTCTACAGTTCTACTTTGACATAAATCCCAGATTCATTAATCTTTTCAATTAGTAGGAAATCAACAAATGTAACCCTGTTCCTACAGGTGTCAAATGACTGTTAAAAAAATTTAGTCAATGTAATTTGTTCCAATGTGTGTTGGGCATTTTTACCCTGGCATGTCTGCTGACTCTGCTCCTTCTTCCTACCCTACCCAAAACTCCTCTTCTCTCTAGAACATGTTACCTTTGTGCTCTCATAATTCCATTAAGTCCCACCACTTTATGATGTCTATCATTGTAGCCTTTAGTCTTCTCCCTCTTTCCTTGACCTCTTTTTCTTTCCCTTGGTTTCTCTTATTCCAGTAGTTTGGAAACTTTAGGGTTTATCAATCTACCCTGCAAAGCTTGTTAAATCACCTCATAGGGCTCTACCCTCTGAGTATCATGTATTTCCAGATGATGCCAGTGATATGGTTTGCAGATCAGTGTTTGATAATCATATTTGTACAAATCACGTCTTTTGTTATTGTTTAGTACCAGTGAATATGTGTGTACAGATATTACAGATATCAAATCTAAAGCCATAAACGTGAAACTTTAAAAAAAAATAAACAAATGAGCAAGCAAAAGAAAAAAAGCTTCAAACAAGAGCAATCTCTTATATTTTGAGAACAAAATGGTGGTCACCAGAGGGAAAGAGTGGTGGGAACATGAGCAAATCAGGTAAAGAGGGTAAATTATGTAGCGCTGGATGGAAACTAGACTTTTGGTGGGGATCATAATGTAGCATATACAGATCAAGAATTATACTGTATCTCTGCCCTATATAATATTATGAATCAGTATTACTTCAATGAATTTTAAAAGAATATACTTTTATATGTTTGTTCAGTTGTGTGATCAATAATTAAATATGAGCCTAAGTTAACATTTCATCTCATGGCTTGGAAAAAATGCGAACATGAGACTTTTCCTGAATTTCCATACTATTGCATAGCAAAACAATCTTTAGAAGAATCTATATTTTTAAAAAAGTTTGTATTTTTAAGCTTTGAAGAAACATCAAACACCTTTTACTCCTTCTATTTGCTCCAAAATATTTTTAAAAAATCTTTGAATTATGAACTAATTCCTAAATTTGAAATTAAATGAAGCCATTTTAATAAGATGATATTTAACTTTAACAAACTCTGTCCTTTTTTAAAATATTAGATTTGGGACCTTCCTGGTGGAGCAATAGGTTAAGACACAGCACTATGAAGCTGTCTGCAGCCACTACAGCACAAGTTCGATTCCCAGCCAGGGAGGTGACCCACATATGCAGCAGACCTCTCCTGACTCACCCTCTGCTCCCCTCAGCAGTGTATTTCAGGCAGTCTGTCTGTTCTGTTCCCCACTCTGTCTCTGGTGAATCCTCTCACCCCCTCCCACATCTCTGGTCTATACCCCAGTTTTTGTATGCATAAATATATATTAAAAAAATATTAGATTTGCCCTTCAGAAGTGGATTTTCTGCATTATAAAGACTCATGAACCTCTAAGATTTTTTGAGTATTTTTTGTAAATTAGAACTGGGGAAGGATCTGAAGAGTAGTAGAACTTTTCATAGATCATATCAATCAAACTATGCAGATCTATATTTAAGCATTCTAGAAATTCTACCTATTTTTTAAAATATGGTGGAGATTGATTTTAACAAAATGCATTATGAATTTTCAGAGAATTATGGTCTCGTTTATGGTTGACACATTCAAAATACAAGCATTCCTTAAAAACCAAGGTAGCATGTTGGCTGACTAGACCAGGGCACCTGATTCATATCTGCTAATCTCACAGGTTACTTTATGAAAATTCATATCCATAACTTGTGGCCCATCCTGAAACAGGTTTATGAGCTGTTTCACTCATATCTGGAATATTGATTAGTCTTTTAGTTGTTTAGTTGTTTAGAGTTGGTGACCTTCTCCTATTCAGTATGTTTTATAAGAGTCCTATCAATACCTATTTCCAATATAAAAAGGTAGCGAGTTGTGATAAATTCTCTCTTTATATAGAAAGAGAAATAGCTCAGAGAAAACTGTCTGTGTCCATTTTCACTTTTTGGACCCACCAGATCTAAGTAAGATTAGGTAACTCTTTTATAGGCAAAAGCATAAGTATTTTTAAACAGGATAATTCTAATACCAGCTGTAATTATGAGTATGGCAGACTTGTCTATAGGTAAGGCTGACTTTTGTTTCCTAGATCTTGGGAACTTACCATATCCTGGTCCCAGAATATTGTATTTACTCATATTAACCAAAGAAAGACTCTGTGTCTGTGTAGAGCTTCTTAGAATGTTGCTTTTTGTCTTAGTGTATCCTTCATATATTTACATCCTGTTTTCAGGAAAATTCATGTTTGAAAATCAAATTGGTATGACATCTAGTAGTAATATTCATTTCTGAAAGTTAGCAATTTGTTCTGCTTTTCATTTCAAATGTATATGTGCAGATGAGTGCTTAATAAGATGATATATATTGGGCAGTGGACAGTGGTGGAGGCCTATGAGTGTCTTGTGGTTGGTGTGGCGTGTTAACATACCTGCAAAGTGTGATCCTATGCCTTGTTCATTTACACTTTTGTATACCAGTGTTGCCTCAATTAAAAAAAAAAGATGTTCATTATTCTTGTAAAATATCATTAAAATATTGATCTTTTCCTAAATGCTTAAGAACAGTAACATTTTTTTTGTTACTGACATATGCCTTTAAATTTATCTGACTAAAATATCAATAAAATATACAGTGTGAGAGTTTTTTGCAAATAATAACTGATCAATTGAAAGCATCTAATTGTATACATTGAAGAATATGTAGTGCATTTCTTAGAAGATACATATTTAGGTCAAAGCTTTTAACCTGGAACCCATGGATCACAAGAATTTCTAGAGGATTAAATTTTTGTTTTAGGACCTCCCCTGGTGGCGTAGCAGTTGAGCACTGGGCTGCGAAGCTGCCCGCAGCCTCTGCAGCGCCGGATACCTGGCCACCGGTGAGGGTCCCACATGGTGCGACAGACCTCTCCTGCCATGCCCGCTGCTCCCCTCAGCAGTGTATTTCGTCAGTCTGCCTGTTCTGTTCCCCACTCTGGCTCTGGTGAATCCTCTCACCCTCCCATGCTTCTGACTGTACCCAGGGCTTGTATAAATAAATAAATACATCTTAAAAATTTTTGTTTTAGTTATATAACTTTTATTGAATTATCATTGGTTCACAACACTGTATATGATTTAGAAATATAGATTCACATCTCTTCAGAGGTATGTTACACACTACACCCAATATCAAAGCACCCATAGTCTTCTATCCACTCCTTTGTCATTGGGCCCCTGTCTCTGTTTACTACCCACTCCCCTGCCTTCTCTGGTAGACTCAATTCTACAGTTGTGTTTTGGTTTAGTTTTGTCTGTTGCTTTATTTCTTTATATTCTACATATAAATAAAATCATCTGGTTTTTGTCTTTCTCTTGATATTCTTTGCTTAACATAATCCCCTCCACTTCTACTCATACTTTTGTAACATATGGCAAGATTTCATCTTTTTTTTTTTAGCTGAGTAGTATTCTATTGTGGACATATAGTACATCTTCATCCACTCCTCTGTCATTGGCCACTTTGATTGATTTTGTAATTTGGCTATGGTAAATAATGCTGCAGTGAATACAGGAGTACAGCAAATACTGATGAGGATGTGGAGGAAAAGGAGCCTCATACACTCTGGGTAAAAGTGTACACTTGACCAACCCCTATGAAAAACTCTATGGAGTTACCTCAAAATAATAAAAATAGATATACCATATAATTCATTAAGTCTACTGCTTAGTAACTATCCAAGAGAAGACAAAAACACTAATTTAAAGGAACATACCTATTTATTGTGGTTTTGGTTTGTATTTCCCTGATGATAAGCTAGATTTCATGGAGGAATTATGATATAGTTAAAACTAGGAGAATAGAACATTGCCTCTCTAAAATTATATGTGAAATTGTGTGTGTAATTTCATAGTGAATGTCTACACATGTGCATGTTCATTTGCATGTGTCACACAAGTATCTTGCTACCATCGAGAACTGTGTAATCCAAAAAGAGTAAGCAGTGCTGATATAGGGTATAATGCAGAACTATTATGAAAAATTGTCTTAACCAAGACAGCTTTTAAACATGATTTTACACCATGATCATGGATTTTTCTCCTATTATTAAATATGACATCTCCAATTTGACAGTGATTACAAATAATACAATTCAGTTTCAAAATAAACATTCGAAAACATAAACATTTTTATTCAAGTTTTTAAAATTTAAGAATTGACCAAATATATAGCTTTTAAGATAGTTTCAGAGTTTTGTTTTGCCTTAATCTGGTGATATTTGTAAGAACAGCCCATTAGTGGAAGACGAACATGACCATGTGGAAATTTGTTCTGCACCAGAGTACTTTCTCTGTGTATCTGTTGCTCATTTTATGTTTTCTCTAAGCAGTACCAAAATTAATGAACTTGCAATAATGAGAATGTAAAGATAGTCCAATTCTTCTATACTTTTATTTTCTAATTTCAAAACATTATTGTACTAGAAAGGTTGCTAGAGATGCCAACACATTTAATAAATATAAATTAAAAAATCATAAACTACTGAGTCCAATTACTTTGATTTACCACCTATGGTAAATATATGTAAAAACCAAATCTAGGTAAAAACTAAATCTGTTTTTCTCTTTTAAATAATTTAAACTCTAAGTTCATTTTTTAATATGACATAAACCAGTAGATACTTGGAGAAATTGAGTTTTATATGTCTGGAATAAAATTGCATTAATAAATTTTAAGAAGAGTTGAACATTTTCTAAAAATGTTTTTCTAGAACATTTGACTCTGTGTGTCTCATACAGGTCAAGCACTTTAAATAGTGCCGATATAAAGTAAATATTCAGTAAATATTGGCTCTTGTTCTTAACAATTATAGTCTGATAGATTGACTATCGAATGTAATGTTTTAGTACCCTATATGGATTTAATTTTAAAGTACTGGAAAGTAAGCACAATAATGAATTTCTTGAAGCCAAGAGTCAATGAGATGTCATGTTACCAATAAAAGGAGTATGTGTGTGTGTACATATTGGTAAGTCAAATGTAATTTATTCTTCCCTATTGCCACATTATCTAAACTATAATTTGAATATTAAGATTGAAATAATGTTTCTCTCAAAGTGTCCATAACAAAACACTACCTTTAGAATTGACAAGAATGTATTTTTAAAATGATGTTTCAGGGAGTAAAGATGTTTAGGTGCATTAGGGAGCTCCCTTTGTGTCATGGTTATATAGGGGACAAGATTAAGTGAAGCTTGTTCAAGAGTAACAAAGGAAACATGTCAACCTCGTTCTAAAAGTTCAGAACCCCCCTTTTAACATTAGACTTCGGAAGTGATAGATCACTGCTAACTGCAGAAGCTTATCCTTAGAGTTCATGAAACTTGAGGAAATGCATGCTGCTGATCTGAACCACAAATGCATTTGATAGTAGACTGTCTAGATGCTTACCTGTCAACAAATGGAAGAGAACATGTGGTGTCCTTCCTTCAGTCTGATAAATGCAATCCCATGGAAGAAACTGAAAATGATAGGACTTCCTTGAGTAAAGACTGTGCCAGCACTCCTTAACACACTATTCACCATGCAAATGAACAATGGAAATCCCTCACTGAAACATCTGTTAGCAACATAAAGCTGTTAACACAGTGCTAGAGGCTGATTATAGTCAGCCAGGTGAAATAGTGATAAGATAAATATTCCTACTTGAAATTGGAGTAATGCTTAATTTATTTTTATACCGTTGTGGCAACTGAGTTTAGAATGATTGCAACATGTTGAATCCTTTAAGATAGGCCCTTCCACTTTGCAAGGTGTAGAAAATTAGAGACATGAAAAATGAGGTATTATTGTATTTTCTGGAATCACTAGACTTGACCTCACATGATTTGGGTGTCATCCCTTCTCCTGATGATGATGCCATATGAAGATGTCATCTTCATTTATGGCAAGTGAAGGTCACCTGCCAAATTATTACTTGTAAAGTTTATCATTGTACAGTATGAAAGTAGGATATAAAATAGGAACATTCAAAGGGAAGCTAAAAGTAGGGTATTTCTGCTTTTGATCCTGGAAAGATGTGAGAAGAAAGATCTGAGCAAAGTGAATACATCGAATTTGCTCTTTTGGTTTGCATGTGAGCATGAAGCTAATAAGCTACTGTGTAATACTTGTCATTCATAAAACTATTCCTTGATTTACTGAATTTGTTATTGCTGCTAGGAGGGAAGGAGGGATGGAGAGAGGGAAAGGGAGAGAAAGAGAGAGACAGAGAGAACGCAAGAGAACACATGTGCACCCTTGCATTTATGATGGGCTTTAAATACATAATTCTAGTAGTAGTGTACTGTAACTTAGCCTGCAGCACCTTGTCCAAGTATGTAATAACTAAAGCATCATCTGTAAAAATATTGTCTGTGGAATATCAGTCAAGACATAGTAATTGTTGGAGATGTAGTCTGTGATGTTTGTAAGAAATTTGAACCATTTTGGATTTAGCCTAATAATTTTGAAGGTTCTGTTGCAAAAATTTTTGCCTTTTATTTTCCCCTGCATTGCCTCAGCCCACACTAACAAACTCATGCTTACACCATAGCAAGAATCCTTGTTCTCACTAATATCCATTAACAATCTAATGAGCAGATTATGTTTGTATTGATGTCTCTATTTTTAAAATTTAGAATGACATTTATCAAATATTTTTAATAAAAAAATATTTGCCTTAGCCTTAAAAACATTAGATATCAAATCAGTGTGATTTTCTTTTTCGTGTCAACAGATCCAATGTGCATGTCCTAAATAAAGAAGAAATATACAAATATGGACTTAATTGGTTATCCTTAATAATAAATTTTCATGCACTCAGATATGTTTTAATGGAAACTATGCTGTAGAATTAAGAAATATACTTAAAAGCTAACGTCCTTAAAGATCTTAGGAGATAGATTTATTTTTAAGAAGGGCTGTGCTCTGTGGAAAGTCAAAGAATTATGAAAGTAAGAGATTATTCAAGAAAACCTAAAAGTAAGAAAACTAATTTTTCTATTTGAATATCACTCTTCTTGAAAATGTCTGGAAAATCAATTTAATGTGTTTTATACAAATATACCCCAAATATTATACAGATGGCCAGAGTTATGCTAGAAATTATGGGGGAAATAATGACAGAAAGAACACCAAAGTATGTTTAAATTTTAGAATTATGGAGTCACTTCTTTTCATACATATACACAATTATGAAAAGACAGATTTCAAGAAACTTTACTATGTAAGGGAAATGAGTTTTAAAGTGCAGAATAGCAAAGATTATTAACAGGAAACAGTGCTTAAGGTAGCAAATGGAATTGAAAATCTCTTCAGCATAAGCAGAAATAAATTTGCAATATTCCTATCTGATGTCAAAATAGCCTGTGTGATTGATGCTTTCTAGAAAACATGAGAAGTTGGTGAACTGGAAGAGGACTATGCTTTAATTACAAACTTTACCAATAGGAGGCAACTACTTGAAATAATGTTGTTTGTTTAAATATTATGATGTTATGACAAAGTTTTATTCAGATGACTGCTACATTTATATTCACAGGAAAATCTAGGACTATCAAACGCAGAGAAATATGCAAATTTAATCAATATAGATGCTGCATAAGCCCATATCACCATTTGTATTCATTTTAAAGGAGAAAGTGTCCCTGTTTTTTTTTTTTTTTTTCTTGTAAGTTGTTCTTTGACTCACTCCGGTGCTAGCCTGTCAAGTTAATGTATTTTTTTTTAAATTTTTCTTTATTCAGTTTACTCTTGCAGAATGACATTTCACTTTTTACTTTAATGTTTCAACTGAATAAGCCACTTACCAATTTAAGAGTTCACTGAATTAGGTTTTTTTTCCTTCGTTTTTCAGGAAGTTGATGGCAATAAAGTTATGTCTTCATTTGCCCCACACAACTCATCTACCTCACCTCAGAAGGCAGACGAAGGTGGGCGGCAGAGTGGCGAGTCCTTGTCTAGTACAGCCCTGGGAACACCTGAACGGCGCAAAGGCAGCTTAGCTGATGTGGTTGACACCTTGAAGCAGAGGAAGATGGAAGAGCTCATCAAGAACGAGCCGGAAGGTAAAGGCTGGAAAGGAAAAAAATGTTGCCATACCCTGATTTGAATAGTTTGATTTAACCTCCAGTTCTGTTTTTTTTTTTTTTTTTTTGACTTATACTCCCCAAATTAAATTGGGTAAAATGGAAACCTAATGTCATGAGGATGAATAGTGTATTTTCAGAAAGATTTATATAAGTCTATCCCATTTTTTATCATTTATTTCTGTTCTAATGTCTTCCTTATTGTCACTCATAGTTAAGTTAAAGATTCCAGAATAGATTGTGGCAGCAGAGTCCAGAATAGTTTCCACCTACATGCTAAATATCTAGTCTTATTTGTTCCTGTCCAATTCCACCCCTCCCCACCAAGCCATCTTATAACTGTGTTGCATTTTAATACATTTATCCGTTAGTGCATCTTATGCTACTTTCCTGTTTAGGTCTATTTCTTGTGTAATCCAAACTTAAAATGGTTAGGCCTAGTGCATACTTACAAATTAATGTTTCTGTAGCAATGTTAGCTATGCAGGAGTTCCCATTTTTTCAACTTCCAGGATGCCTTTCTTTTAACTTTCATCTTCTAAGTCTCTTTGCTGTTTACTGATCATCTGAAGGTGCACATGAATTAAGTTTAAAGTCAAAGCAATCTAACTGTAAAACAACTGATGCAAACTGTGTGATGTATGGATAACTGACAAATGTTTCTGAATGCCTGTTTAACTATGTCCATCCTAAGCATGACTACCATATTGTGCACAAGGACATGCAGCTTTTTCAGAGTCAGGTGAAAATACAAAACAAACAAAGACTAATGACAAAAAAAAAATACTTTACACCAAAAATATTTTGCATTTGTACTGTGTGGCCCTGAGTTGGGCTCCTTTCTAGTCTGCTGTTAGGACACTGGTAATTTGTGAGTATATCTGGCACAAATTGTGTGTTAACCAGTATATTTGGGAGTCATGTGGTAATTAAATATTTCTGGATCCCTACCAGATGCATAGCTGGGACATGGATTTTAGTTAAAATTTATGTAATTCACATGATCTTACAGTTGGAAGGAATTTTAGAGATAATCTAGTCAGCCAAAGTCTTTTTGGCTCCCATCTGTATGGAGATAAAAATGGGGTTTAGAGGGGAACCCAGGCAACTTTTTTTTTTACTATGCTGGAATTTTTGTTTATAATAAATTTAGTATTATCTTATTATAAAAATTGTTTGAAAAACTAGAAAAAATAAAAGGAAGAGAATAAAACTCACTCAAAATCATAGCTTTCTGATATAATGACTTTTTTTAATCTTTGTTTTTACATGTTCTTTTGGTTTTGCATTTAACTTTATGCTTTTAAAAATCTTTTGCCTTTATTTGTATTGTGATAACATTATTAATTCAAGAGCATAGTTCATTCACATGTCTTTAGTTTTCACCAACTGTACTTTTTCTGTTCTTGGATGCCATCCAGGGTAGCATGTTACATTTAATTGTCATGTCTCCTTGGCCTCCTTTGGACTGTGATCATTTCAGAGACTGTCCTTGTTTTTGTTAATCTTGAAACTTTTCAGGAATATTGTACATATATGTTGTTGAATACACCTTTACTAGAATTTGTCTTGTGGTTTTCTACTAATTGGGGCTGTATGTTTTGGTTGAAACCTCACAGTGTGAAAGTACTGTTTTGGTCATATCTTATTGAGAGGTGTATGATTGTTGACATTGATTACATTGTTGACATTGTTGACATTGTCTGCTGTGTCTTTCATGTTTCTCCATGAGCGTTACTTCCTGTGCCCTTCCCATACCATACTCTTTGGAAGAAAGGTGCTTGACCAACCTACATTAAAAGAGTAGGGAGTTGCCCTTCCTTCCTTTAGAATGGAGTATCAACTTATTTACTTGACATTCTTCTGCATGGGAGATTTATTTCTTTTACTCCATTTATTATTGTAAACTATTATTAATTTATAGCTATATGGGGTCTTGGATATTTATTTTGTAGTTTGAATTTTAATCTAGTTCTAATTTATTTATTTTGTTGCTCTTAATTGTACCAGCCTTACAAATAGAAAGCTCTTTCCATTCACATAGGTTTCACTTTGACATACCACTGTGACTGTGGGTAATTTTCTTGAACACTACTAGATGTTGCAGACTTATCTTGTTTATCACTTACCTCAATCCTAGCACTGGCTATTTCTCTTGGAAGTTCTGGTCCCTTTAATTGGAGAATGGTATTAAAAGCATGATCTGGATGCTTCACCTATTCATCCCTCCTTCTTTCCCCAGAGTCCCTGGCAATGACTAATCTTTCCACTATGTTTATAGTTTGGCCTTTTTTTTTTTTTTGAATGTCATGTAATTAGAATCATGCAGTAGTAGCCTTTCAAGCTGGCTTCTTTCTCTTAACAATGTGCATATAAGGGTCTTTCATGTCTGGTCATTGCTTGTTAGCTCATATCTTTGTAGCACTAAATAATTGATCTTGTTAAGAATGTCCCACAATTTGTTCAACCACTCACCTATCAAAGGACATCTTAATTCCTACAAGTTGTTGATTATATGAATAAAACTTATGTAAATATTAATGGTTTTGGTGTAGACATGAGTTTTTAATTCAGCTGTATGAATATCTAGGAATGTGATTGCTGAGATGTGCAGTAAGATATGCCAGTCTATGTAAGAAACTGCCAGTCTATCTTCCAAAGGGGCAGTAAGATTTTGTATTCTAACTAGCATTGACTCTAAGTTCCTTATGCTCCATTCTCACCAACATTTGATATTGTCAGGTTTTTGTATTTTATCCAATCAAATTGGTTTGTAGTGATGTCTCGTTATTTTAAATTTATAATTACGAATAACAAGTGATGCCCAGCTTTTTCTCATAGGCTTATTTACCATCTGTAAATCTATGTTTAGAACTTTCCCGCTTTCATTGATTCATTAGTTTTCTTTCTGTTGAGTTTTAAAGGTTCTCTGTATATTTTTTTACAAGCCCCTTATCAGATAAATGCTTTGCTAATACTTTTTTTCAGGCAATGTTTTAACATTGTCTTTTGAAGAACAAAATTTTTAACTTTTACTAAAGTTTAGCATATCAATTTTGTCTTGCATGTATCATGCTTTTTAAATACACATTGCCAATTCCAATTCTGTTGTCATTTAGATTTTCTATTTTATCTTCCAGAAGTTTGGCATTTTGCAGTTTAAGCCCGTGATCTGTTATGAGTTAATTTTGTAAAGAGTTCTGTGTCTAGTTCATTTTGTTTGCATGTAGATGTTCAGTTGTCAGTGTCATTTGTTGAAAAGACAATCATATCTGCATTGAATTACTCTGTTCTTTCACAAAAGATTAGTTAACTATGTATGTACGGTCCTTTTTCTGCTCTCTGTATAATATTATGTTGATCCGTTTGATTGTTGTCCTGAAAACTGTAACTTGATACCTACAAAATAACTTGCTAGGATTTTGATTTATATTGGGTTGAATCTATAGATAAATTTGGGAAGAATTGACATTTTAATAGCCTTTCTGTCCATGAATACAACATATTTCTCCATTTATTAAGATCTTTTTTAAATTCATTCACCATTTTTTGTTTTCCATATATAGATCCTGTACATACATTGCTACATTTTTTCCTTATCTTTTGGGAGTGATAATATAAACCATATTGTGTTTTTAAATTTCAAATTCCAATTGTTCATTGCTAGCATATAGTAAAGCAGTTTAGCTTTTATATCCTCTGAACTTGCTGTCTTTCTTCAATTGCTCAAGGAGTTTTTGTTGATTCTTCAGTATTTTTACATAAACATACTTGTCCTGGAAAAAAGGCTAGCTTTATTTCTTCCTCCACAAACAATATACATTTTATTTCCCTTTTCTTATCTAATTGCAATAGCTGGCTTTCAGTACAGTGTTGAATAAAAATGGTAAAGGTTTATTCCTTGCTTTGCTCTTCATTGTAAGGAGAAGGCATCTAGTTCTTAACATGAATCATGATATTAAGCTATAGGGTTTTGTACATGTTGTTTATCAAATTGAGGAAGTTTTTTTTTTAAATTATGAATGGTTCTTAGAATTTGTGGAATAATTTTCTGTATCTATTGATATTATGCTAAGATTTGTTTTTTCCTTTAGCCTCATCTTGTGATGTGACTTTGGAATTTTGAACCAGCCCTGTAACCTTGGAATAAAGCCCACTCAGTTGTGGTTGATGGTTCCTTTTATATACTATTGGATTCAATTCACCACTACTTCATTGGGGACTTTTGTGTATGTGAGAGATACTGTTCTCTTGTTTTTCTTTTGTGTCATGTATTTGTCTATTCTGTTAGTAGGATAATTCTGGCTTCACAGAAAGAACTAGGAAGTGTGGTACTTATATGTTAGTTTTTTTTTTTTGTTTTGTTTTGTTTTTTTTTTTTTTGAGATGTGTTCATGGCCTGGGACTGAGGTCTAGGAAGAACACTCACTGCAGTGGGCATGTATTGTATGACAGAGTAGTTTTGTGGGAGTGTGTCTTTACATAGTATTCTCTCTGGAAATTTGGTGTATTATTGTTATTCCCCCATAGTGGTATGGTGACTTCCAAGTGTATGCATGCATACTCTTTATTTGGAAGTACATGATAGGTCAATGCTAAATGAATAATTCCCATTTGGAAAGGACAGGAGACAGTGCCACCAATTTGTATAGCAGGAGGCACTCAAGTTTCAGGTATTAGAAGAAAAGTATTATACCTAGTAACAGCTATGTGGGTGAAAGAAAAAAGGTAAAGCATCCATAGCAGGAACAATGGACACAAAGAACCATCACTATTGCATGTGGACATTAGTCTATTTTTATTACTATATTTCCTATAAATTTCTTCATACTTTTTCTCTCTACAAATATTTTAAGAAATCAGTTTAAGTGTGATGTTTTAAAGAATAATATAAAGGCACTGAAAAAGTACAGAGATAGTCTTTTTTTTTAAAGATTTATTTATTTATTTATTTATACAAGCACTGGGTACAGTCCAAAGCACAGGAGGGTGAGAGAATTCGCCAGAGCAGAGAGCTGAACAGGTAGTCTGACGAAGTACACTGCTGAGAGGATCAGCGGGCAGCAGAAGAGGTCTGCATGCCATGTGGGACCCTCACCCAGTGGCCGGGGATTGAACCGGCACTGCCGAGGCTGCGGGCAGCTTCACAGCCCAGTGCTCAACCGCTGTGCCACCGGGGAGGCACCCAGAGAGAGTCTTTATAGAAAAGTGGATTATACATTAAAAGTGACAAGAATATAAAATCCTGAGTTCCAGGAAGATAATTTCCTGCGAATACAGAACCGCATGCCGTATTAATGTTTGTGTACAGAAGAATCCTAGACATGTGCTTAGAGTATGCAAAAATATAAAAGACTCACTTTTATTTTTATTTTTTAAATTTATTTATTTATGCAAAACAAGAGCTGGAGTACAGGCCAGAGGTGTGGGGGGTGAGAGGATTCACAGAGACAGACTGGAGAACAGAACAGGCAGATTGAGTGAAATACACTGCTGAGGGGAGCAGTGGGCAAGTCAGGAGAGGTCTGCTGTGCCTCATTTTTATTAATAAAGAAATTTACCAGGACAAGAATGTTTAATAGTCACAATGTTTCATAATTGTGACTGAGATATGTGTCAAGGAACCATTTATGGTTTGAATGAAATGATAATCACAAGAAAAAAAATAACAAAGCTGGGCCTCCCCGGTGGTGCAAGGGATTAAGCACCGCACTGTGAAGCAATCTGCAGCCTCTGCAGCACAAGTTCGATCCCTGGCCGGCCAGGAAGCAACCCATATGGCGCAGCAGACCTCTCCTGACTCACCCGCTGCTCCCCTCAACAGTGTATTTCAGTCAGCCTGCCTGTTCTGTTTCCCACTCTGTCTCTGGTGACTCTTCTTACCCACCGCATCTTTGGCCTGTACCCCAGCTCTTGTATGCATAAGTAAATAAAAATAAATCTTAAAAAAAATAACAAAGCCAAAAATTGTATCAAAGAAAAGTAATAGAACCTTGAAGGAAATTTCTATATTTTTTTCAAACTACAAAAAGAAAACAAAGGGACATAGATCTAGGGAGATATGAAAGTCTCAACAGTTAGTTGAAAGCTATATTGGCTTTGAAACTCTATGAATCAAAAGACAGCTTGTACATGAGCATGGACACCATTTCAGCATCAGACAGTGACACTAGCGTACAGACAACAGTTCTGTAGTTCTGTGATGCACTATACACTGTGTATTGAACAGGAGAAGTGAAAACCTTATATTTGAAAATCTAGAAAATTATTAAAGTTATGTGATGAGAACAATAGTATGGGGATGGTAGTAGAGATGGGGCAGCAAAGATACAGTGAATGAAACTAAATGTTAAGCTCACAAATATATGCCACAGAACAATCTTTTCTTCCCTGAAGCTATTTTTTCCATTGTTTTTCAAAGGCCATTAAAATGAACAGCAGGTTGTGATGAAAATTTCATTAAGCCTTAGCTAAATCATTATGAGGGTGCCATATTCATGCCGTTGCTTCCTCTTATTGAGGGAGGGGAAACAAATTTCAATAGAAAGTCCATATTCTTCGGGACTTCATCCCTGCCAACAGCAAACAAATATAAATTCAGAAGTTAGAAGAGAATGGTGTATCATACAAAAGGAGGCCACTGAGGTGAAATGGCTAGAAAGAAAATTAGATTTGCATGAGCGTTGAAGAAAAAAAAGGCTCTTTTATTCCAACTGACTTATTTGTTTCAAGCAATTAATTAAAATACTTTCAAAATTATAAATAGGAGAAAATTACATTGATGCACTTTTGTGGTATCTTTTTAGTTCCTCAGAATTTTTGCTTATCATTGGTCAGAAAGGTCTAGTGATGAAGATTCTAATTTGTTGAGGGTCACTTTAACTTGAATGGAATTCCAAAGTTCATAGCATGTTCAGAGTTCCAAGTACATGACTTGGCAGAATATAGGTGCCTTGTATATATGGTAGTGACTATGCTGGATTTGTTGATTTTTACTATTAGACTTAGCATTTAAGAATGACAGTGAAATTTAAAATGTTGTTATGTAACATGTAATTCCTATATCAAAGAAGTCTTATAAATAATTATGGATTGGGAGGAACAATGGCATGTATTAAGTGCATGTAATATGCTGACTGTAATGTTAAGTGATTTTTATCATATAACCAGAGCTTCTGTGGAGAGCTATCCCAATTTCAGGAACTGCCATTTACATGAACTAAGCATTTTGATTCCTATTATCTCCGTTTTCAGACAAGGAAACTGATGATGAAATATGTCACAGAATAACTTCAACGTTAGGGTTTTACAAACGGAAGTCAACCTTCAAGCTCATTCCCTTAACCACTGTCTCTTCCAGCAAGGAATTTTGCCAGTTTAATGTTACTCTTCAGTATGTGTGCCTAAATTCCTTTGAAAAATTATGTAATGAAGTAGTATTCAGTGATTTTCTACTGAAGTAAATACCTGGAGCCTGAATGGTGATCATATTTCCAGAAAGCTTTTCACCGAATATAAGCTCAGTTTGAAATACGTGACTTTTAAGTGCTCACAGAATACCCAGAGAGATATTTTAGTATTATTTATTTATTTTTAAGATTTTTTTTTTAATTTATGCATACAAGAACTAGGGTGTAGGCTGGGGGTTGGGGGGTGAGAGAATTCACCAGAGAGAGAGTGGTGAGTAGAACAGGCAGATTCACTGAAATACACTGCTGAGGGGAGCAGCAGGTAAGGCAGGAGAGGTCTGCTATGCCATATGTGTTAGCTCCCTGGCCGGGGATCCAACTCATGTTGCAGTGCCTGGCAATAGCTTGATGGTGCTGAAATTTAACCCCTGCACCACCAGGAAGGCTCCCACAGAGTTATTTTAATAAAAAATTTGTTTTAGGAGAAAGTCTGGGAGCAAATTAATAGTGAACTAATGAAAATTTATAATTTGAATGAAATATAGATAGATTTAGGTCTGTATCCTCATTTTTAAAACAAGACTAAAGCAGAAGTTATGTATGAGCTCACCCAGCAAGTTGGTGTCACAGCCAGAATGAGAATCCAGTTCACAGGTCCAGATTCTTCTTTTTTTCCCCCTCTTTAGTTACATCATACATTCTGATATTTGTTAGTCTTTTTAAAACTTTTTAGGAAATAATATTTTTTTGAAATAATGTCACTCTCTTCATTTTAAAGAATATTTTACTGGTCATTGAAGCTGAACAAATCTCAGACAACCAGTTAACTTTAATTTAGATAATATAGCTGGGAATCCACAAATGTTCTGTGTTCTCAAGCTCCAAGCAGGGATGGTGTGTAAATATAGATTAGCATTTAAGTTTAAGTGTCAGATTCAGACCTTAACTTGATTTCTTTCACACCTAAGGCTCATTAACAGTGCAGGTGAAAAATAATTTTTATCTTGATAGAATTTAAAATATCCCATTTAAAATCTCCTCCTGGGGACCTCCTTGGTGACACATAGGGATTAAAGTTTCACCAGCCACAGCTGCATGAATTTGATTCCTCACCTGGGAGCAAACCCACATGGCACAGTAGACCTTTGTTGTCTCACCCACTGCTCCCTTCAGCAGTGTATTTCAGTACATCTGCCTGTTCTACTCCCCACTCTGTCTCTGGTGAATCCTCTCACACGTACACCTGCATCTCTGGCCTACTCCCCAGTTCTTATATGCATAAATAAATAAAATAAATCTTTTTGAAAAATAAAATGTCAAAACAACAAAAACCTCCTCCTATTAGATATGAGGATTATTAAAAGCTTCTTGTTTAGCTTTTCTGTAATTTATGTCCATGTTACCTTCAGTGTCTCTTTAGAATGGCCATTTCAGCTTATAGACACATTTGTGTCTTTTCCTTAAAATATAGCATACTCCCCATTTCTTGATTCCCATTCCCTCCACGTGTAATTCTGTTCTTCACATATCGAACTTCAAATTGCTAGTTATTTACACTCATTGAATTAGTTTTCATCTTTTTGGCAATGTGTTGTTACCCTTACTCTATTGTAATGTAAGTGTGCAGTGTGTTAGTTTCTTCTACGTTAAGCTGTGTGAAGGTGAGGGTAGTATACATACTAAATGCATAAAATATTTGTTGAAAGTATTTAACCTGCTTCAGGTTTTGAACCATTGCTACGCTGGTGAAAGGGGAGGAGAGACTTAAAGAAATGTATTACTCTTCTGCCAAATATAATTTCAGCTACCTCATCTAACCCTCAAAAACTGTGACTTTGGGGCCTCCCCTGGTGCACAGACCTCTCCTGCCGCCCGCTGCTCCCCTCAGCAGTGTGCTTCGGTCCTTCTGCCTGTTCTGCTCCCTACTCTGGTTCTGGTGAATTCTCTCACCCTCCCGCACTTCTGACTGTACCCAGTGCTTGTATAAAATAAATAAATGAATCTTAAAAAAAAAACCAAAAAACAAAACTGTGACGTTGCCATTATTTCATATCTGAAAAAAGTGAAACAGAAGCTAAGGAACTTATTGATGTTCTTAATATATGGGTGAGCTAGAATTAGAACATGTGTCTTTTTCTTGTGTTTTACCATTCTCTAATCTTTATATTCTATTCAGATTATTCCTCGACCTTGCTACCTGTTTATCTCATTCATCTGTCTTCTCCAACCTTCTTCATTTTGAGGTTATTATTTAAAATTCTATCACCTAGAGGTTAAAATGTGTTGTCCTAGGTCAGGAAGGTAGATGACATAAGACCCAGCATACAAAACTAAAATACTTGCACAATGAAAACTTTATATTCACGTTAATCTTTTATTTATTTTTAAAAGATTTATTTATGCATACAAGAACTGGGGTACAAGCTACAGGTACAGGGGGTGAGAGGATTCACCAGAGACAGAGTGGGGAGCAGAACAGGTGGGCTGACTGAAATGCACTGCTGAGGGGAGCAGCGGGCAAGATAGGAGAGGTCTGCTGTGCCATGTGGGTAGCTCCCTGCTGGTGGGGGATTGAACCCGCACTGCAGAGGCTGCAGACAGCTTCATAGGTTATGTTTTAACCCCTTGCTCCACCAGGGAGGCCCCTAACATTAATCTTTTAAATGACTGCAGTGTTGACAGTTTCTCTAAGTGCAATACTGGCATTGTCTATAGATTAGTGGCCACAGGTAGAGATTTCTACCCCACTGCTATAGGCAAAGAGTGGGTTGCATTGACTTTTGAATAGTTATATAGAATTTGAGGCATGTAATGTTTTGACATGATAGAGTCCTACACACTTTTCTAAGTGTGTAGAGTTGACATAAGAGAGAGAATTCTTCTTATGATGGATTCAACATGGGGGTATGTTGTTGTATCTTCTGTTCAGTTACATTCCTCCCACCACAGTTCATTTTGGGGAGTAGGATGGCTATGGTGGAAGAAAAGTAACTGGTTTCTTTCTGTCCTTCCCTGTCTCTGCAGTATTCTGAACACTCTAACACGTTCCTTCAAAGACACAGTTTTCTTTTTTCTTTCTTTTTTTTAAAAGATTATCCATTTATTCATACAATAACTGGGGTACAGACCAGATGAGTGGGAGGGTGAGAGGATTCACCAGAGACAGAGCGGGGAACAGAACAGGCAGACTGACGAAATACACCTCTGAGGGGAGCAGCGGGCAAGACAGGAGAGGTCTGCTGCACCATGTGGGATTCTTGCCGGCCAGCTGGATGGAACCCTCGCTGCAGAGGCTGCGGACAGCTTCTCAGCGAGGCGCTCAACCGGGAAGGCACCAAAGACATAGTTTTCATGCCTAGGATTCATGAGTTTCTTCAGAGTGTTTATAAATCCTGGAAATTGTATGCAAAATTATGAAAATTCATGTATTTGTGAATTTTTTAGGTATGGTACATTGATTAATATCCCAACTTTCAAATGACTCCATGATGAAGAAGAGTAACCAGATTGAGTCAATATTTGAGTTTTAGTCCTGAGTGTGCCCTGATTACCTTGTGATTTCTGTGTAACATCTATATCAGTTAGTCTCTTATAAATTTAGATAAACACACAGGTATTTAACAATATTTAGGAATGTAATTTTAGCTATTTATGCAACGTTTTAGAGAAATATAATTTTTAATGTCAGTAAAGTTTTCTTTGCCTAAAACTAAGCATCTACCTTGAAATTTGCATTGTAAAACACAGTGCATTGACTTGATTTTAAGTTGCTGTTATTTTGTTGATATACTTAATACCTGCCCTGAGTTGGCAATGCTAACTGCCCTACTTTCATCAGAGGTTGTCAAAGCAAACAAATGAGATAATGCACATGAAAGTACTTTATAAATTATAACCAAGTTGGAATTGTACCAGTGGTTGTCATTATCACATCTTGGCTGGTTAGAAACGGTGTTTAGGCACCTCAGAAACATCGTCTAGCTGCCAGTGCTGCTTTCCCAGGACGCTTTGATGTAATGAACAATTCTGATTCAGACCTGCAACATTCTGGAAATTTAGGCTATGTAGTCGACAACAAAAACAATAAATCCAACATTCATAAAAATCCTGGAAGAGGTATTTGCTTTGATGTTGCTTTTATATAAGTTTATCTAAATAAAAAATATGACTAGGCAGTGTTCTCCCTGTAGAATTACTTTTCAAAAAGAAATAAAATATCTCTAAATTGATATGAATGAAATCACAAATTGTGTAACCAGGAGAGGCAGTTGCACATTGAATCTGTGGATTGTTTTATTCTTATTTCTGCAATAAATGTGGATGTGTGCTGTAGTCGGAAATAATGGAGGTTCCCTTGGCCAAAAACTTCATAATTTTCTAAGAGCTAGGTTTTCTTGTTATATGGTTTATTTGTCCTTCCTTTCCTCCCCTATTTTGATTTTTTTTTCTTTTCATTCCTTTGGTGTTACATGTGCCTGCATGCACGTGTGTGTGGAGTCCTTTTAGATCCCACATATGCTTGATTTTATTTAGCATCTGTATCTGTCAGTGTTCTTCCTTCTGAGTGTGACGCCCACACCTCCAAAATTGTTGGGCCATGATGCATGTGTGTGAGAAACTGCAGTTATTTGTGAAATTTTGTTTCGACTAGAACTAGGCTTTATCATTATTCACACAACTGGAAACTTTTTTCCCTTGAACTTCTTTGAAATCTTGGCTTACAATTTTTTAATACAAGACCCTAAAGGCACAACCTATTACCAAAGTCACCCAGTGTTACTTTACATGCAACAGTTCATTGCTTTTAGTACAGATTTCACAAAAAGAGCTGGTTCTTTTCTTGTGAGAATGAATAAAAACAATGCAGTGTGTTTAGAAAAGCATATAGTATATGGACCTCAAGCCTTCACCACCAGGTTCATGTATCAATCAAGACCATCTTTGAATAAAGGAGATACTAGGATTTTTACTCTTGCTCTACCCCCTTGTCCCTTGTTTTTCCTTCTCTCCTTCTCTCTCCATTGGATACAAGGGGAAAGATTGTTCTTAGACTGAAAACTGAGTGTCATTTTCACACTCTTAAGGTCAATTCAGATTCTTAGTGGCAAATCCCAAAAATTCTTGCCCTTCATTTCTTCATTTGTACCATTTGTAGGATTAGATTGTACAGCTTTTAAGTGTATTAATAGATGTATGAAACAACATGGATATTATTGTGTAATATATCTGTTTGAGATTTGTATCTGTCACATCTATTGAAAATAGTTCACTTTGGTTGACACACCTATGATACTTAATTTGTGCTTAGTTGCACAGAAATAATTATATTAATGCCCTTTTAAATTTTTATTATAAATGTTTTGATATAGAAAACCATTAGATCCTCTAAACAGAAAGCTTTTCCTTCTCTTGTAAGACCTACTTTGGGGCCCTATAGTAGATATTATAAGCAGTATATTTTCATCGGTGATGTGCTTCAGCATTGTATGTAATTATTCTGTGGAAATAATCACCCTTGGTGCCTGATACTTTGACCTTCTGACTGTCCTCACAGGCATTGCATGTTTGGTATTTGAGTTTATATTAGAAATCATATTGCCTGTTCTTATCATTTAAATATCTGTTGTTGAGCAGTCCTAGAAATAAAATTGAACTTTATAACATTAACAAATATGTTGAAATAGACATTTAAAATCTCCTTCTAATTTTTCCAACTTTTTAATTACTATTCTTGATCGGAAAGTTACAGAGATTGGCTTTCCTCAATTCCAAATCCCCAAGAGTTCCATTAATTGGGCAAAGAACAGGGCACTTTTGAAATTCCCTCTTATTTTAAAACCACATTTCATGAGGTGGGAAAAATAAAAAGTGAACAGATCAGGGAAAAGCCTAAAGATACTTTAATTGGCAGAGGTTTGAGTTGCTTTTGTTTAGTTACTCACTGTCCTTTTGACAAAGTGCATGTTGAAGAGGCTTTGTAAGTGCTGTTGCACTGAAGGACAAACAAGGGTACTTTCAATTGAGCCCTTTTAAGTTTAGTTCCTCACACTCCCGCGGCTGTTGGAGGCTACTCCTAATGCATTGTGACTGTGTGTTCATCTATGTAGTCTGTCACTGGAAAATGTCTCTCTTCTTGTTGAGCAAGCTCAAGTCTAACCTCCAGGCACCCTTCTCAAAGGCACCACTGTATGGAAATCAACACTCATAAAATGATGATAAAGAAAAGCTTTCATTTTTTTTATTTTTTAAAGGTCAGAACAAGAAGACACCCTCAAACGCTGTAGAGCCTATTTCTTCAGGAATAAGTGTCTTAACTTTAGCACAGAGTTGGCTGAGTTTGAAGCCTTATAATTTTTTTTTTTTTAACACTAGCGTGAAACTTGTACTGTCATCTACTTTTCAAGTGATATCCATAGAGTGGTTTATCTTGATATCATTGATTTCATTAAGTGTTTTGGAAAATTCGTTTATATTTTCTTGAAATGTCTTTTGACTTGGATCAGAAATACTCAGGGACTGCCTTTGGGGTCTTCTGAGCTGAGGTCTAGGGTTGTCTGTACAAAAAACCCATTTGTCAAAGACAGCTTCTATTTACAAACACTAAACCAGTACTTGTACTATTGCTGATAGACTGTAATCATATTTAAGAACCTGTACATCTTTTTGTGAAAAATCAGTCCAGTGTATGTTTCTCTTAGTGACTATATTTCTGCTACTATAGGAAGACTTCTATTTGTTTCATGCTCATACTTGAGTGTGTCTACTAATAGTTTTATATAAATCATTCCAAATACCTTGTTACCCTAATGTTTGCAGTAATTTCTAAGCCATTCAGATAAATGAGCTAACCTGATTTTTGTTATCGTTCGTCACTAAAGCTGCCAATCCCAGACTTTCAGTTTTAATGCATGAATCACATGAAAAAGACCCATTGACCCAGGGTGTCCATTTACAAATAAACATGAGGGGGATGTGCCAGTGCTTCTTGTGGCTTAGGTCCTACAGCTTTTGGAGATATCATTTATTCAAGAGTGAAGAGCCAGCCACCTGTTTCTGAGGCCTCTCTTCTCTCATATTAAAGGTTCAGGCCCTTGCTGAATAGTAACACTCTAATCTGGGGAACACATGCAGCATTTTTCCAAAACTGATTTTTCAGACTCCACTAGCTGGAGGATTTTGTGTGTTTGCGCGCATGTGTGTGTTTTTCACTCAGTTACCCTTGAGGCACTTGTCATGACCATGCATATTAAAATTAATCAGACCTCCTAGGCCTGTGTGGCTGTGTGTTTAACATGAAGAAGTGGATATCAAGCAAATGCCCTAATTAAATAGGCCTGCTCAGTTTTGTTCTAGTGGATGCTTGGTCTTTTTTTTTAATAGGAGTTGCTTATGGGGAAGGCACGGACAGCACTAGAGTCAGTGGAGAGCTCCCTCAGAGTTTCCTTTGCCACCTGCTCCCAGAGTTCTGAGACCTCAAGGACTCCCAGTCTGCCTCTCTCAACTACCCTTAATGTGGAGAGAAATATGGTCAAGATCGTGAGGGAGCAATGAGGCGAGGGCAAAACAGAGCGAGCATATGACCTGGACATTTGGGTTGATTAAGATAGTCCATCTACATGTTGATAAACTTTGGGTACCAGATTGTACTGTGATCACATTTTTGGATGATGAACTTTGATGACTGAGGGGAAGATCTACATGAAAGTCAGAATGAATATCTTTTTTTTATGTCTTGAATATGAAAACCAGCTTTTATTAATCTATTTATATAATTACATATGACATAATAGCTACATACATGCAAGTTCACTTCTACCCTGATGTTTTTTGGACTTAGCCTATTTTCAGTTACATTAGACTTTAGGTGAGACTATAACTAACAGACATCTGGAAACACACTTTTATGAAGAGTAAACTCAAAACATGAAAATGTGTCAGTGTGACATAATATAGTAGCTTTCTTGTTTGTCTGCATAATGTCATAAATTAGGTAAATACCCTAACACCCCGCTCACTGAGTTTGGATTTTTATCCAATCATGTGTGCTGTTTGTACATTTTTGTATTTTAGAAAAAAGAAACAAAAATTTATAATTCTTCAAATTTATCTGAGTTTATGTCTATACTTATATCAACCTGCTTGCTGTATTTATTTACCTATAGAGGGAGGGAAAAGGCACACGCATTGAAAATAAGAACTAAAGTTTTGACAAACCGAAATACCAAGAGTTTAGAGTTTAAATTTAGTAAATTTCCAAATAACCACAGCAAATTACCTGGTAAAAGATTTCTCAGCTAGGGTATAGTCCCTAAACTCTGTTTCTGCCTTCTCAAATTGAAGGGTCGAACAATTCCAAAAAGAAAACTATTATTTTTCAACTTTTGTTTATTTCCCACCATGTAATAAGTAAAAGGATCTATTTATTAACCTATATGCTCTCTTTTTTTTAATGTGGTGTGCAACTCACATGTAGAGCTCTGTCTCAGCCATGCCAAGCAACTGTCTGGTACCTGACAGCATCGTAGAAACCCCTCCCTCTGCTGTTCACTTCAGCTGCTCCTGGTTATTTATTAACACAATGCAGACGGTGCAGTCTGGGTATACGTGAGATAGAAAGAAAACTAAAAGCCCCTAACAAGTAAATATATCTTTCATCATTTCTCTTGTTTGGTGTGTTTACTGTGTGCTATTCTTGGTCAATAGAAGTTGTTTGACAGTTCTGCAAAAGGGTGAGGAACCTTTTCTTGAACTTTATCCTTTTGTTTTGTTTCTGTAGAAAAAGTTTTCTATTTGCCATTCTCTTTTTATTGCAACCTGCCAATAAAAAGTTTTGAAGCCATTGCTGTTAATATAAGTATAGGTGATTATGAAGCTTGATAGCCAGTTTTATCTAATTTGTTTGAATTGTACAGTGAAGAAGCTAGAATTCCACATTTGCTTTCATTTGTAAACTTTTTCATGCAATGTAGAAAACGAGATACTGAACAAATTACCCTCCACCCCTTCCCCCTCCCTCCCACCCTGCTCCCCTTTACAAGAACCATACCTCTTGTTCTCAGGTCTTATGTTAGCTTCCCTGAAATACTGAGCTTTGATTTAGTTTGCATTTAAGGTCTCTCCTCCCCACACATGAATAGAATATCATTGTCGCGCTCACTGCTTGGTATAATTACTGAAGAGACCTGCATGGGAAAGTGCACTGTAATTGGGCATGTCTGTTTATTCTAACAGGACAGTGTGCTTATGCTGGTATTTAGTGTGTTAATAGATAGGAATAAATTTGTCTTTTCAACATAAATTACATCTCTTTTGCTTAGGCTTTTCTTTTCTGAGAAGTTATGCTTTGTGTGTAAAAATTTGCCTGAAAGGTTTGTACAGCACAGTGTGACATTAGTCATGTGGAACACTGGGGAGCAGGAAGTCATATAAATGAACAAAATGCACCCTCCATCCTTTGGAGTTTTGTTTTCTTTCTTCTTTTGTTTTTTTTTTTTTTCTTGAAACCATTTTTTTTTTTTTTTGCTTCAGTCACTTCTCTAACACTAATATTTCTCACCATTGTCAAGATAACATGTGTAAGTGAAAAAAAACCACATACGCTGGGAGGTTGTGATGCTGAGAGTAGTAAAGTGTAACTAGGAGTGGTCAGTTTTCAGCCTTCCTGTGGCACCACACTCCAAATTCCAGGGAGAAAAAACATCCAATAGCAAAGAAAAGGGCATAGGAATTAGACATGTTTGCTCATGTTTTACCTCCTCAACGCTTGAATTTAGCTCTCCTGTCCTGTGCTACAAGAGGACAGCCACCTGCTATTCAGCTCGCTGGAATCATTAGGATGAACCAACAGAACTGAAGATAAAATGAAGTTCTCCATTTGGTAGCATATTATTTTCATTCAGAACATTATAGTTGGGGTTAGTAAAGAATATCAACCAAGTTAAAAAAAAATACTAAGCCTTGGGTCCTTATTTTTTTTTTTTTTTATTTCCAGGATTTTCCCATTTTAAAATACTCAGGGTTTCTAAGTGCATTACATAGAGAAGTATACGTGATTGCCTTTAGAAATGGCCTATATAAATTCCAAACTATATGAAACCTTCTCAAATTCTGTCTTTGAAGACTTAGAATTAAATATATATTAAACCTGTGTCTGTTTTCTATCTGTATACTCACACAGGATAAAATCTTGCAGCTCTGTTAGATCTCCAGAATGTCTCTGGAACAAATAAATAAACACACACAAAATACTTATAATAGATTACAGTTAGATGCTAAGAGCATTTATCTCAATCTTCATCTCTAAAACATTTTGCTTAGAACAATTTTGACAAAAGGAAAATGTGGGTATCAGAATCTCAGTACAGAATAGAACTCCCCATTCTGTTATATATTTTATATTTTCTTTATGTCTGAATTGCTGTTATCATCCTGTGTGAAGTCTCTCTTGATGCCCAAGATAGTCAATCCTTCCTTTCTTGTTAGCACCATTGTTTTTTGTTTGTTCATCTATTCAGTCTTTCATTGGCAGAAAACATTGATGAGATTCTTTAATGTGCTAGTTTTCCCCCCTTATTTTAGGTTAATGTGCAAAAAAAATCAAAGATATAGTTCTTGCCTTTCAGTTTCTCACAGTCCTTTGGAGGAGTCTAGCCATGTGAATTTGGGGTGACAGGAGATAGGGCGAGGGGGCTCTGTCAGCAGGGACAGGGATGTTTATGCCAAAAGTGAACCTATAATCAGTGCATATATTCATTTATCCTTTGAATGGAATTAATACTTATATGTAGGAAGACTCAGGTTTTTTTTAATTTTTAAAATAATGTATTTATTTATTACATCATTGTTCTCCCTTAAGGTGTTGTCCCCATAGTTCTCCCACCAACTTAGTACAATGAACTGTCACCATAGTCCCTTGTGCTCCTCCCTCCCCTCTCTTAACCCCTCTACCTCCCCATCCCTTGCTGAGAGACACATTTGTTGTCACTGTTTATGTCCCCTGTGGGAGCCATGAGGTTGTCATGACTGTCCTCTCCAGTAATTGTGCAGAAAGTTGTCACCAGAGTCATTGGACCTCTCTCCATGGTGTGACTTTTTTTTTAAAAAAATATTTATTTATTTATTTATACAAGCACTGGGTACAGCTAGAAGCGTGGGAGGGTGAGAGAATTCACCAGAGCCAGAGCAGGGAACAGAACAGGCAGACTGACGAGGTACACCGCTGAGGGGAGCAGCAGGCGCAGCAGGAGAGGTCTGCGCACCATGTGGGACCCTCACCCGGTGGCTGGGGATCGAACCAGTTCTGCAGAGGCTGTGGGCAGGTTTGCAACCCAGCGCTCAAAACCTCTGTGCCACCAGGGAGGCACTATGGTGTGACTTCTTCTTTCAGTGGAGTTTCACTCAACCTCCTCTCTTGTCTGGTCAAGCTCCCAAAGCTGTCTGAGAGAAATTTACAGCTCGAAAGAAAATATTCTAATTGCTTTCCCAGGTTCTCCAGCTAAAAAGCTTAGACATATACTGTACCGTTTTACCTTCATCCATCCACTTTTACTTACACTTACAAAAAGGGAGAGTGTTTTACCTTTGAACTTTCATTTAGTGTCAACAGAAAGCTGTTTAGATAGTGGAGCCAAACTCATGATGATAATAATAATGGGTACCTCACCTAAACTTTATCCAGAGAGCCAAAGTACACTAAGTGTTAGGAGTTTCTTGATTCATGTACTGAACTGTAATCAAAAATGTAAATGCTTAGCCAACTTTCATGAAAAATCATTAAATTTAAGGTCATTTGTTCTGTAATTATAATCCCCACTTTAAACAAACCTGAATTCTAATATATTCAAGTATCTAATGGGTTCATATAGAACAAAGTATTAATAGATTCATTTTGTCATGCTGCCTACATGTCGTGTTAACAGTTAATAAAATGCAATCTATAGTTTTCCAAGTTCTTTGCCCAGGAGAAGACACAAAGGTGAGCAACCTCAGGGATATGAAAGTGGACTTATTTAATTTCTCCTTAAGAGTGGAAAAAGAGCCTCAGTTGGCATGTGATATGGTACTGTGCCATCCTATATATTTTATTGGGTCTCCCAGGGACTTTTATTAAAGTGGGTGGGTAGTCGGCCTGCAGCTGCAGTGAGCTCACTTCCTATCTAACTGTCCAGCCTCATTTCTCATTTCCTGCCATTCCCAGCATTGCTCTTTATGACTTTTTGCTCTAACAATGCTGAACTGCCTGGCACTTTTCATAGTCCCCATGATTTTCTTTGCTAGTGATGCCAGATTGCAGTGGCTTTTACTTTATTTTGCACCTCTATGGCCATGTTATTATTTATCCATATTATGTTTCACACCACCCGGGATTTTCTGCATACCCTGAAGCCCTACCCACCCTCCTTCAAAAGCTTTGTCTCCTCCATTAGGTTTTGACCACCTGAGCAGTATTTAGCAAACTATGGACCATGTGGTAATTCTATCCCACTACCTGATTTTGTATAATCTATGAGTTAAGATTGATTTTTCCAATTTTTAATCACTCAAAAACATCAAAAGAAGGATATTTTATGACATGCAAATATTATATGAAATTCAGATTTGCCTATAAGTAGTTTTATTAGACCATAGTCATGCTCACATTGAGGTAACATAGGTTTACAACACTGTATATGATTCAGAGATGCAGGATCATGCCTCTTCAGATGTATGTTATCATACCACACCACCACTGAGGCACCTGTAGTCATGGACCACAATCCATTGGGTCCCCTCCCACCATTTGTTCCTCACTTCCCCTTCTCCCTCTCTGGTAGCACCAGTTCTACAGTGAGATTTCTATGGTTATTTCTAGTGCATTGGGGTAGAAGATGAGATCTTTGGTTATAAGACTTGTGGCTTATAATTTATCTTCATTTATTTGAGTGATAATTTTGTCCAAATAATGACACATAGACACATTTCATGTTTTCGCTAGAATCCTGAATTATTCAGTTAATTTCTCTTTATTAAATCATGTTAACTTCTTTATATGGATATAAAGAATTACAGCCCTTCTATTTCTAATGTGACTTCTTTGGTTCTAATTGTGGTGCCAGTTTAACACTGAGCACTCATAAAGGTATCTTGAGGGAAGATAGAGCAACGTAATTTAAAGGCTTTGGTGATGGAGACCCCTTTGCAAGTTATACCTATTCCCAGCCTATTTAAAAGGTAATTAAAAAAGGCGAACAAAATTAGACTTTTGTTTTAAAATATTTTTACTTATATGAAAATATTCCTGAGTAAAACCACTCATCACATAAACCTATAAAATAACTAAAATGGATTTTTAAAATTGGTTAATTATGTAGTTTTCTGCCTTTTTTAAAAAAAGATTTGTTTATGCATACAAGAGTTGGGGTACAAGCCAGAGGTGCGGGGGGTGGGGTAGGGTGAGAGGATTCATCAGAGACAGAGTGGGAAACAGAACAGGCAGATTGACCGAAGTACACTGCTGAGGGGAGCAGCAGGCAGGACAGGAGATGTCTGCTGAGCCATGTGGGTCACCTCCCTGGCCGGGGGGTCGAACTCGTGCTGCAGAGGCTGTGGATAGCTTCATAGTGCTGAGACTCAACCCCTTGCATCACCAGGGAGGCCCCTACATTTCTGTCTTTTGCTATATATCTCATTAATATGCAGCATTAATGCTTTAGAGAATGTGTTTGTTAAAGATCCTGGCCGGCTATCTGGAAAGTGTGTACCAGGAATAGACTCCAGACTGATCTTTTCTACTTTTCTCACATGGTGAATTTGTATCTTTGAAGTTGATAAGTATTGGGGAAAATGTTTCCAAAATTTAGAAGTTAAAGGAAGTGAAAACACTTATGTACAGCCAGGAAGAATTTCTGACAAAAATAATTTAGACGTTCTTTGACAAGTTTTATTAAAAAACCTCAAAAAATAACTTAATAAACAGATGACTTATTTTGTGTAGTCTCTGCACTTCTGATAGTATGTCCTGCTGCTGTGTTGTACAGTCTTATCCAGAGCCTTCTATAGGAATCTCTTATGAAAGGCCTGCAACCCTTCAGTCTGGGACATCTCATTGTGGGAGAGAATAACGTGCCTGTACACCCACTTACTTCAGGGCTGTTATCTGGTCTAGCACTAAATCAGGTCAGCTATCAGATGCTTGTGAAGAGCAATTTAAAAGAGTCAATTCCAGTGAGATGGGAGCATCCTATGTGTAAAACAATTTTAATTCCACAGGACATGCATGTTAGAGAAAATATTGGTACTATTTCTAGTTTCCTCATTCTGTATATCACTCTACAAATATTTGTGAAGCACCTATACTCTATTTGAAATCCGGAAGGCTATTTAAAATAGCTAAAACACACCTATGGGTAAATATTCTTTTAATGTATAAACCTGAAAAAAAATTAATACTCTTACATTCCTATAAAGCTTTTTTTCTTCTAAATATCCATTATTGCTTAAATGTCAAGATTCACCTTGTGTTTTTAAAGAAAAAATATTGTCTTTATTTTGCTGCATTTCATACACTAAAACTTAATTAAATGTCAAAACATTAATAGAATTATTTTGTTAAAAGGCATGAACTTATTTCAATAAGAATAATTTAGTATCTCTCAAGTTACATTCATAATATATAGATTATTTTACTAATTGCTAAAAATATAGATGCACACTTTCCAGAATTCAGAAAATATTGATTTGCTTGAGGAAACCCAAGTATACATACTCTTTCTTAGCAGAGTGGCACCTGGATGAAGAAGGACAGTTCAAAAATATGTACTTTGTGTCTAAAACATTAGAAGCCTTTACTTGCCGAAGACAGATTTGTACCTGCTGTGCTGATTGAAGAGCACGTGCTTTCACAAAAACAGATTTAAAACACTTCCTTTCTTTATATCTAGTTTTTGCTTTTCCCCCAAACATTTAATGTTTAGAAATTCAGAGATCAAATCCTGTGTTTTGGGGCCTCCCCAGTGGAGCAGCAGTTGAGCGCTGGTTTGCGAAGCTGCCCGCAGACTCTGCAGCGCTGGTTCGATCCCCGCTTCTCCCTGGCCACCAGAGGAGGGTCCCACATGGCGCACAGACCTCTCCTGCCACCCGCTGCTCCCCTCAGCAGTGTACTTCGGTCCTTCTGCCTGCTCTGCTCCCTGTTCTGGCTCTGGTGAATTCTCTCACCCTCCCGCGCTTCTGACTGTACCCAGTGCTTGTATAAATAAATAAATAAATCTTTAAAAAAACAAAAACAAAAAAACCCTGTGATTTGCATGTAGGTAAGTGAGCGGATGCATCTGCACCTTTCCTTTTCCTTGTCTTCTCTGGGTGTCCCTGAGCTCTCCCAGGCTGAGACAGATGGCTGCTGGTTTAGTTATATGCGTGGGAGAGAGGGACTTCCACATGTGATTTTTACCATTTGGTAGTAATTAGTTTGTTGTATAAATTAACATTAACTGAACCATTCTTCAGGCATTGTTTGTAATTATCTTCTTTGAGTCTCTGACTTGTGTATAGAGATAAAAAGCAGGGAAGAAGCTACTCCTTATTTTATAAAAGTAGAAGAATCTATCATTAGACAGAATAGATTAACAATCATTGTTGTATGTCCAATAGACTGGAAACTTTGAAATAACTATAAAAACCAGAAAAACTGAAAGATTTTAATGAACTTAATGGCTTGGAAATGCAATTAGATGTTCTTCAAATGTGTGATTTTTTTTTTTTAAAGAGAACTGAATGTAAGAGAAAAATGAAATATACTCTGTGGAATTTTTCTTCACATTATTTAGAAAATTAATTTCTTAATTAGGAAATTAAGGTCATTGTTTTGACTTTTTCCCCTTGTATGGTGCTTTGCTCAGATGTTTTCAAACATTTTACTATACTCTTTTGAAACACATGCATGTTTCTGAGATAGAGTATGTCAATAGTCTCATTTTTAGGAAAAGCGTTTCATCTGTCAGTGGGATTTTGGTAATTCATGTTTTAAACTGTGGTGTCAGCGTGTCCTCTCTCCCCACCCCAAATGAAAACATGATATAAAGGAAACAAACAATAAACAACCAAGACTCTTTAAAGTTCCCGTCAGTTTAATTTTGGTCTTCCTTATATTAATTCTGGGTTCAAATTTTTCTTATGTCTTTCTCTAAAGAGGTCTAATAACTAATATCATATAACAGATTGTCCTTTAAAGCATAAATGTTTCTTTCTGAAAAAAACTTCCCCATCTGTGTTTTTTCTTTGGAAATTACTTTTGAAAATCTCCACAAGAACAAATTATTACTAGACATATTTTGACCCAAAGTATTTAAAGTGTGTCATCACACTTTTACTGTCCATAATGCAGTCATAACTTTGACGTTGACAAGAAAATATGATGGTCATTACTC
Source organism: Talpa occidentalis (assembly GCF_014898055.3). Lineage (NCBI taxonomy): Eukaryota > Metazoa > Chordata > Mammalia > Eulipotyphla > Talpidae > Talpa > Talpa occidentalis. Next base: position 53,282,382 of record NW_023601653.1, read on the forward strand.
TACCAAGAGCTTCTCTATTGCAGCCTGATAGGTAATAAAACCTCAGTCACAGCAGAATTAATATTTATGTGAACCTGTTATTAGATTATTAATAAAAACAGGAACATATACCATAAGTAGCTATTTTCTACCATCAGCTTCAGTTACTGATTAGATGTTAATTGTAACAACTGTAACTATCACAAGCAATTCATTTCTTGGCTGCTGCTTTTGTTAATATTGCTGCAATTTATTTCATGAAATACAATTATTTCATGCATCGCCAAGATTTAAATATATACCAATATCATTGCAAATTACTTAGAAAAATAAGGACATTTTGCCCTCTTTTGAATGGGTACATTTACTACCCATTTTTTAAGTGAATAAACAAAATGAAAACATTTTAAAACTTGTTTTTTGTTTTAAGTTATTCATATATTAGTCTGAGGTTACCAGAAATATGCCTCTTTTTGTTTTAGAAATAAGCCTTTAAAAAAAAATGAGAGTGTTCAAGAAGAGTTTCTGGTTTATTACAAATGTACTTTATTTAAATGGACTTCTAGTGCAGAATGGATTTTTTTTGAAATGCAAAAACCAGAAGGACTGAGTGCTGCAAAGTGGGCCTTATCCATCCCTATTTAATCCTGTATTTGCCACAATTAGCCAAGATTCTAAACCATGCTTTTCTTTTCAATATGCATCACTTTTGACCATTTAAAAGCTTCTAAGTTTCTGAATTTTCAAAAAATTTGCCTCCTCAAAATAGCTTATGGATTTTTATTTTTCCCCAAATGGGAAAAAGCAAATCGTTATTGCCTTATCTATTATTTTGGCTGTAAGTCAAATATACAAAAACCTTATGTTCTGTGCTTTTCAACATTGAGAGCTGGCTAAGAAGGAAGCTGTCTTTACCCTTTCCCTACTTCACAGGATAGAAATACATTTTCTTTTAAATGGGACAAATATAGATTTTGATAAAAGTTTGAAAGCAAACTTTGTGTTTACTGAAAAATCCATTCCATGTACTAGCAATATGAATTTAATTTTGGCAAAATATTTTAATAGATTTGAACTTGTGCATATTAAATTTCTTAATATTAGGCCAAAATATTCCTCTCTGTGAGGGAAAATAGTCTTTATGTTCCTTGAACAAATTTAGTTCCTAATTCCTGGAAGTGAAGTAAAATAAACATTTCTGCTTCTGGACTGTTCGATTTTGCTTCATTTATGTACTTGTGTTCATAAGAACACACAAATCCTGGTTTGTATACACCTTTTGTAGAAATCACACCATCGCCATCCATACAAATCTTTTTTTTTTCATTATTCCCTGATTTAAAAGATACCATTTTAATATTTCTTATTTTGGAGAAATAGTTTTCAGATTAAAGCAATCAACTGTTGACAAGTATCCTACACTAAAATCAATTCTGAATAATTTTTTTTGGCAATGATCTGAAATGCAGACTCTTCTATGACATATTTTGGAACCAAAGATAAGAAGGGAATGTGTGTGGGGTGGGGGAGCATCTCTTCTGTGGCAGTGGCTGTGAAGCTCAAAGAGAATACATTAATTAACCCCAGAGAATTTCTAGGAAGCTGTAGTGAGAAACTGTAGCTTTGAAATTTAGTGATCTTTATCCACTGTTGGGTTTGGGTCAGAGACCTTGGACAGAGAAGGAAAAAGGGAAGGAGATACATTATAGAAACCAGATGTTAAAAACTGATAAAGGCTGACCAGCCCCCTGCTGCTGAAATCTAACCTCACCTCCGTCAAAAAGGTGACATTCTCCTCTGAAGCTCCTGTGTCCTTCGAGGAGAAAAAGAGACACAAATCTGGCTCTGCATTTTTCCTTTGGCCTACCTTGTCGAATGGCCCTAGAAGACTAAACAGGTGTTATCTACTTTTGATTTCAGTGCATTTAAATTAATCCTGTCAGCTCAGCTGTTAAAACAACTGTCATCTCCAGCTGTTAGTAATTTTCGACTGGGCACTTTCACAGGTTGCCAAGATCTGAGCCTGCATTGTGTGTGTCTGTGAATGCAGTAGAGCAACAATTTGTGGGGTTTTTTAAAGGAGCTTGTATTGTGATGCTGCATACATGAAATGATCATAATAATAATAATTCCAAAAGACACTCTGGTGCCACGTTTTGTGATATATAAATAAACCTCGTGCTGAAAGCCACACCTCTCTCTATGCTGTGGTATGTTACATAACTTTCTGGTATTAATTCAGTGACCAGTAAGTTAAGTTGGAAAGCAGAAAAGAGGGGGCTATAATAAAGAGGGCAGGTGATATAAGATAGTATTGCACCTGCTTGTGATTGTTCTGTGTTTTCAGAAACAATAGTTGTTTCTAATAGACTTATGATTTTTCTTTCTCATAAATGTTTTGTTTCTTTTCCAATGATTTTAGTAACTTAGCACTTAAAGCCCAATATAAGGTTTTTAAGCTAGATCTCCTCCTGAACATTCAAAACCGTACAAAAATTCTTGTATGATTTCAGTATTTTGTTTCTCTTTGGTTGATAACATTCAATAGGTGCAGACAAAGAAAGGAAATTCAGTCTATAATCAATACCTGAAACCCACTAAAATATGCAATAATCTCTACCATAAAAAGGGCTTTCATTTGCCACTGATGTAACCATGTGGAACCAGTGAGTTTACCTACTTTCCTTACCTTACGCATTATAAAATGGAAAAATAATAACTTTTCTATTCTATTTACAGAGTCTGAATTCGGGTGTTTTTTTTTACTTTTCAAAATAAATATAAATGTGTACATGACTTATTTTAGTTGTTCATATTTTAGAAAATATAACCAGATAATAATGAAAACAATTTTTAATGAAACGAACCTATCACAAAAAATCTGACTACATACAGTATTTTATTTGAATTTATTCAATAATGATGTTGAATTAATTTACACTGATGTAGTTTAACTGTGGTCTATATTAATTTCATAGGAATTTCTGGTTCCATATTTTCATTTAAAAACAAAGCTTATGTTTGATAGGGTATTACATATATAAGATACATGGTGACAAATGGAACAAAGGTCTGCAATAGAAAGTGTTTCTCCTTTCCATTCCTGTTCCTCATTGGCCCAATTCCTTTTCTTGAAGGATTCATATAACATGTTTTCACCTGTATACATACATATGGAGATATTCTGTACATATTCAGAAATGTGTGGGAGGCCATGTATATCCTAAGAGTATTAGACACAGGCATCCCATATTTGGATAGCATTACACTTAGATTTACATATTAAATAAGAGTCATTCCCTTGAAAGCCATATGTATACATAAACTTGAAGGATAAAGTTGTAATGTGTGTGATATATGTGTATGCAGATGGCATAATTTATTATAGCTGAAGATTCTAACATATTTAATAAAAAATATTGAACATTAATCTGTTATTATTTATCAAAATTAAAATACATATGCCCCTTTGACATAGTAATTACATTTTCTCATATGTATATGCCAGAATTTGTAAATATATTGTTTGTGGGATTACTCTTAGTAGAGATATTAGTGACTTTCCAAGTGACAAGGGACTATTGATAAGCATGCATTCATGGGTGAATTTTTATGAGATTGTTAAACATTAGGGAACTTTATCCACAGAAATAGGGAAAGATACCCATGATTTATATTTTAATTTTAAAATTAATAGTAGTAAACAATAAAGATAAGATTATCTTATTTTTAAAAAAGTGAAACTATATGAGTCTGTGTACCCATTTATGTATTAAATATTTCTCTAAAGTATATGTATATTACTTTGACTACTTTGTATTAATATTTGACAATATTATATTAGACCTTAAAAGTATTCTTTAGTAGTGATAATAAGTATCAGTTACAAAAGTATTTTGTTTTTAGTCTATAAATTTCAGTTTATATAGGAAGAGTCGTTAAATGCTAATGTAATACAGAAGAAATGCTAGTGAAGGCATTAAGTTAGTGGGTGTGATGGCATGGAGGCAGTATAGAGGATTGTAGGAAAGTTGTAGAAAGAGTGGTAGAAATGTAGAGATAGTATTATACTCTTTACTTCCAAAGCCATATTTGCAGAAATATCTTCTTTAAAAAAAAAAACTAGAAAAAAGAAGGAAAAAAAACTCATCTCAAAATGCTTTCTCACACTAACATACATATATCAAGAGTCCAAATGCCAATATTTAAATTAAAATACTCTTTGTATTTTAATTGGTATGTTACTGAACAGAGTAACATAAACTGGGTGGTTTAAAACAATGGAAGTTTATTTTTTCACAATTCTGGAGACTGAAAGTCTGGAGTAACCATGTCAGCAGTGCCAAGCACCCTTTGAGATCCTTGAAGGACTCCTTCTTGGCTCTTCTTAGTTTTTGGTGGCAGGCTTTCTTGGCTTTCTTGGCTTGCAGCAACATCATGATATCTTGTCTCTGTTGTCACTTTTGTGTTCTCTCTGTGTGTCTGTGACTTCACATGCCCATCCTATCAGGTCTTACTGAATTAGGACCCACTAGTGTGATTAAATCTACAAACATCCTATTTCCAAATAAGGTTAAATTCACTGATCCTAGGTGTTGGGACTTTAATGTCACTTTTTAAGGGACACCATTCAACCCATAACACTCTTAAAAATATAAACACAAAAGAGTAGATTATCCAAATGGCTATGTATAGATTCCTGTGGATTCGTTTAATCACAGAGTATAAGTTGATACATAGAAATAAATATTAGAGTAAAGACAGGAATACATAATTATAGTTTTTAGAGACATTGATATGTCATTCTACCTAAAGACTGTTCATTGAGAAGTTTGGACATTTAATAGTTGACTTAAAGGCCCTGAGTTAGAAGAGAAGACTACAAAGTAAAAACAAACACTTGTCTTCCTTGTAGTAGAAAGTTTTTATATGCCCCTGGGAGCCATCTTGTTTCTCAAAGATGCTGATCTTTGTCTATTGTAGGGATGAAAAAAGTTACAATTCTTTGTAATGGAAAAAACAGAAGAGTTTGTGGATGTTTTATCATCGCTTGTATTCCTCTGTTCACTGGGATTGTGTGTCTAGTTTGCCAAACATCCTTATTGTTTGAAAAATAAAGCCAGAAATTGGTGAAATTTGCTAAGTAAAACCCTGTCCTTTCCCCTTCATACCACTGTTATTACTCTAAAAAAAAGTATTCATTTTTTTATAAATGAAATGAGGATATTTTTTACATTGTAATAGCACCTCCATTTTTGGTTTACATTTTACTTTGATTCTGATTCTCTAAACCAAAGATCAAAAGAGATGTTACAGTAAAGCTGACTCAGACTAACCTCTTTGTATTTATGTCAGAGTTAAACATGTTTCCACCACCTATTTGGGCCAAAGTGTTGCAAGTCATAGCCAGGCCTCTGATTTGAGTGCTCAGGATGTGGAGAAGAAGGCCTTGGTACTTCTGCTTGACCTTTCTTTGGTAGACAGGAATGTCTTCTTTGTTCCTGCCCTGTGCTTTCTCTTGTGACAGTGTTAGGAGCAGTGTGGAGAAATGTTAGGTCTAAATGTAGAAAACTGGTTTCTCAATGAACTATGGTAGTTTAACAAAAACCTGTGAGGAAAGATGGGAGAGTCACACTTTACGATTGATCTATTTGATTATTATTTTAAATCAAAAAATTGTGATTACTCCTTGATTTTTTTTCATACTCATTTTGCCAGAGCAAAACAATTATTCATAAAACTGTTCATCTAAACTGTAGTTCCAATTTCAGGAATTCAAAGAATGTGTTAGTGATGTGCTCTATCTATATCTGCAGTGCCATAGAAGAACAGTGAGCATATATGTGATCTCTACAGCATACGTTGTCTAAACAGCAGAATGTCAGATTTCAGCTGCACACGGTAAAATATTCAGTCAAATATTAAATTTCAAGGTTGTAAAAAAAGAAGTGATACCAAGTGTGGAAAATGTAACCACAGCTAAAGCTTTCACTGAGATGACAGTCTTGATATTGCTCTGAATTACCTTGTTTGATCGTGTATATTCATCCTGAGCAGTGTAATTCCTTGCTGCCTGATTTCCAACCCATTGCGTTTGGTATGCATAAAATATATAGTTTTCTTTATCTTTTAATGGTAGTAAATAGGAATAAAAGACCATAACTAATGTTGATTAGTTTGAAAGATTGTTATAACCTTAGTGGTGCTATATTTTATTAACAGTAGATAGCATATATTGAATATAGTTTCCCAGGAATCACGTACTCTTAATATTCTCTCTCTCTCTCTCTCTCTCTCTCTCTCTCTCTCTATATATATATATATATATATATATATATATAATGACATATATGTGATGAATCTAATATCTTGTTAGTCTAAATAGTTAACAAAAGCAAGACTTGACCTGAGATGTCTGGTGCAAAATTAGCTTTTAACTATTATACTTTTATTACTCACAGTTTCAAAAAATATGATGAGCACAGTTAATATAAGTTAATTTGTGAATTAATGAGCTAATTCATTCCCATATGTATTCCACGGATTTTTTTTAAATACTCAGGCTTGTAAATTTCTTGAATATCCAGCAAAAGAAGTAAAATACCAGGGTGTCTCTGGTGGTGCAAGGGGTTAAGTCTCAGCACAATGAAGCTATAGCAGCCACTGCAGCATGAGTTGAATCCTTGTCCAGGGATTCAACCCACATGGCACAGCAGACCTCTCCTGTCTTGCCCACTGCTCCCCCTCAGCAGTGTATTTTAGTCAGTCCTCCTGTTCTGCTCCCCACTCCGTCTCTGGTAAATCATCTCACCCCCCCACATATCTGGCCTATACCCCAATTCTTGATGCATAAATAAAATAAATATTTAAAAAAAAAGAAGTAAAATACCTTTTTCCCTAAGTATACTGATAACTGTGTGCAGTGATAGGTAGATAGAGAAAAAGCAATCTATCAGGAAATAAATTCCATTAGAAAGGCACAGACAGAGATAAAAGTGGGTTATTTCATGATGATGTGATGTCATCAAAGGAGGCCAATATCTGAATAAATGGAAAGAGTGTGTGGGGGGAGGGAGGTGGCAGTGTTGCATTCTAGAGCTTTGTCGAATGTTTGAGCTGAGATGGGTAGTTTGATTAAAAAGCACAGAAGTTAAAATGTGTAGGTACCATCAGGAGTAATAAGTAAATAACTTAGTTCATTGGGGATATAGATCAAATAAATTGAAAAAGGAAAATAAAATTGATTCTTAAATGTCACACTAAGGAGTTAAATCTTTACAAGTTGTCATTAAAAGCTATTGATGATTTTCCAAAAAGGGATTGACCTGGTCAGAGTTGTGTTATCAAAAACCATTTTCATCATTGATTATTTCTCCTTAGACATGCTTGAGTTTTATTTTGCTTGAGTTTTATTTTCTCCATAATAGGAGAAACAGTAGGCCATGGATATGTTGATACAGCTGTCATTTTTTTTTTTCTATTGAAATGAAATTTTAGGTAGGAGGTACTATAGATACTGTGATCAGTTAGTCCCATGTGTATATGACCTAGTCATCCTGGATTCCATTATAGTCCTTTTAATACTTACTTCCTCCAAGAGATATTAAGTATCTTGAGGCTAGGAAATTTGTTTATTTACTAAATAAGCTTCATTTTAGTACTTGAGAGTTGTTTGTTACTTATTGAATGAGAGGATCTATGAGGAAATGTTGAATGCTAAATGAATGAAATTTAATGAAATTTAAGCAAACAAAACCCTACGACTCTGCCTTCCTCTGCATTCAGCTCTATGTGCAGATCTTCTTATCCAAGCTGTTGTGACCATATCAGTTTTGCACAGTGATGAGAATTTGTTTGTGCTGTAACATCTTTATTAAAGCAGTTGACACTTCACTTTCTAGAATAATGTTTATGCCTTCTCAAATTCAATAAAACATTGTCTCTTCAGAGAGGATTTTCTTACCTCTTCACAGGCTGACTTGAAATGTGGCCTCTGTGCCTATTTTTTATGCTTACTTAAGATTTACTATTTAACTACATGACATGCACCTCAAAGACATCTTTACAGACGCATCACCCAAAGCAGTGATAGTGAAGGCAAAGATCAACAGCTGGGACTATATCAAATTAAAGAGTTTCTGCACAGCAAAAGAGACAGTAACCAAAACAAAGAGAAACCCCACCGACTGGGAGAACATTTTTGCACCCAACACTAATGATAAAGGACTGATCACAAAAATCTACAAAGTGCTGATGAGACTCAACAAAAACAAAGAAAATAATCCAGTCAAAAAAATGGACAGAAGAGCTAAAAAGAAACTTCTCCAAAGAGGAAATACAAATGGCCACCAGGGATATGAAAAAATGTTCAACATCACTTGCAATCAGAGAAATGCAAATCAAAACTACCATGAGATACCATCTCACACCAGTGAGAATGGCACATATTAAAAAAACTAGCAACAACAAATGTTGGCGAGGATGTGGAGAGAAAGGAACTCTCTTCCACTGCTGGTGGTTGTGCAAACTGGTCCAACCACTATGGAGAGCTGTGTGGAGATTCCTCAACCTACTAAAGATAGAGCTTCCATATGATCCAGCAATTCCACTCCTAGGTATTTACCCAAAGGACACAGAAACATTAATTACAAAGGGCACCTGCACCCCTGTGTTTATAGTAGCACTCTTTAAAATAACTAAGCTTTGGAAACAACCCAAATGCCCAAAAATCCAGATGACTGGATCAAGAAGATGTGGTACATATACACCATGGAATATTACTCAGCATTCAAAAAAGATAAACACATGCAATTTGCAGCAACATGGATGGCGCTGGAAGGGATCATGCTCAGCGAAATAAGCCAGAAAGAAAAAGAAAAATACCAGATGGTCTCACTCATAGCAGGAATCTAGAAAACCTAAATATGGACCAGGAAAAAGAATAACTATAAGAAAGAAAAAAATCAAAATCAACAAACAACTATGAACCAGAGGCACTCTTTGGGGGGGGTGGGGGCAAAGGAGCGATTGGGGTCAAAATTGGGGTTGCAATTGTATGGAGAATATAAAAATTAGAAAAAAAGGTTTACTGTTTATACCTCATAGCATTTAGTCATTCCATTTCACAATCCCTTTCTCCACTAGACTGTAGATGTCTTGAGGGCAGGGATTATGTCATTTTCTTTTTGAGTTCCTAGGCTAAGCCACTCTTAGGAAGCCAGCACATTAGTATTGAATATTTGACGAAAGTGATTGATGCAGCCTTTGAAAATCTGTTGGGCACCCATTGGAGTGATGAGAGGTAGTTAAAACATAAGCAAGTTTTTTTTATTTTATTGATACAGTGGAGAGAAAGGGTTTTAGAAATACCAAAGGGTAAAAATTAATAGGGCTTGATGTCAGAAGAGATGTGAAGATAAAAGCAGTGTCATCAGAGATGCAGAGTGATGGACAGTGTGAAGGGGCTGTTAAATGAGTGGATGAACCAATAATGGGACCTGACTTGCTGAGAAAGTGAGGCATCTTCGTTGCTTAGTTATCATCTTATTTTTTTTTAAGTTAACATCCGTTTATAACATCTAAGTTTCATGTGTACAACACTGTAATGTGATACCTTTATGGGAGTTGTTCTACTATAAGTCCATCATGATGTAGTTGACTCCCCTTGACCTATTTCACCCTTTCCCCACCAACCTCCTTTCCACCAGACTGTTCTCTGTATCTTTGAGTTTGCTTTTGTTTTTGTTTTGTTCTCTTTGGGATATAGTCATTTTGAACTACTCCTGGACCTTAATGAAATATTTAATAAGTAGTTAATAGGAAATTGAAACTTGAAAGAGGTCAGAAAAGGAGGTAAAATTTTGAGAATCATTCAAAAGTAATGATAGTTGAAGTGTATAAATGGGAGAGATTTAATAATTTAATAATGAAGAATTTAGAAGAAAGAGGAATGACTGAATCTTGAAAACACCTACTGTCATATTCAGAGGAAGAATACCAGTGAGTGAACAATTGGAGAGAAAAACAAAGGACAATTTCAGGAAAGTTAAGTTTGGATGCATTTTGTTGATAGCAGTATGCTGGAGTGTGGTTAGAAGTACCTTTTGGTCAGAAGCCAAGTTGCAAAGTATTAAGAATACCAGAAGAATAACTATAAAATAGTAAATCATGTGAGTAGCTGAATTAAGATAAATAATTACTTATGAGAATTTACAGTTTCACCCAAAATGACATAGAAACCCACAGAGGATGTTTATATGAATTGTATTGAAGCATTATAACATGTATTATAAAGGCCACTTCTGTTTTCCATATATTTGAGAAGAATTTCAGGGTGGACTTTTTCTTAAGGAGTCTACACTTCAGTATCAAAGATAATCATGTAGCAAAACCATGCTGATTTCCACAAGTAAACTATATTTAATGAATATGTTATATTTTGAGATATAAGCCTCCAGAATTAGTAAATATGTGAAGAATCTGAAAGGCTAGTGTTCATAATCAAAGCCACATGGTGTTTGTTGTGCACATCCTTGTTCCTTTATGAAAATCTGACTTGGGTCTCATCTGTTTAGAAAAAGTGAGAAGATAATCAAATGTCCCCTCAAATTTGATCCATGTCTAGTATTTTGAATTTTGCCATCGTAGCATGTACTTGTGAAAGAGAGTTTTTTTCTTTGGTAATTGAAAGGCAGATTCTGAAGACCGTCATCATTCTATCAGATTGCTAGGACGTGGCAGTAACAAAGATGGTGAAATGAACCAAATGTCTACTTTGTTTCTCTTAATTACAAAATTTAACAGTACAAACAAAAGATAGCAATAAGAGTGGAATCTACATCAAAGCACCATTGTAATTTCATTTATGTGATCATAAATAACTAAAAAATTAAGTGCAAATAAATATTGGTAACACTACTAGTGTTCCAACGTATGTAGAAAACCCTAGCTATAAAAATTTGTTGAAAAGCAAAAAAAAAAAAAAAAAATTATACAAAATGTAAGCGATCTTATGGCCTAATATTTGACTATATTTGCTGATTTTTAAAATTTCATCAACAAAACATATGTTTTTAAAGGGTTTAGTCTACTAGAACCATGGACTGTCTTTAGCCAGTATGCTATGCATAGCATACTGGCTAAACCAGAGCTTATTGTGGAATTACTACCATCTGCTGACCACCACTTCAAAAGACCTCGTAATAGCCATACTGCCATGCTATCTTCTCATTCCTATTCATCTCAGTGCTTTTTCTTTCTCTCTCCTCCTCCTTTGTTTCCCCTCGCCTTTTCTCCTTCTTGTAGACCATACGCTGCTGTTTATAATTAGAACAGGTCCACATTCTGGCTTGACCAGAAAGCCCTACTCACAGGTTTGCCTGAGAGGCTGCCCCTGTACTGGATATTGTCAAATTGCCCCAGCCAAGGGAAAATGGGTAGCAAGACTTCCTGTTCTGGTGAGGCTTCTTACTTACCTTTTGGGAAAGTAAATCGAAAGAGAGTAATATGCAACAAGTATTTCCTAGAGGTATATTTCCAAAGTATAGGCAATGCCCTGTCAGTCCTTCGTAACAATAGGGAATGTTTTTTTTTTTTTTTTTTAAGATTTATTATACAAGGACCAGGGTATAGACCAGATGCATGGGAGGGTGAGAGGATTCACCAGAGACAGAGTGAGAGCAGAATAGGCAGATGTACTGAAATATACTGCTGAGGGGAGCAGTGGGTGAGACAGGAGAGGTCTGCTTCGCCGTGTGGGATTCTCGCTGGCTGGCCAGTAACCCATGCTGCAGAGGCTGTGGACAGCTTCACAGTGTGGCGCTCAACCGCCTGCACACCAGGGAGGCTCAAAATAAGGAATGCTTTTAAGTAAGTTTGTATTTTCCCAGGTTCTCCAGATAACTGAATACTTTACATTATTTAGCTAATTTGATTTTATAATCACATAAGATTAGATTATCCCTAGGCAATCTTTGATACTCTTAAAGAAATTTCAATGAGATGATTTGTTTACTTTCTATACACCTTCCTTTTTCAGGACCGTTAATATTATAAACATATTTTGCATTTGAGTAATTGCTTTGCTCTTTCTCTCTGAAATTACTGTCTAGAGAAGCATTTGAGATGACAAGTATAGAAGGACACAGTAAAAATAAAATGTTCTCTCCAGCTCTGTTAGTGGATTATTAGTATACATACCTAATATCTTCAACATTTTCATACAAAAGTTTTGTCTCACAAAGAAAAGTGATAGCCAAACATTATATCATTTTGTCCCAATTTGAAGTATTGATGTATCTTGTGTATATTTTAAGGACCTCTTTGTTCTTTCCTTTGATTCATTTATCTGACAGTAGTTCATTCATATATTAGCAAGTATTTATGGAGTTCTTAGTATGTTTGGGCATTGGCTTGACACAATTCATGAAAGCCTTATCAGTGTTTGACACCCTAGTTAAGAAAATACCATGACATCTTTTCATTAGTCTCACTGACCTTGTAGAACTCGCTCTAAGAATGTCAGCTCTTTCAAGTATACTGGTTGGTAGCAGATGTATTTTCATTATATTTTACATATATATTTAATACTTTTCAATGAATGGCTAGAAATTACATCATTGAAAATTAATCTAGATTATTATCTGTTGTGAAATGTATTATATCCAAGTTTAAATCTCCAGAGATAAATAGGTTGCTAAACTTCACATAGTTATTTCAAGTGAAGTATAGTTATGAAATATGGTCTGTTTCATCTTGTGTTTAGAACCCTTGAATTTTCTGTGGACATTTTTATTCAGATTAGTTATAGTGAAAGTTTTTCTCTGTTATGTGCTTTTATACAGACAACAAAAGTATTAGTTGAGAAAGATTAAACTTTTGTGGAATGAACAGTTCAATAGCTGGTTAATGGTCATATATACAGAAAGTTATTATATGAAGTTCTCTTAGGGAAATCTTTCCTTATAGATCTTAACTATATGATATTCCTTTGTTTGTTTCATCAAATTTTGCCCCTAGCTGAAATTACTGAAGGTTTGGCTGTTTACCTATTTTCTGTCCACTGTGGATGGGGTATTCCTTTATTATCTCTGTCCAAAATTGCATCAAGTATCTTAGAAAGATTTGGTTAACTTGTTGGTGGAGAAATGATACTGTGTTTATTTTGGAAATTCACTATCATTTTTAGATCATTCACTTAGCATGCTATTCCTTGTGGGCTTCCAGGGAAACTTTTTCTCTCTTTATTGCGGTCATATTATTGCTCTATTAATCATGTCAGCATCTTAGTATTATCACAAATTAATGAGGAAGAATATGGTCAGATGCTGAAAAATTCTTAATTTTTTCTCCTTAAACTTTTTCCACTAGCAGAAAAGAAAATAGAATACTTAGTACTCCCAAAATGCTCTCTCACTGCCCGGGAGCAGGTAGATAAGGGGAGTGGAACCCTCAAAAAGCTAAAGAGATAGGACCTTTCCAGAAGTGTTTCCTGTGGTTAAGGAGGAAAAGTCTTCTAATGATACTGCAGTGACTATTTTTCATGAGCTTCTCTTGAGTTTTGAACTAGTAATGTTGAAGGTTTCTCTTTTATTCAGTAGATTTGTTATGAAAATATGTGTGTATTTGCTTTATATAGATCAAGTGGATTTACATATGGTTTTATTACAAATAATTTCAGCTTGTTAATAATAAATGAATCCTAATAACTATTTACTTTAATAAAACATCATATCTTATTTTAGTAATCTTTAGTTTATCAAAGTTTAAAAAAGCACAGCTTTATGTGTTGTTATATTCTGAGGGCAGAAACAACTATTTCATCAGAGTCGGAAGAACAGCTCATCAGAGCTTTAAATTTGAAAGTATCATTTTTATTAAGAGTTTACTTAAAGAAAATATTCTACAATTTTAGGAAAACAGTGGGTTATTAGGTGTGTTTAAAATGTGAATCTAGGGCCTCCCCTGGTGGCACAGTGGTTGAGCGCTGGGCTGCGAAGCTGCCCGCAGCCTCAGCAGCGCTGGTTGGTTCCCAGGCTACCAGTGAGGGTCCCACACAACACGCAGACCTCTCCTGCCGCCCGCTGCTCCCCTCAGCAGTGTATTTCGTCGGTCTGCCTGTTCTGTTCCCTGCCCTGGCTCTGGTGAATTCTCTCACACTCCCGCACTTCTGACTGTACCCAGTGCTTTATTTATTTATTATAAATAAATAAATCTTTAAAAATAAAATAAAATGTGAATCTATATGTATATGTGAGTATATGCGTACCTATATACAATGTGTAAGATCTGTGTGCACCCAGAGAGACTGACCAAGTGGTAAACATATGAAACTTCAGAGTGCTGTCTGAATTTCTGTCTCTGATTCTATTAAGTGTGTGAACCCTTAATTCTTGGTGTTTCAGAATGTAGCCACAGGAGAGGGAAAGGCTAGAATTCTGTATTTTTTTAGGCAGAACAAATCATTAGCTCCTTAGATTTAATTCAGTTCAACAAACATTTGTTGGATGCTTACACCACTTTCAAGTCATATTCTAGATAGAGGAAACAGCATAGAACAAGACAAAATCCTGCATTATGGATCTCCCTTGAGAAGAGTTAGGTAATTCATATAATGAATAGGTCAGATATGTTTTTCAGGTTGAAATAAGTGATGTGGGGTAAAAAATTAAATAGGCAATGGGGGATGAAAAATGTAAGGAAGAATGAGCTAATAATCTTCCTTGGAGGGAAGAGGTATTTGAACAAAGACTAAAGGAGACATTCTCCTTTAGAGAGTATGGATATTTGGGGAGAGATCTTTCCTGTTGGAGAAGAGAGTGCAAATGGGCTAGCGGGTTTAAAGAACAGTGAGGTAATGGAATGAAATGAGCTGAGAGGATCTGGGAGGAAGGGAGCTCAGGGGTACAGGGGACCTAGGTCTAGGTAACAAAAGAAGATTGCTCCAGGGAATTTGCCTTTTCCTGAAACCAGTGAAAGCTGCTGAAGGGATTTGAACAGAGCAGTGCTCTGAAATACCCTCGTAGCACAGCACAAAAATTACTTATATTTCAGATTTATCTAGAACAATACCAAAGATTTAAATATTTTAATCTAAAATCAGATGGGTACATCGAATAGTCTCTTATCTCTGGGACTTTTTTTTTCAAGGACTCATTAATATTTGCTGTATGACTTGGATTTCTTGTTTTGATTTTTGAACCAAATAAACAATTTCCAATTTTTCCCCCAAGGTGGGCTGTAGTCAAAAACTGAATTTGAGGGTGTCAGAGTGGGCCCACCATTCCTTCATAATTTAAGATTTTGGCCAGGTGACATTCCTATCCTGATGGGATAAGACCATATTCTGTGGCCATAATACACCCGTCTGTCTTCTCAACACTTTAAAAGCAGATTTCTGAGCCACTGACCAAAGAATATTAAAGTGAAAAGGTTTAAGGATTTTTATTAATCTCATTGTGCCAATACATATCCTGAAAAAAAAAAAAATGATGCTTTCATGTTAGAAGAGTTCAAACAATTAAGGTACTGAAAGAACAGGAGGCATCAGGAATCCATTCTACTAATATAATTTAAAATGATTAAGCATCTGGTGGTGATTAAGACCACTTTGAAGCTGTATTATTTTTCAGATTTTACATTCAAGTTAGACTCATTTTTTTAATGTATGAAATATAGTTACTAATTTCTTTTTAAACATCAATATCTCTTTTGAAATAGAATGGAACCAAGCATATAGCTTAGTTCCACTTTCATTTATGTGTGTGTGTGTGTATATATATATGTGTGTGTGTGTATATATATATACACACATATATATATATATATATTTTACCTTCATCTTTGTAATGTGGGAAATGTTTAAATACATACCATGTAATACTGTATATATAAAGCCCATATACGTACTGAATTAGAATGTAAGTTACTATATTGTATATCTCTTTAGGTAGTTTTCACTTAGGTCTTTCATGCATTGGAATTGTAAAAATCTATCATTTTGCCATTAGGTCTTCAGTTAGGTGATCCCGTTTAGGAGCTAAACTCAATTTGAAAGTTTAATCCAGACTTAATCCCACCTACCTAGATCCTAGTAAGGCCCATTGGAATATGAAAATTACACGACGGTGATAACTCCTATTTGTTGCCTGCCTGTTCTCCAGCTTTCACTGTCATTAAACCCTTTGATGGGATTTTTGAACATTAGCTATGCAACTCAGCTATGACTGTGTGCCCTTTGACTACTGGTAGCTTAGGAAATTCTGACTACTGGTTCAAATATAGTTTTCTCTTACCCTTTCCCTGAAATTTATCCTCCAGGGATACTTAAAAGTCTTAGAATAATGATACATTTACTTTCTCTGCTTTTCTCCATTGACCATCGCTATCTTAGTCAGTTCTGCAGGGCTTTGTTCAATGTGGCATCACACTTGATACTACTAAGAAAGAATGCTGCTGCTAGGCAAGACTTTCGGCCAAAAAGACTTTGAATTAAATGACAATGTATATTTTGAGTTGTAAACACTATGGATTCACTATAGTTTAAAAGTATTCATCATAACTGAGTTGTAGCTAAAAGGATTTGGTAGACAACTGAGTATCAATAGGTAACCTTTAGAGGTTTTCCAGACTCCCTTTTATGTGGCCGAATGGGAGCTGCATATCAGTCTGAATCTGACTGATTAGACCCTCTTTCTTGACCTTGTCGTCCAGACTCCAGAGTATTTTGTAGTTTATTAAATACTACCTAGTAATTTAAATACCAGGAAGCTCCATTTTTTTTTTTTTTGAGGATTGTTTCCAGGAAGGAAAATTAGCAATCAATAGAGATGCTACTTCTAATTTTATATTTTGCACACGCAACATGTGTGCACACAAACACACGATTTCCTGCGGGTGGCCTTCTGTAAACTGTAGCTTCATTGTGTAACAGCAACCTTTGGAAATTCACTAACTAATAATGCACAGCAAAGGCTCTGTTCCATGACTAGCTCTACCCACAAAACTCCCATTCAGCATTTTTCCAGTTTTCTTGGATTATTTGAACAGTTAATAGGCACAAACACATGAGCACACACTCACACATACTTGCTTATCCCACATCACAAAAACCACCCTCACATTTGGCTCTCAGCTGATCCTCAATTTAGCCACAAGGCAAGACTTAACAAGCTTGTGTTAACTCTATTAAAAAGGTATCCAAAAGTAGTCTCCAAAGGTAAAATTTGAGGAACATAGTTGAGGTAAGGATGAAATTGTAATTAAAGTCATCATAACTTTTCTGAAGTTAACAGAGCTAACAGAGCATTTCTCTAGAGCATTTCTTCTAGCATTTTATCCCAAACTTTGTTCTTTGAAAAATCTTTTACAACCATCCCAAAAAAATCATTGGTAAAAGATACCCTTGTGAATATTTTTTTAAAACACTATTTTATCTAAACTTATCCCTCCCACTATTCTGAATATTCAAATTATCACTCTGTTTTAGATACTAACTACTCACTTTGAGGTGTTCTTGAACATATCACATCTAGGATGTGGCATTAGGGACCCTCATGACTAAATCTACTAATACAGCCTTAAATAGAAGAGACCGCATTTAGGTTTTATAAATACTCAGTGGTTTTACAGTTTATTCTTGACATTCTCTTATTGTGCTAGAAATTAGTTATTTATTTTTCATATATTAGCTGGATTCCTAGAAATCACCTTTCTAAAATATACAAAATAGTAATTAAAAAACTAGTATATGATTAGTATTTATTGGAGACTAAATTTTATTTGACTTAGATGTGATATTTTAATGTCAGTGCTATAAAAATGGAATGGTCTCCCATAGATTTTGATGCTAATTTAAGTAAATTAGTACTGAGTTAATCAGCATTATTATCAAGTGGCTATATGACTATATTAGGTGAATATATAAACATATGTCTGCCATATCTGGTAACCATATTTTTATGAAAATGACTAAATACAAAGTTACCTGCCTCTTTGCAAAAATAGCAGTTTTTAAATGTTCTTATTACAAAGAACACAAAAATATATTCAGTGAGACTTATGTTTTTGTTTTTCTTACATTTATTGAATAACTACTACATGAAAAACATTATTCTACCAGTTATATGGAATGCTAAAATAAATAGAGCTGACCTCTCTAAGTCTTCAGGGAATAAGTAGTCATTTTATGCCAGATTTCTTATGACATCTCATTTAAACCGGTAGTTTATAATCACCAGTAGACAGTGATGTATGTATCTCTCTGTAACTGTTAGACACAACAGGATTTGTGAGAAATATTCTGACATCAACTATATAATACAGTCTTGAAAACACTCATAGAGAATTTGCCTCAGGGCTTTAGGTCACTCAAATTATAAATACATATTTAGGCAAATTATTAGGGCAATATGTATATAATACATATTTACTAAACTAAGCTTAAGAACAATATACCAAGTCACCAATTTAAGAGAAATTCATTAAAATCTTTCATATCATGTATGTTTATATTAAAATAGGTGGTCAATCTTTTTCAATAAAACTCTTCCAATATCCTTTCTCTGGGGTTCAGTGAAATTCTTGTTAACTCATTTTATGTCAGTCATTTCAATGAGGGATTATACAGAAAGCATGCACATCTTTGTAAGTTTTCTTTGTAAGAAACCTGGAAAATTGTTCTTTTTCTTGGTAAAGTTGATATAAGATTTTAGTACCTAAGTCATAAAATTTAAGAAGGCACTCACTCTGTGTCTTGCTAATGCAGTTGACAAGTGTGTTACCCTTAGAGTGAGAATCTCAGGAGTTTTGCTCCTTAGCTGCCCCATCCTTGAAAGGTTCATTTCTAAAGGCAGAAAACAAGTTTATTCTGGTTCTTGCTAGAGCATGTTATTTGTCGCATATAAACATGGAATTAATGTACTAAATCCAGAGCCTTCAGGGCCTCCCTGGTGGCTCAAGGGGTTAAACACAGCACTCTGAAGCTATCCACAGCCTCTGAAGCATGAGTTTGATCCCAGCCCACCAGGGAGCTTCACACATGCCGCAGCAGACCTCTCCTGTCTCGCCCCACTGCTCCCCTCAGCAGTGTATTTCAGTAGATCTGCCTGTTCTGCTCCCCACTCTGTCTCTGGAAAATCGTCTCACCCCCACACTTCTGGCCTGTACCCCAGTTCTTGCATGCATGCATAAATAAATCTTTAAATAAATAAATGTAGAGCCTTCTTTCTACAGCTTTACCATTTATTTTGCTTAATCCTAGCACAACTTTATCTTGCTTACCCAAAACTTGCCTCAAGCAATTGAGTCAATTCTACAGAAAGGTGGGAAACTCAGAGCTCTTTCTCCACCCATCCCCTATTCTTAGATCAGGAATTTGATGACTTTCCTCAATAAAAAGTTTTCATGTTTATATAGGCATTCTGTTTTTCCTTAAGTCTAATTTGGCTGAAACTTAAATATCCATGTACTTAAAAGTTACTGTTTAGAGTTGTGTATCACAAAATACATATGGTACCTTTGGGGAAATAGAGATTTTCAAGAGTCAAGAGTCATTTTCTTTATAAGCTATGTTTGGCTAATTTTAGAGTCTGCCCCTAACCTGGAGGGCTTAACAGAGTACATAGCCACTTAATAAATGCTTGTTGACTGAATGGCTTCTACTGTAACTACCAATTTTTTACTTTAAAACTTGGAGTCACTCTTGATTCACATGTATTTTATCAGGAATTCTTGCAGTGATGAAAAAAGTATACAAATATTATCTACTTATTTTCACATGAGGGAAATTTACAGTTAGGGGAAGATTACAGTAATTTCATCTGAAGTTCTAAAATTCCTTAGGTGAACGTCTTAAAAGAGAAAAGTTTCAGATTTTCCTCATATCTGCCTGATTTTTTTGTTTGAAATATTTTGCCTTGGTAATTGATTTTGAATCTGAAAAACTTTAAGGTCTCAGCGGTTTCCTTTATAACAGCCCATTTTATATGTAACAGTTTTCACAAATAAAAATCCAAACACATTTTGAAATCTTTTCAGATTATGGGGGAAATTCCTAAAGAGCTGTGGAATGAGTTAGCCCTACCAATTTTTGCTAAAGCCCGTCTTGTCTTGAGACATTGAACTGTATATAACTCTTTAAAAAATATAAAACATTCTTCATTTTTAAAATTAAAGTAGCGTTGTATTCTAGCATATAAATTTTAAGTGCGCTTCATTAAATATCAACATGTATATAGACTACCTTAAGTTCATTACTAAAAGCTCACCATTATTTTGCTATTTGTAAAATTGTGGAAGCCTTGATATTTCAGTTAGTCTAAGCTACTGGCATAAACAAACTACTCTAAGTGAATAGCCAGTCTTCACAAATAAGATCATCTTAGAGAATTTTTTCAGTTTGTTGAATTTGTAGTCTAATTGAGCCAAACCTTAAATTTTGATGTATATTCACAAGAACACAGATTGTGGATTGGGAATTTGCTATAAAGTTCCATAGAACATAGTGGTCTTTATGTGCTCAAATTAGCTATCAATGTCCAGCTCATTAAACACTGCCGATGAAATGTTCCAAACACAACATTTCTCTTAAAAAAAACAAAACAAAAAAAAAAAAAAAAACCTGGAAATTCAAGCATACTTGCATAGTTAGGCAACCCATATCTTAGGAAATAGGACTGGAACTCAACATGATTCATTTTTCTGCATTTGTGAGTTGGGCCCCAGAACATTTTTTGTCTCATGTAGCATGAATGCTGCATGCACACCCATGGTGACAACCACTTTGTCTTAAAAAGAGCTGCCTCTTTGTAATGGGTCTAGATTATTGGTAGATGTATTGGGGGAAATGCTACGTTTGCTCTGAAATATTTCTTCTCAGCAGTTGGTAGACTGGTAACTAGGAAACACTAGTAGAATTAAAGAAATAGAACTTTACCAAATCCTAATACCAATTTTGCTAATTACTTGCTGTAAGAATTTACACATCTTTGCCTCACTTTTAAAGGAATATTAATTATCTCAGAGAAAAGGTAGAAGAATTAGGGCCTCCCTGGTGGCACAAGGGGTTAAGCTCCGCACTGTGCAGCAATCTGCAGCCTCTGCAGCATGAGTTTGATCCCCTGCCTGCCAGGGAGCAACCCACATGGTGCAGCAGACCTCTCCTTACTCGCCCACTACTCCCTTCAGCAGTGTATTTCAGTTGGTCTGCCTGTTCTGTTCCCTACTTTGTCTCTGGTGAATATTCTCACTTCCACATCTCTGACCTGTACCCCGACTCTTGTATGCATAAATAAATCTTAAAAAAAGAAGGTAGAAGAATTAAATGAGTTTGTATACATGAAAAGTATGTATTCAATATTTAAGCAATATTTTTTATTATTATACAGTCTAATTTAAATATGATGACTAATGATTGAAAGATAATAAGAGATATTTAGGAAACAACTGAAAAGGTTTCTAAATGTTATAGCTAGAATGATTCAGGATCTATTTACATAGAGGTGATAATGGGAGGAGAGAATGTAACCAGTAGAACAATATTGTCAATTTTAAAGAGA
This sequence comes from Talpa occidentalis, assembly GCF_014898055.3. Lineage (NCBI taxonomy): Eukaryota > Metazoa > Chordata > Mammalia > Eulipotyphla > Talpidae > Talpa > Talpa occidentalis. The sequence goes on from NW_023601653.1 coordinate 53,303,915, forward strand.
AGAGTGTTATTCACAGAATGTTTCTTGTGTTTATATTTGTATTTGTAAATGTGTGTTGTGGTGGGGAGCAGGCATGAAAGATACTCAAAGAATGGCCAGTGAAGTTGCAATACAAGTACAAGAACTAAGAGTGCACAGGCCTCCCCGGTGGCGCAGCAGTTGAGCCCTGGGCTGCAAAGCTGCCTGCAGTCTCTGCAGCGCTGGTACGTTCCCCAGCCACCAGGTGAGGATCCCACATGGTGCGCAGACCTCTTTTGCAGCCCACTGCTCCCCTCAGCAGTGTACTTCATAAGTCTGCCTGCTCTGCGCTCCCCTCCCCTCTGGCTCTGGTGAATTCTCTCACCCTCCCACGCTTCTGACTGTACCCAGTGCTTGTATAAATAAATGAATAAAATCTTAAAAAAAATAAAGTGAAGAGGTGCAGAGGGTACAAACTAAAAGACTTAAAAAAAAAAAAGAACTAAGAGTGCACTATGAAAAAAAAACTGCTATAGTTATTTATTGTATACATCATATGCAATTCTTGATAGAAAATTTATTTTTAAAAAACAATGCTTTTCTTAAAAACTTCATCAGATTTAAGAGATGCTTGTGTATATTTTGCAAATCATGACACTTAAGATGTGATTATGAATAAACGAAACTATCATAAATACATAAAATTGTTTAAATGAAAAGGAATAATATATCTTCTGGGAATTAAATAGTACACATAAACTTAGAAAATTAAAGCAAATGTTGTTCTATTGCACACGTTTGTTTTTCAACTTTGTAATTATAGTAATTATTATATTGAGCCCAAACTGGTAGATGTATTCTATATGAACATATTTTCTATATTTGTTGCTCTTATGCACAGATGAAGATTTATTAATGGTTTAGTTTACATAGTCAATTCTCTTAACGATACTTCTGGAAAATACCTTGTGATAGGTACCATATAATTCATTCCAAGAATGACTCGTGGGGTTGAGCATGGTAGAGCTAGAGTGTTATATTTTATTGCAGGGCAAATTTGCTGTTTTTGAAGAGTATGGAATACATTAGTGTTTCTTTGTATGTGGTTATTTTTTTTTATTTTCCTCTTAATATATATCTGGTAGTATCCAGATGAAGAAGGTTGGATTTTGTTTGTTGCATTCCAACAGCAGTAAAAGTGATATTGTGTTCTATTACCTTTTTTTGCAATCTCCCTGTAGACCCTGAAATTGAAGTTGGCATATTTGTAAATATGATTTTTCTTTCCTAGATCTTTTGAAAGTTTATTTACTTGAAAGATAAATTATACTAGGCTGTTATGGTAACTTTGGCTGTGTTAATATAGTAGGAATTCTTCAGTGATCTAGGTTAACATTTCACTCTGTGTTACTATGAAGGTAATTGCTTCTAACATGATAATTTGAAAATTGAGGCTCTCTCAGTGCATAACTCAATTCCTGAAATAGATTCAGCAAGAAAACTATATACCACAAATATAAATTTTGTCTGTAGTAGTTTTAATTTTGAAACAGTCAGGCAAAATCTATTTTGAAGCTAACACTTAAAATTTGTTTGAATGGACAGACGAATGCTCCTACCCCCCTTATAGATAAGCAATCAGAAAAGCTAGCTTGCTTTGAAAGCTTTCCCAGTTATAGTGATATATTTGCCCTGATTCATTCACATTTTTTGGGCTTCTGGTAATCAATAGCATGTGGCCAAGGAGTAGTCTAAATCTCTCTGGCTCTCATAGCTATTTAACCTATGACATTGCCCCTATATACATGATGCTTTAATTGAGAGAATAATTCTCCTTTAAGACTAGGCCAAAGGCAGATTGAGTAAAATTCACAAGTAATAGTTTACCCTTTCCCTCATATAACATGTACTTGACAGGATATTTTCCATTCTCTTACCTTAAAGGTTAATACTAGCAAGGAAAGGAAAAAGCACATGTTCATTGAATATTGTTGAAAATAGGTGTTACTGCTGTTGGACTATATACACACAAGCACACATATATACACATATATAAATGTATAAACACACTTTATACACACATTTATGTACATATTAAGGATGGAACAAGACAGGTTTTGAAAATACTAACAATTTTTTTTCATTTCAAAGAAATGATCAGAGTTAAATTAGAAGATTGACTAATCTTTGATTGCATTATGATTCACCCATTTATTCTTCCCTCTCTCCCTCCCTCCCTCCTTTTCACAGCTGCTCTATGCCATGTATTGTATGAGATGTCAAGTATAGAGGATAAAAGAATAACTAATATAATTCTTATCTGGGTGTTAGGAGACTCTCAAATTTCCCATTTGCTGTTCTTTGTGTTAATGATGGATACACATAAAGAATGTTTTGTCCATTCCTTGACTGGATTGTTTATTTTGTTTTTGTTGAGTCCTGTGAGTTCTTTGTATATCTTTGTGATCAGTCCCTTATCAGTTGACTGAAATGCAAAGATTTTTTTCCCAGTCAGTGGGGTGTCTCTTTTTTGGTTAATGTGTCTTTTGCTGTGTAGAAGCTTTTCAGTTTGATGTAATCCCAGGTGTTTATCTTTTCCTTAACTTTCTTTGCTTTGGGTGATGAGTCTTTAAAGATGTTTCTGAAAAGTATGTCTTTAGTGTTTAACCTGTATTTTCTTCTATATGTTTTATGGTTTCAGGTCTTAAGTCCAGTTCTTTTATCCATTTTTGAGTTGATTTTTGTGCATGGTGAAAGGTAGTGGTCTAGTTTCATTTTTTTGCATGTGGTGATCCAGTTTTCCCAGCACCATTTATTGAGCAAACTGTCCATGTTCCATTGCATATTCTTTTTTTTTTTTTTTGATTTATTTATTTATTTATACAAGCACTGGGTACAGTCAGAAGCTCAGGAGGGCGAGAGAATTCACCTGAGTCAGAGTGGAGAGCAGAGCAGGCAGACTGACGAAGTACACTGCTGAGGGGAGCAGCAGGTGGCAGGAGAGGTCTGCATGCCATGTGGGACCCTCGCCTAGCGGCTGGGGATCGAACTGGCGCTGCAGAGGCTGCGGGCAGCTTCGCAACCCAGCGCTCACCCGCTGCGCCACCGGGGAGGCCCTCCATTATTATTTTTGAGCATTTTATATGTTCAGTATATATAGAATCAATTTAATAAATAATAATAATTTCTTCACCCCATATTCTCATCAAATTACATGACTTCTGAACTCTGCTGTTAAATTGTTGTCAAAGACTCAGTTGAAAAATAGAATTTTCATATCTAATTACTCTAAGTCTAACCATTATTAAAGGTTTTGAGACTTTTCCCCCGGATGAACCAATTTCATCATGTTCCATTCATAGAACAATCGTCTATGAATTGATTTTATTAACTATACATAGGCATTTTATCATTAATTGATATTGAAGAATATAAAAAGAAATGGTCATGACAAGCATGCTATCGTAATATGATTCACTCACTAACCAAATTGAGTGTTCCATGAATGAGGTTCCTTGGGTAGATTTTCACTTAGATTTGTGCATCAGGAAAAGCTTCTTTATACCTCTGCAACTCATATGTTTTCACCTGGTGGACATCAGAGAACCATCAACTGCTTCTCTTGTAGCCCTAGCCAGTAGGATAGGAAGGAAGCATTGCGATCATACCAGAGCTGCAATTTATATAAGTTACCGTGACCGGGCCCCAGCTATTAATTTTATTTTTAAATCTCTTTTTCTGCATTTTCTCACTCATTTTTTGGTGTTGTGTTTTGTGTCTCTCACTCCAGTTCTTTTTATTTTTTAAAATAAGCTGAGAGCACAAAACCAAAAATATTTCGATGCTTTCAAAATGCTTTCACTTTTAATTTCCATTTAATATTAATGTATTATCTTTAATAGAGTATCTATAGGATTAACAATGTTAAGCAAATGTATTCGCAGTTATCCTTCTCACTGTGTTCACATGCTAAGATGATGTGGTTTCTCTTCAGACTCTTACTTCTGCTGCCTCTCAGGCCCTTTCTCATTTTCCCACATGCTCCCCATGCTAATATTGGTGATAGACTTAATCATTGAATCTCGAATTAAATTGTCATGAATTTGTAAGTCTTCACTTTGCAGATAATATTGGTGATGTTTCTAGATTTTGTTGTACATCTGTACTAAGCTGTAGTGTCTATGATTGAGAAAAGAAAACTGGCACTCTCGCTTCTCCAATAATGCCGTATAATACACAAAGTATGCTCTTAATGATGATTCTAAATTCCCTTATTAGCAATGGATGCTTCTCATAAGGAACATAATTATGATGATAATTAAGTTGGTATTGATATATTTCAGATGGCAGTGTTCATGATCATCTGTGCAAACCTTGGATCAAAGCAGATGTGTGGTTCTTTTTAACCGAGGATAAGGGAAAAGAGAGCCTTTCAGTTTCCCTCCGGTGCGGTGCGGTGCGGTGTGGTGTGGTGTGTGGTGTATAATATAGTATAGTATAGTATAAATATAGAATATTTGGAGCTGGACAGGGGCTAGGTCACATATTTCTGCTGAGGCAACAGAAATTCTCAATTTCACATAACTGTCATTTCCATTTCCTGCTTGTGTCATGTTGAAAACCATCCTGAGAAATGTCTTGCAATGATCTTTTTACAATGAATAAACTTTTTAAAGTTGCATATTGCTCTCTTTAGAAATATCCATTATAAAAAACTTTGTTTTCCAAGAAACTTGGAAGCATTTAACTCTGATTCCTTGTAAAATTACATGACCACTATATTACACCCTTGATATTTTTAAGAAAGTCAATGCACTGTAAAGTAAAAGTATATAATCGTCAATTATCAATGTTATTTAGATCAGCTTCTAAATTTACACATGAAGTTTCATATAGTAGATTCTGTAACTTTGAGATATAATGAAAATAGGAAAATAAAACAATCTCTTTTCTCAAGGACTATACTTGTTTCGGTGGTAGATAGAAAAAAAGTAAATTCCAGCACACCATGACAGATGTTCTCGGAAGACAAAGCTGACATTCAGCAGGTACACATTAGTAAGCATTAAACTTACTCTTCATCATTGGCTATTAGCCCACATCCCAGATGCCTGAGCTACCCTGTATTGCTCTGGCTGTCTCAGCTCTTGCCCCAGGACCTCTCCAAGATCCAAGAATTTAATGTCTGCCAGTTAATATAGGGCCGTGTTGACCATGCTTTCTGTGATTTGGTCTGTAATGCTAGCTGTTAATGTGTTAGTTTTTTGTTTTGTTGGTTTTTCTAAAATATATTTTGAATAAACCCATGATATAGAGATACACAGCGATGGCCAAATCAAGCTGGGACCTTAAAGAGAGTTTTCTGGAGAAGGCAGTGCTTAAGCTAACTTCAATAAAATGAATGGGCATTCCTTACAAGAAGAGAGCAAGGGCCCTTTATAACATCTCCAATAATTAGTTCATCATCGAGTACTTATTTGAACAGTTCTTGAATCAAGAAGTGTTTCTTTTTTTTTTATTTGATTTTTTTTTATTTATACAATAGCTAGGGTACAGGTTAGAGGGGTGGGAGGGTGAGAGGATTCACCAGAGACAGAGTGGGAGCAGAACAGGCAGACAGACCAAAAGCACTGCTGAGGGGAGCAGCAGGCAAGACAGGAAAAGGTCTGCCGCACTATGTGGGAATCTCCCTGGCCAGCAGGGAATCGAACCCATGTTCCAGAGGCTGTGGACAGCTTCACAGCGCTGCGTTCAATGTGCTGCTCTCAACCCACTGCGCCACCAGGGAGGCCCAAGAAGCATTTCTTGAGGCAACTGAATCTGTGAGGGGACACTTTCAGTTTTTTTTTGTTTTTGTTTTTTTTTTTACTTTATATATGTTTTTACATCATTTTTCATTTTTGCACAATATATGCATTTTCATCTTGGTTATAGTCCCAACCACCCTTTTTTTGATCTTACTCCCTCCCCCCACCATAGTGTGTCTCTGGATTATAGTTGCTTGTTGATTTTGATTTTTGCTTTATTATAATTATGCTTCTTCCCCTTATGATTGTAGAATTAGTTTAAGATACTTTCCACTTTCTCATTCTTGTTTTATTTTAAGCTTAAAATAATTGTTATTTTGTATTTATTGAGTTTGAATTTCTTTTTAAAAATAATCACGAAAGAATTGATAATAGGGAAAAAGTGAGCTAAAGTTTCTTCAGTCTTTCTTAAAATAGCACATTCATAGTACATATAATTTTGGTACTCAAGAATTTCAAAGTTCTTCCTGATCCATAAATATTCACATTCATAAGTACTTTTGCCATATCATTTGCATTCATATATATCATTAATAATCGCTTGATTTATTCCTTCTGCTGAGATAAACTTATAGACAGTTAAAATTTAATGAGAATTTAATTTTAAAATATTGCAACTTGACGGTTTCTAGAAATTATGTGATTCTAGTACATCCTCTACTTTTCTACCCCTAGCATCAAAGATCAAAAGAAATTCTGTGATTTACCTAAAGCCATATAACTTTGGCAGAGACCCATGGGAGAAATTGTGTCCTCTGACTTTCTTGTTTTGAGTTGTAAAAACTACATGAACAATATTAGTGTTTCTCACTAATTGTCAAACCATGATCACAGTGAGCCTTGCATCTCACTACTAATGTGTTCTTAATAATTACGAAAAAGATAAAGACATGTTAAGAGAAATAATTTCTGAATTTTGCTTTTCTTTTATAATTTTTCTCTTAAAACTTTGATCCTAGTCATTGCTTTTGTGATGGAAATCAAATGAAGAATGGTTCAGACAAAATACAAATTTGAAGACAATGAAATTTATTGAACATAAAACTATTTCATTCATGGATTCACCATATTTTATAGTTATAATTGCATACCTACCATTTTGTAAAAATTTCTTATTAGAAATAATTCCTCATTAATATAAGAGCATTGACTTCTTACAAGAGTGCTATGTTCTCTGCCAGCTGAAAAATAAGTGGTTATTACTATTTATTGAATCAAAATACATTTTTAATTTCTAAAATATTATCTTATTTTATTCATGCCTTTATTTTTCTGGTAATTTCTAAAATTTTCTTAGCTATACATCAAGATGTAATTAATAATTACAATCTTAGGGGAAATTGCCTGTATTTAAGGACATTTTATATATTTATATATGTCCTTATATAATACTGTATGCAATACTTGAACTTACTGCCTAAGACCTGTTACCAAGAATATAGAATCTACTTTGTAATATTCTAAGTGGAATTATGTCTTTCTGGTATAAGTGAAATACCAGGTGTCATGGGATAAAATTATGATTTCTTAAGATCCAGATCCTAATTCACTGACATATTATTGTCCTTGGGAAACAAAAGGGGTGAGCAATAGAAGAAGAATGTGATTATTTTTTTAAATGAAAAACACTGACTTGATAACTAGAAAAAACTGTTTTCATTTTAAATTCAGAGTTTAGGTAACGTGTTTTCCCAACTATTAAAATATCCTCATTGTCTACTTTTCTACCCGATTTTGCCCCAAACAAGAAAAGGAAATGCCAACAAAAATGGAAGAAAAAATTAATTTAATAACACAAAAAGTAATCCTTCTATTCTTCTTTTCAAGGTTTATTTATTTATGCATATAAAAACTGGAGTACATGCCAGAGGTGTGGGGGTGAGAGGATTCACCAGAGATAGAGTGGGAAACAGAACAAGCAGACTGCCTGAAATACACTGCTGAAGGGAGTAGCGGGCAGGTCAGGAGAGGTTTGCTGCACCATGTGGGTACCACCCTGGCCGGGGATCAAACTTGTGCTGCAGTGGATGCAAATAGCTTCGTAGGTTGTGTCTTAACCCCCTGCATCACCAGGGAGGTCCTATTCTTTGATTTTGTAGAGAATAAGATGTAGATGGATTTATTAAAGTTAAGGAATCACATTTTTTTACATCAGAAGCACCCCCCCATGGTTCCTAGAGCACGTGTGTGTGTGTGTGTGTGTGTATTTTCCCCTTAACTGAGGACCACACTCTCACTTCAGCATATAGGAACATTTTAAAAATATATAGTGTTACCTAATATTATTGTCCATATAAGTGTTTGTATCCATGAGTTACTAATGAATGAATTTGGAATTGATAAGCAACAAAAAATGAAATTTGCTTAGCTGTGTATTTTGTTTATTCTTTCTTAGGAAAATAAGTCATTAAATTAAAAAAAATAACCTTTGGAAATAAACATTAAAATTTACTAAACATTTTGTAATGATTTAGGCTTTTCATTGAAATGTTTTTATTTAACTTTATAATATCCATCCACTTGTTATTTTTTCCACAAGTAATTCAATGTTTACTTTAAACACAAATGACATGACTTTGGCATTTATACTAATCCTATAACAACAAACTGATGGAGATGGAAAAAATCAGATATTTAAGAAAGTAAATTTTGACTTAATACTTCTGAAGGCTAACTTTAAAGATTGACACATGAATTCTATGGATGTCCATAATATCTGAATTCTCAAATAAAAGTTTTCAGGTTAGAAAACAATCATCTTATAAAATTTAATTTGTATAACTTGTTGTATTTGTTTTAAATGTATGTCAAAACATTTGACACTTCTTAGGATCTTTCCCAGAGAAGTAGAATGCATTGATTAAATAGATAACTGTACTTTTAATCTGTGAAGAAAGCATTGCAATCATTGAACCTTCAGTGGACCTTCAGAGGTGTACCCACACAAGACTGCTATTTGCTGCATATTTCATTTCATTTGTTTTTGTAGCAATAATATATATCAATATAATGTCTTCATCAGATAAATCAAGGAGCCATCCATAGGTCTAGGTGGGACTTTAGACATTCTGTCATCTAGTCCTGCATCTCACCAAGGAGAGACTTCTGAGGATGTGTGTTTGCCCAGAGCATCTGGTAGAATAGTCCAGACTGGAATCTGGGCTTATCTTCATATCCTTGCTCCTTCCATCGTTCCTTGTTTTGTTGGCATATTTTAGATATTTATTTGGAAGTTTCATATTTTATTTCTTACAAATGTGTTTAATTTCCAATTAAACATGTCTAATAAATTAAACAACTTTAATTTCCAATTGAGTGAGGTTGTTAAGAAGACTAAAACAGTTGGGTCACAGGTGCTTAGTTTATTTCTATGCATTGCCTAGGTTATAATCTTCATGAAAGCAGGTTCAAGTGCCCAAGTTGTTCATTGCTGATTTTCAAGCGCTGGCCCAGTGTATGGAACATGGCAGGTTCTCCACAGGCGTTGAATGTTGAATGAATGAATGAACTTTAGTGGCCTATTTGGGGCCTCTCAGTTCCATGTTAACTAACATTTACAAAATATTGAGCCTATTTTTCATAAAATTTGAATAAATTCACAATGTAGTTAAGACAAAATGAAAATTTCTAAGAATAACTTGTAAAAATGAGTTTCATATGCTGGCTATTTAATCTGTGGATTAATGTCTTCCTTTCTGCTTCTTTATTTGCACTATTATTATTTTCTGTTTGTTAAAATAAGGACAAAAGCAAAATCTGTACTCAGAATTAATTCCATTTAAAGTCATGTTTGTATAAGTAACTGTTTCAATGCAATACTCAGCATTTTGTCCAGTGTGCTATGTTTCTAAATAGCACTAAAGCTAAAGAAAGCTATTAAATTTTTTTGGCATTATTCTGTCTGGTTGAACAAAATCATTTGATTATCCCTCTCTCTCCCCAAGTTGCAGGATTGCACCTTGAGAAAGGTTCTGTATTTCTCATCAGATTACTATTTTCAGTTTTATGGAAAATAGCCTTGCTTCCTCTGCCTTTCATTTATTTGACATTAAACCAACATTTAGAAGTTGTTTTCTATGGGGCCTCCCCGGTGACTCAGCAGTTAAGCGCTGGGATGCGAAGCTGCCCACATCCTCTCCAGTGCAGGTTCGATCCCTGGCCACCTGCGAGGGTCCCACATGGTGCGCAGACCTCTCCTGCTGAGCCCGCTGCTCCCCTCAGCAGTGTACTTCGTCAGTCTGCCTGTTCTGCTCCCTGCTCTGGCTCTGGTGAATTCTCTCACCCTCCAGCGCTTCTGACTGTACCCAGTGCTTGTATAAATAAATAAATAAATCTTAAAAAAAAGAAGTTGTTTTATATGATTTACACATTGTTGTAGGCATCAGAGATACATTGATTAGCAAGGTAGAATGTTATAAAGTGTACATTCTAGTAGATGACAATAGATAAAATTTCAGATAGTAAGATCCATGAAGATAAAAATCAGTATAGTAGATAGCAATTATCTTGAGTCAATTTAGATACAATGATAAGAAAAGGTCTGCTAAGAAAGTGGCATTTTAACTGAAGGATGACAGTTTGGGCTATTCTTAAAGGTTTCCGGCATGCCTTCAGGAGAACATTCTTTAACCTGGGGATGAGAGATCTTATGGACTTGTATAGCTGATTTTAGCAGCTCAAGGAGAGCAGATCTATCTATCTACAATTTATTTATGTTATCTAAGCTCATGAGAGTAATGTATTTAACCAGGACATAGGGGGTAGTTTTAATATAAAGAATAATTCTAAAAAGTTCAGAATACTGAAAATCTTCATGACAAAAATCTCTTGCTGTTTCTGTGGGCAGATTCATGCAGGAAAATGAATTATCATCTTAAAGATAATACGGAGGTTGTGGGAATTCGATATTTATGGCTCATGTACCTACAACAAGGATGATTTTGCCAGTGGGACTGACTTATGTTGACTGTAAGTTAGGTATGGCCTTGCCATTGTAGCCAGAACCTTGGTCATTTTGGCTTATTGTACCTTTTTGCCCCATTCATTCAACGTTAGTTCTTCCTACCACCTTTCCACCTGACTGACACTCTGCCCCCTCCTCACCCCACACATGCACATACTTTATTGAGGTAACATTGCTTTACAGCACTACATATGATTTAAGGGAATAAGTTCACACCTCCTCAGATATGTCACCACACCCTGGCCACCATCCAAGCACCCATAGTCCTTTACGGTAGACCAGTGTGCCCCTCCCCTCCCACCTTCCCTGATGATTCTTTTTCGATACGATAATACCTTCAAACAGATTACAATAAATACTTAGACACCAGGAGCCATGTACTTTTGTGTATCTTCTATTTACCCATTATATTTTGATTCTGAGGTTTTATCTCTATTAACAATTATATTTTTACTACTAAATTATTGGAGAAAACATGAATACCCCATATTCTTACATCCCTTCTATCTACATAGTTGCCAGTGACACCAGATAGAAGTTTATATAGAGGGCTGTGATTCTAAACTTATTGAAAAAAAAAAAAAAAACCCTCCATAGACAACTAAATGCCATTAGTATATATAATTATAAGGACTCCCAGCTGTAAAGTTTTATTGTCCATTTTAAATCTTGCCCTAGGATTGGGAACTGAAGACCCTAGAACACCTTGTGAAGTGCTCACGGAGATTAAAGTGAAGCTGACTTTTGATGTTTGCTGCATGCCTTGCACATGCTAGATGTAATGCCGTGGAAACATCTAGTCTGTACAGAAACAGAAAACACATATTTAGTCTCCATCAAATCAAAATCTCTTTAATATGAGCTCTATTGAGTGGCTTTTAATCTTAAAAACTCACTATTTACTGTCAGTTTAACCATATGCCTCATTGTTTCAGTTCATCTTAGCCAAAATAAAAGTAGTATCTGAATTTGACCTTTAATTTAGCTTCAGTTTTCCAAATTCTCACAAATGTGTGGATTTAGAAATAAAGAAAAAAATAACATACTCTCCAAAGAAAGACTGATTGTATTCTCAAGAACTGAAAGGGGAAAAAATAGAGAGAAAGGAGAGAGGGTAAGGGCAGGAGGAGAGAGAGAGAAGTGGGGGGTAGGGAGGGAGGGAAGAAAATGAGAGTAAAATATTTAAATATGTTTTGAGGGTTCAGTTTTCTTTGGCTTATATCTTTCTTCTTTTTTGGTAGTCTTCCTGACACTATTTCCCTCCTTTCACTTTTCATCCTAAAGTATTTTTTAAATTACTTTAAATGCAGGAGGATGGTGGGTATAAAATTAAACTATGCTTTGTTTTCTCTTTTATTTCTTTGAAAAAGGCACCCAGCTGTTTTTAACAATTGGACCTTGTGTGATTGTGTGTTTTCTTTACTTCCATGCATTTTGCAGTTATCTATTAGTAACAGTCATCTGTTAGCTGTGTCCTGACACAGATTAAAAGGAAAACAGCTTTTAGCCTCGTTTGTTGGCCATAGTAGAGATGAGAGATTAAAAATTGAAACTATCCTCCATGATAATAACACAGAAATGTAGCATATGCAAGGCATGCAGCAAACATCAAATGTCAGCTTCACTCTAATCTCTGTGAGCACTTCACAAGGTGTTCTAGGGTCTTCAGTACAGAAGACTCAAAGTAGTTCTGAGTCCTTAGAGAAGTACATTTACCTTTGGTGCCTTGCCCTCCCTCCAAAATAGGAATGCTGTTACCTCAGATTTTATAGAACATGCTCTGGGATGAGGCAAGGGGCTCATCAGGTGAATGTGACTGCCAAAATCAGCAAGTGGTGTAAAGGTGGTTTCATGGTCCTCACAGAACTAGTTTTCCTGTTTGTTGAGAAGCACAGCCAATCATTACTTGGTCTGAAGCCTCAGAAATAGAGGCTGAATGTATTTCCCTGCCATTGCTGCTGCTCCAACCAAGAGATACTGCCTTATGTCCAATTTAGGCTTCAAGCGTCACTTTTATTATTTTGCAATCCTAGTTAAAAACATTTATTTGTATGGCTGTATGTTGTCCACATCAGCAAGTGCAAGCACTTAACTTTACCAAGGCCTCTGAAATCTGATCATTATTCACCAAAGCCTACCATATTGCTGAGCAGAACTTTTCTACTTACTGGGCCAGCCTGCTTAATCCACCCTGTTTTTTGTGCTCTTGTTCTGATCTCCTCTGCCTTTTTTTTTTTTTTAAATTCTAACTCCTTGAAGAGATTTTTGCCAATGTTAGCCCTGACATGTTTCTTCACTCTCTCTCTTTCTCTCTCTCTCTCTCTCTCATCACATTCATGATCAACGTGTTAAGGTTTATTCACCATGTTAAGGTTTATTCACCATGTTAAGATTTATTCTTTCCTTTTGCCCTGCACACGTCAGCTTTCTTTCAGCAAGTCATATGACTATATTGTAAGGTGCTTGAAAGTAGGAACCAATTTCTTACAATTAAAAATATATATACCTATATATAATTTACTTTTTTTGACTAACTGGTTTTCTCTTTTCTCTTTGAAGACTTGTAACCTGTAATTTTGAATAGGAAAACTCAAAATTTAATTTCAAAATGAATGCAAGGGACTATTTCTACTAATTAACCAGCATTCTGTTAAATAATGTGCTGTGTTGCTTAGCTGTGTTGCTATTTAATAGATAAAATATGCAGTATCCAAAATTTGCATGTAATCCTAATATGACACTATTAATATTTATTAGAAAAAATATTTGTCAATTTACTATAAACAAATAAAAATTGATTTGGGGAAATCTGAGAACAATGACACCTTTTATTGATGGTCAGAATAAATCATTAGCCTTTAGACTTGCTCATACTCACACTCACTCATACAGGCTCTCAAATATGCACACACAAATAACTTCAAGCAATGTATTCTGTTACTAAGGGTTTTTATCACTATGTGTGCTTCTGTATATACTTACATGTATGCATATATTTATGTGTATGTTGCATGTGTGTATGTGTGTGTCTGATCATAAATTAAAGAAATAAGTAAAACTTTTGGGAAATCTCCCAAAGCCATATGTTTGAGATCAAAAGAAGTTGCCAGAAAAAATGAAATAACAAGAAGTTCCCATGCAATTAATTTAGACCAGTGTTTTCTTAGTCATAATTCACTTACTGTCAAACCCTGAAGATTGTGATTTTATGTATTAGAAACACTGTTAGCAGAGAATATCACTATATTACAGATATGTGTGTTAAAATCACAGGCATCTTCATACTGTTCCATGGATTAAAGGAAAAAGCCTGACAGACTAAGCATAATTGGTTATTTTTAACTTTTTATGTACTAATACATACTAAAATTCACTTACTACTTGTTTATTTTTGGTCATCTAAATTCACCCATTGGCACATAGTAGGTGACAAGTCTCAAAAGTTTAGAACACTCTGAGGTAGTAAAGTGATTTTAGTAAAGTCAAGTGATTTTATTGTGTTCAAATAAATTTTTAATAAGTGTAGTCCCTCCTTTTTGCAGTGATTGCTTTTCAACTTGTGTTAAAGGATCATGAAGGAAAAAAAAATAGCATTTCTCAAAATGGTATTTTTTAAGGCCTCCAAAAGGTGAGAACATTGTTAAATGATTATTTATGGAAGTTACCATTTTATATTTGGGGAGAAAGTATTTAAACATTACAATTAACTATGGAACATTTTCACCACAAGCTGTAAAGTCACATGTTGGTCATCAACTTAGACTAATTTCTCTAGTATAGCTACTTTGCTATCAGATCAAATAACTTGTGCTCACTTAGTTTGTTCTCTCATCTGACTATTTTGATCTAATATATTTTGTTCTTGCTTTTCTATGTTTTTGGTCACTACCCTTACTATTACAATTTCAGAAACACACATCTAGGCCTTTCTTGCTTTTTTAAATCATTTAGACACACTTGTTTTTTGACCTTGAGTCTCAGCACTCTCATATGGAGATGATTAGAAACCTGTATTCTCTTTCCCTCCAAACAACAACTCTGAATAAAAGTACTCCCAACACAGTGTGCTCTGCACAGGACTCTGCCATATAGTTCTGCTCACCCAGTCCATCCTATGAAAAGACAGGGAATTTACCAGTCTGTCAATTCCCTGCTTAAATCTTCTCAAAGCCTCACTGTTTCCTTGTTGTAGTATTCAGGATCCTGTGGCATGACCTCTCCCTGCTTTCCTAGTTTTAGCCCTTAATTTGAGAACTACCTCATGTCCTTGACATATCAAATTTCTTTTGATGTCTGGAACATACTAAGTTCCTCTTGTTATCATCCCATTTTCTATATGGCTTCCTCTGCCTGGGTGACATTATTCCCTTTATTTACATGCTAACTCCTCTTCACTTTCATAAATTGGTTCACATTGCCTGATTTTCTTTTGTGGATCTTCTTGTGTTAATGCCCTTCCCTCCCTGAAATAGTCAGCCTCATTCTGCTTTGCATAGGTCCCCGAACATACTTGTGCCATAGTTCCTGGGACAGTGGTAATTTATGTGTTCCGCTTGTAAGCATTTTTTGATTAGGGAATATACCTTTCATGTTTGTAAGCACAATGTATAGCATAGTGATTGTCACACAGTAGGAATAGAATAAATATTTGTTATATCAGTTATTTAATAAACAGTAGGCATATTCTCAGTTTTTAAAATATTGATGTATGAAGAGATTATAGCTAGAATATGTCCAATTTTTTATTATTTTTATTGTGATAAATGTTATATCACTCTCTGTTATTTTATATTACTCTCTACCTCTTCAAAGGTAACCGCCCACCACAGTCCATTGGGTCCCTGCTACCAAGTCTTGCCATTCATTAGCTTTAGTTCTTTAATCAGATTTCTAGGGTTTGTTTTGATTTCACTTTCTTTGTCACTTTGTTTTGTTTCTCTATATACCACTTATGAGTGAAATCGTCTGGTATTTGTCTTTCTCCTTCTGACTTATTTTGCTTAGCATAACCCTCTCTAGTTTTATCCGTGTTGTCATAAATGGCAAGATTTCATTTTTTTCTTATAGCTGAGTAGCATTCTCTTGTGTGTGTGTATATATATATATATATATATATATATATATATACGCCATACGCCACTCTCCTTACTCTACTTACCTGTTGTTTGACCCTTAGCTTGTTTCTGTAACTTTTCTATTATAAATAATGTCATTAAAATGTACAACAAACATAAGAGTGTATGTATTCCTTTGAATTAGTGTTCTTTGCATTCTTCAGGTAGAGAATCAACATGAAGGTTGACATGAAGGTGTCACATGTCAACTCACTCACTGCAGCTAATCCAGGGCAATGACAGACAGAATCATCTACCCTACTAAAAATGTTAGCTCTTTACTTATCTTTTAAATTCTTTTTTAAAAATGGGTGTATTTGAATTTGATAGTGGAATTGCTGTGTCATATGGTAGGCCTATTTTTGATATTTTGAGAAACCTCTGTACTGTTTTCTATGGTGGCTGGACCAGTCTACATTCCTACCAATAGTGTACAAGGGTTCCTTTTTCTTCACATCCTTGCCAAGACTTGTTATTTCTGGTTTTTTGATATGGGCCATTTTCACAGGTGTGAGATGATCCCTCGTTTTGATTTTGATTTGCATTTCCATGATGATAAGTGATGAGCATTTTTTCATGTGCCTGTTGGCGGTCTGTACGGAGAAGTGTCTATTTAGATCTTTTGCTGTTTTTTTTTTTTTTTTTTTTTTTTGGAAATAATGGTGAGTGGAAAAAGTTTACTTTTGCCTAATTGGTACATTGTAGAGATTGGATATTTAAAAGATTATTTGTTTGAAATCAATACACTAAAGCTATGTTTAGAGTCTGAAGTCAGTGGGAAGGACATAAATCACTTGGAAATGCCTCAGTAATTCACCACAAAGGAGACCAACATACCATTGTCATTTGGTCAGTCCCCTGAAGCATGTTACTGTTCCTTTGGTTGAGCCTCAAATGAAGTTGTCGATGTTTCATATTGAATAAGTGCAATCTGTAAACATGAAACCCACGTCTGGCAGAGTAAGATGCTTAGACTATGGCCAGTGAACAGGGTGAGGCCAACGAGAATCAACATGAAGGTTGACATGAAGGTGTCATATGTCAACTCACTCACTGCAGCTAATCCAGGGCAATGACAGACAGAATCATCTACCCTACTAAAAATGTTAGCTCTTTGCTTATCTTTTAAATTCTTTTTTAAAAATGGGTGTATTTGAATTTGATAGGTATGTGTATAATGTGGTTCCATATTAAAGCAATGAAAAGATTTTTTTTTGCTTCTCCCCAAATCATTGTCACAGGTTTATAGATCCTTCAGAAAGTATACACATAGATGCAATTTAAATGTGTGTGTATTTGTGTATGTGTATAAAGAAATTTAAGAACAGAGGTAGATGTTATCATCTCTGTTATGTCACTCTGACATAACCAGTGCACCCAGAAAGAGCCCAGAATCATTTAGAGGACAAAGGAATTATATGACTATTAATTCCCTGTACCCTTCTTTCTCTGTTAATATATTTCATTAATTATATCAAGTGTGCCTTGCTTATATTTACTATATTCACACTTTGATGTACAGTATCTCTGGGAGATAATTAAGAAACTAGGATAATGCAAATTTATCATTTTCTTTTCTAATTACATGTAATTCAAAGAATGCTCTTTTCACACAATAGAAATGGCTTACAAATCTTACATAACATTGAGTTACCTTAAAGCAAAGAGGGTCTCTTTAAGTCTCAGAGATTATTGATTATATGCATTTCATTCATTCAACAGATGTTTTTCTGTGTTTAATGCTAGACTTCTGTTTAAGACATATGAGTTAACGTGAATAAGAGAATAGAGTTTAACATGTGAATAAGAGAACATTGAATCATGTGAAGCTTTTGAAGAAGAATGTACTAATTATTGTGGACAGATCAAAGTGGCAATACACAAAAATGAATGTTAACTTACCTAGTTGGTGAATGTATAGATGGCCTCCGTGACTAGTGCATGATGGGAAGAGTAGTAGCAACCTACCTGGAGAAATAAAAAGAGACCGAAGCTTATAGCACTCTGTATGCCCTGTTAAGAGGTTTGGATTTCACTGTAAGCACATATTCTTAGGATACCCTTGAAAATGCAAGAGTCCTCACCAGTAGAGACTTGGATTGGTACTGTATTATAGGCACTCAATTCTATTTACAATACATCACATGAAGTTATTCTTAGTAGACTTAGTGTGCTTACTGATAAGAGAGCAGACTTAGAAATTTGTAGGTGAGTTTTTGAATGCTAGCTTATTCCTGCAAAAGGTGTAAATCCTTGAGAAATGACTTAAACTATGTAATCCTCTGTAAAATTTTATGGGGACTATAACCAAGATGAAAATGCATGCATTGTGCAAAAGTGAAAAATGATGTAAAAATGTATAAAATAAAAAAAGAAATAAAAGTTTATCTACTTAAAAAAATAAAAAATTAAGTGAAATAATCAGGCCTCCCAGGTGGTGCAGCAGGTTGAGCACCTCAAAGTGAAGCTGTCCATAGCCTCTGCAGTGCAGATTCAATTCCTGCTCCGCCAGGGAGATACCCACATGATGCGACAGACTTCTCCTGCCTTGCCTGATGCTCTCCTCGGCATGTCTTTGGTCCTGCCTTGCCTGCTGCTTCCCTAAGCAGTGTCTTTGGTCTGTCTGCCTGTTCTGCTCCCTGCTCTTTCTCTGGTGAATTCTCTCACATCCCCGCACTTCTAACCTGTACCCCAGTTCTTGTATAAATAAATAAATCTTTTTAAAAAAAGAATTAAGTGAAATAATCAAGTAAACCACAGTTCTATGCATGGCACGTAGTAAATAGTCAATAGGTATTAATGATTTTATCAGTATTATAATGAAGATTAGCAAAAGGAAGCAAACCTAATGTGTTTCCAAAATGTGCAATATTCACAATATATAGACTGTTTATTTAGTTGATTTGGGTTATAGAGTTGTCACTTCTGTTTTTTTTGGTCTTGTAAAATTTTTTTCATTTGTTAAGCTATAAGATTTTCCATAGCTTTTGCAAATGCATAATCTGTTATAAGGTGAATCATATTTTGCATATACACAAAAGGGGATAGGTAGTGGGATTTTTCATATTTTTAAGGCACATTGCTTGGAAAAATTTTCCTATGAAGTCATGGATTCAAATTAAAAATGTACCCCGGAAATGTTGCCTTTTAGTAAATATTTACCTGTGTAGATTGCATAATATTACTTTCTTATTTCTCTAGTTAGCTGGGATAACATTTTAGCTTCACAGAAAAGTGACCTAAGTAGCAAGGCACAGTGCAAGAATGGAGGATTTATTGATGCAGAATTGCTTTTTTCCTGAGGATGATGGTGTGTGAAGTTTCTCATCTGCCTTTACTTTCACTCACTGCTATGCCAGTGCTTGTAGAATGTAAGATAATAGTAATCAATACATCAACATTTTGCTTTAATTTTTGGAGAAAAGAAAGGAGCATAAATAGTTTGCAATGCCTGTCTTTCATATTATTCCAAGATTTCAGTGAAACCTGTAAGATGACTTTCTGACTAAATCCCACTTATAATCATGGCCAAAATTTGTAACAGGAAAATATGTAAGAATGAAGTTTCCTTTTTGCTCTTTCCCTACCATTGTCTAGTTATAGGGCCAGTCAGAGTACCAGTTTATTTTAGAAACTATATATTTAGACCCACAAGTAAATTCTTAGAGTCACTAATTCTAAATCACTACTTAACAGAAGAATTCACTCTGCTGACAGGTATATTCACAATGACTATAGAAAGATAAGATGGTGGTAATGGAGAAGATGAGAATAATGATGCACCAATCCTCTCTTAAGCATTTTGTGTGCATTAGAGACTCTTATAGCCTTCTCACCCCGCCTCCCCTCCGTATCAGACCTGGCAAACAGGTCTGATACTGGTTAAATGAGGCAAATGTCAGCCTCATTCCACTTGATGTTTATTAACATTTTAACGTTTTATATTGAAATGTAGGTTTCATATTGACTTTCATGGCTGGCATGTTTGTATCTCTAACACCTGTCAAAATGCAAAAACTGAACCCCCCCCCCTTTTTTAAAAAGATCAGTAGTAAATGTTAACTAAGTGAATGTCCTGGTCACTAAACAGGGCCAAAGAACTGCCCAAACTCTTTATAATGACAATTTGCAGTTTTGTTAGTATGAACTGATTCTGTCCCTTCTATCCACACCATCACTGCATTTGGTGAATAACTTGTTCTTTATCGCAGTTGAAGGTTGAGAAATTAGAAATGTTTATCCTTTCAGATGTAGAATAAAATAGTCATGCTTAAAAGTAGTTAAAATGAATAATGACTTAAAAGCAACCCATAGTAGAAGTCAGAATGTTGGGGTTTATGTCAGACTCATAGTTGCAGAAATAAGATTAGACTCTTGATTTGAATAGTCTTTCTGCTACTTTGGCTTTGCTAGTTGCTAAGTATATTAAATGCTTAATAAACGAAAACTGCCATTATTCCTAGTCAGTTCATCCAAAGTAAGATTCTTGAAAATAACAATTTATTTGAAGAAATGAAATGCTGTTATGATCTCTGTTATTCACTGGGATGCTTAAGATTTAGTTATTAGAGCAGTAAATTGCTTATAAATGGAGATGAGCAGGAGGAGGAAGAGGAGGACCATGATGACAGCAACTGTGACAAATACCTAAAAATACTGTATTGAGACACTTGGGAAAAGAGATTTAATGCTTTTGGGGCATAAAATACTCTGTAGGGTATATAAGGTACCCTACAATTGCAATTAGGTATATAAGATTAGGTATATACTAATCTTATGGGTGAGGAAATGATGGCATTGAAGACTAAGTAAATTTATAAGATAGCTAAGCTTATAAGAAACACGTGAAGCCACAAGCTCTCTTAACAAATGCAAATACAATTTTGCAAAAATTAAATAGAATTTTATATAAAGCACTGAAATGTTTAACACCACATAAGCTGTCAGTTAATACTTATTAGTACTTAATTAGCTTAGCTATTATCATTATGATATATAAAAAGTTGTCATTGTGGGTTGGAGGGAACTTTTTTCCTCTTATTTATAAGTAAACAAAAGGCCCTCAGATATTTAAAGATGTAAATGATTTTGCATAATGTCATTCTTATTTTCACCAGTTTTGTTATTAAACACTGATGTGTTTTTATACAATCCAATGGATATCATTTAGATTCCTAGAAGGAAACTGTATTACTAATTTTAATGATAGAAGGTGTCAGTGGAGGAGATGACTTTACACTGTGTAAAACACCGGTTCACATCAAGCATGGAATAAAAATAGGTCAATGATCAAGGTGTCAAAAAAAAAAAAATGCCAGGTCCTTCATAACTTTTGCCATTTCTCTTACTATGTTTATTGAGTAGACACTCACTCAGGAATTTCAGGTTTTTAGAGATTTAGGAAAAGTACTTGAAATTCTATTTCTACTTTTTATTTCCATCACAACCACTTTGTATAAGGATACATGTGCAAATATGCAAAAAAAAAAAATAGGTCTTCTTGAACTTTGAGAGCGACATCCATTTTGGCAGAGGGGAAGCACACATTTGGGTAAATTTTTATATGCACCTCAAATTTGGGTGCTAGTCTGAACTGCCAAACTTAAGAATTTTCACATTTTTAATATACCAAGGTGGGTTAAAACAACCTATTAGTATAAGGAGTATTTTTAAAACTGTTGACATTTGGCTACTGTTCTTTCATCCACTGTTCTGTAGTCTTGACAGAAACTTGGTTTCATTCGCAGAGAGAAAGTGAAGGACAGAGAAAGGTGTCTATATGCAATGCCCTGGAGAGGGGCAGAACTCCTATAAGGCAACATTTAGGCATTGAGTGTGACACTGTATTAACCTTTTTAATGGATGTATGTAATAAAGTGACATGTAAATGGAGCACAAGGGGAGATATGACACTATATCTGGAAAAGGATAAAACAGTTGGTTGAATACTGGGCTATTATAGCAGTTTGCAAACCTTGGATAAACTCAGTCAGCGGTTGTATAATTGGTTATTCAATCCCGACCCTTGTTCACAGCTCAAAGCCAGGAACACTGAGACCTGTTGCCAATTTGAGTGAATATAGTGACTGTACTCGGCCGGGGCCTAACACTGGAGCCAGGCCTTTTCCTGTGGGCTGGTTTCCACCATGTCTGGGACTGGCGCAGTGACAGTGGGTCTTTTGTTGTGAAAGACTGGCTGGTACTCCCCTCCTTTGCAAAATGTCTAACAGCTACACAAATATAAGAAAATAGGAAAAGGACTTACTGTAGCTTTTCTCTTAGTAAGTTAATGTTGAGTTATTCATTTTCCTTTCATTTTCTTTTTTCCCTCCCTTTTTTTTTTGGGTGGGGGAGGAAGTCTGAATTATATAAATAAACTTAAAGAGTGATATAAAAACCTGCTTCTAGATAAGAATTGAGACTTAGTAGTCCCTGATTAGAATATGATATGTGTGGAGAAACTTACAGTAATTTGATTCACAAAAATGGATATCTGAATAAGATTATTTTTACTTTTGCTCCTTTTTCCTATGAAAGTTCATGTACTGAGCAGACTGTTTTTACTGAGTATATCCTCCATGACTGAAAGATATAGCCTGTTTATAAACCTGTTATGGATTTAACTTTATGAAACAAGCTCCCCACCTTCCCTACCCAACATACTGGATAGAGGCCAACAGTCTAACCACTTACTGTTTCTAGTCTAGTAAAATTTAAGAAATAAATCAGCAAAGATTTTGATTTGAGTGTGTGGTACAAAGAATGCCCAGTGTTCATACAGTGCCCAATTTATAAAGGAATCTGTAACAAGCTTGTAGTATTTGCCAGTTAGGTGCTGCTTACCGATAGGTTGACAGTTCCCAGCTGCAATCAGTTATGCTTCCATTATTTCTGTTGTTTAAACATGCCTAGGAATACCCGTTCAGAGGATTTCACAAAATGCATCTAAGTTTCAAAACAAAGTAAAGACCATGTGAGAAGAAAGACATCCAAATGCATTCTGAATGGGGAGATTTTTTTCTGAGAGTAATTATAATCTCTTTGTCACCCCCTCCCTCCCTGACTCCACCCCACACACCCAGCATTTATAGAATCACACCCACAACACATAGTGTTTGATTTAATGCAGGGTTGCACTTCAGTCAAGAGACTGCTGAGGTCACGTCACAGAAATGGCTACAGTGCTTCTTGGCCCCATTATAGCCTTGATCATTCAGGGCTTTGTTTTGGTTAATTGAATAGACTCCTGCTGGGGGGAGCTCCTACATATTTGGGACTGTATGTCACTGAAAGAGTTTTGAGACTAGCAGGTAGTGACCTGGGGCTTAGGGAAGGAGGTGAGTTCTGCATTAGACAAGGGAAAAGAAAAAAAAAAAAAGTTGCTCTGAAACCATGACAGGACAAAGGAAAAAGAAGCAAATAGTTTTTGAATAGAAAATTAATCATTGAAAAGAGACTGGCTATTGTGAGGCACTCATAAAATTAGAGGGAGCATTTAACTTGAAATATATGAGAAAAAGCACTATAGAAACTCCCACAGAGGCCTGTAATGGAAAATACATTTGGCCATCTCATTATAAGAACATCCCTGGGAGCCAGGTGTTATGAGCATTAGTAAGAAGGTGGTCTTATAAAAAATTTGATTATAATCAAGCTTAATGTATTTGAGGCTTAATAAAAGTATTGTATGGATGTAGTGAGTATCATGGCATAATAGAGACTTCTTAGTATTGGATTGCTCATAAGTATTGTATTTCATAACGTTGATCTGTGGAGGTCTTTGCTTCCTGATGGGAAAATAGGAACTTGTATTGGTAAAGAGAAGATCACAGAATTGTAGCCCGGCCCCTATTAACCCCAGAAAATACAATGCAGCATATATCTTATCATCTTAATCTCCCAAATATTTTTCCAGTTAATATTATAATACAATATTGTATATAACAAACGGATGTCTCCCCTAGGTCACTGTTTGTAATTTAGTAAATTGTAGGTGTCCAACTGGAGAGCCTAGAGCTGCTGGTGAAGAATGAATGCTTGAGATGCCTCATTAATTCCATGTAGGTAAGAGGCTGGTGGGCTTAAAGGATTTGGTGGTAGCCCCATAGAGAACCACCAAATGTAATTCAGATAGCGTGGAAGCAACTCTTTTTTTCCTATTATTTTTTTCCTACTCCACGCTGTGAAACCTCACTGATCATTATTTTTTAGGCACTTTATGTGTCACAACAGCAACAGAAAGGCTGAAATATGCATGGAAATAGGAGTTTCAATTAAACTCAAATCATGTATTTGTTAAAAGAGCTGGGTTTTAGTTTTTATACAGCTTCCTTGGGCACAGGGCTCTTCACATGGATTGCAATTTGACTTTGCTGCTTTATAATCTAAGGGTGTTGTGCTATAATATGAACAATTTATTGAGGCAAAAATGTAGAAAAGTAAGTATTCCAGGTTTTACATTGAGAATTATGAGCAAAAATAGTAAATTGACACCTCAGTATAACAGGAAAGCTTGTTAGATTATGTCTTTTATATTTATATTGTCTTTGTACATTTTGTACTCTTTTAATATTGCTGACCCCTCATTAGGCAAAGTCATTTTCCTCTTGGTTTTGGTGGCTGCCTTCAAGCATATCTCTAGAAATGGAACACTTTTTACTTTTACTGTCATAAATATATTTTAAGCAGATAATGCATCTTTTAATATTTACCCTTGTCAAGTAATAAAGATCAATTTTGATGATTACAAATTTATTGCAATGACTTACCAGTTTAGTTCACTGAATTTGTTGTGTTACATTATTTGCTTGCTGCAAATTAGATTATAGGCAGCTACCACACTTGGAGTGATTTATTTTTGATACTTTGTAATTTAACTGAAGAGCTCAACACCTATTATTTGAACACTTTAATTTATGAGGCTGATTAAATATATGTTTCTAATTTATCACAATTATTAACAATGTTTTAGCTGAATCTTTTCATAAGAGAAATGGGAACTCTTTCTAAATAGTTGAAGGAAGGAAAGTCATTTGGAAGCCTTGCTATTCTTCCCGGCATTCACTTTGTGAGGGAGATCCAATTCCTGTAACATACTCTGTACCTGTTTGTGGGAACTGACATAGCAGGTTCCTGGGGGTTGTATATCCCTTGGGGAAAATTCCCAGAGGTATAAACACTTTTGAATTACTGACATGTGGAGCACAGATCTTCATAGCTTTGAAAGACACTACCCAAGTTTATAAAAGCTTGCTCTCTGACCCCAGGTCAGAAAATTGGGTGGTCTGTAATTTTACTGGATTCATCCATCCTTGAGTGATGAAATGCTAACCTATCTCTTGATTTTTTTTTTTAACTGCTGTCATTTCATTGTATTTCACCAAAGTCCCTAGGCTATTTTTTTCCACATCTTTTTTCTGTTAAATTAGTAACTCATTAGGAAGGCAGGGGATACAGGTCATAGTGTGGTGATTATGCTTTAGAACCTGCCCACCCCACATGCCTTTTCTCCCCAGCTATGTCTCTAGTGAGGCGATAAGTGAGTTCAACTTAAATACAAGTATTACATGTTCTTAAATATTTATCTCTATCACTTAGTACATATGGACATGAGGGTGAAGTTCTGTCTCCTTCCTACTGCTCCCCTCTCCTTGAATATTTTAATTGATGCTCTTTTCCTTTCAGCTACTGGATTTGAGGCATTATTCTATAGATGTTACTAATAGTTGTTTTTGAGACTATAGAAAAAATAAGCAGGGAAAATCCTGCTGTGCCATAGAAATCCATGTTAATTACAATCAAGGTATACATTAAGTAATTTATCGTCTACCATTAATACCCTTTCCAGGCTTAGTAATTTGTTGTCCTGCCATCACTTTAAAGGCTTTACACAGATTATTTTCTGAATAATGGGGATAATATCCCATACATCATTCTGATTTACTGAACTTGTACCATTACTCCACCTTTCTTTTCTGAACTTACCCGCTCCCCTAGTTTTCAGCCATCTAGAAGGGATGCTCTGTCATTAGTCTGACATCTCAAGAGATTCTCTCTTCTTTTTGCCGCTTACATGAACATATGTATACCTCTTAAAGTGTATGTAGGGCATTGTGTTGAAGAATATGTGTTTATAATGTGTCTGTGTGATTCACGGCCCTGTGTACAGGCTTTTAAGCAAAATTTTGGTTTACTATACTGTAGTAGTAATAACTCCTAATTTCCCCCTTTTGAATAAATTAAATATATATTAACTACTGGTAGTTCATTACTTCATTCTGCTGTCACTATTTTTTTTATTTAAAATGTTGTATCTCAGAGTAGTGAAAAGTAGAAGGGTAATGAAATATATTTGGATTCTTTTAACTTACAATGTTTAAATTATCATTTAAATGACTTTGTGGTGTTAGTAAAATTATTTTACCTCTCTAAGAAGAATTTAATAAATTGTATTCATTCACTTCTTATTCACTTGAGAAAAGTTTTCAATTCAGGTCTCTGAAGAGTTAATAGAATGGTTTTATTCATGTTTTATACTCAGAATCATTGTTTCTTCATCAAAAAATTACCTCAGATCTGAGAAAATTATGTAATATTTTTTGGACTTGGCTAAAGTGGTCTCACAGTTTTGCATTTTAAAGAGCCTTCCATATATATGGACTCAAGGTGAATAGGGTCCTCTTCTGTTTTGCTCTAGTTATTCCTCATGCTTAGAAAAATACATGCTACATATTGTTTGTTGAATTAATCATGCTTCTAATGCATTTTAACTTTGTATTTTTAGTGTGACTTAATTCATATTATATTTTTAATTGTGGACACTATGACAGATTAGTCCCAGATTTTGGAAATTATTCCTAGTAATTATTTTTTACGTATTTTTTAATTAAATTTAGTTATTTTCTTACATCATTGTTAATTTTTGGACAGTATTTGTTTCTCCCCTAGGTGTAGTCCCTGTAGTTCCTAGTTCCTCTACCACCAACTGCCCCCCCCATCCATCTAAACTAGTAGAATTTCTTATAGCACTTTTGATTGATAAACAGAAGACAACTTTAAAGCTCCTTATGGCATTATATCTGTAATAATATTTAGAAAAATATCAATGTGTTCATTTAGTGGTCTCTAATATAATTCAATTAAGGCATTATTCTCTCTCCCTATACTTCAGTAAATGAAACAATAGGAGAGCAGTTCAGTAACTTTAACAATTTGAGTAAATGATTAGGTATCTGGTCCCTGATCAGTCTACACATCTTCCTTAGGAGAGGAGATGGTGAGTTTCTTGAACTAACTGAAGAGGCCATATTTTAGTGCCTGTCATAGCCCCACAAGAGGCTTCCCAATATTATGTGTGTGCATGTGTTCACACACGTGTGTGAATTGTATAAAATAAAATGGCAGTTTCCTTAGCTGAACATATATATATATATATATATATATATATATATATATATATATATGCACACACACACATAGTGGCATACTAGAGGCACTTAGATCCTAGTTTTGTACATTCATCCAATTCAGGAATTAAATGAGACTATCAGCAGATTATATAATATCAAATTTTTTACCATTGAGAATCATGTGTCTGATGATGTAGGAAAAGTAAAAACTAAACTATGCTTTTCTCTTTTTCTATTTATCTAGACTTTTTTTCCTTTGTTGGTTTTTTGTTTGTTTAATCTGCCTTCACTGACTCCTTAAATGAAATGCCTTCCAAAAAAAAAAAAAAATAGAGGTTGAGTCTTTTTTTTTTTCAATTGGTGGGCCATAGCTAACATGACTGTAGTTGTCATTGTTGATTAGATTGTGTGTAAGATTGTGAACATTAAATGTCATTTTGCAAATAGAGCTATTGTATTTTATCATCTAAAATTACTCTAAAAATGACACGATCCAAAATCCGTGAAAGGTTATGAGAGACCAAATATAACAAGTTGTTAAGGCAGATGGACTGCTTTGGTTGAGAAGGCTATGTGCAAATTTAGATATATGATTTTAAGCAAATTAGAATATTTTTCTTAATTTAAAAACCTGATGCTATATATTAGAACATATAAATATAATTTGAATTACAAGTAGATTTATAGCTCAACTGTTCAACTACCTGCATATCACAATCTCTGATTTATCATATGAATCATGTCAGTTTTTATTGTTCATATCTTTTCAGGCATCTGGCAAGCTGAGATTGAGATTTGTTTTCACATATGTTGTGATAGAGAAGACTCAGGATGTGTAGTGGTTTAGCATCAGGCTGTATGCGCTTTAATTCTCACTTCCAGTGGCAAAACATTCTGTCATATTTTTAAAGTACTGGAATTCTTATTCTAATGTATGTTAAGTAGTTTTCTATTTCTATGCTTTCTGTATCTCTGTTATCATCTCTACCACACACCTTTACGATTTTGAAAAACAAAATTCTACAAATATAAGCATTAATTTTCATTTTCAACATGGTGTACATGTCTAATTAAATAGATGATTATGTGAATACACTCTTTATAGTAGGGTAATTGCTTCATTTATAATCCAGATGCATATTTAGGTAATTTTTAAGTATATCAATAGACTTATGTCATTTGCTTAGAACTACATTCTCATCTTTGCTCAGCTGTGATATGTTTTAGCAACCTTAAATTTTTTTCTTGGTTTGTTTATACATTTTATTTTGTGAAATGAGTACTTGTTTTCAGTATGCATGATTCTCACATACTTTGGGCCATAATTTGGTTATTATGCTTTGTCTTCTGTACTTTTTTCTTGTCCTGTCATACATATGCACACTTGTGAAAATACCATTTAAATGAACTGTATGGAAAATAACTGGTTTATTATAATTGGTCTTTGAAAATTTTGATAAATTGATGGCTGAAATATTGAAAACAGTCCTGTAAATCTTTTATGAGAAATATTTTTACTTGCGTAAGTTGAGTATTACTGACACATGATAAACATCTTGCTCTCAGTTTTCTTCCATCACATTGATTCTGCTTTTTTATTCCATTTCTTTGCCTTTGTAACCCCTTTGCTTCCTCCTCCTTTTCATTCTCACCCCTATGATTGTAATTAATGGCGAGGACTTAATTCATGTTTCCCCGCCCACACTTTGCTGACATCATAAATTATCTGGATACAAATGGACAATATTCATTAGCTGTGCACTTCACTGAAAGAGCCTTACGCGGGAGTGCTGCAGACTCCCATTTTTATTAAAAGTTAAAATGCTTCTGCTATCATGGGGGCTGGGGAATTAGCTATCATAGAGGATAGGACTACAGTACTAATAAATAAAAGCAATAACTATTGCTGTTGTTGAGTGACCTGAGAAAAGAACACTGCAGAGTTGTTTGTTGTTTCTTTCACTTATCAGCAGCACTGGCTTAAAAGCTTAAACCACTGTGGAGGCCTATAGAACTCTTGGTAAGTTTGAGAAACAACTGTCAAAAGAAAAGTTTTAGGCAAAGATTCTTTGAGTATTTTTGTGTGCCTGTGCTGTTTTGGAACTATGCATACATTTACCTAATGGAAGTGACAAATATCCTTGTCAGTCATAAGGCTCCCCTTTTTGTATCATCTTTAGTAACTAGGACTTTGGTGGTAGATGGTGAGGCATATAAACATATTGAGGTGTAAAGCTGTGTTCCTGAAATTACATAGTTTTATAAGCAAATGACAATTTGATAAATATTAAAATCATATTTTAATATTTAGTAGAAAAACATAAAGAGAGTTTTTGTACATGAGTAATAATCTTGGCAATTACTTTTGGAAATGCTTCCCTCAAATTGCTTACATTATTTTTGCTGGGATCTAATATTTGAAACAAGAACAAAACAAAGTACTGAAATGTGTGTAGGAAAATGCACTTTCTGGTTAATGGAGTGGATAAAAACTATGGTAGTTTCATAAGTCTATCTTTTAGAGGTTTTTTTGTTTTATTTTGTTTTTTGTACAGCAATATAGAGTCTTGTGAGGAGTAAACCTAAGTTTATTGATACATGGTAATGAAATCATATTGATTATGACATTAATCATTGATGAAAAAGTATTCTAAAATGTGGTATATGATTGGGAATAATTTAAAGGGGCACTAATGATTTCAACTTAGGCAATTAGAAAATTTAAGCCTCAGAGTAATGACTTAGATATTGCACATTCCAAAAACTAAATGCACATTAAAAACTTAAAAACATGAGTCAGTAGGCCAGAAACCTTTTTTTTTTTTTTGTTAACAAGCTCTTATTAACTTTCAAGTGAAAATAAACAACTATTTTGGCAGTAGTAAAAATAAAGTATTTCCTGAGCTTAATTCATCTCAGGGTAATTATATGTAAAAATGGTGCTTATATTGAAATTAAATGCTTTGGAACTTCAGATGTGTTTCTGTTGTGTATTGTGGTAAGTGTTATTTTTTAACATTTCCTAGAACAACCTGGCATTTCCAGGGACACACTAGACTTGCTTAGCTAATGGAACTGTTAGAAGGTATTCTGCTCTTCAGAAACCATTCTTTATGTAAAAATTGCATTGTTTAATACTTGCCCCCTAATGTTTTCTAGATATTCGGCTATCATCAACATGACATAAACTGTTACTAACATAGGATTTACACATTTAGCCCAGTTTTCCCCTCAAATATAATCTTAACAGTAATTGAATAAACAGCAACATTTTGAATTGTAATTAGCATTTTTAAAAACCAATTTATTTATTTATTTATACAAGCATTGGGTACAGGCAGAAGCACGGGAGGGTGAGAGAATTCACCAGAGCCAGAGCAGAGAGCAGAACAGGCAGACGGATGAAGTACACTGCTGAGGGGAGCAATGGGCTGCAAGAGAGGTCTGTGTGCCA
Organism: Talpa occidentalis; assembly: GCF_014898055.3. Taxonomy (NCBI): domain Eukaryota; kingdom Metazoa; phylum Chordata; class Mammalia; order Eulipotyphla; family Talpidae; genus Talpa; species Talpa occidentalis. The sequence continues at coordinate 53,334,619 of NW_023601653.1, forward strand.
TGTGGGACCCTGGCCCTGGCAGCCGGGGATCGAACTGGCACTATGGAGGCTGTGGGCAGCTTCGCAACCCAGCGCTCAACCGCTGCACCACCAGAAAGGCCCGTAATTAGCATTTTGAAGAAAATTAACTTGCTTTTATTCTTAAGTTTCATGGGAACCTTTAAGTTCAAGGGGAGAATATTGAGTTAATAGTACCTAATTCAAACAGAGATTAGCCAGTGGGATCAACCATAATATAATTATTGTCTAACACTAGAGGAGGTAAATAAAACTGGCACAATATTTCATTTTGAGAAAATTTGACTCTTTATTAAAAGAACTTGTGGTATGTGGTATCCTGAAAGATACTGAACTGGGAGTTAAGCTTCAGGCTCTGCCTTTATTATTAATTAGATTTATGATCATATAAGTAAATCATTTAATCACGATTTATAATTTCCAGTTGGTGAAATGGAGAGTTTGGTCTAGATCAAGCTCTTACTGAAATTGTAGTGAGCAAAACACTAATTTTCTTGGTCAAATATTTAAATAATGCTATATAATCCATAATTCACTAAAAGAGTTGGCAGTCTATTAGCACATGAGAAGATCTGAATCTTGTAGAATGGAAATGTAAATTTGTTTAATATTAATTAGAGTTAGATGACAATGCAATGCTTATGATATTTGTTTTAGTTTCAAGTAGCCAAACAATTTATGTACCATTTTATGTCCAATATATGTTTCAGTAAATTACTCCTGTGAAATTCTTATTTAAATGATAGCTAAAAATTCTTCCAGGTGTAAAATTCTGATTCTATGACATGAATAATGTCATGTACTTTTACTTCTTGCCTTACAAGGAGGTATTGGTATATTCTGAAGTTCAGCTTTATTGTTATTCCTTCCAGAAGATGATTCCCATGTGACCCTATCGCATGTCAGGAATAGCACAGCTTAGTTTAAGCTACCAAATTAAAGTATAAACAGTGGTAGATTTGGTATGACCTAACTCCTGGGACTTTGTTTAAAAAGTCAAATATTATGCATACATATTTTTTGCTTGTTCGATTTTTCAATGAGCTCTACCACTGCAGCTCAAGGGAGATTAAAGGAAAAAAAAAACCTACATAAACACAAAGCAAAAACCTGAGCTTGTGTGTAAAGCTACTGCACTGGAGCGAATGTGGTTTAATTCTTGGCACTGGCAGCTTGTTGGAGAATTACAATATGTTGGCATGAGTCTCTAGGTCTCATTGTTCCAGATGAGGGAGTCAGTCTTAAGAGTGTTTGGCACTGAAGGGAAAAAGGAGTGAGAGTTATAGGGGATGAACAGGCCCTAAAGAGGCAGGATGCCGTTGTAACAATGGCTGGCACAGTTGGGGAGGCCATTCACTGGTGGGGATTGCCATAGGCATTGATGTGAAGAAGCATATGTGAGCAAAAGATGTAAGGGTGAGAAGGGAAAAGCAAGCAAACATACCAAAAGGGTCCTGATGGCAAAAGAAAAAAAAATCCAAGGTGAGAGTCATATTAATATCAATGTGTTGACTGATGTTAGTTTTCATTTCTATCCAATTTATTTTATAACTTACTTCTTAACATTTTTAACATTTTATTGTTTTCTTATAAAACCTATACCTACCTCTTTTTCCCCTAAAGAGATAGATCTTTAAGCAAAGAGGAATGGTTTTATATTTTGTCTGTTCTGCTTTCTGGACAGGTGATTTTGGACAAAGCAGTTTTCTGAACCTTAGTTTTGCCATCTGCAAAATAGATATAATAAATTTTACCATCAAAAACGATATTACATCTGCTAACATTCTGTAAGCTGAAATGGTATGCAAGAAATAATTACTATTATAACTCACATTTATTTTAATATAGAAAGCCCTAGTTCTTATTTTGAAGGGAACCATGACACTTAAATGCTTGGGAGAAGTAACTCTCAGGAGAATCTTCTAAAGTGTTTAAATTAAAATAATGGCACATTTTAACATGAAAATAATGAATAATCCAGCATTCAAACATTTGGAAATATGCTCACAGTATAAAACATGCTCACAGTATAAAAATACAATTGTAATTGTTTTTAAAATACATCACATTTTAGAAGATATAATATTTAATAGAGAACTATCTCTTTTGCTCTGTAAGCCCTGAAGCAGCACTTAACATAATGGTGTCACATTTCACTTTACTCATAACTGCGTGTTTCTGAACAGGTATATTATAAATATTGGGATTTTGCCATTTAGTCTTCTACATCTCTAGTCATGAATTTTCTACGGGATCTTTGCCATTTTCAGAGAAGTTCACACTGATGATTGTGAGTTCATTTCTTACCACATTTTTACAAACTGTGAAGGGAAACTAATGGAAACAGTGGCAGTTGATAGAATACTGGATATGGATTTGATGTGGAGGTGTTTGGGCAAAATGAGGTGCCCTTTGTCCCACAAGCTGCCTATGTCACAGTCTTGGTCAGAAGCTAGGTTGTTTGACCTAGAGCCCAACAGACCTACCCTATGAGTATTTTAAGTTTATCAGCTATCTCTGCTTTATGGTTTTCACTGAATTGTCTACAATTCTAAAGTGTAAAATCATATAGTGGGAGGCATGTATGTGTACTGGAAAGAACAAAAAAGCCTGTAAGTTGAATGTAGCTACGTTTCCTGAGATTTGGTTTCTTAAATGGTAAAACAGATGCACCAATGCAGAAAATTTCTATGAGAAGTTGGAGGTGTCACATATAAGGGAACTGCTATACCGCTTAGCACATAACCTGCTAATAGTAGCTATCATCATTTTGTTATTGACGAGAGTTTGGAATTTGTAGGGAGAAAAAACTTAATTCATGACTCAGCTCTGCCCATTACATTTTGTGAAACCCCAGACAAGTTCTTTTCTTCTTTTTAAAAAATAAACTCTAATATAGCTCTTGTAACACAATCTATGTCATCAGGTGTTTGCTATGATTGTTGAGAGAACACAGGTAAAAAAGCATTTTGTATAGTTCCTGGCCCCTAAGCTCTTCAATAAATGTTTATTGAATCTGAATTTAAAGTATATCCCTCATCCAAATTGCATGTGTTATTATCCTTATTCATCCTCAGGCACGACAGTCCTGAGTTAGCCTTATTTCTGATTTGACATTTTCCAAATTATTACAAGAAGTTCTTCATTTTTCTGTAGCATGTCTTCAGAGTTTGGTGCTTAAAAAAAAGTGGCTCTGTAGACAAGCTTTATATCTTTATGCAAGTTAATGAAGAGGACAAGAATGTTCTGCAGGTTTCAGAAATCTGGCTGCTGTTTCTTTAACTCTGCAACTTAGACAGAAGACTTCTGTTTCTTTATAAGCACACTACAGTGAATATTTTGTCTAGCTGCAGGGGAAAAGCTTTGTCATGGACTTTGCAGACAATAGCCTTAAAAGTAAAATGGTCTGCTTTTGGTGCCGAGGTTCAGGGCCTATTGTTAGTGCACAATGGATTTCTACTGCTGCATTCCTGCTTTGCAAAGGTTTGTTAGCTTTTAATGACAGACAGTGCTCTATTGCAAATACCTTCTTGGCTGTGCCCTGTTTACATGCTACTCAAGAATTTTTGTGGAGTGCTGGAAAAAAGAAACAGTGGTGTTTGTTTGACCTACTCTGATAAGATTTAGAAAATTTCACTCACCAAGCATTTAGTGGGAATGTGGCAACTGGGAATCCTGGCAGTATTTTAAAGTTACTTTTAAAGCCTCGAAGAAAAGAAATATTGATTACAGTAGGAAGATATTAAATTGATTTTATTACTCATATAATTTTCATTACCATTTCCAAAACAATATGGTTTAGAAGTAGGGGTATTTTAAGAAAAAAGTCCTTGAAAAATCTTTCCCCTTAAACCTGAAAAATGGAGATAGATTTTGTTATAAAGGAAAAAAATACATTTCACACATACCATAGTAAATCTACACACAGTTGTAGCATGTAAGTGTGTGAGTATACATATGTGTATATATGCATGTGCATTATGTGTATACATATATATACACATATGTATGTAAATATATATGCACTTCACATGTGGACAGAAGTCCTAATCATTTATCGCTTTCACCATTTCATTTTCCACAAGTTTTGATATCTGAAGCAGAAGCATTCCATACTGTCACTGTTTTGCCAAGGAAAATTTCACCTCTGCTTTGTTGAAAAGCCCACACAGGCCCTGATAGCTGATTTCTGTAAGATAGGGGTCTGAGGAAAGCGCCTGGCATCAGCCAGAGATGATAAAGATGCCTTAAAATGCATTTTACAGTGGGGAAAATGAACCAATTCCTAATAATCTTATAGTCCCTAGGCCAGACGGTCCCTTTGATAAGTTAACATGTACTCCCTTTATGCTCCTAGTAGGGGGTAAGCAAATGTCTGAACAAACACAAATACACATAAACACCAATGTGGAGAATGGCAGTGTATGTCTTAGATCCAGATAATAAGTGTGGGCATTGTTATTTAGATGGGGCATACTGGGACACTTATCTTTTAGTACACTCCATTTTCTAACTGAATGCAGTGCTAATCGTGGGTTTGAAAGCCATTGTAATTGTGTACCCATCTAAATGCTGACAAGAATATACAATTGCATTGTTTAGAGCTGAGTTTAATGTTTGGGAGTTTTATTAGCATTTATATTTACTTATACATGAAAATTCAACACAAAAGGCAAGGTCAGAAACCGTGAGATACATAGAAACAAATGTCAGAGTATAAAATGAGCCTTGGTCTCTAAAATCTGTGTACCCTGTCCCAATAAAGGGCATTTTAAAAGAGCATGATGCAAATCTGAAATAAACAAATAATAGGTTTTCATTATAGGTATTACTTGCTTCTCTAGATTTTGCAATCTTTGTAAAGCTTCCTTTATACCTACTTTTTTTTTTTTTTTTTTAATGTTCTCGGTACTGGCAAATCTTTCCACAGTGTGCTTACCACCACACGATGTTAAACACATATTATAAAGTGGATGTAATTGTAAACACACAGAGGGATATAATTACATGTAGCAGATTTAAGAGCTAATTCTTTGCCTTTTTTTTTACTCTGCATTTTATCAACATAATTATTTTTTGACTGCAGACTAACACCCTGAAATTGACAAGCATCCATTATAGCAGGAATTTGTTCACCAAATTGAAAAACAATGAACTGCAGGTTTATGTGTACCCATTGTCATAAAGAATCAGTACGGCTTTGTTCCGCAAGAGGAAAAAGCTAATGATTTTGAAACAGCAGGTGACAAAACACATTCTTTTTTCCTCCCCTGTTATCAGTTTGTTGATGAAGTCATTATGAACTGGGGCTGGGTTAGGAATGGCCTTATTTTTAGCAGATAGACTTTTAATGAGCTCCATTGTAAAGATAGTCATGTTGATTTGCTTACATTTTTTTTCTTTACTTAGAAACCCCCAGTATTGAAAAGCTACTCTCAAAGGACTGGAAAGACAAGCTTCTTGCAATGGGATCAGGGAACTTTGGTGAAATAAAAGGTAATATGTTTATAATTATATTGATCAAAATTGTAACTAAATGAAGTTGATTTCCAGGAATGTTAGTGATGATAGAGCACTTCTTCTCCAACCTACTCAGCCCCTTGCCTTCTCTGAATTAGGGGTGTCTTCTATCTAGCTTGAAAGTGGATGAATCAGGGTTCGGAGTTGCTCTTTCTGTGCCTTATAGAATAAACAGCATGCTGTTGTGACTGAATAGCCCCACTGAGTCTTTAACAGCCTTTGGTTTTCATCACTTTTTAGAAAAAGTATATATAATTTACTTTATAAATAGGATGCATTTATAGCAATACGCAGTTCTGTTCTGCGCATTTCAAGAAGGTTTCATACACTTTCTATATAGGATGTATGAATGTACCTATTCTACATTTAAAACTAGAAATGATGAATGGAGAAGACTTAATGAAAGATTGTTTTGTGCTATAAGAACGACATTTTGCAGTTGGTTTTGAGTCAGCAATTACATATAATTTAGAAAAATGCTATATGGACTTCAGAAGATACTGAAGTCTTAGTAAACTGATTAATAAAGAGGGGGAAGAGATTTGATTTTCCATGAAAAGGTAGAATCAAATAATCTATTCAGTTAACTTACAAATGTGTTTTCTCAGTGCATAGGAGACAATCTACGATTTTTTATTTATTGCTAATAGAATACTATGGATACTGAGTTCTTTAGGATTAATTTTCTGAGAAAAATACTTATCAATATTATATATCTAGTTATATGTTGCTCACCAGATTTATATTAATATACACGTAGAAATGTGTGTATCAATCACGTGTTTGTGTGTGTGCCCCTAAGAGAAACAATTGTCTCTCTCAAGGCACTACTACTGTCGCCCAGTATCTTAAGAAAACAAAACGTAGATCAGTCTTCTCAACTGTCTGACCCCTGAGATTTACACTAAGATTTCCATATTTAGAAACTCCAGAAAATGTCTGACTGCACATTTCACTTTTCATCCACATATTTGTAGTTTACATATATCCTGGCTATGGTTAGGTGTGAATGGGTGATGAGAGAATGAATGGGTGTTAATCAACCTAATTCAGTAACCGAAATCTAGAGTGGAATCATATTCAAGTAAACAACAGTGAATATGCCTTAGGGAGCTTCAAGACAAAGTTCAAAGAGAATAGAGTAGTTGTGGGCAGCAGACCCTTCATATTATTTTGTTGAATTTTAACCCCTTGTCCCCTGAGATATAAAATGTACTCTCTAAGTTTCTTTATTCTCCCCTGAGCGAGGTAATAACAGAGTTGAGCAGAGAAGACCTCCTGTTCCCCACCTGTGATCTCATTCCATTGGAGAACACACGTTTCCCCTCCCTCGTTTTCCTCACAAGTCCAACATAAAAGCAGCAGCAGCAGCAGTGAGGATAAGCTTAGAGAAAGGAGGCTCTGCTGTCTGTTCAGGCTTGCCTGTGGGGTTAGTTCAGGAAGCTCAGTACAGTCACAAAAGAAGGTTCTGTCTTTAATTTGGAGTTTTTTAAGCTTCACATTCAGAGCACAAGTTTGGTTATTGTCCTCTGGTTCTGTTCAAAAGCTGTTTTCTGATGCACTTTCAAAGCAACTGTAGCTCTCTCTTCTGTTGGGGGCATGGTTATTAGGTGCTCCGATCGGGCTTGGCAGTAAACTGGGAAATGAGCGTTGGGTTACTTTTCCTACTGACTGCCCATGACAGTTGCAATTACTATCCATTGTTCACAGGTGGCTAGAAAGTGGAGCGCAGACAATAGTGTGGTGCCCTTTGGGGGGTAAATGAATTTGACTTAATGATTCTTGGGGGGGGTCACACACTGAGCCCAGGAATGTCGTTCTCATGCCACCTCTGGAGTTAGACAAGAACAATGACTTACCTGTTTGGCAGCTGTTTTATTTATGAGGCAAATAAAGGTCTAAGTCTCATGTAAGTGTACCCTGGTTTTGTTTGGGAAGGGAAGGAAAATGTGTTTTTTTTTTAATAATCTGAAAATATGAACTTAATTACTGGATGATTTGTTAATGATAACTTAGAATAATGTATTTGAATAGAACCTTTACATTTATTAGTATGTTTACAGCCATTGTTTTATTCAGACAATCTTGTGAATTGAAACTTTTCTTTCATTTATACTGGTTCTTTTTTATTCAACTTTTAATCAGTTTAGTAAATGTGTGTGTGTGTGTGTGCCCTATTCTAAAATATCTAAGATTATAGCCAGACGAAGACTCAGCTCATTTTCTAAGTACCGGCTTTACATTACCATGAGTGAATTATTTTCAGGCCATTTATATATATATATATTTCAGGCCAAGTTCAATAAGTGTTTCTTGGTATTTAAAAGTAACAATGATAAAATAAGAGGAATAAATAGCATTTTGTTTGGATACTTTATCAATAAAAAGTTGTTATACTCACTGAAAGTCAATTTCATTTTTCAAGAAACAAGTGAGTTAGTAAAGGTCAGCACTTCTAAGAGCATAAAATTATTTTTCATGTTAGATTATTTTACCTGTAAGGATATATACCATTTTATGGTCTGGTACTTTGGAATGTGAAGTAATTAGATTTTAAAGTTATATTAGTAACAATCCTCTTAAAAACTCACAGAAAGGACCCCAGTTTCAGTTTTGCAGAGCAAAAGAGTTTGACTAAAAAAAAACCTCTGCCAACAACAAGCAGTCAATATATGGCATAAACTGATTAGCTGCCTGAAAGATTTATTTCTTCTTTTCTAATCAGCCATGTAGTATAACTGGTCAGTTTACAGAGTTTTTTGCCCTCATCCAGGGCAGGAGCACTGAGTAACGGGTTATGAAAGGTGAAGAAATTCCTTTCATAGCCTCTTAGTCATTGAGAAGTGGAAAAAGCAGCGCCTGCACTCCAGTTGGCAGCCAGCATCGTCACACATTGTTTCAGCTAGCATGCAGTCCCACCATGCTGAAGGTCATTGCGTTGGCACTTCACCTGAGGGCCTTGTCTGGGGATCCAAGGTGGCTTTGACTCATGTAAACAGCTCATTCATTTTCCATCAAAGTGATTGCAAAATTTATATTTGACTGACAATATTTGTAGAATTATAACACAAAGATCTGCTGCAAAAGCCAAGTATTTCTATCTTGGTGAGGTTTATAAAAGTGGAACATTGAAAGGTTTTCTCACTAGGTCACTCAGAAAAGTCTAGATCAGTTTCTCTACCTGTTTCATTTGAAGAATTCTTTAGTGTCTGGTTTCTTTGCCATCAGTGTCCCTAGTCATCCCTTCTCACTTAGGTAAGAATGCATTAATTTAGACCTGCAAAGTGTCATATCTGTTATTAAGGAAAATGTCAGCTGCATTTGGTGTAATAAAAAAATCTCTTTTGAAAGCTGTAATTTTGTTCTTTCTAGAAGATGGTACATAAAGGCAAACACCAAACAAGTCTAGAATGCCAATAATGGATTCAAGGGAGTAATGCATTTAGCAGTACTATAACCTTTCAGAACTCATGCATTAAAAACCTGCTATGCAGATTCAACACGTGGATTAAAGTAGATGATCTCTTAGGTGCCATACACTTTTGAGAGAAAAGATATATTTGGATTCAATATGTGCCTTGGAAAGAGATAATTCTGTTTAAATAACACCAGACAATTTGAAAACAAGCAGGCTGGGGATAATAATCAGATCCTGGGTGATAAATCTAGTAAGGGGTCCTTAGAGTTCTCTTAATTTAAAATATGAAAATTTAAGTCCCAATGTTTAAATATATAAGGATTTGTATCATCTTGAAAATTATTTTAAAATCATTCCTTTAAAATCCAATAGCTATTTAAGAATCATGTGGTTTTCTAATTGTAACCTTGTGACTATTTCATTTGGTATGTTAACCTACAAATTTTCTGTACATTTTATCTAAGAGGATAAAACTGTTGAATCTGGAATTTGTTCAGTACAAGAGTTATCCACAAGGATGGTACGTAACATACACCTACATCTAAGTAAATAAATGCTTATTAAACTTTTAACTACTACGCTGATTAGTAGTAGTCCTCGTGTAGTTGCTTTTGAGTACTACTTTCACTTTTTGTAGAAACTACTTCATAGGAACTGGCGAAAGATTGCTGATACACAGACTATTAGTTTTTAAAATAAGTTTGGCAGTGTTTATGAAAGCAGAGTTTGACTTTATGTTTTCTACAAAGCAGTGACTTGCTGTGTCTCGGGATGCCAGTGAAGTGAAGTGATAGGAAGAAAATGATGAGCCCTGGGTCTCATTGCTTTGTAAAGCATTGACCCAGCTCACCAGTTAGGTATCTGACATAATTTTGAAGACAAGTACTTAATAACATATCTTTTAAATAGAGAATCTTATATTTTTAATCTGGGTTTTATATTTAAAAATAAAAGTATGCTCTTTCTCTCTCTCTCTCTCTCTCTCTCTCTATATATATATATATATATATATAAAGAATACATTCATATAAAAAGTATTTCTGTTCATTTGTGCAAGGGATATGAAGATCCTAAAATTAAAATAATGATAAAAACTTATTTTTTCATGTAGATGCAGGCTTACACTGCATTGATTATGGGAAGATGGAATTAACTCAACACTGTTTCCTGTTTTACACTCACATTTCTCTTACTAGGGGAAGCATGGTATAGTCAAAATGATTTTGTGTCATATCGTCCTGATTCTTCCAAGGACTTGTAAGAATCCAGTTATCTCTTAATTTACTTACTCATCTGCTCATTTAAAACCAGTTGCAGATTACTGTTTATTATATACCCATTTAAGTAAGGCACTTTGTAAATATCTTCACTACAAAAGGATTTTGAAATATTCATTTTATTACTATTTACATAGGAAGAAATTGAGTCTTCCTTGTGGACATCTGAACTTACTATTGGTCCTAGGTCCAAAAGCAAGGGAGTGTTTAGTGAATGAATGATAAATAAAATAACCCATGTTTTAAGATGTGTATTTCTGACTAGATTCTAGTCTATAAATGCAGTAAATTTAATGTGATACTTCTAAAAACTTTTTTTACACTCTAATTACAAGTGAAATGAATAATCTTTGGAAAACATTTATAAAATATAATCTGCACTAAATGGTAAAAGTTTGCAGTAAAAATAGTGTAGAATCATACTTTAAGATAAGTTAGCAAAAGTTTGACCATTGAATTCCTGCAGAAATTATATAGCATGCATCTTATTCATAAAGTCCCAAAACAAAACATCTAGCCAGGAGGTGTAACACAGGTGAAGACCAAAGTCAGTTCCAAATGCTCTCTAATGCAGCTGCCTTTGCACGGAAAGCTTTCTATAGATCTATTTAAATCCAGACATCTCCCTTTAAAAAGATGCTGAAGGGCCTTCCTGGTGGTACAGGCAGTTGAGCGCCACACTGTGAAGCTATCCGCAACCTCTGCAGTGCTGGTTCGATCCCGGCCAGCCGGCAAGAATCCTACATGGTGCAGCAGACATCTCCTGTCTCGCCCACTGCTCCTCTCAGCAGTGTATTTCATCAGTCTGCCTGTTCTGTTCCCCACTCTGTCTCTGGTGAATCCTCTCACCCTCCCGCGCATCTGGCCTGTACCCTGGTTCTTGCATAAATAAATAAAAATCTTTAAAAAAAAATAAGATTCTGAAGCAAAAAAGAACAATACTATTTTTTTCAAAATACATTGTAGAATGCTAGAAGGTAAGAATATTTAGTGTTGTATAGAGTAGAATATGAATTTATACTGTCATGTGATAAATGATAGTATTCATTACATAATTTGAATTTACTCCAACTTTTGAGAGTCTCTATTTCCATAAAGCACACATAGCTAAATTTTATCAAAGTTTGATTAAATTTGCTCTTAATAAAAAAGACCAATTCAGGGATGTTTGTAAGTTGTATAACATAACAAATACTCCTTTAATATCATTCATCCCTTTTGATAAGGGAGCCTGCTTTTTCTCTAGTTGGCTAAGACTAACACTGAAAGAAGCTTCAGTTGTAAATTTAGACTAAATTAAGTTAGTTTCTATTCATTGTATTTTATAGTTAATTCCACAAATTCTGCTGTGTTACCATGTGCCATGTTCTGAGGATATAATTGCATCAAATTTGTGCCCTTCTAGAGCTTTCAGTCAAGTAGAGACCCTTTCATTAGGCAACATTTTTAAAGGCAGCACTACAAATAATATTTAAGTCCTTCAAATGGAATGCCAGTTAAAAGCAACAACCTTCCATAAGAAAATTAAGCCAAATAAAGTCCTAGCCTTTATAACACTAATAGTTTAAGAAACACCAATAAAAAAAGTTTAAAGAAATTATAATAGTGACAATATCCATGTAGAAAATTTTCTATAGTGGGAAGAAAACATTAAAATGACCTACAATCCTAACACCTAGAAATAGTATACACAAATGATTCATTTCTGTTCAACTTTTTCACCTGGATTTATATTATGAACAAATTCCTATGTCATTAAATATCCTTAAAAGTAGTTTTTCATGAATGCAATCTATCACATGAATATCCCATAATTATTTGATTATTCCCATTTGACATTTTTATTTATAAGCACACTTATCTTCATTTCTTACAGTTTCCTTGGCTGGATATTTAGAAGTGAAATTACTACTTGAAAGTTGTAACGATGGCAGGATGTGATTTGTGTAACTTTTCCTAGAGTGGATTCCTAAAAATATGGTAGCAAAAGTTAAAGTTACTCTACCACTAATGATTGTGTGAAGATGCATATTAAACCATCATTTGAATATTTTCATTGGAAGATATTCCCAGTACATATTTAGATTATGTAATATTGGGATTCTAATTACAGCACTCAAATAATTATTATTCTGAAGTCATCATAAATTATTAGCAACACTTATTGAATATGGCTAGGTATTGGTAATGACAAGGTTTATAATGCATGGGTCTTGCCCCGTACACAGAATTTCTTTTCTAGATGTTTGTTCTCTAGCTTCTGTAAAGTATACAAAAAACATTATTTCCTTTCTAAATGGGCACATGCAAATTATCTAACTATAGCTACTACTTCCTAAAAAAGCACATGGTATTTCAGCATAAATTGGTAGGGAGCAGTGCAGTGGGATAGGGTAGGGTGACTGGGTTATAACAGATCTTTCTACCTAATTACATATACAGGTGGCAAATGCATTATTAAAATACTGTTTAGTGTCTTATGTTTGAAGTGAAAATTGTAATTAAAAAGTATGTTCTTTCCTACTAGTACTGCTTTACCATAGGGGTCTTGTCTTTCTGGTGATTTTTAAAAGAACAATTAAAAGTGATCTTGTTTCTGTTTCAGTGAACTGCTCACATTTCAGTGTACAATATAAGTATTTTAACCTGTCTAAAACATTCACTGGTATTCTAAATATCTTAGTTATGCTATTTATATTAAATGACTGCCCTTATTTCTTCCCCCCCAAATTGAATTTAACTATAATACTGGGTGGTCATCATGTGATCTCTTAGTTTTATAAGCACATTTCATTATATTTTTATATAACCATATAGTTTATATTCTCAAAGTTGAATATTTTCTCTGGTAGCTACATTTTATTTCTGAAGCAAGCCTCTGAGTGGCATATGAGAAAACAGCCGAATATTCAATGGATTACAGTTTGCCCCCTCCCGTTAAAGTAGGATTCCTTAGTTCTGATTCATCAAGATCCTTTATTTAAGAAAAGGAAAATCATATAGCTGATAATACCTTGATCTCTCTTCTTAATTATGATTGTTAAATTTCCAGGTTTTCATCTTGCCTCTTTAATTTGAGGAAAAACTGCTTTAGGCCAGGAACTATGTTTTAGACTTTTTATTTTGTCAGGCCCCAGCATAGAGCATAAAAATAATCATTGCTCAAATGACAATTTTTGATTTACTTTTAAAATAAAAGGGGGGAGGGAGGAAAGCTATGGAATATTATCACAAATTTTAAAAAATCAGAATAATTGTTTATGCTGATTTTTGTAATGAGTACAAAGCCATCACTTTTATGACTGAGTGAAAATCTAAAATGTTCATGTTCATGTGTTGGACCTTAGATTTGAAGTAGTCCTTTATATAACAGGGCCATTCATTGAAAAATCACTCATCTCTTTTCTTCTGTCATGTGTGTGTTATATTGTGATGTTATTTCAGGGACTCCTGAAAGCCTAGCTGAGAAGGAGAGGCAGCTCATGGGTATGATCAATCAGCTGACCAGTCTTCGGGAGCAGCTGCTGGCTGCCCATGATGAGCAGAAGAAGCTGGCTGCATCTCAGATTGAGAAACAGCGCCAGCAAATGGAGCTGGCCAAGCAGCAGCAAGAACAGGTGAGTGATATATGGTCAGACCAGGCACACAATGATCTTACCACTCCCCTGCCCTAAAAACATAAATAAAAAGGCAAAGCACCAAGGCAAGCCAGCACAAATCTCTTAGGAAGCTTATCAGTTCCTTTAGTGGTAAATAATGTGGAAGTAATTAAAATCAAAGTGAAATTTTGAGAAATTATGAGAGAAATAACAAAAGGAACACTGGAGAGTGAAGAGAACATTTCCAGTCAGGGAACATTCAGAAAGATTTCATATAACAGGTGTTTGGTATGAGCTTTGAAGAATAGATAGGTTTCAGCAAGTGCCGTGAATTTCCGGTTATGGGGCAGGCTGTTTAGGTAGGAGGCGATGAATAGTTTTTCAAAATAAGGCATGAGAATCTAATCCAATTAGGATAATGACTCTGGAAAGAGAAGGAATAAAGAGGTGAAAGAGTAGTTATGCTTAGAATTTTTTTGAAAATGGAAAAGGCAAGGAAAGATACTGAGCCAGCACAGGTGAAGAAGAGGATAAATTGGGAACATAGGTGATTTCATTATGTTGAATCTGAACTGCTATTAGATTGTCCAACTGGAGATATCTACCGCAAACAGAAATATCAACCAACATTTTGGAGAGAGGACTGAGCTAAATTTCTTAGACTGTCCACAGTGTGATGGTAGTTTAAGCCATTGGAATAATAAGTTCCCTTCTTATGTTCAACAAATACTAATTAAGTGCTTCATATGTGACAGACACTGTGCTAACTGCTGAGGCTACCTCAATTAACAAGAAAGACAAAGTCCCTACCTCCAATGGAAAAAGTCAGATGGTTGACAAAGAAAAAAGGAATGAACAATGTGTAAAGGCAGGACTGGATACAGTGCAGGTTTCCTGATTCCATGCAGACCGGATAAAGGAGGAGTCAGAGTCCTTAGTGGTTTTTGCAGGTCTTTTATTGGGGTTCACCAGGCATATGGCAGACAGGGGTGCTGGGGGGCCGGGAGGCTGGCAGGCCTCCCAGCCCCCAACAAATCTTCACTCTATCTGGGCTCTCTGGTGATCTAGGCTTCTCTTTCGGCTTCTGCTTCGGCTTCTGCTGCTGCTTCTGGCGTCCCCGTGACGCCGCCCTTAAAAGCACAGTCTTAGCTCAGCTGAATCCCATCTACCTATGCCCACACCCTATTCCAGGTGCCCGCCATCAGGCATGCATTCAGGACAAGGATTCATCGTCTATCCTGATGGCGGGAGGGCAGAAAAGCCTGATATTTTCTTTACCCTACACAATGTAATTTCAGGCAGTGATAGGTGATGTGAAGAAATGTAAAAGGAGTAATTTGGTAAATATTGATTGTCATGGCAAATTGGTATTTCTTACATTGGCTGGTTGGATCTGCTAATTGAGCTCAGATCAAAATGACTTCCAAGAGAGCCATATGAATATAAGAGGAAGAAGCATTTTCTACAGAGGAAAGGCAGTTTTAGAGACCTGAAATTAGAGAAGTGGTGATATTGTAAGAAAATGGAAAGGACCTGAGAGGAGATCCTGGAAGATTCTGGAAAAGAGCTGGTAGAGAGAGGAAAGTGAACATACCCAGAAGCAAGAAGTCCCTAGACTTGACATTTTGATTCTTCTTGTTGTTGGCCTTTAAGAATCTGGCTTCTGTGGAGTTTTAGTACAGAAATCAAACAGTAGAATGGACAGATATTTCAAGGGAAAAATGGAGGCAACCCCTAAGGACTGTTACCTAAAGCACGTTGGCAGTACTGTGAAGCAAAATCAAGGGTATCATGGCTTGAGCCTACATACAAAGCTGGCTTGTCTTTTCTAGGTCTGACTTCCTTCATCATCACAAATTCTGCACTTAGTCCACACACTATTCTAAGTAGAGAAGGACCATGATTTAGTCCAGGGCATTTGCACACATAAATATTGTAAAACCTCAGCTGCCTTCAGAGTGTCAGCTAGCTGAGTTAAAAGAGGTGAAGAAATAATCAGATTATATTCAAAGGGACCCTGTTCTTTCAATTTTCTCTTCTCTACTCCGTGGTTCTTATCTGCTTAAAAGATGGTGTTTTTATTTTTTAATGAAATGCCTGACCATTTCCTGAAGCATTTATCTGACCTGTTATTGGAATAGGGTCCATGTTCCTCCTGCTTTGCCCCATCCATAAAAGAGTCCCAAGCACTTGCCTCTGATAGTCTGTACAACACCAGCCTTCCTTGTCCGTGACACTCAGTGCTTTAGAATCTGAATTCTAGAAAATCCTGGGAGTACTGAAACACAGCTCAGGGTACTTAGAAGTATTTCTTTGTAGAAAACACTTTGGTGAATCTGAGGGCACACTTGCCTGAAAAATCTTAGCGCTCACAAATGGAGAACAATTTTCCTTTTATTCTTTTGTATTCTGACTCATCCCCAAATATTATCAGAGGAATCTAAAATGTTTTGTTTTCTCTGACTTTCTTTCTGCTTGGGACTTTAGAAATCCTCTCGTTGGAGAGATGGCAGGCAAGGATGTCACCACCGCCTGAGAGGGTATCATCGGTCAGGTTTCTAGATCCCTTCTGCTCTCCTAGGTCCTCACTAGTGCACACAGTAGCCACTGTCATGGCTAAAAAGATCTTTTCATCAGGACACAGGAACTCTCTGGAGGACATTTAATACTTATTGTTTTACATTTAGGTTAGGCTTATCTTCTATTAAAACTTCCTTTTCTGACCTTCCTGGAAGCTTGCCCTACTCAGCACACTGGTGTTGCAGTTAGAACACTTATCAAGCCTAGAACCCTTCAAAATTGCTCACCAATAGCCTTTCCAGGACTCTAAGCTCCATTCCACATTCATCTACTTAGCAGATATGTATTGAGTATCATTTTGATGTAGGTTCTGTACCAGTCAGTAGGATACAATCAAAAATAGTTTGTGTATTAAATTCTAGTTGGGAAGAGATTAACAATGAATAAACAAGTAAAATAATGTGGATTATGGTGAAAAATAAAGCAGAAAATTAGGGACGTGGGTGCCAGGCTAAAAAAAAAAAAACTGTTCTTTTAAAATATATGCTGAGGGCCTCCCCGGTGGCGCAGAGGTTGAGCGCTGCACTGCAAATCTGTGCACAGCCTCTGCAGCACCAGTTCAATTCCCTGCCGGCCAGGGAGAACCCCACATGGTGCAGCAGACCTCTCCTGCCTCGCCCGCTGCTCCCCTCAGCAGTGTCTTCAGTCTGTCTGCCTGTTCTGCTCCCCGCTCTGGCTCTGGTGAATCCTCTAACCCTCTTGCACTTCTGACCTGTACCCCAGTTCTTGTATAAAAAATAAAAAAATAAAAAATAATAACATAAAATAGTACTGAGAGAAGACCTATTGACAGAATAACATCTGAACCAGAGACTCATCAGAGGTGAGGGAGTGAGAAGTGCGGTTATCTAGGAAAATTGTGTTCCAGATGAAGGGGAGAACAAGTGTACAGAAACAGGAGATAGAAACTTCCTCAAGCAGTGTGGCAAGATTGGCATGACAAAGGGAGGAGAGAGAGGAGAAAAAAATCTGAGAACACAGGAAAACCATATAGTGCCTTGTATTGTTGGAAAGATGAATAACATATTTTAAAAGGAAATTTCCTTTTAAAGGATACTGGTTTATCATAGGATATAGAGAGCAACGACTGCAGCAGAAAGAACAAGTAAGTAAGGTTATCTCACCAAACCACACACTGGACAACAGTGGCTTGGAACAAGAGGAAATTTGGGCAGGTACGATGTGGTCAGTTTCTCCGTACATTAAAGGATTTAAATGTTAGCTGAGATACAGATGACATGTAGGAAGAAGGAATAAGACTTGAGTAAATGAGATGCTCCTTTTCCTACACCTTCTTTCATACCTTTCTACAGAATTTTTTTTAAGATTTATTTATTTATGCATACAAGAGCTGGGGTACAGGCCAGAGATGTGGAGGGGTGAGAGGATTCACCAGAGACAGAGTGGGGAACAAACAGGTAGACCGACTGAAATACACTGCTGACGGGAGTAGTGGGCGAGACAGGCAGATAGTCTGCCTCGCCATGTGGGTTTCTCCCTGCCCGGCTGGGGATTGAACTCGTGCTGCAGAAGCTGCAGATTCTTTCATAGTGCTGTGCTTAACCCTTTGCACCAACAGAGAGGCCCACCTTTCTACAGAATTCTACAAAATTTTAAAAGTTTCCCTAAAATAAATTGAAAAGTTTAAAATAATCATAATTGTACCTGTATCCAATAGAAATAAGAATTCATGGTGCAGCCATGTAGACCCTACCCCACTGTGTAGGTTCTTTACTTTTATTCTTTGTCAGCAACTCTGTGTGTACCCATTTATTTATGAAGCCTTAGCTTTCTGATACAGAGGTTAGAGTTTACTTTTTGTGATGAAAATTATAGTGACTATAATACCATGAAAATAAAAATTAGATCATATTTATAAGAATTAGTTTCAGGAGATTAGAAGTCACATTCCCATAAGAAGGTCTCCTACCCACTATCCTGTAATGAAATGTTTAAAATTTTCTTCTCATATATTTATTCTTGCATTTTTCATCAGTATTCATTCTATACTCCTTTTGTATTAGGCATTGTACAAAGTGTTTGTGGTAAGCAAAGTTTATATATTACTTATCCTTGCTATATTTATGGATTTCTACCTAGGAGACTGAAGATGTTAATTAAAATAAAACTAAATATAAAATCATAGCATGTGGTGTAGTATTAAGTAGTTGTGGAGGATGTTGTGAGAGCAATAACCAGGTGGTGATTGTGATAGTCCCTGACTTAGAAGTGCTTCAGGTGATCACATTGATTTCTCAGTCCTGAGTTTAGTTTTGAACCTGTTGAGTTTGAAGTTCTTTTGAAAATGTTATTGGATAAATGGCTCTAAGCTTAAAGCAAAGATCTAGGGTAGACAGACAAATTTACAAGCAGTTGGTGAACATATGGTAGTAGGTATGGAGGGGAAAGAATGGAGTCTAACCTACACATGGAAGCCTAGACAGGACCATTGCAAATGACAGAGAAGGAGCACACCAGGGAAACATGATGTCATTAGAAGCCAAGGAAGAAAGTACAGGATCAAAAGAAATCACTTGAGTTTTGCATTCTAGTGAAAGGTTAACCAGTGAGGACTAAAAATCACTTCATGTTAAAAAAAAAAAAAAGGAATAATGGTGACTTGATTAAGAATCACATTAGCAAAGAAAGGGAGCAAGAACCAGAATGGAGTGTGTTGAGCTGACAGTTTAAGGGTTTGTAGGTGGTAGAAATGAGGATAGTCTTTACCAAAAAAAAAAAAAAAAAAAAAAAGGGAATATAAAATTTCACTAAGGAATACAGTAGCATTTGACAAGACAATGCTTCTTTGAACTCTTTGGCCACAACAGTCCCCTGTTCATGTAACACTCTGATAGCAAAGAGCTGAAAATGTCAGAGGCAGTTCTTTCTTAATAGGTTGCCTGCAATGGGAATCTCTGAAATTCTTTAACATTTCATACTCGATTAGATCACTGTTGTGTAGTTTCTTAGGATCCATTTTAGGATTCAAAGAAATACACATAATTACTCCGAAAGTTTAATTCCTTATCTGTCCCTACTTTAGGACAAATTTCTGGTGCTGTAGGGGCACAAGCACATCTAAATCATTGTCATGTCCTTGGAGAAATAGAATATTGGTGATTTCCCCTTGGAATTACA
The DNA here is from genome assembly GCF_014898055.3 of Talpa occidentalis. Lineage (NCBI taxonomy): Eukaryota > Metazoa > Chordata > Mammalia > Eulipotyphla > Talpidae > Talpa > Talpa occidentalis. Next base: position 53,354,169 of record NW_023601653.1, read on the forward strand.
ATATGCTTTTAAATTTTTTATGTGCTATTTCTCCACAGATTGCAAGACAACAGCAGCAGCTTCTGCAGCAACAACACAAGATAAATTTGCTTCAACAACAAATCCAGGTCAGAAATCATAATTTCATACTTACTTCCCATTAAAAATATATGTTTATTTTCTTTCTCATTCTTAGGTGACCTAACTGAAATCACTTTCCAGGTAAAATTTGCTTTCACCCTAATTCATGATGTGGCCTCCTGGGCCATGAGAATCTTGCAGATACTGGCTTGCTTTGACTTTCACCCTGTACATTGTCGTAGAGAACTATTAGAAGTAATTTCCTTTTCTTTAATGGTCAACATGTGCCTGTAAGTGTTCTTCATGGGGAAGGCAAGGGAACCCTAGCAGAAAGGTAGAGCAGGTTATCAGTTACAGAGCAGTGGCAGAGTGTGATAAAGGTGGAAGTTAGGGATAGTTATAATTTGCTGTTTACATCAAATTTCATCCATGGATATTGCCTAGAGAAACCAAATATGAGGAAGCTATAATCTCTATATCTTTGTATGTGGAAGTTCACAATGAGCAGAAGCAGCATGAAGGAGGAAAACAGCTGTATTGATAATGAAAAAAGTAATTTGCCAGGAAGAACAGGAATCTAATTCATGGAGCTATGACTTCAACCCTACGAAACATCATCCATCTGGAAACCACTGTTAACTTTGCAGTCAGCTTATCTGGGGAGAAATTCATCATTCTTTTTGAAATTATATCTTGAGAAGCCAATATGTTTTATTAAGTGTAAATATCATAAATGTCAGAAGCAAACATGTCAAAATTATTTCATTCATGCATTAATCATGGTTAGACTTCTTTGCTCACAGAGTTTATCCCATTTTATCTAATTGGGTCAGGTACAGTTAATTTCTTTACTCTGGAATGTGCAGCCCTGTCAGGGTTTACTTACTTTTGTTCTACCTGAGATTTGCTAGAGCTGGTCACAGCTTCAGTGAGATAGAGAATATCAGTAGTGAGATATTCCATCCAGGAATCTCTGGCTTCCTTAACTGTAATTGTGAGTAGCATGTGTAATGTGACATATTACCTACGTATTGATATTGTGAGTGTTGTTATTCATTGGTTAAAACTGTTCATTGGATTTTATGCAATAGGCTAAGTGTGCTAATTTATAGTTTTAGTTGATGGTACTAGGTTATCAACATTTAAAATTTTTAACTATTGAAAATATAAAGAATTAAAATTATTATCCCTACTTATCATTTTAAGTAAGAGGCAACTCTATAGTCAGCTATATAGACCCTTGCAAGTCACATTGTTTCACTGTCATTTGGTACAATGGTGCACAATTGGGTACCAGTAATCTTAAAATTTTATAATTTTTATGTGGTTGAGACAGTCTTTTGAAAAGCAGAATTGTAAAAATAGATCTAGACCTTTGTTTATAAGTATGTAAAAGGTTCAGTAAGCTGTGTTTTCTGACCCTTTAATGTTAGTCAACACTTTCAGTGCTGCTAGGGGAATTGTTCCACAATTAGGATCACTTTATTCAGAATGTGGATTTTAAGCTTTGTTATTATCACAAAATAAGAAATGGATTGATTTCTTGCTCCAGGGTATGAAGCTCTATAATTTATAAGTCAGAGTATTTTAAAAATATGTTCTGTAAAAAATGATCAGTCCTAGAGATCTTATGCCTGCAGAGTACAGAATACCATCAGTTACACCATGGTGCTAAAACAAGTGACTTGCCTAAGATCGCACAGCTAGTGATTAGTCTACTTTTCTGATTGAATATAAATTTTTTTGACAGAAAATTTTCTGTTTTTAGAAATTTTGCTGAGTTTGAGAATTTTAAAAGTTTAGAATTTCTGTTTCATCAAAATAATAAATGGCTAGTCTCCACTAGGTCACAAAATTAACAATCCAATTGTATTTTTTTCCTAAAGGAAAATATTTCCTAAAGAAATACTGTCATACTGATGGTAATTGGGGGAAACTGTAAGAGATGTTGAGGTAGTATATCTGTGTATTTGTTCTCTTTTTACTGTTAATACATATGAGTGATACTAAGTGAATCAAAACCCATCAAGCTTATTTTTAGAAAACATTGTAGAAAATAGGGACTGCTTCAGGTAAAAAGTAAGGACTGGTCAAGACTATCTGAAAGGAATTCATTTTCACAATGTCTAGTATGTTCACTAAGGTCATAAATCGAAGATATATTTTTAAAATGGTTGATTGGGGCAGTCTTACAAACACTTAATAGTTATGAAAGTCACAATATATTGTTATATATAAGTTATAAGTTTATATAAGTTATTCAGTTTATTGAGAAATTGTTTGAATAGTTACTGGAAGCACTGATCTAGAGGCATGTGCAGAAATAGAAGGTTAAAAACGTAGAACACGCCTTCTCTTCCCTTACATATAAAATCTTAGCAGATTTTATAGAATGTTTTCTTTGCCTTTCCTTTTTTCTACTTTCTCTTTTTCTTTAGCAACATAGAACAGGAGAAGAGGAATAAAAATCAAGCATGCTATATGAAAGGCAAATAAAATTTATATAAAAATGTATTTTTTAAAAAGTCTAGTCAGTGCATACCTAATGACATACACTCATGTAAGAATTTGCAGAGATTAGATTTTCTTTGGTACCTGAAATGTCTTATGTAATATTGATTGAATGTGAGCTGTAATTTTTTTCTCCTTAAATATGAAGTCTTAAGACTTTGTAGAAAAAAACATTATCAATTTATTCATATTGATTGCATCATTTAAGATATTTTGTGCCATTGTTGCTTTGGACTTCAAAGAACAATGTATTGTAGTTCCTACAGTGATGCAACAGTGGATTATACTGGGCTATAGTTAAGATCTACAATTAAGGGTACTTTTAGATCTTGGTTTAGTTATAAATATACATGGCATTAACTTTGACCAATGTTGGTAAAGGTAGCCATTCATAGATGGGTTAGATAGATCTGTTAGATGGTTCAGATTGACAGGGTGAGGGAGCAGGGCAAATTTCCGTACTTGGATGCTAAATAATAGGAAGATGATATTCCCCCAACAAGTTCTTTATTCTTGAAAGTGGAATTTATTTATTTATTTTTTAAAGATTCATTTATTTATGCATACAAGAACTGGGGTACAGGCCAGAGATGGGAGGGTTGAGAGGATTTACCAGAGACAAAATGGGGAACAGAACAGGCAGACTAACTGAAATACACTGCTGAGGGAGCAGTGGGCAAGACAAGAGAGGTCTACTGTACCATGTGGGTATCTCCCTGAATGGCCTGGGATGGAACTTATGCTGCAGAGGCTGCAGATAGCTTCATAGTGCTGTGCTTAACCCCTTGCACTACCAGGGAGGTCCGAAAGTGAGATTTATTTAAAAGAGAAATTAATTTACACATCTTTATTCCTTTTTAGTTGTATGAAAGAAATGTATGAGCAAGTTTATAGATGTGTCTATACACAAGCTGCACATATTCTTATAATCCAGGCCATTTAAAATTTCTTTTGGCCTGTTAATTCTTTCTCAACTCTAGATAGAAAGAGTTCTGGTAGATTTGATTCTGTAGTTTCTTATTCCAAAGAAAACGCCATGGGAACTTGCAAGTTAGTTTTATTTAATCACTTAGGATCAATTTTTATGAACTATTTTTATCTCTTTAAAACACAACATTAGCTCTAAAATTGCATGATTCTCATTTGATTGAAAACTCAATCTACACTACTTCCTTTAAGAGAATTTAGAGTTACAGTGTTCTGCCAAGTTTATTCACATAATTCATTAGGATTAAAGGAAGAATAAAGTTCTTTGTTACTCTTTGCAATATCATAAATCAGTTTATCCTACAAATAAAATAATGCCAGAAAAGCAGAAATTCTAGCTTCTCTCCAGAATGTGTGTATTTCTTAACACCAAGAAGTTTTAGCCACCTTTTTATACTAAACAGTAATCTTCTCCTTGATATCTTTATTTATTGTCCTTAAAATATAGATCTTTTTGTATTATTGTATCCAATTAATTTTTAATGCACATTAATACATAAGATGAAATTTACAATATTTTGGAGAAAAATAGCTTTCAGGGTTTTTCTGAGGGTAAATTTTGCTTTCTTTCTTTCTTTTTTTTTTGTGGGACCCTCGCTGGTGGCCAGGGATCGAACTGGCACTGCAGAGGCTGCGGCCAGCCTCGCAACCCAGTGCTCAACTGCTGCGCCACCAGGGGAGGCCCAACTTTTGCTTTCTTTTTACTTTGTTACATGTGCTACAATGCCCAACTTTTAGCAAATTTATTAAGTCCTTTTTTTATATTAAATCGTCCTATTTCTAATACTGATAGGTGGTTTTTGTTTCCAATAAGGATTACAAATCAGTGATTCTTCCTTATCCCATTCACCTCTACTCAACTTCTATTATAGCAGCAAATTGAATTTTCCTGGATGTCCAAGTTGCCTTTAGTCTTGGAACTTTGGATGGGACAAGGCTTCTATAGCTTTGGGGCATATGCAACTTGGGGGCATGTGTGGTTTAAGTTTCTTACCCTTTTCAATAAAACGTAATAGAATTTAAGTTTCTTATATTAGCATCTAATAAGGTCAATCCAGCAACATACTCTAGTTTAAAATCCAGTTAAGTTATTTTTAAACACAAATGTAAATATATTGTATGGCTTTTCAAATGCTAATTATAATGATTGACTGGGAGCAAAGTATCTGAACTTTCATAAGAGATTTCACAAATTTATTGCTTTCCCCTTTCTGATAAACTTTTCAACTATTGTTCATTGTGTTCTCTTGGGGTCAAAGAATTGGTATTTAATAATTCCCTGTCATTGTTTCTGATGCATAAGTGAAGCATGTATAGGACTTAGTAGTAGCTTTGGGTGACTGATTTTGTCTGGAGTTAAGGGAAGAGCAAAGGACAAATTCTTGTATTCTTAGTCAGGAAATGTACATTGCACAATGTGTAGAAAAGAACTGGGCTGTCAAATTGGCATAGGATTCTATTTAACTGAATGAAATGCAATTTTAATGATATTAAGTATTTTTGTTAAGATAGAGTGCAGGTTCTCTAGAATTAGACATACCCATCTCTACATCTTCACACCTCACCTACTGTGTGATCTTGGAAAAACTGCTTAATCCCTTGGAGGGATAAATCGCGCATTCCTACCTATTAAATGAACTTATTACACCTAAGACACACCTGGTTAGTCTGAGGATTAAATTGGATCATGCCTGGCATTTAGTGAGCAGAGAGTGCTAAAATATATTGAGTAAATTGTTAGATTATGTTCTGTTTGTATTTCTGATGATGGTGATCTATTGAGTATTTCCAGCAAATGAAGAATTTTTAAGATAAAAAGAATATAATCTACATGGCAGTAGCCATGAAAATTGTGAGTTCAGTGCTCCAAATTCATAAGATTTTAGAACTACTAAGGATCCTTGGTAAGTCTTTATTTGGAACTATCTTTCATTTTAACATTTGAAAATTGAAACCAAGAAGTTCAGAAGATTTTCCCAAAGTCACACAAGTTGTTTACTTGTGGGACAACAGCTGAAGTCCAAGTTTCCCAAGTCTCAGTTTAGTTCATTTTTATTACACTAGTGTTCTGCCATTTAAAGCTTAATGGTCCAAAGTTTTAAAATGAGTGTTCTTACCCTGGGAACTTATTCTTACAATGTAAAAATACACTTGACTTATTATATACAATTGAATGATTAAGTTGCAGTTATGGGCTCAACCAATTTGTGATAAAGGTTTCATTTTATTTGAGCCAAAGTTCTCTGAGCTCATTAAGAGTTTTGGTAATTCTTGATAAGTTATTATGCAGAACAAAATCCACTGAAATATTGTGTTGAAAACATAATAATGTTAAAGGTGAAATAATAGTACTTGACTGACCTGCTGATTTATGATTTCTTTCTCTGAGTGTGGTAAGTTGGAAGCATTTTACCCTTCCCCCTTAAAAGACCCCACATGCATTATGAGCACAAAGAGATTGCAAAGTAACCTTGTCTCTTTAGGAGACTGGAAATGCCAAGAATAAACACCTTGCAATTAAGGTAGCATTTCAGCCTGAGAAGGAAATGCATTAACTCCTTGAGCCACAACAAATGTTTTGCCATATGAAATAAAATACACCACAGCTGGACAGGATACAGTTTTTGGCATTCACATAGATTATTAGTGGATAAAATATGGCGATAGAAGGAAGTGGCTTTAAGGATGACTTTCCTTTCTTCCTTATACTTTCTTGAAGCAGAGCTTCATTTAAGAACATAGGTGGCCTCTTGACAAAGAGTAGATGGTAACTACAGCTGTCCTTACTCAGAGGAAGCCACTTTAAAATCCTTTAAGCATTCATATATATGAATATATATAAATTTATTTCTCTCTCTGGACAGGCCAGTCTCTGTAGATAAGGAGAGAAAAGTTGAGTGATAATGCTTATATACTTTTGTTTTTATTGATAGAATTCTTGCTGCCTGGCTAAAGGAGTACATGAAAGCAGCCATGCAGAGCCCAGTCTTTACACTGTGCAATCCTCTCACTCAGAGAGAGCTACTTGAAAATACTTAAAGCTTTAATTTTTAATAGTCTCCCATTATTCCCTCCTATATAGCAAATAATATAATTATGTTGTTATTTTTGACATACCAGCTTTGAAGATCAACTTGGAAGCATGAAGATTTACTTAGTTCCCTTATTGCAGACCTGGCATCCTCTCCTGTTCTCTCCCTCACCTCATGATGTAGTTTTATATAAGCCATTTATGTTTTTCCGCTGGGTACTTTTAAACACTAAATAGTTTACTTGCACCTCTATTCTTGTTTCATCAATTATAAATAGCGTGTCCTGTCAAATGAAGTTGGCCTCTCCTCTCACAATTTCTATTATTTGCATGTTTACTCTAAATACATATAATGTGTGTGCGTGTATGTATATATCTGTGTGTGTGTATTCACACATACCTGTTAAGTAATCCTAAAAGTTGAAAGTCAATAAATGGTCTTTCTTCAAATCATACATCTCTATATTATCTTTTGGATAGTCTGATAGGGTACTGTTTTTTTACCTTTCTGTATAGCTCTGTTTTCCTAAAGTTTTGAATTGCTTTTTCTCTTTTTTCCTCCTCATGTTTTTTGCCTATTAGCTTCATAAATTGTGCCAGATGCTAAAGAATAAACCAAATCTCTGGAAATTCCTTATTGTGCACGCCTACTTCCTGGTCCTCTGTCCTCTACTTTCACTTAGCTAGTTTGACCCAGCTGATATTCTGGGATGTTCTTTATGATTCTCCAGAGTTTGAATTGCTGTTTCCTCCATTGGCCTTGGTTTATGTCCTTTGTTTTGCTCCAGAATCATTTCAGGGAAATTCTTTAAAGAAAAGGAGAGGCAGTGGGTTGCACAATATGTAAAGCTTCTGGACTAAATGTTCTAAATGTATGCATATAGAATCATATCCTATTTTACCCTCTACTTGATTAACAGTTTGGCAGTAAATAAAATTCTAAGTTGGAAATAATTTTCCTTATATTTCAAATTCATTTATTATCATCTTCTAGCATCTATGAGAAATACAGTGTTGATCTGATTTTTATTTTTTGTTGGTGATCAATATCATTTTCTTTCCTGAAAGCTTTTAGCATCTTCTATTTACTGTGACATTTTTGGTAGGATGTAGACAGTTGTTTTTCATTTATTGTTTTGTAAACCCCCTGAGTCTCTTTGTCTAAAGAACTCTGTTCTTTTGCCCTGGAAAAGCGTGTTTTTTTGTTTTCTTTTGTTTTCTTTTGACTATTTTAACTCCTTTCTAGTTCTTCCTGGATCTCTTGTTAAACAGATACTATATTTCCTAGGTTAATTATATTTCTTATGCTCATATAGTATCTCTGTTTCTTGATTCTTCTTTCTAGGGCATTACCTAAAATTTGTTTTCTAAGATTTTTAATTGAATCTTTATTTGAGAAATAAACTTTTTAATACCATGAACAACTTCTTGTTCTTCATTCTTTTTTAAGATTATCCTAGGTTAATGGTTAATTTCTTCTTGAATCTCATAATAAATGAATATGAAGGTGTTTGAAAAAATAAAATATCTTTCCTTTAATTATATTTTCCTCTATTTTTTACCTGTTTGTTTAACTCGCTATTTCTTTTTCAGCTTGAAGCTCTATTCAGATAGGATTGAAAAAAAAAAATATTGGTTACCCATTCATTAAGAATGAGATAAGAAAAAGAGATTAGAAACTGACTAGAAATGGACTTACCAAAAGGTGGTCATTGTTTTAGTGAGAATAGGAAGGTGGCCATAAACTACATGAACTCTCAGTGTCAGACAGAGAAGTCTTTATCCTGGTACCCTAGTGGTCTTTCCATTTCTCCAGGCTGTTCAATTTCTGTCAAAAAAGTGTGATGTGGCTAGGGTAGAGGTAGATTGATGAGTGCCGCTTTCATCTGATACTACTGTTTTCAGCCCAGGTCTTCTTCCTGCTCTCCCTCTCTTACCTGGAGTTTCAAATCCCAAGACTTTTTGGTGGCCCAGAAGGCAAATTAAGTTTTGTTCTGACTGAGGCTTCCTCCAGGTACACTCTATAGTCTATTGCATCCACTTCCATTAATGAATATTCTACTATTGCTCTTATCTGCCAAAAATTTGGTCAGATTTGTTGCATCTTACTGTTACCTCATGTGATATAAGCCTATCACTGTATTTGCTTTTCTAAAATCATTTTAATGGTGCCTCAGCAACAAATGGAGATAAATACATTATTGGTCTTAGCACATTGAATGGTCATTCAGGGAAAATATTTAAAGTATTTTTTTAAATAAGAAAAATATTCAGGACAGTAGCCAGTATCTAGAAATTCATGAGTCCTTGTTAAAAAAAAAATTGCTTTTTATAGAAAGGTGAATTTTGAACTGAATTTCATGTTTCTAAGATATCCTATGTACAATATTTTTTATAGTTTTCTTGATGGGTATAATGGGGACAAGCAACATAAATATAGAGGGTTATTATCCTTTTTCTCTCTATGATAAATTTGCCATATGACTGTTTACATAGAATATTAAATTATGACCTTAATATTTAAACTATTTTTAAAAGATTTATTTATTATTTATGCATAAATGAACTGGGTATGGGCCAGAGGTGGGGGAGAGTGGGGGAAAGGATTCACCAGAGACAGAGTGGGCAACAGAACAGGGCGGATCTACTGAAATACACTGCTAAAGGGAGCAGCGGGCAAGATAGGAGAGGTCTGCTGCACTATATGTGGGTTAGCTCCCTGGCCAGGGATTGAACTCAGGCCACAGGAGTGATAGCATTGAGACTTAACCCCTATATCTCCAGGGAGGCCCAATATTCACCCAATATGAGTGAGAGCCTAGTTGAAATAACCTACTCGTTGACTATATTAAAGTGATATTGGCAGCAGTTTTTGAAATCTATAATATCGCTTCTATAATTAATTTTCCTGACTTGCTGTCACTGAAACATAAATAATACATTTCATAGGTGATTTTTTTCTTTTCTCATCTTTTATATAGCATCTCAAACAGTCTTTTTTTGTTGTTTTCCTTTTGCCATTATTCCATTTCTGTGTTTCTTCTTTACCAGTTTTTGCAGTGTGATTTCTCAAATGGATCTGGGGTTCATTCAATCCAGTATAGCAGTTCTGGCATTAGTGATACTGGTCCATAAAACGGACTGGCGGCAATAGATCCCATGACTTTTCAGCCTGTTTTCAAACAACATTACTCGTGGAAAAAGTTGAGACTGCTCTTCACTGTGGATCTATAGTCCATACCTTATCTGCAAACAAAATGGGTCAGTAGAGCTTATATAAAACCCTAGGAACATAATCACCATATTGTAAAAAACGAAACAAAACATAGTAATTGAACAATAGAAAGATTTGGGGGGATATCGACCAGAAGTCAATATGTTTGCCTACAATAAATTTATTTCAATTCACCTTAATTTACAAATTAGTGTGATGAAGTTAAGGCTGCAGCAGCGAGTGCCCACAAAGTCTTTTGAAAGAATCTTTGTCTCTTGTCTTTAAAGAGAGTTGTCAAATAGGTGGAATGTGAAATGCTAATGAGATTAACAGAGTCAACATAAAATGAATTATTCTAGGAAGAGAGTTACATCCTGAGTCAACATACATTCCAGGCCTCTCTTGCACATGGCAAATCTATTTCAGCACTCTGTCTAGCCTGAGTATCAGTTCTATTCACAAGCTGGTAATGTTTCATGTCCTTATGGCCAATGAGAAACTGAGTTTTCACACCACTGTGTGTACATGTGGTTAGCTCTAATTTTCTTCAGAAAAGGAAGCTTAACAATCAGATAAAATGGGAAAGGAAGAATAAATAGAAGATTGAAGAATTTTCTTGATATTAAGGTGGTCCCTCCTTTTCCTTGAAGGAGAAGCAGAAGGAAAAAACTGGACTTGTTCCTTCTCAATGGCTATTCTAAAAGTGGTGAATTCTAACTCCTCATCATACAGGAGCTCACAATAGTGTTTGATAAAGTTAATCAGTTCTACTATTACAACTTTCTTCCATTGGCCTCCACAATACTGAAGTCTTGTTTTTTCTCTTTAACTTTCTGTCTCTCCTCCGTCGCATTTGGTAGATTCTTCCCATTCTTAAAAGACTAACTTGCTGTAATGCTCCATTATCTGACTTCTTTATCTTCACTTGCTTCCTAAGTTATCTCTTCTACTGGCTTTATATACTGTCCTAAAAATAATGTCCAAAATTTATCTTTCCATCCTCAGTCTCTCTTCTCGATCTGAGAGTCAAATAATCAATTGCCTGTTCTGTCTATTTAAATGAATAATTAGGGGGCTCAAATGTCACATTTCCAAAACAGAGCCTCAATTATCATCCCCAAACTCATTCTTTCCCAATTTATCCAACTATGAATATGATACCATTTGACTAATACTGTCACCAAAGACCTAGGAGCTTTCCTCAGATCCACTCATTCTCTTAAACCCCATGCAAATTTCATCAGCCTTGGTTTTATCCCCCAAATCTACCAGTTTGTCAACTCCCACCACCCCATTATTTAAGTCAACTTTGTTTCTCACCTAGACTACTGCTAACCAAGTTGGTCATTTATTTCCTCCATAGACCCCTTAAAAATATTTTTCACACAGCTGCTAAAGTGATTTTTTAAAAATTTGATTTTGCTATAACTACCAGAACCACGTCATTTAAAACAAATGCACTCCCATTTTCCTATTCTATAGAGCTGGATTTGATTAGACCACTGCCACATCTCTAACTTTTCCCCTTATTTCTTCCACCCTAAAAACCTGTTTGTTTTTTTTTTTTTTTCTGGTTGGAAGTAATATCACAGAAATGATCTAGCATCAGAACACTGTTATATGTCATTCTTGTGGCCTGTACTACTTTATTTAGCTCATCACATATCTTAGACCCTTACTTCAATCTGGTATCTCTTCAAATGCCACCATTTTCAGGACTGTCTTTGACAGTCTAATCCCAAATAGTCCATACATCCCCCCTCATCTTGATCTCTTATCCTTCTTTCCTTTATAGCACTTTGGCGCTGCCCCCTTTTATTTACCTGGTTTTGCTGTATACTTGCCACCACCACATATATTTGACAATGAGTTCTGTAAGGTCAAAGATTTTATCTGTCTTTATCACTATTATACTTAGAAACCCCTATAACAGTTCCTTGCATATAATAAGAACTCAAAAGTATTTATTGAATATAAAGGAATAAGTGAATAAAGTAGGGGCACGTTACCCACTCTGGAGTACAAAATAATAAGACAGTCTTCTCAAGGGACTAACATAGGTATTTGGGGATCCATCAATTAGATAACCAACATTCTTTAGTACTGTAAAAATATTTGTAAGATCTTTTTGTACCATACTAGTGAGGAGTCCATTGCTTAAGTGCTTAGTACTTTGCAGAGATCATTTTATCTAATTATCCTAGGAATTCACATAAGTTACAGCATTTTCTGCATTGAACACACAGTGGAACCTAAGGGGAAAATGCAGGCTAGAGAGTAGAGAGGTGAGAGAGAGAGAGCTGATTCCAAGATCTGAACAGTTAAAATACTGTGTAAACTAAAAAGATGCCTTCCTCTTTATTGGAGCAGTTATGAGTAATTTAAATCAGATAATCTCTAGAAGATAGTAGTAGTTGATCTTGATCTTATCAAACTGAATCAAACCTATGGAACTGGCAATCTGGTAGGATTTTTTTTTTTTTTACAATATATAATTTTGTTGTATTTTCTACGGTAAACCAAATAAGGAAGTGTCCTTTTATAAATGGGGTAGATAAATATTTATAAATGACTGAATGATCTGTTTCACATAACCGATTATTGCATTTAACTAAATTTCTACCTGTAAATGTCAAATAGATTTCATGTGAAACACAAATATCTTTCAAGAGAAGTATTATACCAAAAAAGGAAATTTGAGGAGGATTACTAATGTACTTTCATAGGTAAATATGTCTGAAAGGTAAAGTAGTGAGTTGATTATGATTGCATGTCATATTTACTTACAGATTCATATTAATACATGTGTGTGCATTGTTTGTGTTTTTGAATTAGTCACTTGATTTTCATTTTCTGCATACTACTAAGGTATGTATTTAAGTTTTTAAAATTTTTTTCTCCTACCATAGCCACCATATAAATCTGAATATATATATATTTACTTCTTTCCTACTTGTGTATTCCTTTTCACAACTTTTTATACCTGTATATATAGCCGCTGTTGACTATCCAGCATACTCACTGGTCATTTCCTTTACCCTGCTGACTTTACTTTCTCCTATAGTTGCTTTCTTTGGCTAAATGTTCCCCCCTTTTTGTTATCCATTTGCATTTTATGTTTCCATTGAATACAAAGTTTTGCACTAATGAGCAAGAAGATGTTTTGTTTTCATTTTAAAGTAAATTATTTTAATTTCTAAGGAGAGATACAAGAAGGAGAGAACAGAAGAAAACATAAACAGGCACAGCAGAGGTTTCCATGGAGTGTTAGTATAATATATTATTGCAGTCTTTTCATGACAGAGGGTGTGTTGTCACGAGTGCCCGTGTCATGCAGCCAGAGAAAGAGGAGGGACTGTGCTGCTGTAAGTAAATCAGGAGATAACAATAAAATTTTTCTGTTGCCTGGTGGAGGTGTTTAGGATGTGTTTTCTTTATATCTTCATCCGCCCCTAATTGAGGATGCTTTAAAATTGAATGACTAGCAGTCAAAACGTGTTTGCTTCAAGCTGAGAAGAAAAATGCTGGTGTCTCCGCTTCCAAAGTGATTGCGCTTTGTACACAAGTGACAGCTACAGTCACTTTGAGTGACTGATAAGTGGGAAGCTCTGCCACTTATCAAGGAATGCAGGCTGAAAAGAAAAGACTGGAGCCGTTTAGATGCTTTGGCATGTTCAAAATAACATCTTACATCAGTCAGCCTCAGAAGCACTAAGAGACATTTTAAATGAAATAATGCATATAGATATGTGGTATATGTGTATGTGTACATGGAAAGAGACAAAAACTCTTCAACAAGCAAGTAGTTGCAAAGGGAGAACATTGATTGATGTTAGGGGTCAGTAGTTGTGAAATGGATCAGTACTTAAATTATTTGCATACATTTTGATGAAATTCACCATGAGTTTGTAACATCCAAATTAAAAAATGCATAAAGCGCCACAATTACTTATATAAGCAACTAGCTTTGACCAAACAGATGCCTTGAAACAACTGAATAATAAAAATATCTTCCACTTAGGGAGAGCAGTTTCCACCCTGTGTAGGAATACCACGCTCATTCCCCTCATCTCTTGTAAGCATATACAATACATGTTTAAAATATTTTATATCTAATTTAAATAGTAATACTATATAATAAAAGAGGATAGGGTTATATTTATTCTCAATTTTAAACAAATTTCAATCTGTGCTAATGAAAGAACATATAGATTAACTGGACCATAGGTACCACAAATAGAAACTTCTGAAAATGACAGTTTTTACACTCAATTATTTGGTTGACACATACAGCACATGTATGTCCTGTAACTTTTCTGGAACATTCTTCAAATTTTTGTGTGCTTATTTACACCAATTATGTGTTCTTCTCTGCTCTCTGGATGACTTATACAAGAAGCAATATACCTCAATGATTTTCTGCAATTACTATGCTGTCTAGTTAAATAACTTGTTTCAGTACACTTGCTTTGTTAAGCCAAGTTAGCCAATTTTAGGTTTGGAGATACAATTCCAATACTAAGATGAAATCTTCCCTGCCTTGTGCTTGTATCTGGGGAGGCTCCAGATCATACTGTATATTCTCTTAATCATACTGTATATTTTCTTGATCATTCTGTATAGTCTCTTAATGCTTTAAGAAATAGCCAACTGCAGGCTACAGGAGTATAATAATGAGCCTGGTAAATTATCTCACTGTTCTCAATTGCTCTTGGACTAAATACTACTTGTATTCATGTTACTGTATGCTTTTTGGATGTTCCTGAAGATAATCATTTAAGTGGTAGGAAAGAAAAGTGTATTGGGACAGTCCGACCCTCAAACCAGTCTGTGAACTGCTGTAAGTCCCCAAAGGAAAAGGTGCCTTCTACACTCACTGGAATTCAGCTGATTTCTCCATTCAAGACTTTCTTGACTAAGAAAGGTGATTGGTGATTTACATGCTGGTGTCAGCACCTAGCCTCATCACAGACCACCACTTTGAATAGTACTCAGAACTTTTTAACCAATCCATGATTAATATAGAAAAATAGACTTGATGGATAACCCAGTCTAACTTTTTCTTCTTTTGTTGCTGGAGAATATATGGCCCAGAAATGATAAGGACTGTGCCCAGATCCCATAACTAATTAGATGTAGACCTTGGTCTCTCAGTCCTGGTTAATCAGATTAAATAAATCAAGATCTTAAGGGCTAATGAACACGAAAGGAGCAGCAATTCTGAGCCCTTCCAAGGGAGATTTTTGCTTATCTAGAATTTGAAACATATTTAACCTTTTGCTAAAGAAATTTAGAGCAATATTTGAATATTTCCATAAAATTGTAAATGACACATAGCCTAAGAGAGAACAATTAGGAATTATTAATCAAATTCTGAATGACTAAAATTATCAGCATATCATTTGGGACAGAATGTAAACAAAACTTTCCTAATATTTATTTCATTGGTTTATAGTGGTTCCTATGTTTTAAAAAATGATCATTTTCATAGCGAGCTAGTATCTCTGACACATTTTGGATCAAAAAACATATTATTAAAGTATATAAACTAAGGGGAAAATAATGTTCTGACATGAAGGTAATGTCTGATATGTGCATCTCCAAGAAAGTTTTATTTTTTTTTATTTTATTTTTTTTAGGGAATAATATGATCTTTGTAATTAATATCAGGATGTTATTTGTAACAAATAACACATTGTGAGATCTTGCTTTTAAAAATCATATTTATACAAGGGTGGATTTTTTTTATTTTTGGTTGTTTTTGATTTTTGTTTCTCTTTTTTGAGATAACATTTGTTTACAGCTTTGTATAAGATTTAGGGCAAGAGGTTAATACCTCTTCAGATGTATGTTATCATACCACATCCACCATCAAAGTAAAACTGAAATATTTTAAAGGATCTTTTTGGCCTCTTGGTAGGTTTTAAAGACTTAAATTGTGAAATTAATATATTGGCAAAGGGAAATATTTTCACATTGTCATTGATTTTTCTTTTTTACCTGTTGTAAAATAATGCCCATTCTCCAGCTTCTCCCTCTAACTCTACTTGATATATTCTGTCATTTATCTTTCTATTTCCTATTGTTTTAGAACATCATCTTTTTGCTTTATTCTGCAGTGAGTGCTTCATTCTTGTAGGGAAACAGAAAAGCAAGGTCTTTCTTTAAAATTTTTATCCCTTGGGACATTGAGTGAAGTCTCTTTTGTGATTAAAAAAGGCTGCTGCCCTTAAATGCATTACAAGCTCAATCTTGAGGTGTACAAACACATCCATCAACACATCATTACTTTAAACTCTCTTAGCCTGTCTTCTGCTCCCTCATACTTTTTTTTTTTTCCTTGTGCTCTTACCCATTTGCTTTGTCCCAAGTGATTTCCACGCTGGTGACACGAGTTCACTCCCAACAGTTTTCTTCGCAGTAAGAATTAAAGAAGAAGAACCCACTGCACTGATAATTATCCATCAGATGTTATTTTGTAAATACATGTCTTTAAAAAATAAATTTCCAGGTAGCATGAAAACATGAAATTTATTCTCTTTGGAGAGTTTAGGTATCTTGTGAATCACACTTTTTCCAGTAGTATCAATTGTATTTTATTTGTCTTATGTGGCCACTGTAAGGTACAAATGTTAATACAGCTGAGCAAAAATCCACTTTAAGTAATGGTACAATTAGTTTCTAATCCATCTGGTCAATCTGCCCTCATCTATGCTATGACATAATTCAAATATCTGATGATTTCCCTCCTGAGGATAGTCATTGTCATTGTCGTAGACATAGCATAACAAAGATTAATAGCAAGAAAAAGGAAAACTATGAAGCCAATCAGGGAGATTCTTAGATTATTCAAAAATTAAAGGAATGACTTGCCATATTTCTGAGGCTAACTGATATAGTCAGGTCATGCATACTATCACTTTGTCCACCCTGAGACGATTATCAGTGACTTCTGATGTCAGGATATGCTGCTTTCCTCAGTGGCCCTCCTTTATCTGATCAGCTCTTCAGAGTTCTGTTTTTTATCTAAAAGGGTTTATTTTATTTGAAATGTTTTATCTAAAATCGCTAAGCTTTTTAGTACCCTATGGTAGCCACATGGAATTAATATTCTACTTTAGACCTTCTCCTCTATATATCTTAGCCTTTCTTTGCACTTTATTTTATTAACATTGGATTATTATTTTTTTTTTCATTTTGAGATGATCAAAGAAAAATAGAAATAAAAAAAAAATGAAGCAAACCCTTTTAAATTACCCCTAAATTCCCCAAGTTTGATGTTGTATGAGGTTTATAAATATAGACTAATAGTAATATCTTACCTGGAAAATCAAGACAGAGACCTAGAAAATGCAAAATTTCTGAGCTTCCATAGGAAAAGATCAAATATGGTTTGTGAAAACATTATATTTTGCAACCATCCTGGTTCAATTTAGATTAACCTCCTGCGATACAATTCTGCCAAGACCCTGATATTTTGTACCTTAAGATGTTGAAACTATTTGTCCAATTTCTTTTTCTAGATGTAAAGATTGGGACAGGAAATTTGGTCCTTATCTTTGAGGGTTTTATAGTACCAGAAGGAAACTGAAATGCCTATATGAAGAAATAATTCTTTTATATATATATATATTTTTTAATATATATATTTTTAAGATTTATTTATTTATTTATACAAGCACTGGGTACAGTCAAAAGCACTGGAGGGTGAGAGAATTCACCAGAGCTAGAGCGGGAGCAGAGCAGGCAGAAGGATCGAAGTACACTGCTGAAGGGAGCAGCGGGTGGCAGGAGAGGTCTGCGCGCCATGTGACCCTCCTCTGGTGGCCAGGGAGCAGCCGGGGATCGGACCAGCGCTGCCCAGGGGATCGGACCAGTGCTGCAGAGTCTGTGGGCAGCTTTGCAACCCAGCGCTCAACCGCTGCGCCACTGGGGAGGCCCAAGAAATAATTCTTGTACTTTTTATTTTTTTCATCGAAAATATTCTAGAAAGCTTGAGGAATGTGTATATTATAGAATAATTACCCCATTTCATTTTTCACTTCCTTTGATTAGTGAGCTTCTAGTTGTAGTAAGCGTTGATACTGTGGGCGGCCTGTGTTCCATCCCCAGCCAGGGAGCTAACCCACATGGCGCAGTAGATCTCTCCTGTCTCATCCACCGTTCCCCTCAGCAGTGTATTTCAGTAGATCCACCTGTTCTGTTCCCCATTCTGTGTCTGGTGAATCCTGTCACCCCTGCACCTCTGGCCTACACCCCAGTCCTTGTATGCATAAATAAATCTTTTAAAAAAAAGAGATGATAATATACTAAAATGTTGATATGTTCCACTCATAATCACTACCTCTTAAGCACACATTTATGACTTGATTCCATTTATCAGATTCTTTGCATAAAGATTTTTAAAAATTAAGTATCTTGGCCTCCCGGTGGCGCAGGCAGTTGAGTGCTGCTCTGTGAAGCTGTCCACAGCCTCTTAAGTGCCAGTTCTATTCCCAGCCGGCCAGGGAGATTCCCACATGTCTTGGCAGACCTCTCCTGTCGAGGGCGCTGCTCCCCTCAGCAGTGCTTTTTTTCAGTCTGCCTGTTCTGTTCCCTGCTCTGTCTCTGGTGAATTCTCTCACCCTCCCAAGCCTCTGGCCTATACACCAGTTTTTATATAAATAAGTAAATCTTTTAAAAAAATTAAAAAAAAAATAAGTATCTTGAGGTTGAAGTATATCTTATATTTAAATATATTTTAAGATGCTAATGAAATATTTAAGAGAGTTTACTTTTTGTCTTTAGTAACAGCTATGGAGATAGTAGAGCAAACACTGTCATCTGCCTATTGAATCCATAAAGGAGAAAGCCCATTAAGCATAGATGTGCAGAGTTAGACATACTTCCCCATGGCACTGGCTGTCAGATAGCTAGAATGCAGTTTAGGAGAGTTCTTCTTATGGTGCTGCTTTAACTTAAAGGAGACACAGAAATAACCTTAGGATGTGCTGCACTTATTTCATTACTACTTGTCCCTTCTCTCTACCTTGACCACTATTAAGTTTTATTCCATTCTGGCTGTGTTAAGCTGTACTAAATGTCAGTGGGATGTCTACCCACATCATCTGTTATAATGATCTGCTCCTAGTCATAGGAACTCACTCATTGAGGCTCTTGTTTTACAATCCTACATACCCACCTGCTTGCATAGGAAATATAATTCTCCCCTTATGCATTCCCAAGTTGGTCTTAATAAACATGATGGTGAGAAATGCTACAGGCCTCTTTTCTGTTCATATTTAATAGCTTACTAAAAGTGAAAGAGCAGTAATTGGGAATACAAATACTTGTCTTGGTGAGTAGTTAACTGAAGCAAAAGAAAAAAATCAATATTGAGGATTAACTAAACAGTGTGAAATATGGATTATATTTTCTATATATTTTTAGTGTAAGGTAGAATTCATTACAATGTATGTAACTAACTCAACTGGAATTATTTTGGCCTTTGGAAATTCAAACTGATATATTTTTATGCAAAATATAAGGGGCCTCAAAAATACTATCAATAAGGTAGGAATCAAATATTCCAGATACTCTGCTCAACCATAATGAAAACATTCTTTTCACCTTTTAAACATTGTTCCCACATTACTAAGATTTTCAAAACTCCATAGGGGAAGAAAACCCAATAATACAGGTTTATTTATTACAAGAGTATACTGAGGCAATGATTGTAGCTCTTTCAAAACTTGAAGAGCCAAAGTAAACTAGGAGATGAGAAGCATCAACCAAGAATATGCAGAAAATCCAAGGGACTTGGAAAAGCATGTGTGAAAGTGTAATATAGTTCTTTCTGTGTGACTGTTGGTCAAATCTTTCAGGTTCCACTGGGGACAGAGTGGAGAAGACTGATGGTCTTTAACTTGAAAGGCAAAGGGGGTGCATATAGGATTTGGAAACTGGAG
The DNA here is from genome assembly GCF_014898055.3 of Talpa occidentalis. Taxonomy (NCBI): domain Eukaryota; kingdom Metazoa; phylum Chordata; class Mammalia; order Eulipotyphla; family Talpidae; genus Talpa; species Talpa occidentalis. The sequence continues at coordinate 53,373,919 of NW_023601653.1, forward strand.
ATTTATTATTTTCTAGTTGTATGACTTGGCACAAGTCATTTAGTGTTATTGATTCTCAGCTTCTTTAACTGTAGATTTGAAGGTTTAATATCTGTGAATGATTGTTGAGATTAAAGGATACAAAACAAATATCATAATGTGAATATACCCAAAATTTGCATAGCACTGTGGAAAAATGTCCATTGTTGGTAATTTGTTTTATCTTCTGCTGTTTCTTGTCATTACTCTAAACTTGGAGTCTAACTCATCAGTATGCCAGAAAGTTTTTTTGGTTTCTTGGTTTTGCTCCATACTCCTTAGGGGGAGCAGAGCAGGATAGAAAAAGAGGAATTTTGAATTTTCTTTATAAATCATATTATTAACTCTAATTTGTGGCATACATATCAGTGTGATGTCTAGAGGAGTTTGCATAGTCACATTCCCATCTCCCGTTGTGCCTTACACCACATCTCATTATCATTAATATGAAGCAATAAATATGTCTGCCTGTTGTCCAGACAATGGACAAGAAAGTTGTCTGACAAAACCATTCACTATACCAAGGCTTTTTATTCTCTTTGATTAATGATGATGAATACTGGATTCCAGAATCTTCATTGATTTACATCTTTGAATTAATTTTGTCCTTCAGTTGAATTCAGGTTATTACCTACTTTCACAATCTTTTTTTTTTTTTTAGGGAAATCAATTTTTGTTTATTTTTTTTTAATTTTTATATTCCCCATACAATTGCAACCCCAATTTAGACCCCAGTCCCTCCTTTCCCCCGCCCCAAAGAGTGTCTCTGGTTCATAGTTGTTTGTTGATTTTGATTTTTTTCTTTCTTATAGTTATTCTTTTTCCTGGTCCATATTTAGGTTTTCTAGATTCCTGTTATGAGTGAAACCATCTGGTATTTTTCTTTTCCTTTCTGGCTTATTTTGCTGAGCATGATCCCTTCCAGCTCCATCCATGTTGCTGCAAATTGCATGTATTTATCTTTTTTGAATGCTGAGTAATATCCCATGGTGTATATGTACCACATCTTCTTGATCCAGTCATCTGTTTTTGGGCATTTGGGTTGTTTCCAAAGCTTAGCTATTGTAAATTGTCCATAAACATGAGATTATGTGATTTACCAATATCTGTTTTAATTCCACAATAGACCACCATGTCTCCTGTGTGGTGCATCAGTTAAAGTTCCTCCATATCTTCGAATTCAAAATTTTGGTAAAATTGGAAAACTCTAGAATCATCTGTATGAGGAATTTAAATTAATTTTCAGTTTTGGAAATTTTATCATTTCTCTGGAGGACAGGAAATGTTTATACTAACTCCAAAGTTTATAAGATGTATGATTAGTGACAATTGTGTTTGTGTGATAGCATGAATAAAATTCTTTGTTAACTAAATTGTTAGCACCATTGTTTAAGGCCAAAGTATTTCCTCTAAAGAATTTGAAGAAATGAGAATTCTTCCCTTCAGCATCATTTATTGAACTTTGTGTGAAGCTGCTGCGTGCTTCACCATGGATATTTCTGTGTAGAACCCATTCGTTAGAGGACCATATGGGAGCAGTTGATTGCCTCATCACAACTGGCATCTTGCCTCCAGCTGTGTCCAATAACCTGGCATAGCAGTGTTTAGTGGATAACTACTAATGTTGTTATTGGTCATAAAAATTGTTAAGGTACATAGGGTAATAATGGAGTCTCTGCAGAGCAGAAGTGAGAACATAATTTCTATCTGACCTTTTAAGTGTTAATTACCTATCATACAAAATTAATATAAGTACAAGTTATAACCATTTTTTATGTTATATATTAAGTCTATGAACATGTTTGAGTTTACTGCATCCTATGTCAGTGCTCACATGGCATGATGTGCAGAGACTCATAGTTAGAAATCACTGAAAATTTACTAATGTCATTATAGAATGCATGTTTTTTTAGAAAAAGGAAACTCCATGTTTCTCAAAAGATAGTTATCAGTTGTAAACAATTTCATAATGTTCTACTTTATATTGATTTTGATATAAAATGCAGATTTTGCCCTACTGGTATACTTTGCTATATGCATAAATATTTGGTCAAAACTTTATGAATAAATATTTTAATACAAGATGCCATTTGTAAACCAAACAGGGCATTAAAGAATATTTGTATTCATTTATTCTTTTGAAAGCAAGGTATGAAAAATAACATGCAATTATAGATACATCATTGAAAAATACTTTGAAATATTTCTAACTTTAGTTTTAACTTTACATTATCTTTTAGAGAATTACTTAGAAAATAAATTCATATGGTACTTTCCTACTATGCAACATTGCATAGATACTAAAAACGAGTAAGACTAAGAAAATATACAACAAAGAATCATCACCACTATATGTTATTAAGTGAACAGTGCTAGTCATAAAACAAAGTATATACTATTTGTTCCAAATATTTTATTTTATTTAAAGATTTATTTATTTATTTATTTATTTATACAAGTACTGGGTATAGTCAGAAGCGCGGGAGGGTGAGAGAATTCACCAGAGTCAGAGCAGGGAGCAGAGCAGGCAGAAGGACCAAAGTACACTGCTGAGGGGAGCAGCGGGCGACAGGAGAGGTCTGCGCGCTCTCCTCTGGTGGCCGGGGAGCAGCCAGGGATCGAACTGGCGCTGGCGCTGCAGAGGCTGTGGACAGCTTCGCAACCCAGCGCTCAACTGCTGCGCCACCAGGAAGGCCCTGTTCCAAATATTTTAATACACTGTGAGGAGGCTGGAAAGAGAGAGCAAGAGAGTAGGAGTGGGTTTGTCCTAGTATCATTAGTGCCACGTGAACCCTGATGGAGAACTACATAATGCGGCAGCATTGAGGATAATACTGATAGAAGCAACACTCTTCTAGGGGTGCATTGATGACTTTGGACTCTGTATATCATTCAGGACTGCAAGAAATTCTACTAACTGTACTACAAAGTGTTGGGGAGATAAAATTTTTATTTTTTAGTTTCAAAACTTCAATTTGGACCTCCCTGGCGGCGCAAGGGATTAAAGGCGCAACCTATGAAACTAAACACTGCAGCACAAATTCGATCCCTGGCCAGGGAGCTACCCACATGTTGCAGCAGACCTCTCCTGACTCACCTGCTGCTCCCCTTAGTTGTGTATTTCTGTCAGTCTGCCTATTCTGTTCCCCACTCTGTCTCTGGTGAATTCTCTCGCCCCCCCACACCTCTGTCCTGTACCCCAGTTCTTGTATGCATAAATAAATAAATCTTTAAAAGAAAGCAAAAAAAAAAAAAATAAAAACTTCAGTTTGCTTTAGTTTCACAGGCCTGTTGTAACAAAATTTCTCAAACTTAGCTTACCAGAGAAATGTATTTTCTCATGGTTCTGAAGACCAGAATCTATCAAGGTATTGGCAGGCATGGCTCCTTCTGAAGACTCTGAGGGGGTTCCATATCATACCTATCCCTAGCTTGTGGTGGCTGCCCAGCATCGTTCAGGTGCCTTTGCCTATATCCCAGTCCATTATCTTACAAGAATTAACATCATCTTGATCCAGTCATCTATTTTTGGGCATTTGGGTTGTTTCCAGGTTTTACCTATTGTAAATAGTGCTGCAGTGAACATAGGGGTACAGGTATCCTTTTGAATGTTTTAGTGTCCTTTGCGTAGATCCCTAGTAGTAGAATTGCTGGGTCATATGGTAGCTCCCTTTTTAGTAGGTTGAGGAACCTCCAGACAGCTTTCCATAGTGGTTGGACCAGTTTGCACTCCCACCAGCAATATAGGAGAGTTCCTTTTTCATCACATCCTCACCAACATTTGTTGTTGCTTTTTTCTGGAATATTATTCAGCAATCAAAAAAGATAAACTCATGCTATTCACAGCAATGTATATGTAACTAGAAGGAATTATGCTCGGTGAAATAAGCCAGAAGGAAAAAGAAAAATTATTGGATGTTTTCACTTATAGCAGGAATATAGGGGAACCCAACAAGATATCAGTGTAAAAAAATAATAACAGTACAAAACAAAACAAAGCAAAAATGGACAATCATAAATCAGAGACATACCGCAGGGGAGGAGGAGAGAGAGGGATCAGAGGGAAGGAGAGAGGGAGGAGCACAGGGGACTAAGGTGATGGTGCATGGGTGCATTAGTGAAGGAAACTCTATGGGGACTACACCTACACCTGAGGGGGTGGGGAGAACCAAATACTGTTTAAAAATGAATGATGTTATAAAAAATTTAAAAAATATATTTAAAAAGATGAAAAAAAAAAAGAAAGGAATAAAATAAAGTCAAGCCGGAAGGGGAAAAAAGAAAAAGAAAAAGAAAAAGAAAAAGGGGGAAAAAAATTGAAAGTTATGTTTTGATTGCCAAAAAAAAAAAAAAAAGAATTAACATCAGTGATTGGATTTAGGGTCCAACCTAACCCAGCATCATCTTATCTCCAGATCTTTAACTTAATTACATCTACAAAGACCCTAATTCCAAATAAGGCTGTATTCACAGGTAGCCACTGTTGTTAGGATTTGGACACATCTTTTTAGGAGACACAGTTCAATCTACTGCAGCTGTTTAGATTGTATGTACTGAAATTCTTATAGCTATTGGATATCTTATTTCTTTGAGGCAATATTGAATAGAGAAAAGAATGAGTACATAGCTTCCAGGAAGACTATTGATACCAAAACTGCTTAATCGTCCAGATAGATATACTTGTGTTTGTTTTTTTTTAAAGATTTATTTATTTATTTATACAAGCACTGGGTACAGTCAGAAATGCAGGAGGGTGACAACTCACAAGAGCCAGAGTGGGGAACAGAATAGGCAGACTGACAAAATACACTGCTGAGGGGAGCAGCGGGTGTAGCAGGAGAGGCCTGTGCGCCATGTGGGACCCTCGCCAGTGGCCTGGGAGAGAACCGGTGCTGTAGAGGCCGCGGACAGCTTCACAGCCCAGCAATCAACTGCTGTGCCACTGGGGAGGCCCTGGTTGCATAAATTTAAAAGTGTTTTTTTCAAGTTCCAGTGTATTCAGCTGTACATTCTATGTAAATACTAGCATGTGTAAACTTCATAATTAATGGTGATTATTATAATCATATGTTTCCTTTAGGTGGACTCTGGCTGTGTGGTTTGTCCTAAGGTTACATTCAACAGAAATCTCTTACAATCGGTCCTCTGGGCATATGGGTATAGCCAAGGGTCATTTGTACCTAATTCATTTGTTCAGCTAATGAAATCTGCACAAATTGCTTTCATCAGTAAGAAATTTTAAAATACCAGTTTTATATTTTTTAAATTATTATTGTCATATACTAGACTCCTGGCCACCTGGGAAGAGAATTAATGTGTCACTGTTGCTGTGTGTCTAATATAATGCCAAAATTTTTGATGAATTTCAGTTAGATTTTTTAACATGTGATCTTAATTAAGATTTTATTGAATGCATAGTGGTGACTGGTTATATTGGCATTATTCTGACTTGGTTATATCATATAAGAAGTATAGTAGAAGTAGAATGGATTCTTCAATCAGATAGACTCAAGTATAAATGATAGCTCTGCCAGTCACTAGCAGCATGACCTGAGCAAATTACTAATTCTTCTCTTTTCTAAAATGCAGATACTTGTATCTTTGTTTTTTCTGATCGTTAGAAATAAATCAATTCACAAGTTAAGTACCCAGTTCACATAAGATATTTAATAAATGAAGTTAAAAAGAAGTTAATAGCGTCTATGTGGCCAAAATGATAATGATAATGAAAAATAGAATTTCCAGTGAAGAGTTTTGTTTTATTTCACTTTGAAACAAGAACCAGGATTTGTTATAGTGTGCTAGAACAATCACTTTATTTATTTATTTATTTTTAAGATTTATTTATTTATTTTTTTTTTTCTTTATACAAGCACTGGGTACAGTCAGAGGCGTGGGAGGGTGAGAGAATTCACCAGAGCCAGAGCGAGGAACAGAACAGGCAGACAGACGAAGTACACTGCTGAGGGGAGCAGCAGGCACGGCAGGAGAGGTCTGCGTGCCAAGTGGGACCCTCGCCTGGTGGCCGGGGATCAAACCGGCGCTGCAGAGGCTGCGGGCAGCTTCGCAGCTCAGCGCCCAACCACTGTGCCACCAGGGGAGGCCCTAGAACAATTACTTTAGCAATATAATATCTTACAGCCTTTTTTACTTGAGTTTGCTGTTAATATTTTTCTGTTTAATTTTGTTTATAAATAGCTTAAATTTCATTATCTGTCTTATTAACTGTCAATTGATCAGCACATATTTTATAAATTTCATTTATATGTAGTATTATATGCAATACATCAGAAAATATAGAATGTGCCTTGCATATAAATTTTATTAACGTAATAATACATGTTTGACTCAAAGATGTATCCTAGTGACTTTGAATTGTATGTTAATTAAATGCATATTTAAATGCATAACTATTTTCTTTCTATATCAATATATGCAAACACTTTGTTACCTGTATTTTAAGTTTTAAAAATAGCATACTCTAGGGCTTCCCTAGTGGCATAAGGGCTGTCTCAGTGCTATCATGCTATCCACCCATCTGTGAGGCCTGAGTTTTACCCCAGTAAGGGAGCTAACCCACATATGGATCAACATACCTCTCCTGTCTCACCTGCTGCTCCCCTTAGCAGTGTTTTTCAGTAAATCAGCCTGTTCTGATCCCCACTCTGTTTTTGGTGAATCCTCTCACCGCCCACCTCTGGCCTACACCCCAGTTGTTGTATACATAAAATAAATAAAGACAAAATCTTTTAAAAAATAACATACCCTAGAAAAGACACAAGACACATTTGGTAAGTACTAATTTTTGATGCTAACTTTCAAATTATATGAATACTGTCCAATCCTATGTGTGATATTTATTTTACCTTACTTTTTTTTTTTAGGATATTTAACCCTTTATCAATTTAAGAACCTTCTAAAATAACATATAATGATATGTCAGATTTCTAAAGTGAACATGAAAACAGGAAAAATAGAAATAGAGTCTTTGAAATGTTACCTCAATACAAATCAGTCACTTAGTCAATTAGTCAGTCAATGGGATGTAGGAATCAACCCAGAGAGTATATGACTTAAGAACAGGAGAGGTATATTAAATCAAGACCTAAAAAATTATTTTTATAAAAAGTACCTCTTTTGCTTTTTTTTTTAATGAGAAGAGTATATTTCTACTTAAGAGAAGTACAGCTACATGGTGTCTTCATTTCTAGTTTCAAGGACCCCCTGAACTGGTGGATCTGTGTTGAGGTTTTTAACATATCATATCATGCCATATCATGTCATGTCATATCATATATCATACCATATCATTTGACTATCATGTGATTCACTGAAAATATAGCAGGCACATTTCTGTCGCACATAAAACAAGCTGTTCATATAATTCTAGCAAGGACTCTGTTTTCTTCTCCTATATTTATGTGTGTGCATGTGTGTTTGTAACTTCTCAGCCTTTAGTAAAGCTAGGTGTTTTGTGAGTAAGTGATCTTTTCCATCAGAGTACCATAAAAATAATACTCTTCGGAAAAATTGGTCTTCCCATTACTAGAATTATGAGACTAAAAACCTAAAACATTCATTCTTTTGTAGTGTCAAGCTGTTGAAATATTAGACTAATCAAAAGTTCAATTTAAAATTCATTAGTATTAATGGTGATACAATTAATATTATTCTGTAATAAAATTTCCCAAGCTCATCAAATTCCCTATGTCAATCTAACAGCTAAAATACTATGATACTAGAGGGACTTAATATTTCCCATATTGGCCTCCCTGGTGGCGCAGTGGTTGAGCGCTGGGTTGCGAAGCTGCCCGCAGCCTCTGCAGCGCCGGTTCAATCCCCAGCTGCTCCTCGGCCACCGGAGGAGGGTCCCACATGGCGCCCAGACCTCTCCTGCCGCCCGCTGCTCCCCTCAGCAGTGTGCTTCGGTCCTTCTGCCTGCTCTGCTCCCTGCTCTGGCTCTGGTGAATTCTCTCACCCTCCCGCGCTTCTGACTGTACACAGTGCTTGTATAAATAAATAAATAAATAAATAAATAAATAAATAAATCTTTAAAAAAAAAAAAATATTTCCCATATTGCTCCATTCATTTTGTATACAGGTCAAACAGACTTGCAAAGAAAGTTACAAACACATGCTACCCAGAATTTTAAACCAATAAGGATACTATTTTAATTAATTATGCATGAATAATGTCCTTATTCCCAAACCCCTACATTGCCTACATTTATTCCTAATGGAGTAGAATTAAAGTTGCTTCCTTAGGATTTTGAACTCTTTTAGGGTACTTGTTAGTACATTTGAACCATGAGTATATTGCCATCTAGTACATTTTTTGGTAAGCCCCCAAGGGCCTGGGTACTCTAGTGGGCACTTCTGTAATTGGTAAGGATTCTTAATTTTTAGTCAGTGCAACAATGGCTAAATTCTTGCTCTACGAAATGATTTTCATGATGATGGTATACATTGAAAGGGACCATGTAATACATCATAGACAACCATATATTAATATTCTGTCACTAAAATACCAGCTATGGATTATATGAAGACATCTACTGTTACAAATTTGCCATCTATAATTGCCCAGTGATATCTCTGGTCTTCTAGTCACTTAACTTCGTAACTGTGAATTTATTTTTGACACCTTCCTCTTCACACTCTGCCTTATATAATATTGAGTATATTGATTTGCTTTCATGATATATCCCTTACATCTTTTCTTGTTTTCCCTTCCTTGTTCTAAATTCAGGTTCTTCTTTCCCTCATCTCTACAGTGACTACCTGACTGACCTGTCTGACTCAAATAGCTTCACTCTCCAGTTGGCTTTTTGCACAGCTCTCAGTCTTCTTAAAAATAGCTCACCAAATCTACCCCTTACTCAAAATTCATTGACAGCTACCAACTATCTAAAAGCTTAAATGGTTTGCAACTAGCTTGTCCTCCATGACCCTCTAAAATTTGGTGCTATCTACTTATCTAAGTTTATTTTCTGTTATTTCCTTTTATGAACTTGATAATCCAGCCAAATTTACTATTCTATTCTTCAGAGTTTTCCACACTCTGATCTCTTTTTTTACTCCTGTGAATTCCTTTTCCTGGAGTAGTAGTCCCTGTTCTTTCTTCCATGTCTATTATAGCCAAACATATACATTAAGGCCAAATTCAAATTTTTGTGTTATCTTAATAGTTTCCCAATCTTCCTAGCACAAAAAATTCTGAATTCCATATAGCACTTCTCATTCTTTACAGTTCTATTATTTTCCATAACATGTTACACTTATTTAAATAATTATTTTCTTCTCCCATTAAGGGGAGAATCTTGATTGCATTTATTCATATTTATATTTTCACAGCATATATTTGGTTCTCTTATGAGAGCATATTAATTGCTATATAAAGGCATTGGTTAAAAAGAATTAAGTCCTCAGCTTCATTAATATGAATTGCTAGAAATCGCAAAACTTTTCTCTCTAAAATTCAGTGATGCTTTCATCAAATTTAAAATAATTTCAATCATCAACATTCCAGATTGCTTCTTAAATTGTATATGTACATATTTATTTCTTAGTAAATTCCTTAAAAATGAGAAGTGTAATTTTGAATTAATAGTGTCTAGTATGTTTACTTTAATTTTACATTTAAAAAAGATGTCCATGTTGTGAAAATACACATTTTCAAGGTTTAAACCTTTATCCCCAAAGATACAGCAATATAAGCCAACTTTACCTTAGTAAATATAATTGGGGAAAAAAACAGAAGCCCAAAGCTAAAATTCAGGCCCAAAATAGTGAAATGATACTGAGATTATGAAACTTTCTTAAAAAGTCAAATTATAACTCAGAATCATCGCTGTCTATATCTTTTGCTCTAGTGTGGAAGGCCCTGGTCCAGATACAATGGGTGATGTCACTGTATCCTCCCTGAAGTCAAGCTAAGGCCATGAATATTTAGTCTTAACTCCAGGATAGCCAGGTCTATGGGATTTGAACACACAATTTTCTCAGTTAGCCTCAGTGTTTTGAAGTTATTTTTAAAGCCTCATTCTACACTAGAATGTCTCTTGAGGTATTTGGTTGCTAAAGATTGGGTGAGCTAACGCACCTGGAAGCAAAATAAACCTCTCAATCAGCCATGGGTATCAAGAAGAGGCTTAGTTTTTTCAGGAGGACTCAGGAGAAGATGCATGGATACTACTATGGTAATACCTTTAACAGAATAAAACCTAAATCCAGACCTATAGCCCAAAAGAAGGTGATTGTTTAATTCTCTGTTCTGTGAAATGTACATAAATAAAATCTAGTCTTTATACTGGCCATTTGGGCATCAGTGAAAAAAAAATATGACAATGAGCTCAGTTAAAATTCTGTAAAGTCACATATTTTAAATGTGATTTACAGTCTGCAGTGTGGTTTGTAACCATGTTAACTGTGGATTACAGAGACACAGTTATGCCCTCTATCCCTTTCTGCAGCAGTTACATTTACAATAGCATTGCATCAGGGATAAAATATATTAACCACAGGTAGGGAGTTTATTTTGTCATAAAAGTGTTAATGTGACACTGTTAAATATAAAAATTCACAGTTGTTCATTTTTAATGTCTTAAGGCATCATTTTCAATAAGTAGGGTATTTTGAAATATTATTTATTTGAATTTCTTTATACTGACTTCATGCATTTTAACTTAAACATTTAGTGCTAATATGAATAAGCATTTTTCTTTAGTATCAAAAATATTCAGAATAATTTGCCATTAAAAATGTAATCTCCTTCAACTAGCCAGAGATAATATAATGTGACATCAAATTTCCTGATTTTTGATTGTTCTGGGAGGTTTGTTATTAAATTCATAGGAACAAGCATTAGACTTTGCTTGCATTGTAGAGTAGTCCATCCAACTCAATCCTAAACGAACTTACCTGCAAACTAGTTAGGAGTTACCCATCATAGACTAAATATCTTATTTGTACGATTTATGTGCATACTAATAACACATGGTCTTTAAGTTCATTTGTGTGTAAAAGGGCCTAACAACATTTCATACCAGAACCATTGCTCAGGAAAGGTCAGCAGATGACTGTATATTCTTATATCTAATTGTATGAACCATCATATAGGTTTTTATTTTCCCTCTGCCTCTTGTTTACTATATTCCAAATTGTTTTTAAACTGTTACACAAGGGATTCTGTCCCTTGGGAATGGTCCATTACATTTTGAAAATCGGTGCCATTCCAAGTTATTTCAACCATGGCATTAATCTCACTTAAAGCAATAAAAAGCAAGTAGTGGTAAGAGGCAAGATGCATAAAGCATTACTTTAAACAGTTAAAAAAAAAAAGATGTTAAATGTTCCCTCTCTAGGAGCTCCTGCAGCTCTTGATACATTTGTGTGCAACTGAGCAAGAGAAAAGTAGCAGTGGGATTATTAGTGGAGAGAGAAGCTTACAAGGAACATGAAAAGGGAACCGCTTGGCATTCTGGCTCCTTTTTTCCTGCAAGCAGTTAAAAAAGAGAATCATTTAAACAGCTCTTGTAAGAACTCCCTTTTATTGGTTTCTCTTCTTACGTAAAGTTACCAACAGGTTCATTCACAAGGGGATCTTGAAGGTTGTTTTACTGTCACTGAGGCAATTTAAGGTGGTTTGTAAAGGGCACCACCCGAGTGCAGTGATGCCTGGTAGGAAAATAAGGCCCTCATACAAAAAGGGCGGCCGCCCACCACATCTTTGCTTTTCAAACCAGGCAGTTACCTCTTAGAAAGATTAATCACAGTCAGGTTGAGAAGACAGCCTTGCTCTGTGTGTGTGCACACACATATGTGTATGTGTGTGTGCACATGTGTGTGTATTTCCCCCCTCTAACATTAGAAAGATAAGAAGTGTGATTAGTGTGCACAAAGCCTCTGATCAAACCAGCTCAGAGGCTTGTGACAGGAGGAGGTTCAAACACTTTCTGGATCACTGGTGCTGACAGGTAGATCACACAGGCCTTGCACAGATGTTTAGTGAGAAGATAAATGTGTGAGATCTCAAACGTGCAGTGTGCTTTTTACTTGGCCACCTTAGCCTGTGAAGTACTAAATGTTGCTAAAGAAACCTACTCTCCAGAAAGGGTGGAAAAGTTAGTAATAAGCTTCCATTAAATCTCAGTCTTTCTTTTATGTAAGATTTACATGGCTTAGATTTGAAAGTTACCATATTCTCTGCAGGAGCTGATGAGCATGACCACACCTTGTCTGACAGTTTATGAAATGCTTGCTGAATGTATGACAGTCCCATCTCATGAGCTGTATTTGAGACTTTTAGTTGGAATAGATAGAATATTCAAGGTAAATTAATTTAGCCCTAACCCAGAAATGTTCAAGCAACATGTCTTTTATATCTTTAATACATAATATGGGATAAAAAATGGATACTTTCGAAAGGAGAGAAAATGTGTATTTAACTGAATTTCCACAGGGAATTTTATGTCATTCATGTAACTAATATGGTATAACTAATATGAATGCCTCATACTTCTTCTTTTTTGACAAGAAGCAACATGTATATAGTGGGTGTGTGTGTATATATATCACAGAGCTAAATATATAGAATGATCAACTATTTTATTGTTCTACTATCACCTGAGATTTCTACCAGTTGTAGTAATATGTCTTGCTAATGCCAACAAAATTTCTAGTTATCATTATTAATTACATTTCACTGATTATTGTAGAATCTTTCAAACTGGTAGAAAGGAATATTTTTACTGGCTGTAGCACTTTTCATACCTTAAGGCCATTGCTTGTAAGAGTATCCTGGTAAATTCTTAGGAAGTTTATGTATTTTTGACTGACAAAATAAGGGAGAAGAATTGATTCTGCATGTTTTGCTCCAGAAAATACAGTTGTCATTAGAAAATGACAGTTTTTCATGTCTTGCAATATTAAATTTGGGCTAAGCAAAATATGCCTGTCAATCTTACCAGCACTAACAGAAAGATTAGTGAAGTAGTAGAACTTGTAGTGAACTAATACAAAGATTAGTTAGCTTCTGTATGCAGAAATTTATTGTGAAAGCTTTATACTGATGCAAAGTAATATAAAAGGATGAAGAAAAGAGTAAAGGAAATAGAAGGGGAAAATAAGTATAAAGGAAAGGATCAGAATAATTGTTTAATGGAAAACGCCATGTTGTTCTGTCTCTTGCTACATTATTATCCAAGGCTGCCTGTTAGCAATCACATTCATCTCCTTCTCTCATTTCCCCAGTCTATTTTTAGTTGTGTTGCCAAAATCGTTGAGAATCCAAGAGTGTCATCTTCATTTAACTAACAATTACTGAAGATAGTATATGCAAGATACTCTTACCACTCATAGAAAAAAAAAATAAATAAAGATAAATAAGTTTCAGTCCTTGTTCTGAAGTATTTAGATTTAGAGGCAAGAGGGGCTTAATATAAATTGGAACTTAAAATTGTTTTGAAATATTTCTCAGATGATGAGAGTGCATGCATGTGTGTTCGTTTCCCATGAAAATTAGGGGAAGCCTACTGAAGGTGCAAATATATCTTATTAAAAAATCATTAGCCCCTAATTTAATCTGTCCAAATATGCTGAATATCAGTCACCTTGAAGCATCCATTCTATCACAGTTGAATTCTGGGATGTCAAATGGGAAACGATTTTACCTCAGCTTTTTCACTCACTGATTATTTCTTAAAATAATAAAGATGTAAGAGTTGTTTGTAAGCAACTTTCACAATTTTTCTTACCCAGAGTGTGGGACTGCCTGTTTGAATGTTTCCAAGAAAGTATTGTTCTTATGTGACAACAGGTCAGAAAGACTCTGCATTAATTACACTAACATATGGTTATTAACAGATTCTAGCTCAGGGAGCAATACTTTACAATGTTATCTTCCACATAGTCAGATGTTAGCCATATTGTCAGTGCTGGCAGCTATTGTTTCACTCATTTACTTCACAGAGCTAATTACTCCCTAATAATAACTTTACCTTGGAGTTTTTCACTTGCTTGTGCCAGCAAACCTGTTCACACTACATATGCTAATTATTGGCACTTATTCATTATGTTAAGATAGCTTTAAGTTCAAGCTGTGCAGCCTGGCTTTCGGTATGGAGCCAGCTGGCTGCAAAGTTCCACCTTTTTTTACTAAAGTCATTAAAAGTTTTAATATGGGCCCATCTTGTTCTCTTTACAAGATTCAGTCTTTCAGGAATTCAAATGAATGTGCAGTTACCCATGGACAATTGCAAATTATAATAGAAGGTCTTTGGTTTTTGTGAGAAATTCTCAGTTTGTACTCACGGTGGCATTTTCTGTTAGATTAGAAAAGACAAGTGAATTCTTTTACATTTAAACTATATGGTCACTTTGATTATATGCAAACATAGATGCATGTTTTTACATATCTGTGTCTATCTCTCTCACTCTCTTCGGTTCACTTTTCCTTCTGAATATGTTTAACTCCTGGTGATATTTAATGTATGCATGTCTAAATGGTAGAGAATCAGGAGTTTTATCATTTGTGTAACATCCTTTCTCAAGTTTTATTGTTATCATTTCAAGAGACTTAGGATTACTGCCAGGGCCAGAGACTGTCCTTGAACTCTGTTCAGGATCCCCATTGATATCAGTAGGAGTTAATATTTAAGTGTTGTTTCAGTCAAAGTAAAATATGGTTCCTCCAGTTTTAATGAACAAATAGCTTCATTTGGTTCACATCCAAATATAATTAGTAACTACTACCACTCAATTAAATAACTCAACTTTGATGCATATGAATCAATGGATTTGACCTTTTTAAGTGACATATTTTGGGAGGAATCTTTGGAGGGCTAGAAATGAATATGCACACAGGCATAAACTCCACACAAAATAAGTTTTTTTTCCTTAAAAAGATAACTTTTAACTGATTCAACCTTGTGATCTTCACCTTCTAAATACAATGTCTTGATATTTTGCATTTTTAAATATTGTACCATAGGCTCTAAATGCAGGAATTCTGAATATGCTGGTAATTAATAAAATCTGATTGAGACATGCATTATATGTAAAAGAAAAAAAAATTATAAGCTATGAACTGATTTGAGTCTTAGGCCCAGTTATGCTTTTAGCATTGTACTCCATGAAGTAAATCGTTATCTTCCCTACCTCACATCTTCTATATGTTGCTACTCAGTCCTTTGCTATTAGAATACTCCTGGGTAGTATTCATTTTAGCAGGTGCCATTCTAACTACCAAATTCCAGTATTTCTGAGGATTGGTGTAATTTAGTCTGCGTTTGGGGTTGCGAGAGAATATTTGCCAATACAGAGAATTAGAAGGGAAATGGAAGAGAAGGTGAAATTTTTCTGGTTTCTACTTACTAGGAGCTCCCTAAGACTCCTGGTGATGGCTGCAGAGAGCCAGTATCCCTTACCAGATGCTGAGAAAGGTACTGCATGTCCATACAATGCCACCCTTCTGGAAGGCCTAAAAATATTTTTGCTCTTTTTAGGTGAATACAGTATAAAACTTCTATTAAGGATCTTGTTTGCATTTTAAATAATTACATGATAAGATGGCTTGCTGATGAGAAACAGGTAGTCCGTGTTGAGGCAATTAATGATTGCTAATTCTATTACCAACCCAAGTTGAAAAATAAAGACTGTATTTATATGTTTATAAAGATTAACATTCACTTGATTTAATTTTTCACTATGTAAGGTATTCATTGCTATGTTCATAATGAAAAAGAAAAACAATTTTATAAGGAGCAAGTAATATTAATAAAAATAACACATTTACTTGCAAATGAAAGGATGCTTTTTATTAAAAAGTTTCAGGAGGGTCTAGAATGCAAGTTTTATTTTTTTCATTGTTTATAAAGGTCTATGATGTTTAATTTTACTAATTTCAGAGTTGTTAGAAAGTTTGATCAAAATAAAACAAAATCAAACTATAATTGCACTGATTAAAAGCTGTGACCAAGGGGTTAAATAGGCTGCTTCAATTCCTCGAGATAATTTAAAATTCTAATTGTAGATTGAAATTGCAGATAAAATAAGTGAAAATTATTCCATGAAAATAGTGGTTTTAACTTTTCAATCTTTAAATTCTCCCTAAAATTTATAAAAATGAGATATATATGTTATGTTTCTTTTTGAGACCTTTAAGACATAGGAACATCTTATGATACATCAATAGCCACGGAATAAGTAAGAATTCAGTTAGGCTCTTCTCTGTCTTCTAGGAAATCTAGTTTCATGACTTTTATTTGACATAATTTTTGTCACCTTTATTAAGCTCTCTCCATGTTGATCAAAACTATTAACCTTCTGTATTTCAGAAAGGGAAAATGTTTGATTATTCATTAGGCTCTCTTCCATGTTTCGATATTTAAAATTGTTA
The DNA here is from genome assembly GCF_014898055.3 of Talpa occidentalis. Lineage (NCBI taxonomy): Eukaryota > Metazoa > Chordata > Mammalia > Eulipotyphla > Talpidae > Talpa > Talpa occidentalis. Next base: position 53,390,333 of record NW_023601653.1, read on the forward strand.
TGGCCACCACCAAAGAGAGTTTTTTGGTATGCTTATGACAAGAAGAGTACACTGAACTTTGAACTTTTTCTGTGCACAATTTCATCCCAAATTGTGTAATTTTTGACTGTGGTGGTTTTCAGGAACAAGCACTCACGATCTCTTTTGACAACGAAACAACTCATTTCTGTATATATAAAATGTTTTTCTGAAACTTTTTTTGACATAAAACATGTGTTATTACATTTCTGTTCTTATGGGAATTAAAGGAAAAATCTCAAAAAAATGAATGTAAGAAAAATCTTTATGTCTGGAACACAGAGGGTCTGCATTATAAGCTATCACAAAAGCTGGATTTCCCCTGGAGTCAAATACTAGTACCAACATATTGAGGTCAGAGCATAACCTTTGGGTTTGGGTTACCCATGAAAGAGTGGCCTCTGACTTGAGACTCCTTCACTAAACATAGTGTTATGCAGAATATGGTAAGACAAATTTGACCCCTAGCCAGGGAGCTAACAGACCTCTCCTGCCTCACCCATTGCTCACCCTAGCAATGTATTTCAGTAGATCTGCCTGTTCTGCTCCCCACTCTGTCTCTGGTGTAACCTTTCACTTCCCGAACCTCTGGCCTACACTCTAGTTCTTCTGTACATTAACTATGCATAAATAAATAAATAAAATAAATAGCTTTGGTCTGGGTTCTGATGGTGTAATAAAAGAGAGAGTGGTGTTATAACACAAGTATGCAAGAGCTCTTGAAGTTTTGCCCAAAATTATATCCACTTATATCCATTTTGAAAATTTTATCAATTTTGTTTCATATTTTGCAGGCCAAAGCCAGTCACATGGCTAAGCCTTCCACCAGTGCTATGAGCAGGAAAATCCTCCTGCACAGACCCTTGAAAGTAGGGCATCAACTGTTCTACCACAAGGCCTTAGACATTCAAGTTAAATAGTGCCCCTGACAGCCTAAGAAACTCAAACAATTACTGTGTGGAGGAAAGTATCTCTAGTTTTATTCACCAAGCTACCCACAAAGTAAAATTCACAGTACACAGAAAGAAGCATTTCATAAAGAATAAGTCAACAGAGATATTAAATAATTTAACTATGCCACTTGAAGTACTTCAGATATTAGAAGAGATAGTATAAAATACAAATATGTAGGTGATATAAAACAAATATGAATAAGATACTTAGGGAAGTGAATAATGAAAGGATAAAAAAATCAAAAACTTAAATTAACAGGGATACTTGAAAAAGAGCTAAATAGAAATTAAGACCATGATAACTGGATTTTTTAAAAGATTTATTTATTTATATAAGCACTGGGTACAGTCAGAAGTGTGGGAATGTGAGAGGATTCACCAGAGACAGAGCAGGGAACAGAACAGGCAGACTGACGAAGTACACTGCTGAAGAGAGCAGCGGGCGGCAGGAGAGGTCTGCGCGCCTTGTGGGCCCCTTGCTGGGGGCCGGGGATCAAACCAGCACTGCAGAGGCTGCAGGCAGCTTTGCAGCGCAGGGCTCAACCGCTGCGCCACCAGGGAGGCCCGATAATTGGATTTTAAAATCCAAATTTTCTGACTTCTCCTTCCAAGTACCAGGTTAACCATCCCAAAGTCAGACAATATATATGAAAATAAGTATTTCAGCTTTGGTTAATAGGCTATTCATTATTCCTTGAGAGAAGGAAAACAAATGATTCTGATTGTTCCAGAAGAGAGGGAGAACCCAGGCAGAACTGACAGTCTTGAGTTGAAGATACAGACAGCAGTATTCAGGAATAACAAGGCAGATAAATGATATGTTTTCAGGATATACTATTGGGGAGGATAGCTTTGCAGAGTGCGAGACAGATAAACAGAGACAGTCTTATACTCTGAACATTTGCAAAGGGTTGCTCTGTCGGGTTTTGCTAAATGGTCATCAGTGCATGTGTATGTAAACTGCTGAAGCCAAGTAAAAAACCTTTGAAAAAGTGCTAGTAGAAATGATAATCCCCAGTTCTCACATGGTGCTTGGAAATATTTTGTGTTTTTTAACAGTCAGAATGGAGAGACCCCTAATTCAAGGGGCATAGGGTCAGGCCTTTGAGAAAGAATTTGCCTTAGTCGAGGAACCAAATTAATTTTAGGCTGACAGCTGTTCAGAACCTTACCTAATAAAAAGCTTTCCAGTAAGACTTGAAAAGATCAAATTATTTCCAACTAAGTAAAATGCATCCCAGTACAAACCCCAAAAATAGTTAGAGATTCTAAAAAAAAAAAAAAGTGGCAAGATTCATAATGTTTACAATCTAATTAAAAATTAGCATTATGTAAAGAAGCAACAAAACATAACACATAATCAGGAGAAAAATCAATGAAAACCAAACCCAAATGGCACAGATGTTAGAATTAGTAGAAAAAGATGTTGAAGTAGCTATTACGAATATACTCCATATGTTCAAGTGCATTATGAGGAAATGAATGGAAGGTATAAAAAAATCCAAGATTAAAATTTACAAAGATGAAAATTAACTATCTGAGATAAAAAAAATTACAGACTGTGTTTAGAAACTGTAGAAGATAAGATTAGAGCATTAGCATAACATAGCCATAGAAATCATTCAGAAGTAATTCAGAAAAAATAGTTTACCCAAAAAAAAAAAAAAAAAAAATTAGTGTCAGTGGACTGGAGTGGGGAATTAGGAGATAGAAAATATATTTGAAGAAATAAATATCCAATTTTTTCAAAATCTTTCATAATTTATAAACCTCTATGTATGTCTAAGAACCTAGACGAACCCAAGTAGAAGAAACATAATCAAGTAGTTAAAAAGCAGAGGAATCTTAAAAGCAGCATAGCTAAAAGACATAATTCATGCAGAGGAAGTTAATTGTTTAAATGATTCTCCCTATAATATACATGACATGCTATAACATTATTTGAAGTAAACTGTTATAGGTTTAATAGGTATTCTGTAAATCATTGAGCATTCATTAAAAAACTGAACATGTGATACAAAAGTAGCATCTAATAAACCCAGTAATGGAGACAAAATGGAATCAGAAAAATATATTCAATCTAGGGCCTCGCCGGTGGTGCAGCGGTTGAGCGCTGGGTTGCAAAGCTGCCCGCGGCCTCTGCGGCGCTGGTTAGATCCCCGGCTGCTCCCCGTCCACTGGAGGCGGGTCCCACATGGCGTGCAGACCTCTCCTGCTGCCCGCTGCTCCCCTCAGCAGTGTACTTCGGTCCTTCTGCCTGCTCTGCTCCCCGCTCTCGCTCTGGTGAATTCTCTCACCCTCCTGTGCTTCTGACTGTACCCAGTGCTTGTATAAACAAAACAAACAAATAAATAAATAAATAAATAAAACATGCCTCTATTAAAAAAAATTAAAAAAAAAATATTCAATCTAATAGAAAGGAAGTGATCAAAAGGAGTGAAAAAGAACAAATGAGGTAAATAGAAAAGTCTTTTTGTAAATATAGATTTTTGTCTTTAACTTGTCACTAATCATATTAAATATAACTTAATTAGTTTGAACAAATTAAAAGCCAAAGTCTCCAGTGCAAAAATTCAACAAAATTAAATTAAAAGGCATACAGATGGGAAAGGAAGAAATTGAATTTATTGAATTACAACATGTTTATGTGGAAAATCTTAAGTATAAAAGAAATACTAGTGAGTTTAGCAAGGACACAGAATACATTCAACATAAAATATAATTTCATTTTTACCTACTAGAAACAACAAATCAGAAATTGACATGTGTAAAAAGATTTCAAAATTTCACCAAAAATAAGAAATATTTGGAGATAAATTTTAAAAAAATACATGCAAGACCTATATGATATTAAACTACAAAGTTTTTACTGACCGAGTTTAAAGAAGACCTAAAGAGAGGGCCTCCCTGGTGGTGCAGCTGGTTGAGCACAGCACTATGAAGCTGTCTGCAGCTTCTGCACACGGGTTTGATCCCCGGCCGGGGAGTAACCCACATGGCGCAACAGACATCTCCTGTCTTGCCCGCTGCTCCCCTCAGCAGTGTATTTCAGTCAGTCTGCCTGTTCTGTCCCCCACTCTGTCTCTGGTGAATCCTCTCATCCCCCACACCTCTAGCCTGTACCCCAGTTCTTGTATGCATAAATAAATAAATCTTTAAAAAAAAACAATACAATAGGAACATATTCCCATTCTAACCTTGAATGAATCTTAACATTCTCAGATTATATGAAGCACAACTGATAGATCTTCACGAAGAAATTGTAAAACAAAACATCACTGTGAAATATTTTAACACACCCCTCTCATTTATTGGAAGATTAAGTAGGGATATTATTATTAAAGATTTAGAATATTAAAAAAAAGGATGGGTTAACAGGAGTTTTTGAAATCCTATATCCCATGTTTAGAGGATCAATATTCTGCTCAAACACACAAATATTGTAACTGAAAAATATCCAGTCATATGCTAAGACATAAATTATGTTGTGATGTTGTAGAATGAGGTGTCATGTAGTGTTTACTGATGATGTGATTAACTTTAAAATAAATAATGGTCCTATGGGCATTTGGGTGTGTTGTGGTGACATATATCTTAGGAAACATCAGCCTATTCCTCCAAATCAAATACAATGTTGTAATCTAGCATTACCTCAAAATAAAATAGAATAATAGAAATATAAATATGAAAAACCCAAATACCTGAAAGTATAACCAGTCTTTTAAATCCATAGGCAATGAAATAATTTTTAGGTGTGGGGCATTTGTAGAAGGAAACTCAGTATTCTTAGAATTTATGATGATAATTCTAATATGTAAAATTTTTGCATAAAGCTAAATTGTATCTTCTGTAAAATAGGTTTTTGTATGTCAGTGAAAAAAGAAAATTACTGTTACTGTTCACTTAAAAAGTTAGGAGAACAATAATAGACTAAATGCAAAAAAACAAAAACCTAGAATGAAGGGGTAAATACTACAGGAATTAGAAAAAAAACAAATGTATAATGCAGAAACTAAATAGAGCCAAGGGTTTTTGTTGTTGTTTTTTTTTTTTTTTTCATTTGAACAGACCTGTAAATTAGAGAAACCTTTAATGAATACATCACTAGTAAAATAATAAGAAGAAATGTTAGCTATAAATAAATAAAGTTTCAGACAAGAAAATTGTATTCCATATAAATGTATCTCTTTTAAAGGCTAGAATGGTGATAATTTAAACAATAGAAAATAATAATGTTTGACAGTGTGACAGAGTTTAGGAATTTTGTTCTTCTCATTGCCACTGCCTTGTTTTTGCCTAGATCCTCTCTCACTTTTAGTCATTTTGGTACCTTTTGCCTTTGACCTAGCTGCTGCTTCAAATTTTCCTTGCCTGAAAGCAAGGAAAATTGTTTGACTCCTTAGTCTTCCTCAAAGACAGAGTCTTTACCATGATTAAAACTCTTTACCAGTTCTCTATTGGTTTATTGTACCCTGAGCACTGTCCTCAAGATACTCAGACCACTTTATAGAGAATAAAATGAGTAATTGTAATTCATATGGTGACTATAACTGTGAAAGTGTTCTTCCTTCACCCAGTCTGGGGAGGGCTGGAGTTTTAGGGATTGTGAGAAAGAAAGACAAAAATCAGGATTTAGTGCTAAGGAAAGCTTATGGAAGAGGTAAACCCAAGTTAAATTCTGTGAGTACCAATGAGTGAGCTAAGTGGGAAGAAGAATATTGCAGACATAGCAATAAAAGGAACAGACCATTTAGCTATTGGTAGCCTGGTATATGTAGGGAACTGTGTCTCCAGGTGGCAGTGAAATACAAAAAGAGGCAGGCAGGAGAGAGATAAGGTAGGAAGGAGGGAGTCAGGTCAAATGCACACTGTAGGTTATGAGGAATCAGTCCTTTATATACTAGAATAGTGTGCTACTGGGAGGTTTTATGATGGAGAGATTTGCATTTTCTGTACACGTGGTAACCAAATAGAAACTAGTTTTAAAACCTTTAACTAGTAGTAGAAAAGATGAAGAGACTCTACATGACAACACTGGAAATAGGGATAAAGAGTAGGGGTATATACAATAAATATTTATCATCTTTGTAATTGATTTGGCCTTCTCTTAATAATCTCATTGTCTAACTATAAATATCCAGCATTGAGAGGTAACACAATAAATCATTCAGAATATATTTTTTCATATTTTGCATGAAAATTGAGGGTATAGAATTTGACAATCACTGAGTAAGTCCAATTCTAGCATAAATGTTAGCCTAAGATGAACTTATATTCTTCAGTATGAACTCTTAACCAAATTTTTAAATTATAATTCAGTGTGATTAATTAGATAGTGCAGATATATTTCCACCCCAAAATTGGGAAGGGACAGGACATGGATAAAGATTCAGGGTTAGGGAAGTTTCCCAGGGGAAAGAAAAGCCTGAGCTGAATGTTAAATGGTGAGTAGCATGTAGTCAGTTGGTGAAAATTCTCAATAGATGAACTGAACAAATTTCAAATAATGATTATATGAGTTAAGAGCAGATTCTATAATGAAAGTGTCTAAGTTCAGTCGATTCTGAGGTCTTTATGAAATAAACAAATCCAACATGAAATTAGATGGATGGGTTATGTCCTCTGTGTCTCCCCTCAAGAGTACTTTTTGCTTTTTCTCATCTTATCATGGCAAAGTCCAACAGGGTACGAGTAATATATGTGACATGTGTTACTTGGAGATGGGACAAAGTCTTACCCGCTGGCTGACTGGATGTAGAGGGCGCCAATTAAGATTTAGCTGAGGGCCTCCCTGGTAGCGCAGGCAGTTGAGTGCTGCACTGTGAAGCTGTCTGCAGCCTCTGAAGCACAGGTTTGATCCCAGCGGGCCAGCGAGAATCCCACATGGCAAGCAGACCTCTCCTGTCTCGTCCGCTGCTCCCCTCAGCAGTGTATTTCGTCAGTCTGCCTGTTCTGTTCCCCGCTCTGTCTCTGGTGAATCCTCTCACCCTCCCGTGCATCTGGCCTGTACCTCAGTTCTTGTATAAATAAATCTTTAAAAAAAAGATTTAGCTGATAATAAGTGCATAAAAATAGATGAAATGAAGTGGTCACAACTCTAGAGATTGAAACAATGTAAAGTGACTTAGGTAAACTGGAGAAGTACAGTTGTAACAGTGCAAACAGTATGATTGTCTATGGTAGGGGGGAAAATACAGGAGAAATGCCCAGATATTAGTCATGTATGAGGACAGCTGAAGCTCTCCCTGCCGTGGAGGATCACATGCTGGGCATCAGATAACCATCAAGTTTGTCAGGTTCTTCAAAACCTGACTTTGAAAAATGTGCAGTACAACCTAATTAAGAACCTACAAAATGGACATCTGAAACACCAGCTCTCTCTATCAGTTTAGTTATACCTGTAAGAGATAGTCATAACCAATCTGGTACAGAGGCAACAACAATGAGTTAGGAATGCATTAGGAAAGGTGAAAGAAATTCGATCTAAATAGCCTAGAAAAAAGAATGTTGATATTCACTTAATAGTAAACATTAAATATATGGAAGATCTGTTTGAGTTTACATGGAAGGGAAAACAAGCAAATGAGCTTATGCCACAGCTCAGAAATTGATAATGATTTTTTGAAACAGGTACTTATTACATATTGTAATATATGGGGAAAGTTGTACATAATCTCCTGATCTTTAAAAAATATGTATATTCCTTCTACTGAATTTTCCATTCAACAAACATATATTGAACACTTAACTGCCTTAGGTCCTTCTACCCGAATTGTAAATACAAAATCATGAACAAGAGACATAGAACCTCTGCCCTCACTGAACTTACAGTCTACTGACTATACATTATATTGCTGACATGATTGTGAGTATATTGAGATGTGCTATATAGTTAATAGAGTTATTCACACAAAAATGGCAAACATAAGACAAAGCTGATGCCAGTTGCTTAGGCAGCATTTAGCAGAGGATCTCTCATAACTGCTGGTAAATGAACAAGGGGCATAGAGGCATAAAATGTAAGTGAGGTACAAGGTACCACTGGTTACATACACTGCTTAGACTTATGTAGTAAGATGAAGTTGTGAAGTTATTTTATAGCTCAAGAGTAAGTTGTGCTGCTTATAAAAAGTGCTTAAGTAAAGTAAGATTCACAGTGTTGCAAATACTGAGAGTATATAAAAAACATTTGATTAACTGGAGATGTTACTTCCTGATTATTGAATGACACAGTATACTTGGAAGCTTGTCATTAATGTTGTCATATATCTAAAAAAATAATTTTCTAAGTGCAGCTCAGCATTAGAGGTGACTAAGTATCACATTATAATTGAGATGAGAACTGTATCATTGTATTGTTGAATTGGAGATGTCACGCCATTCTACTACACAGCCCCACAGGACCAAATAAAAGGCATTTGCAAGCAAGATTTAAGTACAGCACCAGCCATAATTGTAACCAAACAGATCTACAGAAAGAGTGTGTGTGGGACCTGAAGGTCCAGCTGTTCTTAAAGGATTATGAGGACTTAATGGAAAGCACAGATGGAACAAATACTATTGTCTAGAGTATTCTAGGGCAGAGGGTAACATGTGAAAGGTGATCAGTAGCAGGCTGATTGTAACATAAAACAAAACTTTTTTGTTAAGATGAAAAAAAATTGAGCCAAGGCTGTCCAATAACACTAATTCAGAGGAAATCGTCTCTGGTGCTTCATTTGAGTCATTGTAGAGATGATCATATGTGGTGTGCAGCTGTAAGCGGTTCTTTCTGAATTATTAGAGACGGAGCCCATTATTCTGGGTGTGGAGGCAGTTTTGCTGGGTATGGACCATTGCAATCATATAAGCTCTCCATTGTGTGACTACTCATTTGGAGGGCTCTGTCAGCCAGCCATGGGACCTGTGGCTTCTGTGAATGAGTGGGTGGTAGTGAAAAGCAGAAGCTGAGTGTGTGACTCAGATTTATTATTGAAGAGTTTAGGTATATTTGAAATCCTATGAATTTCTTGTCCAAAGTTTAGTTGTGTTGTCAATGAAAACATTGCTTTAATTTGGGATCAGTTCATCCCCAAAAGTGATTTTTTTTTTTAAAAGTAATGCTGTCATTTCTCTTTTGTGCTTATTGTAATCCTTTAGGCTGAGTTTAAAACTTCCAAATGTTGCTGCACAATCAGCATGCCTTTAAGAAAACCCAGTAGTCATATAAATTATTTGCCTTAGGCTCATAAACTTCTGGCTTGAGAAAAGTGTTGTTGTACCTAATAACCAAACTTGTAAGCCTAGACATTTTATTTTAGCTTAAGTGGCATTACTCTGACTAGCATCTAATCATAATACATATGAAAGCATGCTGTCTCTTTGAACCTCAACAGAGTCATCTTTGCACATACCCTATGCTGAAGAGTAGAGGAAGTCTGCAGGAAAAAAATTAGTTCACAGTGGTCCTTTTATCACTTGCCACTAAACTCATACCAGAGACCTCTTGTTTACAAGAGCTGCATGACAATGGAGTCAGTTAATAAACGGATTTGTTAGAATTTGGAACTGGAACTTGCTCTAATGTAAAGGTGCCTGGACATTGTAAACTATGGTGCTTTCAGTGTTAGCGCCTCCTTTAATTTAATTGCAAATATATCTTTTCACATTTTTTTCTATTCTATATTAATAAAAAATAACTTTTGAGAAATATGACGTAATGCTGAGAATTACAGAAGGGAACTCCTTGTGTTGCTGCTGCCCTACTCAAAGAAACAACTGAGCAGGTAACGCTATAATGTTGCATGGTAGAAAAGATGTCATATGCTTCTCTTAAAAGAGAATTTGTATTTCTGTGAAAGCAATTGATAGTTGAACCATTTCCTATGAATAATTAAAATCGGTTTGAGAGCCCAGTATTTGCGAAGTTTGAATGGCATTAGAGAGTCGCCAATTGGCATTGGTTGGTAGTTCTACTATTTGTTTCAGTTTTGAGTTGGGGAATATTTTTGTATTCTTGGAGAAGCTGTTCTAAAATATGTCACCCATTTCACATTTTCCCTTCTTAAGCTGATATTTTTATGCAATACAAAAATAAATAAATAAAACACTTACTGAGGCTACAGGATGGTCATAATATCGGAAAGCTGGCCCTCAGCCAAATTAACCAGGAAGTGGCAAGGATATAGCCAATTTTTTTTTCATTCTGAATTTAATATCTGGCTCATTTTTAAGCATAAATTTTGCACAAATTTGAATTATTTTCATTCAGAAGAACCTGATACTATTTTGGCATTCTCTTTTCATAGACTATATTGTAGTCTACAAATGCTTGCTCTAAATATAGCTCACTTCAGTACCTGGATTAAAGAATTAAAAATTATAACTGGGGCTTATACTGTGATGTAAATGGATTCCATGCTAAAGAAAGTTAATTCTGTGACTATTTTGTAGAAGATGATGTACTTGATTTTTGTTTAGTAGCTATAAAGACTCAAACTGGAGTAGACCTGTGTATTATTACAAGTTACAGTCTATATGCTAGCATACAAAATCAGCATGTGATTTTGTTACTTAAAGATAATATATCTGCTGTATCATCTATGTCATCAGATTTTCTTACTGAATGATAATAGCAGAATCTTGGGGTCTATGGATTTCCTCCAGGGGGGCGCCTGGATGGGATCCTGGTATTAAGAGAGAGACAATAGTGAGTGTAGATGGGCCTAAATCTCTACGATAGCTTTTCATCACTAGGGTTCTACTTTGGAAATATAGTTGTAAAATCAATTTTTGAAGCTTGAAAAAATATGTGAAGCCAGTGCGCTTAAGGTTTCCTTGTAGGCTAACATAATTCAGAAAGAGTGATCAGGCATATAGCATCTCTTGTCAAATTATTCTTACTAACTCATCCAAATATCTAGCTAGATACAATGAAGACTTTAAATTCCCAGAAGTCAAGGACTTTTTAGTCTTCATTTCTTTATAAATGAGTTATCTATGTTTGAGCCCCTTTCTGGTGTTCCAGGTATCTCTACCATAAACTAGGATGTTTTTAACTACAGAGTTGTAATCTCTTTAAAAGGAGAATAAAAAGAAACAGAGAAAGAAACAAATAAAGAGACTAAGAAGAGAACTGGGAGAAAAGGAGGGTTTTTAGGATTACCTGTTTTCATTGACTTCTGTTCTTAATTACTCAGTTGTCCAGGTCACCACCTGTTTCTTAGTAATTTAAAAGACCTATGAAGTGTATGACACAATGCTAGTCTAATAGCTGTCGTTGCTTATGTGAGCTAGTAAAGGAGGTGACCATTTCCATATACATACATTTTTACACAAGTGCATAAATTACTTGATTCTCTTTATCTAAATATTTTTTATAGTGCTATGTTTAGACCCTTACTCATTCTTATTGAAATTAATATTAAGCAAAATAACAGTGCAGAGTATGTTCACAACCATGATTATATGAATTGCCTCCATTTCTATTTTAAACATTTAAAAATATAGAATGAAGGTTGACCTTAAGACAGTTGCACTGTTAGGAAGTCATGTAATTTAAATGATAGATGAGATCACCCACTGTTCAGAAGCCTTTACCATCACTTTAAGCACTACAGGATAGCATTAAGAAAGACTTGTGAACTTGTACTTTTGAATTTGCAGTTCTTTGTATTTACCATTATTAAATTAAATGTCTTTTAAGTACCTACATTTCCAGATACACAAAATCTCATATTCTTTTAGAAACATACAATTGTGTAATTACAAGAACAGAGCAAATAGAATAGCAACTCCATAAAGGAAAACCTGCAGTTTGTTGTTTTCATTAGGGCAGATACGTGAAAGATCCTAAAAAGAAGCCCTGAGCAAGCAATACTCGAAAGTTCCAACTGATCTAGTAGCTTCCTTTGTGTAAGACAACACCTCTTGTGAATGTTCCTCTTTCTCTCCAGGCAGCTAGCTAGTCTGGTTTACCGAAATTGTTGAGTAATTGTTCTGTGGTTGAGAACAAAATGCTGAATTAAACTGTTCCCAGCACAATAATTGTGTGATTATAGCATTTATGTTGCTGGCCAAAGGAACAGTCATTAGGTTTGGAAGACTTACCAAAACCACAAGTACAAAAAAAAATGCAAATAACATGTAAATTGCTGTTTAATACCTATAGTGGCTTAGAAATGGAACTAAGAGTAAAACACATTTCTAGTTGAGATGAACCTGGAAATCTTGATAATATACTTAGCATCATATTGAAAATGGGAAGATGTTGAAAATGCATTTTCTTTATTTTTTTCCCTTCTCTACACACCTTATGTTTTCAGCAATGCATTTGGTTTTCTTACATGTCCTTCTCCTCTTACATATACATCCCTAGTTTCATATTTCTTACCACCCCCTTTGTTTGTTTCTTTTTTTTTTTTTTTTTGACATAAAGAACTGGGTTGTAGGCCAGAGATGTGGAGGGTGAAAGGATTCACCAGAGATAGAGTGGGGAGCAGAACAGGCAGATCTACTGAAATACACTGCTGAGGGGAGCATCAGGTGGGTGAGACGGGAGAGGTCTGCTACGCCATGTGGGTAGCTCCCTGGATGGGATCAAACTCAGGCAGTCATGATGATAGCACTGGGACTTAATCCCTAGGCCACCAAAGAGGTCCTGTTAGCTTTAGTAATTCTATCTGAAAAATTTTCTTTTCCCTTTTATTTTTCACCTACTGAACATTATGTGCTGAAAAGAACTAATGGTTGGGGTATAAGAGTAAGGGCTAGTGCAGAGAAAGATTTAATAAGAAAACTGTCAGCAAATGCATTTTAAATTTCAAGTAAAAACCAGTTGCTAATAAAATTGCAATACTATTATTTATTTGCTTTCTGAACTGTTATGCTTTTATTGCTGATAAATGTTTGTACTGAAACATTGGGCTATTTTCTCCAGATAGAGTGTTCTTTCAGGTGAGCCGTTTACAGAGGAAAGCTTCCCTGTGATGAGGATCTGGTTTTGCTAAATACACATGTGGTATTGAGAACCATATATGAGCTTTAGAAATAGTGTCTGTGTAAGCAGTATTAATTGCACTAAGCCTAATAAATGAAAAACAGTAGTTTGGAAAGATCAATGACATACTCAGTGTGAATAATACTCTAACATTTTTCTAGATCAGTTACGAACTTAATTCAGTGATCTTAATGGGTGCTTTTATAAAAGTTTTCAGCAATCTGATAAAATTCTTTTTTAAAAATATACAATGAAATGTATTGAAGAATAGTTCCACTGGCTTGAGGACCACCATACACAAGGAAGAAATGCTGAAAAGCTTAGAAACCTTTGTATATGCTTTTCCTTCCTCTGTAATTACAAATACACTTAAAATCAACATTTACAAAGGCATTGAGGCTTAGTTTTCTCATGTACTTCTTATCACACACCTCATGGAGAATTCACTTCTTTTATAAATTGGTATAAAAACTATCTCAATAATTATTGAAAATTAGTCCTTATATGTATTTCACATAAGTATATATGAAAATATGCTATTGTATAAGTATATATATATGTATATGTCAAAATATGCTATTGTAGTTTTTGCCCATGTTATATATATTTTTATTCTTTTGAAAAAAGTATGTCCAGTTTAAGAAGTCATTTAAAAAATGGGAATTTAGTGAGAATTTTAGATTTCAACTTTATCAAAATCTATACTCAATGTGTTAAATGATGTTTTATTTTATGAGATTAGATCATCTTTTACTAATATTTTGTTTCTAAGCTTTTCTTAAAATTTTTGGGAAACATGTACAGATATTACACTTATGTTTTCTCAAAATTCTAAAGTGTTTTTTTAGTCTTTTTTACTATTACAATGAACAAAACGTACAGAGAACTTAAAATACATGTTCAGCTTTTTTAAAAGCTTTGTGTGTGATGACATTTTTAAAAAACATAATGACATTAAATTTATTCCTCTTAATTGTTTTCCCCAACAGTGCAATCTTCAAACTGTAGAAGTTTTGAATTGCTAACCACTACATGAGTTTAAATAACCTCTAATTCCTGCCAACCACCCACATACTAATTAGAACAAACATAGCAATTTTAATGATCCCACTTGTCAATGGTAAAGCAAATTTAGAAAATAAAGATCATATTTCAATAATCAAATTGCATCTTTCATAAAAACATACACTTGATTCACAGGTAAATGTTAAAGTCTCTTGTGAAATACACCTTATAAATCTGAAGTTATGCAAAATCATCTACTGAAAAAAGAAATTTGTTATTTTTAGAGTCTATTTTTAAAAACTAATATTTTCCTACATCTAAAAACAGTCATCATAGTTTTGCACAGTATTAGTCTCTGAAATCTGTGGAGTCTTGTTTTATGGCTTGGTGTGTGGACAGTTTTTATCAACATTCTGTTTGTCTTGAATGTATTTGCATTTCATAATTATTGAGTGCAGAGTTTTAAATATGTCTATTAGATTAAGCTTTCTGATTGTGCTATACAAATTACCTGTATATTTACTGAATTTTTTTCCTACTTGAGCCATTTGTAATTAAGAAAGTTGTGTTAAAAATGGCCCATAATGAGGGTTTAATCATTTCTTCTTGTAACTCTCTGTTTTACTTCAATAAATTATGAGATTTGTGTTTGCATGTAACTTTAGAACTATATCTTCCTGATTGAAACTTTCATTGATATTTCTGAAACTCTATGCACAATAATATTTTTTCGTGTTAAAATCTGTTTTGTCTGATACTAAAATAGCCTTTTTTGTTGTAACTATGTATCTAATGTAGCTTCTTCCATTCTTTTTCAATTAATTTGTCATTATGATTAAGTACATCTTTTATAAACTAGATATAGCTGAATTCCCTTAAAATTTTAATCTGTTGATCTGTGTTTTTTTAACTTCTGAACTTAGTCCACCTATATTTTTTGTTATTAAACTTAAGTCTATCATTTTATTCATGCTTTATAGTTATATCACATTTTAGTAGGTGTGTGTATATATATTTCCTTTTTGATTTTTTACATACTATATTAGTTTCATGTCATTTTTTTCTCTTCATTAGTTTTGACAATATCTATCTTGACTATTTTCTTAATGGTCACATTTGAAAATTAAATATGTGCTTAGAGTAAGAGAATATAAAATTGACATGAGAAATATAGAAAATATATGACTATTTCTCTCCTGTTTTACATGTAGTATTTAGCCCTCTTTAAATTCAAATATACGATTTCATATTTATTAAACAAAGTTAACTTTTATATACTCACATGTCCGCCAATTTCCTCACTCTTCTTTCTAAGGTTCCTTCCTTCCTTTCTTTCTGAAAAACATCCCTTAGCAGTCCTTTAGTGAAGGAATTTGTGGTAGACTGAGAAAAAAAAAGGCTTTGTTTTGCATTTATTCTTCAAAAGGTTTACTAGGAAAACGCTTTGAAGTTGAGAGTTACTTTTTTTCTCATTCCTTGGTTAATGACTTCTATCTGGCTGCTCTTAATATTTCTTTGTGCCTTTACATTTTTTGCAAATTAATTACATAGTATTAAGTAATATTTTCTTTTCATTTATTCTGATTATTTATATTTTGCCTGTTGTATCTATGTACCTCTATCTTTCAAATTCAGAAAACTCAACCACTAATTTTTAGAATATTACTTACCTCTATTTTATTTTTTTCCTATCCTCTCCTACAATTTTGACTAAGCATTTGTGGATCATCTCATCTTAGCCTTGATTACACTTAACCACTCTCTCATATTTCCCATTTCCTTTCCTCTGTGAACTGAAACATGGCTGTTTCCTTTCTCGCTTATACAATTAAAGATTTCTCTCATCACTTGTATCTAGTTCGCAGTCTATGTATATATGATTTTTAGATTTTAGTTATTTTTATTTCTCAAAATTGTGTTCAATTATTTAAAAAAAAACTTCTTTGAACATATTTGGTCATTTTTATGTTTGTTACTAATTTTTACTCCATCTTTTACATAAGGAAGCCTTTTAAGCATACTGTTACTCTTTTGAAAATCCAGTACTTTGATGTCTTTGGATATTTATATCTGTTGCTGCTTGATTCTGGTATGCTGGACATTTCTTCGTATATTTGTTTAATTTTTAATGTAACTTTATGTTTGGCTGACGTTAATCCCTAAGAAATAGAGTATCTAATTGGTGAAGTTAATATACTGGGATGTGTGGGCCTCCCCAGTGGCGCAGCGGTTGAGCGCTGGGTTGCGAAGCTGCCCGCAACCTTTGCGGCGCCGGTTCGATCCCCGGCTGCTCCCCGGTCACCGGAGGAGGGTCCCACATGGCGCGCAGACCTCTCCTGCCGCCCGCTGCTCCCCTCAGCAGTGTACTTCGGTCCTTCTGCCTGCTCTGCTCCCCGCTCTGGCTCTGGTGAATTCTCTCACCCTCCCGCGCTTCTGACTGTACCCAGTGCATGTATAAACAAAAAACAAACAAACAAGCAGACAAATAAATAAATGGAACATGCCTCTATTAAAAAAAAAAAAAAAATACTGGGATGTGTTATTGTGGGAGTTTCCAGGAAGCAATACAAACAACAGACTACTTATATTCATTTTTGTAGCATAGGGTTTCACTGATCACGTAGGAAGTTTGACTTGAATCCCAGGCCCAAGTGGATTGACATCTGTAGTTCAATAAAAGAGGCACATTATTTTTTAAAATTTATTTTATTTATTTATGCATACAAGAGCTGGGGTGTAGGCCAGAAGTGTGGGGTTGAGAGGATTCACCAGAGACAGAGTGGGGAACAAAATAAGCAGATCTACTGAAATACACTGCTGAGGGGACCAGTGGGCGAGCCAGGAGATGTCTGCTGTGCCATGTGGGTTGCTCCCTGGCCTGGGATCGAACTCATGCTACAATGTCTGGTGATAGCTTCGTAGTGCTGAGACTTAACCCCTTGTGCCACCAGGGAGGCATCTAAAGGAGGTACATTCTTATCAGCATTTCTTAATAATAGAATGTAAACTAGGAATTTTAAAATATACTTTTTTTTTTAGCTATGGTTTTGTGAGAATCTGGGAGGATATCAGGTCTGCTGTAGGCAGTTAGTAAGTATTAGTTGTCATCATCATCATTGCCATAAATCAGTGGCTTTCTGCCAAACTGTTATAGAAACATCCTGGAATGTTTGTCTTAATTGCAATATTTTCTTCTTAAATTCACATTTTGCTAATGGTATATTCCCTGACTTACTCTTCTGGATTAGTGCAGAAGTCTGAAATGCAGCTTTTTAAGGGACTCAAGACTTCCTTCTGGTTTCCAGGTACCCTTTCCAAGATTTGCCATGAAGATAAACCTTTCCCACCTACTTTTTTGTTTTCCTTTTGCCCATGTCTAACTTTTGAGTCTCTGCATCATAAATTATGTTGACTGTTATATAATCAGAATCTACTTGATTTGTGCCAGCAGGGGGTTCTAGAATGTCCAATATTTAATGGTTTTCCCTCTACTTAAAATTTTGCATTTGAAATAATCATTTTCAAGCTGGGAGTCAAAATTTTTGTCATTTAAAAATTTTTCATACAAGTTGTGATTTATTTTGCTCTGTTGAGACTTATTTTGAAGTATTATGTCCTTTACTAAAGTGACCATATATAGGGCCTCCCTGGTGGCACAGGGAGTTAAGTCATGAAGCTATCAGCAGCCACTTCAGCACGAGTTTGATCTCTGGCCAGGGAGCTAACCCACATGACAGACCTCTCCTGTCTCTCCAGCTGCTCCCCTCTGTAGTGTATCGCTGTCAATCTGCCTATTCTGTTCCCCACTCTGTCTCTGGTGAATCCTCTCAACCCCCACAACTCTGGCCTACACGCCAGCTCTTGTATGCATAAATAATCTTAAAAAAAATAAAGTGACTGTGAAACCTCTTTGTTAAAAGCCTAGTTTGTAGCGCACCTAGATTTGAATTCCAACTATTTTACTAGATATCTATCTGCTCTCATGCTGCCTTAGTTTCTTCATCTGTAAAATGGGGGTTACAGAAGAATCTATATCATAGTTTTTGTGAATTTGGATGAGTGAAAATTGTGCAAAGGTCAATATGAATAAAAAATTGTATCATGAGAGACTTAGTAAAACAATCAGGACCATTAGCAACCATCTATCAAATATTTGTGATAAATGGCAAGCAGATGGAAAGAATTCCTGTAGTGAGTTCTCTTTTCATCTAATGAAATACCCTATTAAGTTAGAATTGTGATAGTTTTAATGACTAAGAAAAAATGATTTCTGATCAAGAAAGCAGTCTATGAATTTTGCTAAGTGCCCATAGTATTGGAGAGTCATCCTAGCTTAAACATTGTCATTATGTGTATAGAAGTTACAGTGCTTTTTTGCTCAGAGGCATCAGGTAAATTTAGTTAAGTAGTAAAATTAGACATATTTTCCTAGATTATTCCAAGAAATATAAAATTTTCTATTATATAATGTGTATATCATAGTGTATTATACAGTATTCCTTTTTGATGAGATTAATAATTTTTTGATTCTATGAACGATATTTGTTGAAAGGATTAGCCAGTTAATTTTCATCGTAAGATACATTTACCTTGCCCTTCCTGGTAAATTCACACATTTTATTTTGACAAATGTTCTAGTGAGAGGCTTACCACTAGAGTCCTCAACTGTAGCAGAACTCGACCAGTATCTGAGAACCAAGTCCCAGCAGAGACCTCCAGGCTGCACCCAAGAGTACTTAGACAGCACGTATTTTTCACATCCTAAGGGATGGAGCTGGTCACTGACTTGCCCCTGATAAGGTTGTATTTGGGGAGCTACTTGAAATTTTATTTTTGCTTTCATTTGCAGGAGCACAGACATCAAGGTTTCTTCCCACATATGTAACATTTGTCTTTTCTGACTCCGCACTCTGCATGCTACAGATTACAAATCCCCATATACAAGCAGTTTCTCAACTATCTAGTACCTGCTAGCTAAAAACTACTGGAACAAATTTGAATACAAGAAAAAGTATGCAGTCTAGTGATATTTTCTTAAAATAAGAATAATGTACCTAGTTTAAGGATGCAGCTATTTACTTGAATTTTTAGTTAAGAGATTTTTTTTTTTAGCATATGCCAAGGTCATGTCTACAAATTAAGTTCTATGATCTCTGTTTCTATATTTTTAAGTTGTGTTAACTTCTCTACTGCTGATAGCCAAGATAAAATTTTCAAGTGTATTTAGTGACACATGATGCCTCACATTTGAACTTAGTTTCTCTTCTATTTGTGCATTTGAACTTTTGCCATTAAAAAAATACCTACCTGCAGTTCCTGGGTTACTTCAACAAGGACACATCAGAATTCTAATTTCTCTCATCTCCTGAGGAATTAGGAAGAGCACAAAATCTAACTGTGAGCATAATTGACACTAAAACTAGCAGCTAAGGAAAATAATAGGTTGGTGGTAAGAAAAGAGCATCAGATATTCACCACACTTTGAGGGAAATTCTTGACTCCTGAATGAAAATGAAATAATGCCTAGGGAATTCCTAAAAAGAGTGCATTAATAAACTAGTTACTCTTATGAGATAAAACTAAAGCTAAAACATGAGTAGACTTTTCCAAAGTGAATAATATTTTACATAGTTCTGTTGACACATACTGAGCATCTCCTGTGTGCTAGAATTGAGCTGGATGCCATAGTACTAGTGTGGCTTACCTTACCTTGGAGATCCACACAAGTGCTTTCAACCTAATGGGAGAGTTACATGGACTGGAAAAAAGGAAACATTTTTTGTTAAACACAACATATACACTCTCACCTTTGACTTTTAGCATCTCCTTTTTCCATTTTTCTGGAACACTTCCCCCCACAATACCTGAGAGGTGTATTGTGTCACTTAGTCCAAGCCTTTATTCTGATGTTACCATCCATTCCTCATTTAAGCTTGTAGCCTATACCCCAGAATTTTTTCCTCTGCTCTTGCTTTCATTTTTTCATATACTTGTCTGTCTTACTGTGGTGCTCCTAGACACTCTAGCACAAAGCAGGGACTCAGTGAGTGAATGAATGTAATCTCTTAGAGGGTTTGAGTCATCTTCATAAAGGCAATGATGCTTACACTGGGTTTTAAGGAAAAAGAGTGGTTGAGACTATGTCAGAGGAAGTTTCCACTACACCTCCTCGTCTCCAGCTTGACATCAGGTCAAAGAACAAAAGGTGTCTTGTCCAGAAAGATTCATAAATCTTGAGAGCAAGTGTAAGCTAACATGGACAAGAAATAAACATGTTAAAAGATTTTATAGTCTTATGCACTTTGCATAGAATAAATATTATTGGTTTAATATTTCAGCAAGAGATAAACTAATACAGGTCAAAGTAACTGGTAGTGCTCTCAGGGGATTTTAAATTAAATGTTACTATTAAATACTTTTAGTGAAGGGGACTCCCCAGTGGCGCAGTGGTTGAGCGCTGGGTTGCAAAGCTGCCCACAGCCTCTGCAGTGCCAGTTTGATCCCCGGCCACCAGGCGAGGGTCCCACATGGCACACAGACCTCTCCTGCTGCCTGCTGCTCTCCTCAGCAGTGTACTTCAGTCCTTCTGCCTGTCTGTTCCCTGCTCTGGCTCTGGTGAATTCTCTCATCCTCCTGCGCTTCTGACTGTACTCAGTGTTTGTATAAATAAATAAATCTTTTTTAAAAAATACTTTTAGTGAAGAGTAGATTGAAAAATTCACATTTTATTTTTAGTCTCAGTCAAATATCAAAGAATGTTTCCCTATTTTCTATTCTATTAAATAGGCAATAGCAGCTTAGCATTTAACATCTTAAAGATAAATAAGGTATATCATACAGTTAACACAGGAGAGCAATTTCTGTGTTACATGCCCTTCTACTTTTATATGCAGTAGTGTGTGATGTTCTGTTGTATAAGTCTCCACTGTTTGATTTCCTGTCACTTTTCCTCATTAATGAAATTGTAAATGACAACACCTGGTCTACTGATCTCTAATATGCTGCATAAAATTGTAAATGAACAAGTATACATGCAAGTACTTATAATGAAGTCATGTACATGTTGGAGGTAATCTTTCTTTATTTATTAGTTTCTACTTTGTTTGTTTTTCAATTGAACTCTAACTCTTATACATAAATTTTACCCTTTCAAAGTATCCAATTCAGTGGTTTTTACTGTATTCACAGTGTTTTGTAACCATCACTACTTCCAAATTCCAGAACATTTCCATCACTCCAGAAAGAAACTCTGTACCATTGGTAGTCACTTCCAATTTAACCTTCCCCATCAGAGAACATTTTTTGAGGTAGAGTATTTTAAAGAACTTATTTTAACTAAGATTTATATGACATGAAGAAAAGCAGATAATCTGTTAAGTTGATGAGAATATCATGAATCAAAAATGGTGAATTTTATTAAGTTTTCAAAACACAGGCTCCTGAGAAATACAATTGAAAAATATGTTGTATTTTATGTTGACCATTATATGTTATGTTGTCTTTCATTTGCATAAGAATGACAGTGGACATAATAATGTTAAGATATAAAACAAGATTGTATTAGT
This sequence comes from Talpa occidentalis, assembly GCF_014898055.3. NCBI lineage: Eukaryota > Metazoa > Chordata > Mammalia > Eulipotyphla > Talpidae > Talpa > Talpa occidentalis. Next base: position 53,411,851 of record NW_023601653.1, read on the forward strand.
ACTTACAAAGCTCGATTCTGTTTCTGTTTATTGAAAACATGGATATTCCTATGAAATAGGCTGTTTTGTTTTTAGAAAATGTTATTAATATGTAGCCAAATGTATTTGAGGAAACATATAGAAGGTGAATTCAAAATAATTTGGTTTTGTCAAGTAGAAATTAGTAAGTTATGAAAAATACTCACTTTTTAAATAGATGATAACTTCATCTTAACTAATGTATTGTTTGAGATATGTGAATCATTGTCTTTAAAAATTCTTTCACTCAATATTTTCCTTGGCAAATAGCTGTATTTTTCCAGTCTTTCACAATTGCTTTATTATTTGACATCATTTATTTGCCGCCCTTAAGTTTCTGTTATTATCAACTTTTAATATAGAGAATTTTCCTGAAGTCAGCAAATATACTTTGTTTAAGTATATATTGTATTTATGATAAATATCATCATTTTGGTTGACATGAGTTTAATATATATAAGAATGGTGCTATATAAGGGTGTAATACTTGAGTTTTGAAAATAAATAAAGGGCACTACTAGACAAGAAGAATATTTAAATCAAACCTGCGTAGTATTAAGAAAGTGACAGAGGTCTTAATTCTACAGCTTTTGAAAGTGGTTGTATCCTAGTAACAATGCCAACAATAAACACATCAGGCAAAAGTAAAAATACAATAGTGAAATGAGCCATTGAAAGGAAGAGTCAGTGACCATCTAATATTTCAGTTTCTATTATATCTAGCAGCAATCTGGTTAAAAAGAAATGACAGTTGCCCTAAAGGAAATAAAGTAGAGGTATTATTGTAGTAGTAGTTTGGAAAGAAAATTGCACTGTGGCTTGACTGGATTATTTCTCTATGCTTGCAAACTATCTCTACCTCTCTGTGGTGCTGCATCTTGCTTTCTTTATACAAATTGGGTTTGTATCATCTAAACTTAAAGGGCCCAGGGGCCCTTTGGTGACAAGAGGAGAAGGAAAAGGGGAATTAGAGAGAGAAAATGTGACAGGCAGTTTTGAAAAGAAAGGCAATTTTCATTGTGGGTCTATTCCTAAATAGGAGTTCTTCAATGCAATATTTTGTTTCTGCACAACAGTCAGTCAGAATCAAGTGCACGCTTGTGCTGCTTTGTGGGGCTTGGCACTGGCAGGTTTTATTTAGAAGGGTGGGAGTACAGGGGATCGGATGTGGGGAAGTTAGTATTTTGGCTGTATCAGCCCTGGAGGCAGAGTTAGCACTTGCAATGGGACAAAAGTATTTGTAGTCATCAGATAACTTTGCAGTCAGCTTCAATAGCATCACTCTTTTTTTCTACTTTTTTTTTTTTTTCCATTTTGGCAGCCAAGCTCCTAGTAGAACCATCTGTCTTTCTATTAGTATTTTTGAGGCCTGTTTTGAAGCCACTTTGCTTGGCAAAGTCACTTTCATCCTTGGAAACGATTTTTAAAAAAAGTTCTGTGGCTTTTTGCCGAAGAAGAGTACTATGTAAAAAATCCACATGGCTGTTCATTTTTGTTCAACAAGAATATGGCTACTTTGTCTTTGTCTTGAATCAAATGAAATTAGAGGTGATACAACTCCAGTGTGACTGTTGGGAAGTGAGAAAGAGAGATTGCAATGTTAGCGGTGTTTCTGTGTTCCTCCCTCGCCAGTGAGATTTTCTTTAGTCTTCCTAGTAGATTAATTGGAAGATAAATTGATGCCTTTATTCTTAATTTTAGTGTTTTTTGTTGTTGTTTCTTTTTCCTAAAGACCATTGCTTTGGGTAGAATGAAGTGACAAATCGACTCTGTTCTATGAAATGAAAAATTACGGACTCTTAGTGGTCATTGAAGATCCCACAACTCTTCTTGCTCACGGTAGAAACCCAGCTCTGTTATCCTGGTTACTCCACTGGGGTAATTATATCCTGCCTACGTAAACCCCTCTTGTAATCTCATTTGAATATTATATTTTTCATTTTCTCAGAAACTGCTGTGTAGGATTGCTGTGTGCTTCTAAACAGCCGCTCAGCTACCCGCAAAGGTGGCTGAGTTCCAGTTGTAGGTGAACTGATCCCTCAGGAAGACGCTGCTTAAACACTATAGTGCTCAATCAACTAAACTCTTGAGGAACGTTTGAAAAGTTTTAGATTTTACAGCTTATGCGTAATTGTGCTGACTTAAATCATCTCATCGCCTTTCATTTTAACATGTGTGTATGTAGTTTAAACACATCTGCCTCCTTATGTTGTCTGCAATCTCACACTGCTTCTATCAGGGAGTTGCTCCAATTCTTTAAGCCCTGACTCCCCACCCCAGTCTCATCCAGCCTTCCAGGCCTCTGTTCCTGGAGAAAAGCTGAAAGCCCACTGTTGTCCAAAGCCACGTTGACTTTCACTTAACCCTTACTTGCCCAGTCTGCCCCTCCCTTCCCCTTCCCCAGCTGGAATGTGAGATTCATTTTCTTTGATCCTCAACCATAGTGGCCACGCACTCTGACAAACATCACAAAAAACAGGAAGACTGACAGCATCATAGTTCAGATGGTCTCTCCAAAGGTCTTGGCATATTCTATCACTCTCTTTGATTGTTCATGGTCTTTTTCATTTCTCACAAATTTTACTTAACATTGCCAAACTACCCTTCTCCATCCCAAATTCTCATTTTCAGGATACAACCTTGTCTTCACCACTGAGAAAAATTTACCAGCGGGCTGGATTTGCTGTACTGTCCATGTCTGTCTAATATCTACTTACAGCATTTCATTCCTTGGGACTCAGAGTGTGAGATGTCATTTCCATTTCAAATTAATTCTTATACCTTTGCCTTGACTTTTAGACTGCTCTGGAATTTGGTCCACTGGTGAATTTCTCTCTTTCCCCCATATTTAAAATTTCTCCTACTTCTATTTGCCTTTACTATCTTCCCTTTCTTGCCTGTCATTCAGTCCTCAACTTTCATTTTGAAAGATGGTTTCTATTCTCTGTTCTCATGATATTTTTTAGACCTATAACTCTCTTCTAATTAATGATCCTAGGAGATATTTTTTTTTCTTTTTCTAAAATACTCCTTTGGTTATAGTTTTCACTACCCACCCTACCTCAATCTTGGGATTCTGTTGGTTTTTCCAACACCACTCTTATTTTCTTTATTCTCCTCTGTCTGTTCATAGACTTCTCTTCCTCTGTGCGCCATTGAATTGTTGTTGTAATAACCAGATGATATATTAAGTTGCCTTCTCTCTTTGTCCTTCAGACCATATTATCTAAATCACTTTCATCAATGAATGACTCCCCAGACAATAACCTCTCAAGAGCTCTGGCTTTAGAGTTGAATATCCATCTGCTAGTGAGGTATCTCCAGTGGAACACCATTTCAGTACATCAAACATACCGTTTTCCAAGCTATCCTTGTCATCTCTTCTTGAAAATTGTCATTATCCCTCTGTCTTTTTTTTTGATTCTTTTATACCCCTATAAATGTACAGAAACTAGACACCTGAGAGTTATCATCTTTTATTCTGTATATGATATATATAGATATTTTATATATAAATGCTATATATAAATATATGTATAAGGCACAGAAATTTTTGTTTATTCACACATTCATATCCTCGCCATCAACATTTCTCATTTATCTTTTTTTTAAATATGTGTTGATTTTTTTTTTATTCTTTCTCATATCCCTCCTGTTACTGATCAAGACCTCATGATCTGTTACCTCGTTGTCTCTCTCTCTCTTTTTTTAAAGATTTATTTATTTATACAAGAACCAGGGTACAGGCCAGATGTACGAGAGGAGGAGAGGATTCAACAGAGACAGAGTGGGGAACAAAACAGGCAGACTGATGAAATACACTGCTGAGGGTAGCAGCGGGTGAGACAGGAGAGGTCTGCTGCGCCATGTGGGTTTCTCCCCGGGGTCGAACCTGCACTGTAGAGGCTGCGGACAGCTTCATGGTGGGGTGCTTAACCACCTGCTCCACCATGGAGGTCCCTCATTGTCTTTTTTAACCTTCTGTCTGTGTCTTGTATCTTTATACTTGCCCTCAATTTTGAAGTTCAAGTTTTTTACTCTTATATGCAAACTGATACAAGCAGACCTCACACCACTGGTTCCTTCTTTCGTTTTTGCTATTCTTGGCTGCTGGTGGTGTTTCCCTCACACGATTTTCTGCCTCTATTGTTTAGCTCATGTCTCCCCGTCTGCTTGGATATCTTTTTCACACTTCAGTTTCTTTGCCTGTGACTAGCAGGCAATTGGACCTGCCTGTCCAATTAGACTTTCCATCTATTCTGCCTACCTCCAAGGGGCCTGCCTTCACTTCTCCTGGTTATGTTAGGAGTCTCTTGTCTGTGCTTCCATAGTAGCCCCTACAGGCCCCTATGTCAAATTAATGACAGTTTATTATAATTATCTATTCATTTGTCCAATGAGACTCAGGGCTCCTAGGGAGCAGACATTAGATGTGAATTCATCTTTGAATCCCTAGTTACCAAAAAATGCATATTCTGTTCAGCAAAAAATGTTGACTGAATGAGTAAGCTAATAAATAGTCTCATGGGATTGGAAGCCAAATTAACAATCTCAAACATCTACCCGATATATTGGTTTCAGTCATTAGATATATGGGTTCCAATCATTGAAGAGTATCTCAATAGAATATAAAAAATAAAAAATATTTAACAGTGAATAATTGATGAACTTTTATATGTCATTTTTCTAAGTGTGCTGTATGATTAGTTTGTGTTGAATATATATAATGTTAGTGGGCAATATTATGCAGAATCTATGTGATAGAATTATACAAACTTATAAAACTATTTTATCTTAAAGTTAAAAAATAAGTAGTAGTCATTTAAATTTATTATGAGTTATGCTAGCTTATAACACCCTCCCCCTTGCTAAAAAGACTAGATTTTGTGACAAAAATATTTAATTGAAATTTAATCATGAATGTCATACATTTTAAACCTTAATTGAGAATTTCATACATTAAAGAAAGAAAATAAATGAAATTAATGGTGAATAGGATTTGGAAACATTCAAAACTGGCAAATGTATAAGAACAAATTAGTAATCCTTTAACAAATTATAGTCATTTTAGTATTTGTCCAGAAAAATTATACTGTTTTGATGCTAGCATGTCCTTTTATACCAAAGAATGGATAGATTTCAACAGCAGTGGACTGAAAATTAGTTTAGAAATGGCTATCATACAGTTAGTGCTCATTACTTGCACTCGTTATGTTCTCCCTAGTTGCCACAAATACTGAATTAGCAAATATGGAATGTTCGCTCCTGGGAAAAGTTCAGTTACATTGCTATGAACCTCTGGTTATACCATTTCCATCTATCAGTCAGTGCATAACCTTGCTTTATTTGTGCTTTTGTTCAGACATGTTATTAATATTTATTATGTATTCATTATCCATTCTGAGCAATGAAACCACCACCAACATTTCTTACCAGTTTGCTTATGTCTGCAAATGGTTGAGCAAGTGATATTAGTATTTACTTTGCTGTACAAGTTTTAGTAAGTATATAAATTTGTAGGTGCAGAATCTGCAAATAGTCACCATAAACTGTATTTTAAAGTATGTTCCTGGGCCTCCCTGGTGGTGCAGCGGTTGACTGCTGGGCTGCAAAGCTGCCCGCAGCTTCTGCAATGCCAGTTCAATCCCAGCTGCCGGCAAGGGTCCCATATGGCGCTCAGACCTCTCCTGCTGTGCCTGCTGCTCCCCTTAGCAGTGTACTTCATCAGTCTGCCTGTTCTGCTCCCCTCTCTGGCACTGGTGAATTCTCTCACCCTCCCACACTTCTGACTGTACCCAGTGCTTGTATAAATAAATAAATAAATCTTAAAAAAAATAATAAAGTATGTTGCTACTTGCATATATGGTTTAACCACACAGGATACCCCTAAGATCCTTTCTCAGAATTAAAAATTTGTGTTATTCTATATTCATGGACCTTAGAAAATGTAGATTCTAGAAAAAAGTATATTATTATGCACAGTGCATCGCAGTGATCACATGGCAAAAGTTTGGATACACAGATTTTTAAAAGCACCAGAATTCACTGCAATGTACTTTATTTCTTTACCCACAGATTGATGCAATGAACTTTTAAAGCTACTAAAATTTTTACTGAGACATTATTATAAATGTTTAGAATATAAATGAAATTTTGGATGAATACTGCCACACTATCAGACAATATAACAAGAAATCGTTCCTTTACAGTTATAATAAAAATAATTTTTAAAAACTTTAGAAATAAAATTACCAGGAAAACTACAAGAATGATATAAAGCAAATGAAGACATAACTTTGAAAGATAGTCCTTCTCTGAGCCATCATGCCATCAGGTTATTGCATTTAGATAGAAATTCCACATCCTAAAATTAATGTGGAAAAATAAATGTAAAACAACCCAGTAAATAATTTAAAATAGCAATTACAGAGTACTTACTTTACCTATTCTTAACACAAATTATAAAACTAACAATTAAAAACATCATGATACTAGAATATAGTAAGCAGGTTTAACTGTCCATTATAGAAATACATAATAAATTTCTAATATTTCTGGATTGCTTTTTCATTTCTTCATGCATACATGATTCAAAAATAAAAGTGTTACATCATTGCTGAAGCTTAAGAATAAGATCACAAAGCAGTTTGTGTTTTATGTTGCCATTCTTCTGTGGTGAAATTGGATTCCTTCCTTGTTATTAAGTAACTTTGTGACCCACAGGTCTTTTGTGGACATTTGGAATAGGTACAATAGGTGTGTTAGAAAGGTGGGACTGTTTCATTTCTTTTTTTTAATTATAAATTGTCAATACTTATAGTATCAGCTTCCATTCTAGGTTCTAGAGCTGTAATAATAAATAAGTCACAGCCCCTTGCCTAAATAAATGCACAGGTTATTAATAAGACTTCAGCTATACAGGTGACTATTATTCAATACAGGAAGTGTTATATTAGCTGTATGAGGTTAGAAGTAAGAGTTTCTTCTCCTGAAAGTTGGCACTGTAAGAAGCAGTGCTCACAGGCAAAGGCACTAGGTGTTCCTCAAAGCCTTTGAAAACTAAGAAAAATTTTCCCAGAAAGAAAAGGAAAACAGAAATCACTCAAAAGTAAGGAGAAAATACTTTTGAATGCACTCAAGCATGGAAAACACTAAGTATGCAAAGGACTCTCATTACCCATGGAAACAAGGGTGTAGGATGTCTCAAGGAGGACAGCAGAAATAACTAGAAAAGTCGGCTGGGACAAATTGTGAAGACTTTTCAATCTTGCTGATGAATATGGCTATTATTTTCTAAGTATCAACAAGCCATCAAAATGTTTTCAAAAGAAAAAAAAAATTTCGCAAGAGGGGCATATCAAATACAGATGCAAGATTCATTTAGAAGGAATTGTAGAAGGAACATAGCTTAATACCTGGTTTCATCTTCTGGGTACTAAAACTTGTACTAGTGAGGCAGAGTCTCCCTTCCCACTACTTACATATCGGACAGTGCTTTGTGACTCAACACAAAATTATAGGGGTGGTAGTGACTGAAAGCATTCTTATGAACAGAGCTTCTCACTACTAGATGCACAATGGAGTCAGGAGAGGACTTTTGGCGATAACTGGCAGCTGGGTGTCCCTCCGGTTGATTTGGATTTAACTAGTCTGGGATTTAAATTGAGATTTGAAAAGTTGTCACAGCTTGCCAGTGATTCGAATATACATTCAAGTTTGAGAACTAGTGCACTATAACAAGAAGCTGTTGTTTCTGCAATTCTAGAAGTCATTTAATTTGAAGTTTTTTCTTTACTCCAAAATGTCCTTATTAACTTTATGGTATATCCTATAACCATCCTTTTATTAGAAAAGAGAAGATGTAGTATGTGAAATAAATAACTTGTCGTAACTACTGATAATCCTTAACCAGTGTGACAAGTTTGATTTTTGTTTCTTTGCTTGTTATTCTGGTCTGCATCCTCTTCCCACACTGAAATGGATGCCATACTGTTTTGTTTTGGGGTACCTACCTCTTGTTTTAGGTCACTTATTTCTATATACTTGCTCCATATGTAGTCCCCTACTTAAAAAAAAAACATTTATTTATTTATGATTACAAGAACTGGGGTACAGGCTAGAGGTATGGGAGGTGAGAGGATTCACCAGAGACAGAGTGGGGAACAGAACAGGCAGATAGACCAAAATACACTGCTGAGGGGAGCGGCGGGCCAGTCAGGAGAGGTTTGCCGCACCATGTGGTGTTATCCTAAATTCTCATTTATATAGTCAGTGACAAACTCTAATCAATAATCATATTCATAAAGAAGATCCTAAATTGGGAGCCTCCCCTGGAGGTGCAGGTGGTTGAGCACAGCGCTGTAAAGCTGTCCACAGCCTCTGCAGCACTGGTTCAATCCTGGCCAGCTGGTAAGAATCCCACATGGTGTGTCAGACCTCTCCTGTCTCGCCTGCTGCTCCCCTCAGCAGTGTATTTCATTCAGTCTGCCGGTTCTGTTCCCCACTCTGTCTCTGGTGAATCCTCTCCTCCTCTCGTACATCTGGCCTGTACCCTGGTTCTTATATGCATGAATAAATAAATCTTAAAAAAAAGATCCAAATAAATTGGGGGGAAAATCATAGGTATTTTAGTTAATGACAACTTCTACATAACTGTGGGAAAGATTGCATTAGGTTATAATTCTGGAAATGGCTGTTGAGTTCAAAGAAGACATTGATTCTGTTGATGCTAGATTATTTACTATTGTCAACCCAATGCTCTGAGAATGATGCTGACAAATTAAAACGTGTTCCAAAAATGGCAACCGACACAGACACCATGTGGTTTGGGGAATTGTTCAATTGCTCCTTAAAAGACAGATGAAGACCAAAGTATAGAACAGAGTAGGATTCATAGGGTAGCTTTCTAGACCTCGCTTTGACACTGTCATCCCATGTCCTTACATAAGTCAGTTCTCCTTTGGCCCCCGTCACTCTCCTGTACTGAGAAGGGAAAGTCAGACTCTACATGCTTTTCCAGCTCTGTTGTTCAAGAATTAAAAACTTTCATTATTTTGTGTGAATGTGAGAACTGCGAGAACTGCCTTCAAATAACTGATCATGTAAAAAAAAAAAACAATTTAATAAGTTTTATTTTAGAGGGTAGAATTAATCCAGCAGATGGGATTTAAAGATGGAGAACTTCAGTTCAATATAAGGGATACCTTTTTAACCACATTAATGAAATACAAAATGTCTTATAGTGTAAAGTAGCGGTGGTGCTTTTGTCATGGTCAAGAATATCGAGAAGGGAAGTTATTCTTCAGCTTAGAGAGTAAATTTAGTAACACAACTATAAAATACTCTATTTTTCCTAGCTCAGTTAGTCCCAAAGCATGACCTCAAGCCTAGTGCTCCTGCAAGCTTATGTGCCAGTATATTGAGTTGAATAAATGATCTCACTGTATACAGTAAAGCAAGGAGGGAGGGAAGCATGGAGCATCAGAACTTCCTCTCTTTGATTCACTATATTACATTCAGCAGGTTCAAGGTCAATTGCCGCCATTAATGATTCCCGTGTTTCCTCCTGACCAACGGACGTTGGCTGCAGCTGCCCAGCAAGGATTCCTCCTTCCTCCAGGCTTCAGCTATAAGGCTGGATGTAGTAAGTATCATTGCTTTTTCATTTGGGAATTAGTGGAGGGCATGGCTTTAAGTTAGGGCAATTTCATATTACTGCCACACAAAGACATGAGCTCACCCATAGAGCACTTTTATTTTAAAGAGGAAATACACAGAAGGTGCAGAAAAGGTTTTGTATTAGTATTTAAAAGTGCCTAGGTTATTTCTATGCATCTAAAGCCAATATTTGCTGTTTATAAGTCAGTTACATAACTTCTATTTCAGTGTATTTTAAAAATATGAATACAATATTGACATGCATGTTTTTGCATAGAGAAGATGGATGCATGCTTTTCAATAACTTTCCATTGCTCTTTAAGATAAACCCAAAGTCCCCTCCCTATGTTAGCAGCCTAATTTCTCACTCATATTCTTTCGTGCGTGGATCACACCTTGTTCTTTCTTGATTCTGGACTTGCTTGGTCAGTGCTTGCTCTACTTGGCACTATGAAACTCCTCCCGCAGCTGAGATCAGGGACAGCTAGCCTGACCTACTTTCCCTGTTTCTTGCTCCCTTTGGATCTTCTATATTTTTCTCTTTCATTTCAGTTGTAAGCCCTATGAGGGCAGATTCCGACTTTGTCTCGTTCATAATTGTATCTAAATTTTCAGTACAGCTGTTTATTGAGTGAATGAATAAACAGTCGCTCATTGTCAACAGTACAAGGCTGTCTTTTGCATTGGGTGATAAGTTACGTCATTATAGCATCAATATCACATATTAACTTAAAGTCCCATGATTTGTGACTTTCACTTTTACCCAAGTTGAAATTGTACATTGTGACTTTTGGAAGCAGTCTGTTTCTTCATTTTGTAATACCTAAATAGCCATAATCTGTTAGATTCTATTAGATAAAAACAGTAACTCAAATTTCAAAGAGGGACTAGACTGCTATGCTGAATACCTTCTTAAACCTCATTACAACAGCCAGAAAGAATATAGAAAAAATAAGTCTCTTGAAATATTTTCATTGATAAAAGTAGAACACCACTGAAAAAATAGCAAAATATTATCATTTTGGATATTCATATAGAATGTTATTTTGTAAATTTCAATGGATTTTTGTTCATTTATATGCTAATAAACTGTCCATTAGCATCCTGCTATGCAGTACCTACTGCATGTAAGGAGCTATATCCAATATTGTGAGAAATCAGTTTTCAGTTTCCTCTTAAAGGATGTTTTGAAATTTTACATTTATTTCTAGTCTTTGAACCTTCCTCTATATAATATTGAAGAAATTCGAATTTTAAAAAAAAATACGAAGCCTTTGAAATGAGTAGATTGAAACTATAGAGCCCAGATAAAAGTGAGCTGATCTCAGGACTATAAAAATTCTACTTGTATGGCACAAGTTTTTTTTTTTTTTTTCTTTTTTTAGTTTTACACTATTTTTGCTCCTCTTTATCTTAACTTTGGTTTCTTATGTTTTAAAATTATCTTCTCACTTTGGATCCATAGTTAATTTAATATTAGTTACTCTATCATCTTGTCTTTTTTGGTTGATTCCCATAGCACCAAATTTAAAAATTACTATTAGGAATATATAGAATAAATACTTTAAATTCTAAAAATAAAATTTTAAGTTGCATTTTAAGAGTTACCTCTTTTTAATGGTAAAGACATTTTTGTTTCATTTACATTTTCCTGAAGAATTACTATTCAGATGTAACCTTAGATACTAAAGTGAAAAAGGAAAGAAAAAATAGCATCAGTTGTCTCAGACTGTACCTGCAATATATACATATAGACTAGTTTTTTTTCCTAAAAAGAAATATTTTAAGCAACTGTAGAAAGAAGCCCCATTAGTAAATATTGTGCTGAAGAGAAGACAATGCAGCATGTGAGCATAGCATGACTGTTGGCCTAGCGAGGTCAGAAGCACCTGGCCTCGCCTCCATCAGCAGAGTCAGTACACAGTATTTGTTCGGTGTAATTGTAATTTGGCTTGGACAAATTTGTTCCTTTTGAAATTGCTATAGCAATTTTATTTGCAACCTTCAGTGATAAAAGTTAAAAACAATAACACTTATTTTGTAACCTTGGGGATAAAATAGAACAAAGCTTCTGCAAGCTGCTGGTGAGCTTAATCCTGCATCATGCCAACTCTAGAATTCTAAGAAGAAACCAGCCACCACAGATGGCATAGAAAGTGCCTCCCTTGTTGACACTCTGGCAGATTGAGTCAGTTTGAATAAGGAGCTGTATGGAAGTGATAAACCACCAAGACTATTTCCTCCATAATCATTTTGCAGGAGAGGAGTAGGAGCAGGCGAAGAAACAAATTTTCCATCTACTTTCTTCTGGTCAGCTATGTCTGACTTCTCCATTTGTCAATTGTTTTAATTTAGTGATATTACATATTTCTCAATGAAAAAGATGAGCCCATTTAATTACTTGACATTTGATTTGAGTGTCAAGTAAATTTGAAAAATATCTAATTTGGTGGTATCAAAAGCTGAAATGCTTTTTCATCAATCCATTCATAGAAAGTAGATATAAGTTGTCCTGTTTAATCTATATGTCTTGAGAAAATGAATAAAATTGCTAAAACTTCACAAAGATGTCAGAATATTGTCAACATGGAGAAAATAAAAACACAAGGTAGGGAGTCTAATCATCTTAGATTCAGTCAATATCTCTTGTTTTCTGAACTTTTAACTAGATGTAAAGAAATTTTCCCTTTAAGAAATACAATGGTCGAGGGCCTCCCACGTGGCGCAGCGGTTCAGCGCTGGGTTGCGAAGCTGCCCGCAGCTTCTGCAGCGCTGGTTTGATCCCCGGCCGCCAGGTGAGGGTCCCACATGGCATGTAGACCTCTCCTGCTGCGCCCGCTGCTCCCCTCAGCAGTGTATTTCGTTGGTCTGTCTGTTCTGTTCCCCGCTCTGGCTCTGGTGAATTCTCTCACCCTCCCGTGCTTCTGACTGTACCCAGTGCTTGTGTAAATAAATAAATAAATCTTAAAAAAAAAAATATCATTGTAATACTATAGCTTTAAAAAAAAAAAAGAAAGACAATGGTTAAAGTATGGTATGGAATGGAAGACCTAAAGAACACAGTGGAATTTAGACTTTCTTAATCTCTAGAAATGTGTGTCATTAATAATATAAGAATAAAATAATTGCAGCATAGCCAGAGACAAGATAAAAAAGAAGCTATAAAGAATGTTAATAGTATGTTTTTATGCATGAATGTGTAGATAAATTTACAAATAGTTATATGCTGTTAGAATCTCAGATTCTGTTTGGCATCTGCCATTAATGAAACCACATTTCTTCATGGATCTGTATCTAGTTATTACTTTTCCTGCTTATTTCTTAAAACCAAAAAAAATCTTCCAAACCTTTGAGGATGTAAAAATAATGGTATATTATTAAACTGAATGCTTCTAAGATACAAAAAAAACAACTTGAGAATAAACATGTGGAACCACTGGTTTGAATCAGTCATCTCAGTTTAGAAACCATTTCATTCAGGGAGAGAAGTTAATCAAATAATACGTATTTTTAATTTGTTATTTCTATGAAAACCTTCAACTAAGTTGTTTTCAAAACACTCCAGATTTTATATTACATAATTCCAAATACCAAAATAAATTTTATTATTTGTGGCATTATTAGTTCATTGTAATAATGAAATGGTCACTTGAAATAAATTTGAAAAAGTAAGTAACTGAAGTTCTATTCTGAATTATAAACTAAATGGGTGTACAAATGAGTCAGTTGAAGTATACTTTGAGTGGTAGAAAAATGCAAGAAAAGTACATTTCCTCTATTGGAAAAACCTAAGTGAAACTCTCATATCTTTCCCAAAGACTTCAACCTGTGTGCTATTGAAGCTCATGTCAAGTAGATATTTTTGAGATGAAATGTAAACACCCTTGACACCTGGAGAGTGGTTTTATGTGGATGAGAAGACACCACTTTTGTGTTTCCTTAATATAGAAAAAAAATTCCACTAAAATTGAAAATAATTTTGAATGTGTATTTTGGTTCTGGACCAACATTCTGGACTTGAAAGAAATTTTTGAGATAAGGTGGCTGAAGGTCATGTGTTTGGTCAATACCAATTCCTTTGACTCACACGTCCAGTTCTTCCACAGCAATTCCACTGGTTCCCACTGTCCCTTTCCTTTCTGCTTGGGTGTAACATTTCTAACAATATAATTGTACTAGATATGATAGAAATTTCGACAGGAAGGGCAGAATCTAATACAGAGTAAAATAAACAGTTGTAAAGGAATTCCTTGATAGTTTAGCCCCTAAACTATCATGTAGCTACAGGGCCTAAAACTACAGTTCCCAGATTTTGTGCTAAGGTACCAGACTACTGTGATGGATTTCAGAATATCCTGTGTGGATATTTAAAAATTGGCTATGATATGCTTTAAAGGATATTTTTAAATTTCAAGAAAACTATAGAGATAACTCTCAGATACCACATAAACTATCTTAGTTGCTTGGGCCTTACTCCTTATTAAAATGGTGCAAGTGAGCATTATTTCTTTGGTCCTAGGAGTGCCATGAAAATTATTGAGCCACTTACTGTACTTAAATTCAAGTTAAACTTCGGGCATAGTCTAGTATATGTAGTAATTTTAGAAATTATTATGACCTATTATGCTTGGAAATTATTGTTTGATCATACTCCAATCCACAGCCCACAGATTATTATAACAAAATTTATTTCCCACTTACAGTGCTATGTGCAATATTATATTGATAAGCAATTGGTTCATCTCTCTATACCATTTGATGCCTCTGTTTTTATGATTAGGTATTCAGTTGTTTGTTTAATTAACTCAATCTCAAATAGACAAGTAAAAATTGATAGTTACTTTATCTTCCTTCAAGTTACTGATCATCAGTTTCCTCATCTATAAAATGATCTAGTAGCACCTATTTCTACTGATTCGTCACAGAGATTAAGAAGTATTCCATAGATACAGTGCCTTGCACTGTGTTTGTCTATATTAGGTTATCTGTTACAGATAAATATTCAGTACAGTACCAGCAAAACACACCCACAAATTAATTGCATTTTATATCCTATTTTGGTTCATATTTATTGTGCACACCTGAATGAGGCTTCTTCTGAGTGAGGAAAATAAAATTTTTCAGAGAAAAAGAATACAGTTCTGATGGAAATATTTCTCTTATGAAAATACAACTTTAACTGTTTTCATTATAATCATCAAGTTTTAAACTTTTTCAAATATCATTTTCCATTATCAGAGCTCATATAGGAAAAGATCATGTAATTTTACAAAATATATTTAGTCACTGTTTTGGCTGTATGAAACTAGAATTATATTCACATACTCATTTTGCATTCTAACACATTGATTAATTTTTCAGAAATGTGCTAAATAAAATAGCCATATAAAGTTACTGATTGAGATATTTAATTGCCTTATGAGATTAGCTTAAATAAATAGAAGTCGATGAGCCAAGCTTAATAAACTTAAAATATGCTGTATTTACTCTTCATCAGTTTTCTGAACAGTATTTCCGCTTCCAATAAAAAAGGAAACTCTCAGTTAATTAGTTCCTCATACACCACAATAAAATTAATGTTTAGGAGTTAAATACCATAAACTTCCTCAGGCATATTTGCTGATGTGTTCCTGTTTTTAGTTAATGTCACATGTTTCATTGTGTAATGGGAGTGTCATGTGGGTCCCATTATATCTCTCTTGTGCAAAAAAGTCTATGTGTCTGGCATTTCAGGAGACTGCATGCTAATTTCTGATTTAACTGTGTCAGCTGACACACAGGTCGTTGACAATCAGTGCTGAAACAATCACCAAATCACAAGCTAAAAACCATTGATATGGTATCCTTTTATCAAACTGACAAAGTAAATAACATGTGTTGTCAGGATCACATCCTATAGGGTCTTTGTAAACAAGGAGAAAGAAGAGGATGTAACATATCCTCAGACTTCTGTGTTTGTATGTGTTAGAAATATTGTGACCAGTTTTTCCCCTTACCCTCTCCTGGGGTCTTCCAAACCATTGACTTTGGGCAAATCTGACTTAGTCATAACACTTTGTCAATATACATTGTTTAAAGAAATTGCTTTGCGGGCCTCCCCTGGTGGTGCAGTGCTTGAACGCTGGGCTGCAAAGCTGCCCGCAGTCTCTGCAGCGCTGGTTTGATCCTCAGCCGCAGGCGAGGGTCCCACATGGTGCGACAGACCTCTCCTGCCATGGCCGCTGCTCCCCTCAGCAGTGTATTTGGACAGTCTGCCTGTTCTATTCCCCATTCTGGCTCTGGTGAATTCTCTCACTCTCCCGTGCTTCTGACTGTACCCAGTGCTTGTATAAATAAAAAAATAAATAAATAAATCTTTTATAAAAAAGGAAAAAAAGAAATTGCTTTGCTACTTTAGAAGTCAATCATTTAAATTCCTTTTTGAAAGAAATAGATGGATAGTTTAAAAATCTAAATGATTAAAAACTACGGAGAACTGAGTGTAAAAATGTTAATAACATTCCTTAATTATCTGGTGAAAGCCACCCTCCAGTTCTCCTGAGAAAAATGATTCTGAGTCAATAAAACATGTTTCTTGGTTTAAAATGGAGTTTATGAGTCATTACTGAGAAAAGGGAGGTAAGTCTGACAAAGTGTCACAGTATAAAAAATAATAGTTACACTGTGTCTTATTGTTTAGAAAACAACATAGACAGATAATTTTAAGCATCATAGCTCTGTGAAGTTATAACTGAAGGATCACTGGTTACTACTAATCGATATTTGATTCAGCCCCCCTTCTACCCTGCAAAAGCCCTGTCTTTAATATGTTTTTCAGATTTCATTAGACTATAACTAAATCTTGTTTGCTTTTAAAAGTAAAGACTATAAGAATGCCTTTAATTTAAATATAGACTAACTCAGTTTAGTATTCTCTTTTTAACCTGATTCTTATGTTTCAGAGTATAGGTGTGGCAACAGTCAATAGAGAATTTCATCTCAGGAGCCAGCTCACCCCACATAAGGTTATCAAACCAGAAGCATGAGCCACGATATACAATAATTATTTAATTTGAGGGCCTCCCTGGTGGCGCAGAGGTTGAGCGCTGGGTTGTGAAGCTGCCTGCAGCCTCTGCAGCACCGGTTCGATTCCTGGCTGCTCCCCGGCCACCGGAGGAGGGTCCCACATGGCATGCAGACCTCTCCTGCCACCTGCTGCTCCCCTCAGCAGTGTACTTCGGTCCTTCTGCCTGCTCTGCTCCCTGCTCTGGCTCTGGTGAATTCTCTCACCCTCCCGAGCTTCTGACTGTACCCAGTGCTTGTATAAATAAATAAATAAATAAATAAATAAATAAATAAATAAATAAATAAATAAATCTTAAAAAAAAAAGAAGGGATTCCTCTTTTAAAAAAAATAATTATTTAATTTGAATAAATGTAACAACTAGCAATACTGGACAACTCTTACTATCCAGTAATACTTGAAATTTTTAAAATCTACTTAGATCATAATAACTCTCCACATTTTCCCCCTAATATACTGAAGACAGCACTTGCTGACAACATAAACCTGAACAATGTAGTAGAAGTATTAGAAAACAAACTAAAAGTTCTCTGCCCACACTCTTATACTTCTATAATCCCAGTCCCCAGTGGTAATGTAAAAATTGATAGGTACTTTTCCAGACCTACATATAAATATGTATTATATGCATCTATTAATAACCAGACATATGCAATATGTAGGATGTGAGCACATCTGTGTAGTGTAATATGTATGCTATTGTTTATATAATATTTAATGTTTATGAGGGCAAATGCTATATAAAAGATAATATACTTATAAAATTTTATCATAGCTATCTTTATTCTTCCATAATTTTAGACCCAAAAGTAAGCATCATATTTCTCCATATTTTATTTGCTTTCTCCACTAGTAAGCATCCAAGTGTGCCTAGGATATGTAGTTTTAAACAATGCTCCAGTAAACATTTTTGTACGAACACAGTTGACCCATATGAATTCTTCCTGTAACCAGTTCTATTCCAAGATTTTGATAATTTAAAATATTTGTAACTTTTTGAACATTTTCATTTGAGAGAGTCCCTGTAAATTCCAATGCTCTCTGAATTAGTTCATAGAGAGTTTAAAACTTTCAAAGTTGGTCTGATATCAACTATGAATAAGCATTAATGAGACTTGTAAGATGAAGTTATATGGACTTAATGACTTCAATCAGGAAAAAAAATTAAGAGTTCACATGACTTTGGCATTCTCAGTTTGAGATTCTTGGTTTGAGATTCTTAGTTTGAGATTCTGTGCCTTCAGAAAAGTCATTTTATTCTTTGTGCCTTAGCTTTTTCATCTTTTAGGTAGCTATGGTAATGTCTTCTCTGCCCATTTCTTAAGGAGATTGTAAAAATTACATGGAATGACTGTGTGCATTTCTAAAGAAGTTAAATTATTTCATAAGTGTCTTTATAGTATAATTATATACTATAGCAATATCATTATTTATTAACTGCGTATACCCATTCTGAAGATCGAGAATGTGGCATAATGGAAAAGATTTCCAGGGTTTATTTATTCTAGTCAGTATACTTCATTAAAGACATTTGCATTATTTGTTTTTCATTTTTTAAGAAAAATTTTAACTTCCAAAGATCTAAAATCTGCCATTATAGTAGAAAGCTTTGGGCGGGAGTTACCCCAACTGTATATACCATAGGCTTAGTGTTATAACCGCTAAGGACCTTAGCTACTCAGGTTTTGAATACACAGAGGAGGGATGCTGTACATTAAAACTACTAAAGGATCTGTGTGGAAAGTGCTGACAGACAGGAAAACTGGAAGGCTAAAGTTAGTCAAAAAATTAAATGCTTGCTAAACCTGAAAAGTGGAAAATTGGAGAAAAATAGCATTAGATTTAGTCTTAAGTAAGTTAGACGAATGTTCCTCTTCCAAATCCCTACTTAACCTTCATCACTTTTTATATTTTTTCTCTGTACCATTAATTTCTTCATAAGAAACACTGGCAAAATGTAGACCATCATAAATATATGATGTCCGTTATAAATCTGGTTATAGACTTAGGTAATTAATGATTCTCTTTGAGCAGCTTTTAATGAGTTATTGTTCATTAAAAGGATTCCTTAGTGGTAATTCTGGATGGAATACAGAAGGAAAAGAGGCTTATTTGATTCACTGTCACCTTTTCAGGGATACTCAGATTTCTTAAATAATTAATCCAGGAATTTGCACTGGTACTAAAATTCATCCAATTTATGGACCAAAAAGATAAATAAACAACACTATATCTTTTTTTATAAAGATTTATTTATTTATTTATACAAGCACTGGGTACAGTCAGAAGTGCGGGAG
Source organism: Talpa occidentalis (assembly GCF_014898055.3). Taxonomy (NCBI): domain Eukaryota; kingdom Metazoa; phylum Chordata; class Mammalia; order Eulipotyphla; family Talpidae; genus Talpa; species Talpa occidentalis. The sequence continues at coordinate 53,430,886 of NW_023601653.1, forward strand.
GGTGAGAGAATTCACCAGAGCCAGAGTGGGGAGCAGAGCAGGCAGAAGGTCCGAAGTACACTGCTGAGGGGAGCAGTGGGCGGCAGGAGAGGTCTGCATGCCATGTGGAACCCTTCCCCGGTGGCCGTGGAGCAGTCGGGGATCGAACTGGCGCTACAGAGGTCGCTCGCAGCTTCGCAGCCCAGCGCTCAACCGCTGTGCCACCGGGGAGGCCCAACACTATATCTTTTAATATGGAAATGTCTTCCCATTTTGAGAGGTGTTTATAAAGAGTTTATAAATTAATCTCTTTCCAACCTAGCCTACTAGGTAATTATTAATTTAAGTATTTTCACTTCTATGCTCCTTAAAAAGAGATAAAATATTTTTTTCCATTTAAAAATATCTCTTACTGAAAAGATAGCCTGTGACAAAGCAGTTAAGAACCTAAAATTACCTGAAAATACCTTTTTAAAAAATAACTATATAATCAAGTAAGAGATAATTTTATATCTTCAAATAAAATTCATATGAAATACTTGTGTGCATAATTTGTAAGAGTTATAAATAAAATATTCTCACTAAGTTTTATATATTAAAATCATTTACTATTGTAGCAAATTTAGAAAGTATAGATTTTCTGCATTTAGAAACCCCTTTTATGCACTATTGTTCTGAACTTCTTGGATTCAGCAAGATTTATAAAAAGTATTACACATTTAAATTAAGTACCTAAACTGAAGGAGGAAGTATGCCTGAGCATTTTGTTGTCAGAAAGCAAACTTCATCATGCTTGAATTTCAAAAAGTATAAACTGACTTAAAATAAGCACAGTGATGGTGAGGGATTTTGTTTTATAATTTGTATGTAACATCTGCTTTTCTACACCATTATCATTATCAGGTGTTTTAATGATATCATAACAGTGAGTTTTTGCTAGTGAAAAATCATTAAAGATTTAGGATATCCATATTATTTACTCTTAATAGCTAAGAGGATATGAATTGCCTTTAAAGTAAAAAGTGTACAAAAGATAAATTATGGAATATCAGAAAAGTATTTGATATATAAAAACATGTTACAGAAGATTTTTTAATCAAGGTAACATTAGTTTACAACACTGTATTTGATTTAGAGGTACAGGTTCACTTCTTTTCAAATGTATGTTATCACACCACACCCACCACCTTCTATAAAAACACCCAGAGTCCTTTACCCTATGCCATTGAGCAGCCTCCCCTCTTTATTCTCACATACACACACACCTCCCTTCCCCCAAGTAACATCAATTCTGCAGTGATATATGTCGGGGTTTTTTTTATTTAGTTTAGTCTGTTTCTTTTATTTTTTAATCTCCCTATTCCACGTGAGTGAAATCATCCAGTATTTGTCTTTCTTCTTCTGACTTATTTCACTTAGCATGGTCCACTTCAGTTCCATCCATGTTGTCATAAATGGCAAGAATTCCTCTATTTTTGTTTTTGATAGATGAGTAATATTCTATTGTGTATATATACCATATGTTAACCACTTTGTTGAGGTGCTTATTATCCCGTATTCCCAACTCTAGACTTCTTTCCTCCTCTACTTCCTGTTCTTCCTTTACATCATTTGTAGCTGATCCAAAATACCATCATTGCTGTAATTAAAGCTTGTGCAAAAGTTAACTCTTCCATAGTTGTATAATTATAGGCTTAAAATCCATTTCTTTTAAGCCATAAGTTTAGTTATGGTATGACTTGTCTGCTACATTTGATATTCGTTGTTTACTACATTTGATATTTCTTCTAAGCCATAAGCTTTGTTATGGTATGAGTTGTCTACTACATTTGATATTTGTTAATCTCTTAAAAAAATAAATGGTCCCTTCACTTATTTGGTCAGTAATTTTAATAACCTTTAATTCTAAGGCATTGTGGAATTCAGGGTGAGTAAGACAAACACTGCTTTTAGGATCTTCGTAGTTTAGCTGGGGAGAATGGAATGTCAACAGATATAGTATGATAGGGATATGCATAGAATTTTAACAAGTCAGAAGAAAGAGAATGAATTAAAACATAAGACTGGTGGAAGGTATTGGGGGGACTTTTTAGAATGGGGACTCTTTTAAGTCAAATCCTAAAGAATGAAGATCAACTAACAATTTAAGAAGTTTGGCAAATGGTGGGATACAAATATAACATTCTAGACCAAAAAAAAAAAAAAAGTAACCTAGAAATAGACTGGAAAGTGAGAAATAGATTAGGATGTACCTGGCATAAGCAGTTTGGATTTAAGAGTAAAACTGTAAGGGCAAGAAGTGACAATTCAGTAGTTTGAGGACCTAAGAGACTAATCAGGAAATTATAGATCTTTTATGCTAGAAGAACTGGAAAACCACTGAAGGACTAAAACCTACGGTTGAGACCATACTAACAACTATTCACCCATTAGCCATCCATTCACCCCAGACTTTTCTTGTTCACTTTTGAGCTTTTCAGTCTTAACCCATGGTATATAACCAATTAAAACTTAACCATACATTAAATACAAGCAATGAGTATTAGCTGTATGCCTATAACAAAGTGCCACTGGAACCTGAATAGAGAATTTCTTTAGCAGGCATTGGAGTTTAGGAGACTTATTGGAAGGGTCTTGCAAGAAATGAAAGCCTGGGAGTTAAAAATCAAACAAACAAACAAAAAAAAACTTGTGATTGATTGTTCATGCAGGGCAGAGAGGGAAAGAAATCAAAAATACTTTCATTTTTATAGCCTATGTGATTAGGTATCTTTAAATGAGATAGGAATACCAGGAATAGAATTAGGTTTGCAGGAAAGATGATGAATTGTGTTTTGCACATGTAAAGATTAAGCTTCCTCTGGGTCAGTTAGTGGAAATTGCCCCCAAAACAGTGGGAACAGTCTAGGCTGGAGTTACAGATTTGTAATGTATTGTTTTTAAATAGTAGTTGGACATGAGAGTGGATAAAATCATTCAGGTAAGGTGAATAGAATGAGAAAAGTCAAGCACCAAGCATTAGACCCCAAGGAATACTGGTATTTAAGGAGTAAGTAAAGAATGGTAGAATAGCCCTTTGCAGAAATAAAGTCAGTGTGAGCAATCTATGAGAAAAAGAGCAGCATGTTGTAGGTCAAGAGAATTGGTGATTTTAGAGAAGGAAGGAGAGATTAATAGTATCAACTGTTGCTCAAGAATGTTCATTAAAGTTTGGCAATTTGGAGATCATTAGTACATTTATAAAACATTTTCAGCAAAATTTGTGAATTGATCACTAAAATATAGGGGGACTTAAGCCATTGAAGTCTAGTTATTCTTAGCAAGATTGCTGAGAAGAAAGGAAGTAAATCGTTCCTTACTAGACACTAAGTGCTTTAGAGTCTAGATAGTTGGCTGTGTTTTAGGATAGGAGGTAATTGTTCCTATATTTAAGAGTGATATATGTGCAAATACTATCTTTTATATCTGAATGAATACATCTGTTTTGAAAATTGAAGTATGTATTTGCATAATGCTCTAAAAATATTCTGACATTTTATAAACCTTAATGCTTTCCTTACTAAAACATTAATGACTAGTGAACCTATACACCTAAAACAAATGTCGTATTTTAAAGCTATGTCACCACAATAGACATAATTTTAAAAGTAAGAATAAAAATAAAACATTTATGACTACAGTGTTTACTAAATGTGAGATCCTGGACATTTTTTTGGCAGGGGGTGGGAAGGGATGTAGAATAGAACATAACATCAATGCTGCTGAATTGTTGTGAAGATGCAGTGAAATTTTATACATGCACAGATGTATACATCCATTCCCACATTTTTATGTATATATGTAAAATATTTAACACAGTGCTAAAAATCAAGACATATTAGTGGCCTAATTTCAGATTAGTGGGGCGAATAATTAATTATCCAAGCATGATTTTGCAACAGTTGAGTACCTATTTGTGTAAAAAAAAGTCTTTTAAAAATATTCATTTTTTTTCTTTATTGAGGTAACAATGGTTTACAACACTGATATGACATAGGAGAGCAGGTTCACACCTCCTCAGATGTATGTTACATAGCACTCCCACCATCTAAAAACCCGTAATCCTTTACCCTAGCCCTCTGAACCCCTTCCCTCCTTTGTTCTTATCCACATCCTCCCTCTTATTGGCCTCAATTCTGTAATCATATTTCTTTTTCTAGTCAAGTTTTATCAGTTTCTTTGTGTTTTTTTTCCTCTATTTCCCATATATGAGTAAAATCATTGGTACTCTCTACTTCTTATTTCATTTATCATAATCCCTTTTAGTTCCATTTACATTGTTACAAATGGCAAGAGTTCATCTATTTTAAATTTTAATAGTTGGGTATTATGACATTGTATATATACAACATCCTTAATTCACTGCTCTGTTGATGGGAATTATTTTTTTTTGCATTTTATATTTTGTTCTATAATCTCATTTAACAAAAAACGTTTAAACAATATGTGCTTCCCCCTACCCCCTCAGATTGAGTCCCCATAGAATTTCCTTCCCCAAGGCACCTGTGTACCATGTTGATGGGAATTTAGGTTGTTTCCATAACTTGACTATTATAACTAGCGCTGCAGTGAACATTAGGAGTGCCTATATTCCTTCAATTTAGTGATTTTGTATTCTTTAAGTTGACACCTAGGAGTGGTATTGCTGGATCATATGGTAGAACTATTTGTAATATTTTGAGGAACCATAGTATTTTCTATAGGAGCTAGAACAGTCTAAATTCCTGCCAGTACTGTATGAGTTTCTGTTTTCTCCATGCCCTTGCCAACAACAATGATGCTCTTTTTTCCCTCTAAACTATGTACTAAAATAAAATGTCGGAAAAGATTATGTTTTTTTTTTTTCTTTTTTTCCCTTTCATCTCATCTTCCCATCAAATCTGTCATCAAGTGTGTCTCCCAAATTTTCCCTTTTTTCTTTCCAATGACTCGCTTAGGCCATTAGCACTTCCCACTTGACTTATTTCAATTATTTTTGGCATGTCTTTTTGTATCTAATCTTTTACTCTTCCAATTAATTCTATCCATTTCTGCAAAATTGCTATATCAAAAACACAAAGCAGATTATGTCACATTTCTGCTTAAAATCTTGAAGTGACTTAGCACTGCCTTCAGATTAAAGCACAAGACTCTGCAAGACAGTGTTTTACCCTCTTTTTTTAGCCATGTAGCTTACATTAAGATTTCTATTTCCATGTGACTAAGCAAGAGAATCTGGTGAAAAGCACAATAAAACCAAACCAACAAAAAATCCACAAAAGGAATGTGTATCCTTGCTTCAGTGAAAGTGTTGCCATCAGACTCTCCAGAACCTTTATAATAGTTCAGTGAATGAAAGGGTGCATGTTCTTGAGCCTGGGTAAGAAAATACCTGATTTTGAAAACCTTCAGAGTAAATAACCTTATTGGAAAACATCATTTTACTTCCTCTGTGCTGTATAACATAGAACTGAATCCTTCATAGTATTACTGGGAATAATTATCTAAGGAGGCATACTGCTAATTAACATTAACATAATTGATGTTCTTTCTGAGGGGTTATCAGCTGATTTAATACAAGCTACATTGCTTGTATCAATAGATACAATATAATAAACTGGGCTGTATCCTGAAAACAGTTGACAAACATGCCTCAGTATATTTTTCAAGTTTTTGAAAAATTTTAGTTTTGAACTAGAATTTCCCATACTTGGATTTGAAATAAGAAACAAATTAATACTGGAAAGGCATGGGGAAAAACTGTTCAAATAGTTAAAAACTAGAAAAGAGTGAAAGAAATTACTTTTAACTAGTTGAAAGTCAGTTTGGATAACTTACACATGGTTGAACTTTAAAAGTCAGAATTTTCCATTATCTAATCCTTGCTAAGTACCTCATGAGGTATTTACAAAATAAATCTGTTGTAATATATTTTTAGTACAGTTAATTGAGGAATGGCACAAATAGATGACAGTATTTGCTTCAATAGAAGATATTTTCCCCTCAACAGTTCTGAATTTCGATTTTGGCATTAAGAATGCCCTTGACTTTGTTTGCTAAGTCTTACAGTTTCTGTTTCCTCTTTAAGACACTGACCCATGCATGTAACATACTTTGAAATATCTTAAGAGTTTAATGTTTTTATTTCATTTCTTTTTTTAAGATTTATTTATTTATACAAGAAACGGGGTTCAGGCCAGATGTGTGGGGAGGGTGAGAGGACTCACCAGAGACAGAGCGGGGAACAGAACAGGCAGACTGACTGAAATACACTGCTGAGGGGAGCAGCGGGCACAGCAGGAGAGGTCTGCCCCACCATGTGGGCTGTCCCTCAGCTGGTGGGCGGCCAGCGTGATAGAACTGGCACTGGACAGCTTCACAATGCTGCTCTCAACTGCCTGCACCACCAGGGAGGCCCTTTTTTTTTTTTTTTTTTTTCATTTCTATTTGCTTGGTAACTTGGACAAATTTCTTTTTTTTTTTTTTTTTTTTTTAAAGATTTATTTATTTATTTATTTATTTATTTATACATACAAGCACTGGGTACAGTCAGAAGCGCAGGAGGGTGAGAGAATCCACCAGAGCCAGAGTGGGTAGCAGAGCAGGCAGAAGGACCGAAGTACACTGCTGAGGGGAGCAGCGGGCGGCAGGAGAGGTCTGCGCGCCATGTGGGACCCTCCTCTGGTGGCCGGGGAGCAGCCGGGGATCGAACTGGCGCTGCAGAGGCTGTGGGCAGCTTCGCAACCCAGCGCTCAACCACTGCGCCACCGGGGAGGCCCAACTTGGACAAATTTCAAGCTTTGCATACCCCGGGTCTGAAAAACTTGTAAGAAGTTATACATACTTCAAGTTATATATGTTTGTTGTTGGATGGAGATAGTTATAATAACATGGTGCCTAAGATCCAAACATTTTGAAATTAGTTGACACTCTGCTTACAATTATATATCTTACAAACTGTATATGATTATTTATGTAATGACAATAATAATCTTTTTCATGCCTGCTGCATTGATATATAATAGTTTGCGGGGCTGCCTTAACAAAACACCACAAACTGGGTAGATTAAACAATAGAATCTATTTTCTGACAGTTCTGGAGACTGGCTATCCAAGGGCTAAGTATCAGCAGGGTGGATTTTGTTCTGAGACCTCTGTTCTTGTCTTGTAGATGGCTATCTTCTCCTTCTGTCTTCACTGTATTATTTGTGCCCTAGTGTCCTTTTACAAGGACACCAGCCATACTGGATTAGGTCCACCCATATGACCATATTTTATCTTAACTATCTTTTGTAGGCCCAATCTCTGAATATAGTCACATGCTTACATACTGGGGTTAAGGACTTCAACATTTAAATTTGGAGATGGGGTTTAATTTAGCCTATAACATATATTGCTTAGTTTGTATAAGTGTTATGTCTTTATCTAAAGGAACATTAACTTCATTTCATTTATAGTTCATTCACAAATTTATGAGAAGAAAAAAGATTCTAATGTATGAATTTTATTTTATTAACAAAAGTTTTATTGGTTTACCACTAGTTTGCAATACTATGCAAGTTTTGCAAGTACAGCTCCCGCTTTGAAAGTTTAAATACCTCATTGCTCCTACTACCAAAGTTCTAGTGCCATGACACCATTAAAAAGACCCCTTATGCCCTGTTGTCCACCTTCCCTTTCCCCTCTGTGATCACCATATCTCTCAGAGTCCAGGAATGATTTTTGTTGTATTTATTAGTTGTTTCTTTTAGTTATTTATATCCCACATATGAAAGAAACCATCAGGTTTCACTTTCTGACTTACTTTGCTTAGCATAATCACCCAAGTTCCATCCATGTTGTCATCAAAGGCAGTGTTTCATCATTTAATAGTTGAGTGGCATTCCTAATATATGCGATTTTAAAAATGTTACAGGATAATCTAGATTTTTACTAATAGACTTTAAATGTGCATGTAATACTAAATCCATCCCTAACTATTGGATGCTAGTAATTTAAAGTGCCCAAAACACCTATATAGGTGTTAGCTGTAAATTCAAATTTGTGAGTAAGTCTCTATCACTAAGTTAGAGATCTGGGGACATCTTTAAGACCTCCTACTACTTCCACGTCCCTGATCATACTTGTTGCAACTTCACTTGATATTCATCACCTTTTGTAATCCAAGTGTCTTCAAGTCTGGAGTCTGAAGTTTCCTAACTCCCTGCCTTCAATCTCTTTTCTCTCCGCTTTATTCTGTCACATATTTATCATTTATTTTATATATTTTTACATCATTTTTCATTTTGTACAATGTATATATTTTCATCTTGGTTATAGTTCCCATACAATTCCCACCCCCCTTGTTGTGGTCCTACTCCTTCTTCCCCCTGGCCCCCATAGTCTGTCTCTGGTTTATAGTTGCTTGTTGATTTTGATTTTTACTTTATTATAATAGTCATTTTTTCTGATCCCGTATTTAGGTTTTCTAAATTCCTGCTATGAGTGAGACCATCTGGTATTTTTTTTTTCTTTCTGGCTTATTTCGCTGAGCATGATCCTTCCAGCTTCATCCATGTTGCTGCAAATTGCATGAGTTTATCTTTTTTGATTGCTGAGTAATATTTCATTGCATATATGTACTGCATCTTCTTGACCCAGTCATCTATTTTTGGGCATTTGGCTTGTTTCCATAGCTTACATATTGTAAATAGTGCTGCTATAAACATAGGGGTGCAGGTCCCCTTTTGAATTAATGTTTCTATGTCCTTTGGGTAAATGCCAAGGAGTGGAATTGCTGGATCATATGGAAGCTCCATCTTTAGCAGGTTGAGGAATCTCCACACAGGTTTCCATAGTGGTTGGACCAGTTTGCACTCCCACCAGCAGTGCTGGTGGGTTCCTTTTTCTCCACATCCTCGCCAACATTTGTTGTTGCTAGTTTTTTAAATATGTGCCATTCTTACTGGTGTAAGATGGTATCTCATTGTAGTTTTGATTTGTATTTCCCTGATTATAAGTGATGTTGAACATTTTTTGATAAGCCTGTTGGCCATTTGCATTTCCTCTTTAGAGAAGTTTCTTTTTAGCTCTTCTGCCCATTTTTTTGACTGGATTATTTACTTTGTTTTTGTTGAGTCTCATCTACTCTTTGTAGATTTTTGTGATCTGTCCTTTATCATTAGTTTTTTTTTTTAAAGATTTATTTATTTATACAAGAACCAGGCTACAAGCCAGATTTGCAGGAGGGTGGGAGGATTCACCAGAGACAGAGTGGGGAATAGAACAGGCAGACTGACAAAATACACTGCTGAGGGGAGTAGTGGGCGAGAAAGGAGAGGTCTGTCATGCCATGTGGGACCCTCGCCGGCTGGCCGGGATTGAACCAGTGCTTCAGACAGCTTCACAGCGCTGCACTCAATCGCCTGCGCCACCAGGGGAGGCCCTATCATTAGTGTTGTGTGCAAAAATTTTCTCCCAGTAGGTGGGGTGTCTCTTTGTTTTGGTTGCTGTCTTTTTTGCTCTACAGAAGCTCTTTAATTTGATGTAGTCCCAGCTGTTTATCTTTGCTTTCACTATCACTGCTTTGGGTGATATGTTTTTAAAGATATTACTGAGGTGTATGTCATGTAGTGTTTCGCCTATATTTCCTTCTATATATTTTATGGTTTCAGGTCTTACGTCTAGTTCTTTAATCCATTTTGGGTTGGTTTTTGTGCATGGTGTGAGGTAGTAGTCAAGCTTCATTCTTTTGCATGTAGTGACCCAGTTTTCCCAGCACCATTTATTGAACAAACTTTCTTTGCTCCAGTGCATATTCTTTGCTCCTTTGTCAAAGATTAGTTAACCATGAATCTGTGGGTTTATTTCTGGATTTTCTTTTCAGTTCCATTGGTCCATGTGTCTCTTCTTGTTCCAATACCATACAGTTTTTATTATTGTGGCTTTGTAGTATAGTTTGAAGTCTGGCAGTGTGATACCTCCTTCCCCCCCCCTTTTTTTTCAGGAGAGCTTTGGCTATTTGGGGTTTGTGGTGGCTCCATATGAATTTCATCAATATTTGTTCTATTTCTTTGAAGAATGTCATTGAAATTTTATTGGAATAGTATTGAATCTGTAAATTGCTTTTGGTAGGATGGCCATTTTGATAATTCTTCCAATCCATGAGCAGGGTATGTCTTTCCGTTTCTTTGTGTCTTCTATTTCTTTTAACAGTGTTTCATAGTTTTCTTTGTATAGGTTCATTACCTCTTTTGTTAGGTTTATTCCCAACTATTTGATTTATTTTGTTTCAATAATAAAAGGGATGGGTTTCTCGTTTCTTCTTCAGATTTGTGTATAGGAAGGCTACTGATTTTTGTATGTTGATTTTGTATCCTGCTACTTTACTAAATTGAATGATTAATTTGATTAGTGTTTCCTTGGAGTTTTGGGGTTCTCTATGTATATTATCATATCATCTGCGAATAGTGATAGTTTAACTTCTTTCTTCCCTATTTGCATTCATTTTATGTCTTTCTCTTGTCTTATTACTCTGGCTAGGACTTCCAGTATTATATTGAAAAGCAGTGGTGAGAGTGTATATCATTGTCTGGTTCCAGATATTAATGGAAATGCTGTTTTAACTTTTCACCATTGAGAATGATATTGACTATAAACTTGTCGTATATGACCCTTATGATGTTAAGGTATGTTCCTTGTATCCTGAGAATTTCAAGGGCCTTTATCATAAATGGGTTTTATACTTTGTTGAAAGCTTTCTCAGCATCTATTGATATTATCATATGGTTTTTATATTTCTTTTTGTTAATATGTTGGATTACATTGATTTATTTTCAGATGTTGAACCATCCTTGTGTCCCTGGAATAAATCCTACCTGGTAGTAGTGAATTATCTTATGGATACATTGTTGTATTCTGTTAGCTAAAATTTTATTGAAAATTTTTGTATCAGTATTCATTAGAGATTGGCCTGTAGTTTTCTTTTTTTGCATTGTCCTTGTTCGGGTTTGGTATAAGTGTAATGTTGGCTTCATGGAACATGTTTGATATTATACATTCCTTCTCAATTTTTTGAAAGAGTTTATGAAGGATAGGCACTAGTTCGTTTCTGAATGTTTGGTAGAATTTATTTGTAAATCCATCTGGTCCTGGGCTTTTGTTTTGGGGGAGGGTTTGGATTACCATTTCAGTTTCATTGCTTGTAATTGGGCTGTGTAGGTGTTCTATTTCTTCTTTATCTAGTTTTGGGTTATTGTAAAGTTGTAGGAATTTGTCCATCTCTTCTAGATTGTTGAACTTGTTTGCATATAACTTTTCATAGTAGTTTCTGATTACTCTTTTGATTTCTGCTGTGTCTGTTGTGATTTCTCCTTTTTCATTTGTGATCCTATTTATTTGTGCTTTCTCCCATTTTTCCTTTGTGAGCCTGGCTAGGGGTGTGTCTATTTTATTTATTTTTTTGAAGAACCAACTTTTGGTTTCATTGATCTTTTGGATTGCTTTTTAGTTTCTATTTCATTTATTTCTGCTTTGATTTTTATTATTTCCTTTCGTCTACTGGTTTTAGGGTTTGTTTTGTTGTTGTTGTTGTTGTTCTTTTTTCCAGTTCTTTGAGCTATGAGATTAGATTGTTTCTTTTGAGTTCTTTCTTGTTTCTTGATATGAGCCTGTATTGCTATGTATTTTCCTCTTATTCTGCTTTTGCTGCCTCCTATACATTTAGGAAATTGATGTCCTCCTTGTCATTCAACTCAAAGTATTTTTTAATTTCTTCTTTGATCTCCTTATTACTCCAGTGGTCTTCCAGTAGTGTGGGTTTCAATCTCCATGAGGTAAGAGGGTTCCTTGCCTTCGTTTTATGGTTTATTTCTAGTTTGATGCCTTAATGGTCAGAGAAGATTGTTGGTATGATTTCAATTTTGGTGTATCTGTTGATGTTTGTCTTGTGTCCCAGTATGTGATCGATTCTGGAGAGTGATAGGTGTGCGCTTGAGAAAAATGTGTACTCGGATTTTTTTGGGTTTAGTGTTTTATAGATGTCAGTTAAGCCCATAAGGTCTAGATCCTTATTTAGAACTTTAGTGTCCTTACTTATGTTTTGTCTTGTTGATCTATCCATTGTTGATAGTGGTGTGTTGAAGTCTTCTACTACATATGTATTTTATCTGATGTCTGTTTTCAGAGATGATAATAGTTGTCTGATATATTTTGGTGCTCCTTCATTTGGTGAGTATATGTTAATGGGTGTTATTTCTTCCTTTAGTATTGTCCCCTTGATCATAGTGTAGTGACCATCTGGGTCTCTTTTTACCTTTTTGAGTTTGAAATCTGTTTTATCTGATATAAGTATAGCTGCCCTTTCTTCTTTTTTGGTCCATTTGCTTGTAGGATTTTTTCCATCCTTTTGCTTTCAGTCTATTTTTATCTTTTGTAGTTAAATATGTTTTCTGGAGACAGCAAAAATTTGGGTTTTGTTTCTTAATCCAGCTTGCCACTCAGTGTCTTTTTATTGAAGAGTTTAGTTCATTCACATTTAGACTTAATATTGATATGTTAACGTCTGTATTTGCCATTTTGTTTGTCTTTTCTCTGGTTTTATTTATTCATTTAATTTTTGTTGTCTTGTTTCATTCTTATTCACCCCTCTGTTGGTTCTGGCTTTAAGACTCCTTGCAGTATTTTTTGGGGTTTGTCGTAATGAAATTCTGGAGTTTCTGTTTGTCTGGGAAGGTCCTTATTCTTTCTTCATAGAGGAAAGAAAGCTTTGTGGAATAAAGTATTCTTGGTTGGCATTTGTCATCTTGGAGTTTGTTGACTTTGTCCCTCCACTATCTCCTTGCCTGTGGTGTTTCTTTGGAGAAGTCTGATGTCAGCCTGATTAGTTTTCCTTTGTATATTATCTGTTTCTTCACTCTTGTTAACTTCATTATTTTTTCCTTTTCTTGGATTCTTGGGAGCTTTACTATTATGTGTTGTGCTGTATTTTTCCTTTCATCATGGAAGCTTGGTATTCTTCTTGCTTCTTTTATGTCTATTTTCAGCTCCTTCTTCATGTTTGGGATGTTCTTTTCAATTATTTCTTTGAATATTTTCTCTGTTCCTATGTCTCTCTCCTCTCCTACTGGGATTCCTGTAACTCTTATATTTCCTTTCCTCATTGAGTCAGATAGTTCCCAAAGTCTTTCTTCATTTTTTTTCCTTCATACTTCTCTTTCATTTTCTGTTTTTGTTCTTTTTATTTCTGTGTCTTGAAGAGTACTTACTCGCCTTCCATTTTATCTATTCTGCTTTCATTGCTTTTTCCAGAGTTCTCTAGCTCCTCCATTAATCCTTTGATCTCCTGCATTTCTTTCACTTCCCTCTTTAGGGACTCAATTTCATTCTTCTGGTCATTGATTATTTTTCCCATATCTTTGATTATTTTTCCCACATCTTTTTCAACTTCTTTCAGTTTTTTAATCATGGCAACTTTTAATTCTCTATCAGGAAGACTCATAAGTTCCTATAAGTCACTGTTGTTGCAGTCTGGTGTTTCATTGTCTTTTTGTAGTGTGTTTTTTCCTGGGGGATGTGTTTGAGTGCTTGTAATTTTTCTTCTTCCTGCTGCTTGTCTTCTAATTTGTCCTATGCATTGGGACACTGTGTCACTGGTACTGGCCAGCATCTCTTTGGTGTGCTCTTTCTGGGATGTCCGAAACTGGTGGTCCAGTCGAGTGGAATACTGTTATGCCAGAAGTCCAGTAGGGCAGTGGTACTATAGATATGTTAATGAATATGTTAATATGTTATGGATATGTTAATCTCCTCCTTCTGTATTTGTTTAATTCCAGAGGTGGGTCTTGAGGTCCCATAGACTGCCCTGACAGTGGCTAGATTGCCAGCTGGGCTCCAAATAACTGGATCCCCCTCTGGGCTCCAACTCTGCCAGGCGGGGCCTTCAGCTCACCTCTGGCTGTGGGGACAGCTCTTCCCCAGTTCCCACACAGTCTAGGTGGGTTCAGGACTCAGAGATCCCTGTTCTAAAATGTCGAGTCAGGAGGCACTTCCCTGTACCAGCCTTCTGCCCTGGCAGTGGCTGGATCCCCCTCTGGGCTCCAGTGGGGACCTGGCTTGTGGGGGCTTTTCAGTTTACCTCTGGCTGTGGGGACAGCCCTTTTCCAGTTCCACGCAGTCTAGGTCTGTCACCTATTTATTAAAGTGGTTTTCTCTTCACCTCTGTACACGCATTTCACTCCATGTAAAACACTTCCGCATCCTACAATTGCAAATCTTCAGGGCTGAGTTCACTCTTATTTCCACCTTTACTGCTTTATAAAAATTGAAGTCTGGAATTGGTTCTCTCTAACTCCTCTAGCCCTCACTGCTGGTCAGTACTGCTCAAATAAACCCTTAATTCAAAAAGGTGGGCGATATGTAGTAGATAGAGACCAAGGTTTATTTAGCTTTCTGGTTTTTGTCTTCTCACCACTCCCAGAAGAGTTCCAGGCACATGGTAGATATTATAAGTCCTTATAAACTGATTAATTTTCAACAGAAATATTAATTTATATAAGACAAATTACTGCTGAAGATCACTTCTATACTTGTGCAGTATTTAATTTCAAGATTATCTTCATTAAATGAGGAACACTCATGAATTGCATAGTTTTAAGTATTTGTCAATTCTAATGGTCATACCATATAATAATTGCTATTTCAGTATGCTTAAATGCCAATTTAGTTGTGATAAGTTTTCTTAGCACATAACATTATTTGTGTTCTCTCCTGCATAATTTATTCTCTTCCCTTTTACTAGACCTTTCTCATTGATATAAAAGCTTGCTAAAATTTTTACAAATATATTTGATTTTAATAAAATTTAGTTGAAAACTCATGTTGCACAGCTTTTGCAAAACACCTTGGTATAATTGCCTGTTCCAGAACTTCTCAAATATATTTGAATCATCTGGGAACCTTATCAGAATTTGAGTTCTAATTCAGAAGGTACATGCTTGTGACTGTACCAAATTGTTCCAAGACTTAGTAACTTAAAACAACAAGTATTTATTTGGACACAGCCATGAGGGATACCTGTGGCTCAGGATCTTTTTCATAGGTGCAGTCAGGACATAGGCCTAGGCTTGATTTGCAGAGGAATCTGTTTGGCTTCTGGCAGACCTCATTCTTGCTGCTGATGGAAGATATCATTCCTTTGCTTTGTGGACCTCTCCATAGGGCAGTTCACACTACAGACACATTCTCTAAGAGATGAGAGAAGGCAGGCATGGGGTAATCCAGATAGAGCTAGTTTCTCTCTTTTTTTTTTTTTTTTTTAAATAACCTTATCTTAAAAGTAATGCTTCATCACTTTTTTTTTTACTGATAATTTATTTTATTTTATTTTTTATTTTATATATTTTTCATCATTTTTCATTTTTGCACAATGTATGCATTTTTTTTTAAATAATAAATTTTATTGTTATATCCCCCATACAATTGCAGCCCCCCCATTCTGACCCCAATCCCTCCCCTCCCGCCCCCCGCCCCCGCTAAAAGTATCTCTGGTTCATAGTTTTTTGTTGATTTTGATTTTCACTTTCTTAAAGTTATTCATTTTCCTGGTCCCTTATTTAAGTTTTCTAGATTCCTGTTATGAGTGAGACCATCCGGTATTTTTCTTTTTCTTTTTGGCTTATTTCGCTGAGCATGATCCCTTCCAGCGCCATCCATGTTGCTGCAAATTGCATGTGTTTATCTTTTTTGAATGCTGAGTAATATTCCATGGTATATATGTACCACATCTTCTTGATCCAGTCATCTATTTTTGGGCATTTGGGTTGTTTCCAAAGCTTAGCTATTGTAAACAGTGCTGCTGTAAACATAGGGGTGCAGGTGCTCTTTGGAATTGATGTTTCTGTGTCTTTTGGGTAGCAGTGATAGTGAAGGCAAAGATAAACAGCTGGGACTATATCAAATTAAAGAGCTTCTGCACAGCAAAAGAGACAATAACAAAAACAAAGAGAAACCCCACCAACTGGGAGAACATTTTTGCACCCAACACTAATGATAAAGGACTGATCACAAAAATCTGCAAAGAGCTGACGAGACTCAACAACAACAAAGAAAATAATCCAGTCAAAAAATGGGCAGAAGAGCTAAAAAGAAACTTCTCTGAAGAGGAAATGCAAATGGCCAACAGGCATATGAAAAAATGTTCAACATCACTTGTCATCAGGGAAATGCAAATCAAAACTACCATGAGATACCATCTTACACCAGTGAGAATGGCACATATTAAAAAAACTAGTAACAACAAATGTTGGCGAGGGTGTGGAGAAAAAGGAACTCTTCTGCACTGTTGGTGGGAGTGCAAACTGGTCCAACCACTATGGAAAGCTGTGTGGAGATTTCTGGACCTACTAAACATAGAACTTCCATATGATCCAATGTATGCATTTTTATCTTGGTTATAGTCCCCACATAATCCCCACCCCCCTTATTTTTACATTATTATAATTAGTCTTTTTCCTGGTCCCTTATTTATGTTTTCATCACTTTTACCCTTTGTTCAAGAAAAAGGGATTACACAAGGTCATCAATAGCAGAAAGTGGGAATCATTGGTTCCATCACAGAAGCTGCCTACCACGAATTTGAGATGGGGTCTGAAATTTTGCTGTTCTAAGAATCTTATAGGTGATGTCTGTGCTGCTCTTTGAGAACTTAATTCTTTGAAACGCAAGCTGTAACCTTTCTGCCTCAAGGTCTTACTTTCAGTCATTCTCTGGATGGCACCCACTACAGGCTGGTTTTCTCACCCTCCACTTCACTAAGGTTGCCCGTGTAGAAGTCACAGATGCCTCCCACATTACTAAATACAGCATTTGAAGAAACAGATCACTCTTTTAAAATACATTTCTTTATATGACTTGTGGAAAACTTTCTCCTCAGTTTTTCTTGCTCAGTTTTTAGTTATCTTCCTGACTATAAATATTAGTGTATCCTATACTCCAATCCTCAGAACTCTTAACTTTTTTTCAAATCTACAGTTAAGTCCTAAATGGTTTCATGAAGACTTATACTTTTAATTACAGACATTTGCTCACATGTCAAATTTATGTCTCCTATGTTGATTTCTCCCTTAAAATCCTACATGTTTATCAGATGCCTCAGTGAACACCTCCCTTGGATTTCTAAAAATATCCAGAACAGAACTTTTTGGTCCTACCTGCCTCATGCCTCCATACCAGGCCCAATGTGGCCATCTTGCTTCTTTTCCATTTTCACAAACCCAAAAATAGTACCATTCTCTGATCATGCATTCCAGTGAAAACTCTGGGAGTCATTCTTGAGTCTTCTCCTACTGTCATGTGTACACAATTATTCTTACATGTCACTTGAATCTCACCATGATCCACTATCCCAACGTCACTAACATAGTCCAAACCATGATTCACGTTCTTTATACGTATTCTCTGTTCTTTTCCTGAGGATTATAGCTTTCAGCCTATAGCCCAAGTATTTCTATTCCATATTCATGGATTCCTTTAGAATGTAGTGTAAAGTTTAGATTCTTTGCTATTGTTTGTAAAGCCATACATCACCCCATACTCTGAACTTCAGCAAGGTAGACACTAGACTATGAAAAAAAGTATTCCTATTTGACTGAGTCGTCATGAAAATGATTTCCTTTCCTGGAATGTTTTCCTTCCCTTCTTTGCCTGACTAGCTCTCACTTAATTCCACTTTCAAATTATGCATGACTTCTCCCTGTAGGCTATCTTTTAACCTCTTAGAGCGGGTTTGGAATACCCACAGTATAATCCAGTCATTATAATTTATCCTCATCATCAAATAATCTGTAAGATGTAGGAAGGTCAGATCACAGAAGTAAATTCAGGTATAGTAAGTCCTCACTTAAGATTCTTGGAAATTGCAGCTTTACGTAATATAACATGTAACAAACCCAGGTCCTCAAATCATGTTATTTCATCAGAATTATCTTTTAATGTTACTCAGGACCTCCTATATTTTGAATCTTGAAAAATATAATTTGGAGGAACTCTGTAAGAGTGAAAATATGAAAATTATGTGCTCATGATTTTTATATGTATGCATTTAAGAGCAAGAGTGGATATTCATTTATAAAAATTAAGAAAGCTGGCAAATATAAAAACATAGCCTCCTGCTGTACTGCTATGGGGCCTTTCCCAGAACCCCCAAAGCTTTAAACTTCATTAAATTCCTAGTAAATGTGCTTCTGTATATTATTCTTCTTTAATTAAGACTCCATTTTTTGTGTCAAAAGGAATTCATAACACAGAGGAGGTGCTTAGTATTTTTGAATGAACCTATTAACTGGGTTATTTTCAGTCATATTGATATTCAACTAGTTTTTTACAAATTAATTTTTTAAAAATGTTTTCCATATTAGAAAATTGTTCTTATAGTTGTTTCCAATTATTTTTACATTCATGTTTTAGACAACTAATGATGTATATACCTGTTGTAGCATATCAGTGAGCTCCGTGCAGAAAGTTTGTTAAACCTCTTATTAAGTTGAAAAAAAAGTATGTTCTTGTATCGCAAATAAACTTTATAATCTTCTGTATGTATACATACATATATATGTATGTGTGCAACTATGAATCATATATGTTACAAATTTAAGATTAATTCTGAATTACTAAGATTATTTTATAGACCCACAATCAGAAATCCTTTGGGAAGAAGCCATCTATTTTCTGTCTATATTAGTTAAACAATGTTTTTTGAACATTGTTTGAAACATTGTATGAAACATTGTTTCTTTCTTCTTTTTTTCTTAAAGAGGCACATATTTTATTTATTTATTTGTTTATTTATTTGTTTGTTTGTTTATACAAGCACTGGGTACAGTCAGAAGCGCAGGAGGGTAAGAGAATCCACCAGAGCAAGAGCGGGGAGCAGAGCAGGCAGAAGGACCGAAGTACACTGTTGAGGGGAGCAGCGGGTGTAGGAGAGGTCTGCCCGCCATGCGGGACCCTCCTCCGGTGGCCGGGGAGCAGCGGGGGATCGAACTGGCGCTGCAGAGGCCGAAGGGAGCTTTGCAACCCAGCACTCAACCGCTACGCCACCCGGGAGGCCCTGAAACATTGTTTCTTAAACATTGTATGAAATAGAGGTTTCAGTTGAGCATCATTATAAATCAGCACATGTATATACTATATTGAGTTCACCACTAAAAGTCCAATTTCATCCATTTACCATACAATGGATCCCCTTTATTTGATCATACTATATTTTACATAGGCATTTGTCTCTGGAATAATAAAGATACCAGTATTTATGTAACTTCAAAATGAATAGTGTTTACCATAAATTTATTAAGAGGTGATTTGAATTAAGACAATAATGTAGCATTCAAAAGATAACCTACTTGGCATAAATCTTTAGTTTCATGTGTTAAAAGAGTTCAGTTTAGTTAAGTTCCTTTTATACCAACATTTTAAATTTGCTGAGGATTCAGTGTGCTCATATCAGGATTGTCAGGTGTGGAGGGTGTGTGTGTGTGTGTGTGTGTGTGTGTGTGTGTGTGTGTGTTGTAAAGTGCAGCTCTCTGATCAATGCGTATTTTTTCCTCCCATTTTCCTAAATACATCATGAAAAAAAGGATGAGGTTTCCGCCTTAATTGCTTGTGCCTTTTATTCACATTCCTCTCTCAGCCAGGATTGTGAAAAGAGTGCTAGTAAAAGGCTGCACAATGGAGCTTTTCATTAGGCCCCAGCAAGACACACAAAAGAAGGCTTTTGGAAAGAGTGAACGCATGAGTTTAATTTGCAGGTGGAGAGTAGATAAAAGGTGCTGACGCCTCTATTATTCTCTCACTTAGGTGACCCTTACCCTGTTCAGCTGATCCCAACTACCATGGCAGCTGCTGCCGCAGCAACACCGGGCTTAGGCCCTCTCCAACTGCAGGTAAGTCATGGAACAATAGGGCAGAGACAAAAGGTTAAGTAAACATCGAAAACAGCCATTATCGTGTTAGAGCAAAATAAAAGTGACTAGTGATATTTGTCTCACACATTTTTGGTTTTGAATTTATTTGTACTGCCCCTCCACCAATAGTTGAGATGTTAATACTTTTAAATTCACAGTTCTGCATTCCAGTCTAAAGATAGCTTCTTGTACTTTTTTTATTGCTGGGTTTGATGTAACCAAATGAGCTGTAGTTTTTTGTTAATTGCTGTATGCCGTAAGTTCATCACAGAATGGTCCTCACTGAGATGAAAAGAACACCAACAACAAATAGAAAAGATTTTCAAAAAGATACTTAGGGATCAAGGTAACTTAACCAAAACTACATTCAAAACTCTTGAAGGTGCCCAGTATCTTGAGGCACTCTGTTTGTCTTTTTACTGTCCTGTGAATGCCTGCTCAGTTGAGTGGGCAAAGAGAGGTAGGCCAAGTGAGCGGTACCTACATGGGCACGACTATCCAGAAACCCAAGGAAGATCTCATTAGCCCTGCATAGTACATACTCCCACACACTCCCACCTATCCAAGAAGGTGAGAACTTTACCTGATGTCCAAGTGACTATAGAAGTGTTGTCTCTGGGTTGAAAAGAGAATCTATAAAATTACATTAAAGGTATCTTCCATTAACTTTTTGATTCTCTGAATCAGTGTCCTACACAGTCTTCCCTAGTTTCTGTTGTTATTGACTTGACAGTTACATAGCTGACGGAATGGGAATAACAGATCATCTAACAATAGAAATCATCTTCCCTTTTAAGAGGTTTTTTTTTTTTTTTTTTTTTTGCCTGAAAGACAGTTTGCCTGTGCAGCCAGATATAAAGCAGTTGTGCTTAGTGAAATTAAATTGTCTTCATGAACATGCATTGTCATAATAGATGATCTTAGTCTGTGAGGAAAAAATGTAGTTGTATGTTGTAGCATCAAGAGATAGATGCTTTGGTCAGCACCAGGCATTGTCAGAAGACCTGGTAGGTTTCTGAAAAATCAGTCTAGTCGCACAGGGGAACCACAGGAGAAGCAGAGCCGTAGTGTGTTCTCAGAGGGTAATAGCAGTCATTCTTGTTCAGCCTTTTCTCCAAAAAGCTACACTGTGCCCCTCTGTTGCTTTGAATTGGAAATACATTGGGCAGTGTCAGACTGTGGGGACAGTAAAATTAAGGAGACATTTGTTGTCCTTTGAAATGGAATCTGGGAAGTAACTTCCACAAGAAAAAGTGATTGTAATAGGTACAATTAAAAAGAGCAGTAGAGTTAAAAGAAGAGGGAAGACTATCCAACAATAGATTTGAATGTGGAAAATAGGAGTTTTAGAGATTTAGGATGTCGATTTTCAAAGTGAATTAGACGTTCTCATTTCCTCTCGCGTGGATTAGTGGTGAGAGGAATGAGGGCAAGTTGGTAAGGAGACCCTCCCCCTTCATTGTAGGATCCCAGTAGAAAGTAGCTTCTTATGGCAACAATCCTGCCTTCTTTTGTTGTGGAGATACTAGAATATTTGACACAAATAAAGTTTTGTTTCTGTCCCTCATGATAGATATGTGATAGAATGCCATTAAAATTAAAATTAAACATGTTGAAATTTTTCCTTTACCAGAAAACAAGAAAAAAGAGACCAAACATATTAGTACTCACTTTAACTATCATTTGATCTATAAATGAGGTAAAGGTACTTTTATATAAGTGGCATTGTGCCCATTAAAATATTTTCATGGCAATCACAGAAATCAGCACTGTAGTAAGACAACGTATCTTTCAGGTAAGCCACTCACTACTGTAAAAACACATTTATGATTTTAAAAAATGATTCTGAGATGCAAATATATTCCAAATGCATGTCAGGATAGAGTCTAACTTCTCCTTGAAGTGGATGACTCTTACCATTTCCAGCACACTCATACCAACGTACTTTTTGACTCATCTGTGACACAATATTCATCCTTCCCTATCCTTGACTTCAGCTTTTCCCTGGATTAATATCCTTCCCCTTGCTTTAAAATAAAGTCAAAATTATTTTCTTCTCCACAAGCCTGAGCCCAAAATGCTCAGAGAAAAGCTGACTACAATGCCTAGTGAGAAATCTTAACTCTTATTTGTATTTTCCCTGATCTCCTGAGCCTACTTCTGAGTTTTATCTCAGTGAAATATAATGTGTGAGCCAGTTTTAATTTTTTCTAGCCCTGCTTTTAGTTTTACTGTTAAATCTCCATTATCTGCCCTTTAGTAATACCTTCTCTAGACTCCCTCACTTTTGAGCCTCTTTCAGTGACTACTAGGATGCTCTTCTATTAAGATTCAGTCTTAGATTCTTATGCTTGGTTTCCTAGAAAGTCTTTCATAAGGACTATCTCATTTAATTCTTATTGCCACACTTGTGTTATGTATTAATATCCCCATTTGACAGAAGAAAGTCAGGTCACAGAGTTCAAAATTCATGCTTTCTAAACAATTGTATTTGCTTCTCCAAATATAGGAGATTTTATTTTAAACTTTGAAGACATTGCGCTTCTTAGGATATCTGTGACCTGCTAATCAAATTATAAAATTAATGCTGGTTAATTGGCACTACTATGTAAACTCTATATGCATTGCTGTACTGAAAAAAAGTAGCCTGCTTTATAATGACAACTCTCCAGACTGCATTTTCTATTGTGTACCTTTTTCCATAGATATATGTTAATTCAGCACTCTCTTTCTGAACACCTAGATCTAAGAAGGGACACTATGAATATATTCCTGGTTGATTTTGTTTACTTAATATTTGTGTTGAAATATACTTCTGCATATAAGTATTCACACTTGGGTAATATTATGTTAATTTAAAACCAATAGCCAGATTCTTTGAGTATGTCTATTAATTTAAAAGATAAGCAAAATAATATGATTTAAATTAGACCACTATGTATTACTTACCTATTAATGTTCCTTGATAAGATAATGAAGTACTTACCATGCAATAAAAAATACCTTTTATTAAAAGGTACCTTACAATGTACTTTTAAAAACAGGTAAAATAGTCAAAATATTGTCATATTTTCTTTTATTTTTATGGAGAAAAATGTATATAAAACATACAAATTAACATGTTGCCATGGCACCATTTTATTTATTTATTTTACAATGAAGTATCTGCCTTTGTCTCTTGTGCCTTTTTAGTCTTTCCTGAGCTTCAGACCAATGTAGGCAACTATTTGTAGGTTGTCAGGGACAAATAAACCAAAATTTACAGCTTCTATAACAAAGTCCAGAATAGAGCTCACCAGTACTTTTCCTTGCCCCCAAACCTGCCCATCAATTGCTTTACCCAGAATCATAATAGCTGTCCTTAGTCCTCCACTTCTGTATGTATTAAATCAATATCATTCATTCCTCCTGATAAATAAATAAAAAATCAAATCTTCCTTTTCATCACGAGAGTCAGCCTTCTGTGTCAGGATGTCCATCTTGCTTTCTCATAGTTTACTCATTGGCTCTCGACCTGGTCTTTCTGTTAGTCAAAATGATCTTTCTCATTTTAGAAAATCCAATCATGTCCTTGATTTAAATTAGACCACTATGTATTACTTACCTATTAATGTTCCTTGATAAGATAATGAAATACTTACCATGCAATAAAAAAGGCCACTTAAAGGCCAGCAGTGATTCCCTAGTGACTTCAAGTTCTCTCTCCCATCTAGATCTTTACAGGTGGTAGTTCTTCTCCCTGGAACCCTATGACCCACCATCTTTCCCAAGCCAATTTCTCCTTACCCCTGAGGGTGCAAATCAGAACTTCACTTTTGTAGGGGAGACGTCACTGCCCCCCAGGATGGATTAACAGGGCTCTTACATGTCCAAAGAGCACACAGTATTTTGCTGTTATAGCACTTTTTGAACATATTTGAAACCCTACTTTTTGACTTGTACCAAATGAAAAAATTAGTGAAGTCAGTGACTTGCCATAGTTTGCATTTAACCTAGTACTGAAATATTTTATGGACTCAATAAATATCTATTAAATGAAAGGATGAAGAATAAATTTTAACATTATTATACATAGAAAAAAAATTGCTCAAATAGGTATTCTGCTTTATGTTGGAATTAAGTTGTATAAGTGATTTCTTTCCTTTATAAATTAATTACAATAATTTACAGAAAATAAAATTATACTTTGAATCTTTTGGACATTTGTGACTAGATGAATTCAGCTAACTAATAAACCCAAATATGGCTGTAGGCCATCTAACAGTAATTCCTCATGTTCATTGTTAATTTGCATTTTACCTAATGGGCATCATGAATTTTTAAATTGTAATAGTTGTAGTGTAGTTTACTATTTCTATTTTTTTAACGAGGCTTCTATGATTTGAAATTAGAAGGAAATATTTATCAACTTATTTCTCAGTTTATAAATACTGCATTTGTGTTGGCCAAAAGATGGCTGCCACCTGTTCTACCTATAGGAAGCCAAAAATGCCTACTCCAACCAATGATTAATAGTGATAAGCAAGGGAAAAAAGATTATGATTCTTTGTGGATGATTATATTTTACTCAAAATAAGAAAGAACATTCATTCGAGAGTGTTTATTGAATGAATTTACCTTTTTAATCATTTTGTAGAACTATTTTAAAAGCCCATCATAATATTTTTATAATAAAAACTCAAAATTACAAAGTTGTCATTAAATGAAACCACATGGGGTTACAGTTTCCATAACCAGTAACATCAGGGATCTGCCTTCTTAGGATGGAAAAATGATAGATGACCTATGATCATGTTAGACAATGAATCATACAAAATATCAACTGATATCAGTCTTTTTTCATAGCTATCAAAGGTACATAGAAAGTCATAGTGGAAATGGCGTCAGCTTCTATCTGACAGAGAATAACATCAAGGTAGAATGGATGAAATGCTGAAGTTCATCTTTTTATCAACCTTCTGCCTGTCTCTGAAGGAGGTCAATAATTATGACAGGATACAGATAAATGCCTTATATTTCCCAGGGCAGCAAAAGTGACTGATCATGACTATATGTGTCTGACTAGGAGAAACCCCTAGAAAATCAATAAGGAGAAATAACCATATGGAGCGGTCCAGATGTGAGGACTTCTGTTGAAGGAATTACTTGTACAACTAGAAGACTTACTTGTATTCATCTTTGCCTACCTAGATACTTTAATATTGAGCTTAACTTTCAGGTCTGAGTCATTTCCATACAGGATAAAAATGATCAAATGCTCCTCATTTCTATCAACTGCAGTGAGCTGTTTGCTGTTGAACTTCTGTCTGCATGAATAAGTTTTCTTCCAGGTTAAAAGACTCAGTTCCCTCTTTTCCTCTCTCTTTGCCCCTGAGCCTGCAGGGCAGACAGACAGAAGCACACATATGATTAATACAGCACAGCTGCAAGTGTGAATCATTTGCATATGTATTAATAGAGGCAAAAAAAAAAAACCCAACAACAATTAAATTATATACAGAGACATTCTGCATACTAAAGAACATATGCAAATAGGCCAGCAGAAGAGCGCAGCCAACATTGTCTCTGACGTTTCCAAGCCCATATGGGCTAGAGTCAGAACCCAGCACTGTAAAGAATCTCCTTAAAGGATATACCTAGTAGGAACTGCTCGATAGCTATTACCACCCATGGGGTTCCTGAGAGCTGTCTGACATTTGGACAATGAAGACAGTGCAAGGAGTGTCTTTTTCATGCTATTTCTGTGTTTCCTTGTTTTCAGCTGTTTCGTGTTTCATGGTATCTCATCCATGATAACAGACATCAGTACACGTGTGCTTTTGCACAGTACCCATTTTTATTGTAATGAACAGTCAAATAAAAGAGAAACTTTAAAATTCTATTTGAAGTTCTGTTGTTGATTACATGGGACTATTTGTCAATGCCAGGGTTTCTGGCCACCATTCTGTGCCCATTCCTCGATGAACATGCCTAGGTCACTCTAGGGTGTACCTTATGTAAAAGGATTGCAATTAGAAGAGCAAAACCAATTTATTGATATTTTAAAAGTAACTTTTTTATTCATTTTATCAAGAAAAATAAAGCTATTCAATTTTCTAGTCATGGCTATATATAAAGAAGGGTGAGCAACTAGTATTCTTCAATTCACAGATTATATTTATATGCCAAATTTGTTCTTCAACCTAATTGTCTAGTTGGTTTATATAGCCGGTGTCCTTTAATTATGAAGGATAGTTATGAAGACAAATTCAAACTTGCAGTAAAACTTTCCCTAAGTCACTTAACTATAGAAAATTTTTGAGTCTAAAGAACCCAAATGAAGGCAGATAACCCTTAAAAGGAACAAATTCTGGGTTTTCTGATCCCAGAAAACTATTAAATATTATCTGTGAATATTATCCATTACTTCTATGATTAAGTGTCAATGTCAGTGGTTAGAACATGTGAATTGCATGACATAGAACTGGCAATCATAGGGCAGAGCCTTCATAATTAATTTTATATATATAAACAATCTCTCAGCAAGTGATAAAGGGAAAATAAAGGCCAAAGTAACAAAAATGTTTTACATTACCTCTAGATTGATATTTTAAGAGACTGTTACTCAGTGATTGGGAATATATGATGTAATGATTAAGTGTGGTGCCTGCAGCTATCTTTGCCTTAAGTCACGTTTCTGCTATTTACTTGCCTGTGACATTGGACAATACCTAACCTCTCCATGACTTAGTTCTCTTTTCTGTAAAATGTGGGTTTACATGATATCTTTATTGTGAGGATAAATGAGATCATACACTTAAAGTGGTTAGCAGTAAAGGAATGAGTTAACCATTTATCAAACACTATGAACTAGCTAATAATAAATGCTTAGTGTTTATAGTTGATTAATCAGTTATTAGCTGATGATATCAAGGTTCTTTTAATTGCTTAATGGCAGTATCACATATCAGACAAGTTTGAATTTTCTTATATAGATTTATTTTGCAAGGCAACATCTAAAAGCAAGTTATTTAAATTATAGCAAATCATCTTATTTATTAGGTAATAATTCTGTTCCCTTGTATGGTATAAGTCTAAGACCCATTCTAAGAACCCATGGGAGGCAGTGAATTTACCCAAAAAACTGTGAGTAGTTACTCCAGTTTATTGTTCTATGTTTTGTAGAGAACCTTTGTATGCCTTTTTCTGGTATTACCCTTGAAAGCTTACTCTTTTTCTAGATGCATTAGTAGACTATTTACTATGACATTGCCTCTTATTCTATTTTTTTTTATCTATAGCTGAAATATTCCTCCTGTTAGTCTTACTGTGAAAAATTATAAAATTTTCATGACTAAGTAAGTAGCTCAATGGTTTCAAACTTGTATATAGAAGCAGATTATTTTTATAAACACCATATTTTTCTAGAAGTTGTTTTACCCAGCAAATATTTATTCTTTTTAAGTGGTTAAGTTAAGCCTCAAAAAGGTGAATCAGTTAAGAATCCTTGGTGGATCGTGGAAGAGCTTGAAATGTAAGAGAATGAAAGGAGTGAAAAAAGTGGAATGGAACTTAAGGAAAGCCATATAGCCTCATGTCTTAGCAAGTGTATTTGAAATAGAAAGGTCCTCCACAACCGTGGAACATGGTTGTTTAAACTAGTCATGGGAATGCCAAGTGCTTCCAAGCACTCCCAAACAGTGCCATTCGCTTTTATTTGTTTTATAGATTGAGTTCTACTGACTAAAATTGTTTGAATGAAAGATTATGTTACTCAAACAAAATTTAAAAACCATTCTTGTTTTCCAACTCCTTAATTTTATTGATGAGGCTATTTAAACTCCAAGTAGTGACCTGACTGAATCAGATATTAACAGAAATGTGTCTGGAATCCTGGCAACTGAAAACTAAATCTAACTTCTTCCCATTTTACCATGGTGTTCTTAAAATAAGTGCATATTTTCATATATATTATTTTAAGTTGTTTTATGTAAAAGGAAATTGTTATTTTTGCATTTAGATTATTAAGGATGAATAAAACAATGAGCAGGATTTGCATATTAGTGACAATAACAACCTTCTGAATTGCGTTCATTTTGCTGAGTTCAGTGATTGTGCTCTGTGAATTAATTCTTTTGTGAAAAGCCATTTGGAAGATCAAGGAAATTAAAAAAACAAAACAACAGAGAAGCATCCTTTTTCATATCGTTTGTTCATAGAAAGTTCAAAGTGAGATTGTTTACATCACAAGTCTTGTTGGTATTTTACTTGCTTCTAAGAAGAAAGATAGTATTGAAGATGATTATATAATGATGCAGATAAGACTTTGCAGTCTTGAATGAGCTGTTCTGAGAGAAAGACTTCAGAGAAAAACCACATTAACATTTTGAGCTGTGTTTGGTTGGCAAGTGTCTTCACGAGACTTGAAAATAGAACCTGATTTGACTCCTTCCCATCGAATGCTTAAACCAGCCCAGCAGATTTCATATGTGCTGTTTCTGTGGAAGTTTCTCCGCACTGATCTGCCAAAATGAGGACATGAAGAGAAAGGGGATGAGGACACACTCATTGTTCCACCTTTCTTAATCCTGACCTTTCTTTTAACACCACCATCCATTTTCTTACCCAACTGCTTCTCAGATAAAGAGTAACCAGGAAGCAGTGTAGGAACAGAGGAATTACGCTCTCAGATGGTTTGCTACCAGCAGCATTGGGGCTGACTAATCAATGCCTCCAAAGTGAAAATTGCTTCCCCAATTCTAGAACTTCTCCAACAGTGATGAGAAAAGTAATAATGGTAGTGAAAATCACAATTACTTCCTTTTTATGGAATGGAGTGGAACATGAGAAAATACTGTCCCACCTGATCTAGGTGCTTTAAAGTAACAAGTTTTCATCCGGAATTGCATTCTATAGCCACTCTAACTCCTACTACAACCACTTCTTCAAATCTGTACCCTAAGTGAGTCTCATTGGACTTATTTTCCCTGTGTTTATTCTCTCAGTTTTAAAGGAACTTTAAATTCTTAGAGCAGTACAGCCAAAACATTTGGTTAACATACAGCCACAACATTTAAATAAATAATAAACAGCAAAGCAAAGGCCCCTTACATGGTCTCCAGTTTTGTTCTCAGGTTCAATTGGTACATCTTGCATCTGGTTTCTCGTCAGAGAAACTTCAAATTTGGTGTTTCAGCATTACCTTCCGTGAAACCGTGAAATAGCGAGTTTTCATAGGTTCAAGCTTAGCATTGTAGTCACTTAGTTTTAATAGCATGTTGGTATACTGGTACAGTAACTGGCTGCATGACTTATACTCCTCCCTTTTCTTTAAAGCATGCCCCTCAAATTTTATTTAAACATTTAAAAATGTTAAATCTTGCAAATGCATATATTTAAGTGGTATATATAGTATTATGGCTTATGAGCCTGAGCTCTATAATAGGAGATCTTATTTGGGTGTATCAATGGTCAAGTTTTTTTCATGTGAAATATTGTTCTGTATGATAAAGCTTTGAGGATTAAGTAAAATAATACATGCAAAATGCTTATAAGCCTTCAGTCATCTTTAGCTGCTGTCAGCCTCAACCTTATCTCCTGGAATCAAGGATTTTCCATTGTTAGAAATGACCCTAACACATTCTTGCTGGTTTCAAGTTAGTAAGTACCTGTCTAGGGGATAGCAGTTATTTTCTGTAGTCCAATAGTGTGAGGGAAATGGCAAAATCCATCTTAATTCAAGTTTGGTTGCCCACCTTTTATGAGAGCCATACCCCTATATTTAATGAAAAGGAATTATCTCTTCAGTATCAAAAACCTCTCTTCTACCTTGAAGATTACAAAAAGCATGTGTTTTCCTTCTAAAAATTAAAAGCATGTATTTCTTTCCATTGCATAAGTTACTAGAGCATCTTTGTTTTTACAGCATTGACATAACTGAAAGGAATTGAAACTTGTCCCTTTGAAGGGAAAGCTGTGTCATTGGAAAGTTGCACTATTTGTTATAATGGGGAAATTTTTACAGCTGGATAGTTAAGATTCTATAGGAAAAAAAAAACTGTTAGCATAGTGTCTGGTATAATAAATACTCCTTTTTGTGGTTACTGCTTTATTGTCTATTATTAGATTAGTAAAGTAAAATTTGCGTATAGAAAAATAAGTTAGGGCATAATAAAAGCAGCCAAAGTAGTTGGTCTAATGCTCTTGCTAATGTTCCAGATTGCTCAGTACAGCTCCACAAAGTGTTCTGCTCTCAAGCTGCCCTTGAAATGATATGTAAGTCTGGTCATTTAACCTCCCCAGGTCTCACATTTTCTTATTTTTTAAATCATGTAAGTATAGCAGTCTGTCGGTCATGGAGGAAGGGATGAAATGTTGCAAAAGTAGATAGGAGTCCCAGAGTAGACAGGAGTCCCAGAAATCCTGAGAAGGCGCCTTTGCACTTACAAGCAGGTGGGCGTGATTCACACAGGGGATGCCTGTGCTATCAGGGGACACTTGGCAGAGGGTGAAGAGGCAATTATTGATCTGGAGCATTCAAAAGAAATGCTTTGTAGTTTTGAAAACAGGTTAACTCTGAGGTTCCAAGTGGGCAAGCAATTTCAATTATGTCATTACTTATCCATGGAATGAGAACGCAGACGAGCAGCTCAGACCAGTGCTAGATTACGTGCTAGACAAGCTGTGAAAACACTTCCATACCTGAAAAGGCCTACCTAGAAACACATAACATTCGACATAAAATAACTTGATGGAATTATCAGAGTCTTGTTTGATTTTGAATCAACAGCTTGATTGAATGGCATAAGCTGTTTAGTCCTTAAGGCTGCTGAAAATTTTAAAATAGGAACCTACTTCCAAATTATCTAGGTTTTGGTTCCTATTTCTAAAAGTCATTCTTTTTTTTCACTTTCATGGCTTCCTCTTTTCCAACTTTCTTCATTGAATTTTTCCTGTCTTTCTTTTCAGTTCTTACCGTTCTACTCCCCTTCTCTTTCTTTACTTCTTTCCTTTTCTCTCTTGTTCATCAAGTTCTGGGCCTCCATCTACTTTTTTATTCACCCACAATGGTAGCAAGATGGAGAAGCTGTGTCCTTCAGAAATACTTGCTTGTTGGGCCTCCCTGGTGGTGCAGCAGTTGAGCGCTGGGCTGCGAAGATGCCTACAGCCTCTGCGGCACCGGTTCGATCCCCAGCCACCGGCGAGGGTCCCACATGGTGCGCAGACTTCTCCTGCTGCCCGCGGCTCCCCTCAGCAGTGTACTTCTGTCCTTCTGCCTTTTCTGCTCCCTACTCTGCTCCCTGCTCTGGCTCTGGTGAATTCTCTCACCCTCCCGTGCTTCTGACTATACCCAGTGCTTGTATAAATAGATAAAAATCTTAAAAAAAAAAAAATAGAAATACTTGCTTGTTGTTTAAACAATTCTAGTAGTACCTAGATAGAAGCAGGGGAGGCAGTAGTTGGAATTGGGAATACCAAATAGCAAGATTGGAGGCTCTCAGAGGAAAATATATCTGGGCCTGCTTTTCTTTTCTTTCTTTTTTAATGTTTGGCAGCTGGTGGAAGGGGAGGTTAAAGAATGAATGATAGCTAGCCTACAAATATTTTCTTTCATAATTTATTTTCTCTCCTAATAAAGTCAAATAACACAATGAACATATCAACAATGGAGGCTTCCATTTCAACCATAAAATCCCTAACAGTCCACTCTTCCACTGGAATTGGATGTTTTAAAACTGTGCTTCAAAGACTGAGGAAAAAGTGTGAGTTGTCTTGGGAAGGAAGGACACAGAGGTGGAAGCACAGCTCATTATTTTTATACTAAGAAAATGCTGCACTGTTGTTTTCTTAGCATCAGTTGAAATGGAAAGAGATGCTTTTACCTTATTTATTTAACAATGTAATATCAGTAGTTTATGCTCCTATTATCACAGTTTGTGGGTGGTGATCACTCCTCCTTGCTCTCCTGAACTTTCAAACCACTTGTTATTCATTCTTTGTACCCATGAGAACATATTAGAGACACAGAGAGATCAAGTCTAGATTTTATAATTTTTAAGACTTTATAGTCCATAGGAGAAAATTAGCACTTTTTCCATTTTTTTTTCCGGCTAAAAAGGCCAAAGCACTGGATAATTATAAGTGATAATTTTTGATTGCCATCATATTTGGTTTGAGTTTTGGCATTATAGCTTTTATTTTATAATTTCAAAAATTAGCATCCAGTATAATTGACTGTATTTAAGGTATACAGTTCTATGAGTTTTAACCCCACAGTTAGAATACAAGGCAGGTCTGTTATGCACTAGGATTTCCTTGCTGTCTTTAACCAACAGGACAGTCGAAGCTGAGGCCACCAGCTGTCCTATAGTTCAGTAGTGGTTCTCCCAGCCCCTCTATTTTAATATGGCTTTTAGCTCTGACTACTGTCATGAACCCAACAATTTCTTTTGTTCATTCTCAAGAGAGTAACCATTTTGCTCTCTTCTTATGTTTATTTCTCATCTTATTTTGTTGGAGTAAAGACTTAAATAATTTCTGCATTTAATTTTACTTTTAAAATTTTGATTTTGACCCAGAGCTTTTCTAATTTTAATGATTCTTCTGTAGGTTTATTTATTGTCATGGTAAAATATACATAATATGAAACTTACCATTTTAACCATTTTTAAGTGTACCATTCAATGGCATTAAGTACATTCGGATTGTTGTGAAGCCATTACCACCACCTATCTCCAGAACTCTTCATCATCACAACTGAAAGTCCTTACTCATTAAACAATAACCCTTCATGTTCCCACCCCAGCCTCTGGTCTCCACTGTTTTCTACCTTAGAGGCACTTCATGTAAGTGGAATCATCCAATATTTGGCATTTTGTGTCTGGTTTATTAATTTAGGATGATGTCGTTAAGGTTCATTCATTTTGCAGTGTGTTTCAGAATTTTCCTTCTTAATGGTGACAAGTATTCTGTTGTTTATATATACCACTTTTGTTTATCCCTACATCTGATGGTGGATATTTGTGGTCTTTTCACCTTTTGACTATTGTGGATAATGTTGCTATGATCCTAGATGTGCAAATAATCTGTTCTAGTCGCTGCTTTCTGGTATTTTAGGTGCCAAGAGGTGGGATTGCTAGACTACTTGGTAATTCTATGTTTAATATTTTGAGGAACTACCATAATGTTTTCCATAGATAATGCACTCTTGTACATCTCTGCTAGCAACATGCAAGTTTCCCAATTTCTCTATCACCTTCTCAGTGTTTGTTATTTTCTGTGTTGCTATTGGTTTATAATTGTCATCCCAATGGGTGTGAAGTAGAACCACATTGTGGTTTGTGTTTGCACTTTTTTAATGATTAGTGATATTGAGCATCTTTTCATGTGCTTATTGGCCATTTGTACTTTTTTCCAGCAATGGGCATAAGACCCATTTTAATAGCACTTCTCAAAATTGATTCCTCAGTAATAATTGTTTTTTTATTGTTCTCACTTTAGGTGGATCTTTAATTTTTATTGACTGAAAGAAGGATAAATAAGTGATTAAGTAAAAACCATTCAAAGTATTTAAGTCTTAGTAACCACTAAACTTGCTCCCTGAGGCAGGTTCCTTTGCTAAGGTACATTTTATACTCTGTAAATGGGGATAGCAACATTACTTGTCCCAGATGATTTGTTGTGCAGACTTAATGCTATGCAAAATACTTTCAACAGAGTGACATATCAATATGAAATTAAAATTTACTAATAAAAATGTTAATATTTATAATTATGTAATATGCTTGTGTTATAATAATACTTAAATGCTGATTCACAATTTGTGTTTCTCTGTTATTACTTAGGAAAACCCTTTAAAATAATGTTACACTTTTTAAAGTATAAACTTCAGGGGATCTATCACAGTACCTTTCAATTAATATTTGTTTACTGAATTAAAGAATGATGAATGAAAACACATGTGTATACTCACATGCATGTGTGCTTGTATGTGCACATGTGAACACACATGGAGGCAACTTTAAGTTGCATTGACCTGTGCGGATTTAAAGTTTTATTATGTGGCTTTTATCATTATTAGCAGTGAATCCAAAATATGGGTTTGCCTCAAACTCTATTGGATTGATATTTAAAAGTCTATTAAAATTACTGAGTTAAATAGAAAGAGCAAAAGTTGGTCTTGTGTGGTTTTTGGCTTTGTTTTGTTTGAGGGCTAAAATCTCTAGATTAGTTAACTGAATTTTGTGTCTGATTTTTTTTTCTGATTTATTCTAGTGAGCTAGTAACATGGTATCACTGACTATTGAAAAAATATTAGTGGTAATATTTACTAACTAAATTGATGAGGCAGTTGTGTGGCATTTATAGAGTATTACGTTAGCCTTTTATTAACATTTGTGCAAGTGTGCATATACTAGAAAGGTGCAGGGTCAGTGGTAAGTCGATTTGGTGTAGATATGCTTTAATGGGTAAATTTTCCCAATTAGGAGAGGAAACGCTACTGGGAAAATATGTGATCCCCTACTAAAGTATTTTTACTTTAAATCAGATTGACTTTATCTTCATTTCCTCATTATTCTTTTTATTTTCAAACTTGCTGAGATCTGAGGTTGGTGTTAACATACTGATTTCAACTAAAAGTTGAAGTTTAAGATCACAAGGGGAATAAGAGATGATCCAAATAAAAAAGAGAAATGTTAGATTTAAAAAAAAAAAAAAACTAATTTGTCACTTCACTCATTGAGTATGAACTGAATAGACTTCTAACCCTTAAAATACTTTTTTTTTTCCTTTTTATTGCCTGGAATCTTAAGAGCTTTATCATTTGCAGTCATAAAATGAAAATATACACCAAACCCTCAAAGGGCAAGTATGAAATTAAATTATATTTGGGCAGCTGTAACCTTTTAAAACGATCAGATTCCAGTTAATGTATTTCTTCCTGTTCCAAGTGCTGCCATGGTGTTTGATGGTGGGAAGCAGTCCAAAGGGCATTGGGAGATAATAAATTCACTGTAAATTTCACCCCAAGGCATGTCTTGATACACCAAGGCCTCCATTTAGCAAGGCTGACCTAAAACTCTTGTCACATCCAAAGGTCATTTAGGTTGAGGTTGGTGTGTCCCATCTATCTCCCCTTGATGCAAAGAGTGACAGTTGAAACAGGGTTGAGCTCATAAACAGTCATCTGAATATGAAAAAGAAGCTAGCTCTGGAGTAGGAGGGGAAGTGAAGAGAAAACTACCTTCTACAGTGGGACTGCAAGTGCTGGGCTTTTTACAAAATCACATATCTCATAGCTTCTGTTTCAGAGCAACCATTTACTTGAAAGGGGCATTACTGGATTAGGTTGATTTAGAAGGAGATACTCTTTACTCTGGCTTTTATTTATATATGTTTCCAAAGCCTGGGGTGATTTTTTTTAAGTATTTTAAAAGAATCTATTTCCAACCTCCTTCTATTTTAAAATAACAGTACCCCCCTCCCCTTAATCTGTTCTCTTCGCTTAAAGTGCAAAAGCAACCAGCTCATGGGAACAAAGTAGTAGAAAATGTTTTGAAGAAATAAAGCTTAATGTGGTCCTGGAAAGCCATGCTTTTTTTTTTTTTTTTTTTCCCTATTGCTTTCTTAATCATGTACTTTTTCACCATAGGAAAGTATGCATAGCTTTAACCATATTTAAATGTACAATTCAGTGGTTTTGGTTGCACTCACAATGTTGTGTGATCATCACAATTATTTATTTCTAGTACTTTTTAATAATCCTAAATGGAAGTTACGTACCTGTTAGTTAAACAATAATTCCCAGTCCCCTCTACATTTGATAACTTTTGTTCCACTTTCTGTCTGAGTTTGCTCATTCTAGCTACATCATCTGAGTGGACTCATACAATATTTGGTCTTTTGTGTCTGGCTGATTTCACTTGGCTTAATGTTTTAAGGTCCATCCATGTGAAACATGTATTTTTCAATTAGGCAATTTTAGGAAAGACTTCAGTTATTTCAAAAATAATTTTCATTTATGAATGAATCAAGGATATATGAGATCCCAATCATAATAATGATAAGAAACGCAAAGTGTCATGTGAAACATTTTAGACATCAGACTGGATAGATATAATGAAATATTTAAAGTCTTGCAAGTATTTTTTGGGAAAAAAATTAAAAATTCAGGAAGGCAGAAATTTTTGTTTGCTGGTATGTGGTGGTAAAACATTGCTCAGCACATAAGTAGGTACCCAATAATATAGTGAATGAATCAATTGGTTTAATGCAGGAAAGCAAAAATTACAATTGTTGGTTATTTCTCTGGACTGCTTCAGTGACATATGAGAAATATGTCCTATGCATTTGAAAAGGAAGCCTGTTAGGACCAGAGCTGCTAATGTAAGTGAAAATACATTGTAAATACTTCCCTTAGACTGTGGTTTCTGTTATTTTAATTGACTTCAGAGTACTGTGATTTGGGTAGTGCAAATGACTCATTTTTAATATATCTTTTTTTATTCTCTTTTAAGTAGTCTAGAAAAAATAAGGTTCAGGATTAGTATGTGAAGTAAACTATGGAGTTTTATATGATTAGATCCTTAATAAAAGTTATGCAGGAAATAGCAAGTATTTAAGGATGAGATTCACTGTTGAAAATTATCCAGATTTCTGCTATAATTGATTTTGAATCAACTTTAGATCATGTAAAAAATGATTAGGTGAATGTTATTCTAGGTAAAGTGGGTTATGGGTGAACCAATCCCTTCCAGTCAATTCTCCATATTACATCTAGACTGATATTGCAGAAACATAATCTTATTATCTCATTCTTCTTTTTTAACTATCATAAGTTTCCATTTACCTTCTTCCCAGGTACTTCCTCACCGCACTGGAGCTTCACTGGCCTCCTTCCACTGCCCCATACCTGTCATGTTCTCCCCACCTCAAGGTTGTTCTGCCAGCACTTTTCTTACTTCATGTTCATAGTTACATCATCTTGTCCTTCTGAGCTCAAAGCAATCCTTTCTCTAGGGAAGTCTTTCCCGATCTGCCTAGCCATTTATAGCGTCCTCTTATATGCTCTTACAATATCATGAGCAAAAAGGTTACCATAATGAAACTTACTTTTTTTTTTTTTTTTTTTTACTGGCAGCAGCCATTAGGAAAAGTCTCCTCTTAGATCCCTCTCCTTTCCTGCCCTGCATGTACATCATTATCACCAAAAGAAAAGAGCCCAGCTTCTATCAGAAGTACTGTTAGACTATTCCAGCTCTTGGTCCCAAAGCCCTAGACCTTACCACTGCTTTGTAGTGACCAGAAAAGAGGTTCATAAGGCATAGTGGTTATAAGCTAGGAATTATGGTTATGAGCTGTGTATTAAGATTTGGATTCTAGCCTCAGCTTCATCTCTTACCTCTATGACTGTGGACAGATGATTTTACTTTTCCTGGGCTTCAATGTCCTCCTCCAAGAGTAAGAATAATACCTATTCATCCTGTGGCTCCTGAGAAGGTTCAGAGATAAAGCATGGGCCTGGCACACAGTGAGCATCCTATAACCTCTACCTAGTATTGCTGTTATCGTTGCCAGTGCTGCCATTCTGTGTCTACATTTCTCCTGAAATTTAGACCAATTTGCCTTAATTTATATACTTCAATTGCCAAAATATACATTAATATATGACATTTTTTAAATCTTAAAAGTTTACAGGGGGAGAAATGAAAGAAACAATAAGAGTGAAATCCACAAAATGTCTTTTTAATGTTAATCACTCCTACCTGCCATCAATTAGTACTAACAATAAGACAAAACAGCAAAACAAAACAAAACAAAACAAAACAAACAAAAAAAAAAAAAAACCCTTGATCTGCCCATTGCTGTCTTCAGGGAGCATAGGATTCTGTCATCATGATTCATAACATCCTTCACTCTTAACCCTTGACCTTGACCTTGGAGACTCTCATTAATTCAGAGCTAAGGGAAAATCCCTGTTTCACTGGCCAGTAGGTAGGGGACTCCCTCTACTACAGAAAGAGATATATCTACCATGTAAAAGTTTCCCTTTGGAAGCATTTTCATGTAGTAACATTGCCACCCATGTGGGAAGTTTGTGGCATGTCATGGAAAGGAGAACTTTAAGGAATATACCAACTTCAGAAACGACTAAGTTGTTTAGGCTTGGGGAGGGTGTAGACCTCCCCTGTCCCCAGTGAAAATACAGAATCTTGACTGTCATCCTGAAAGAGCATGTAGACTTTTAGCAAAGTCAGTGGCACATCAGAGCCGCTGAGGCAATCCTGGCTCCTGCACTTCCCTCCTATCTGCCAAGTGTTTTCAAGGATCCAGTGAGCCTATGTTCTGGAAGGAAGTATATTTTTTATAATATATAAAATACTGGGCCTTGTTGGTGGCACAAGGGGTTAAGCACCGCACTATGAAGCAATCCACAGCCTCTGCAGCACAAGTTTGATCCCCAGCCAGCCAGAGCGAAACCCACATGGTGCAGCAGACCTCTCCTGTCTCGCCCACTGCTCCCCTCAGCAGTGTGTTTCAGTCAGTCTGCCTGTTCTGTTCCCCACTCTGTCTCTGATGGATCCTCTCACCTCCCCTCATCTCTGGCCTGTACTCCAGCTCTTATATGCATAAATAAATAAATCTTTTAAAAAAAGATAAAATAACTCTGGAACAAAAGAAATGAAAAACAAGAAAAGGGAAGCAATTTGATTTAAAAAAAATATATATATAAAATACTATATAGTCTGGTTTAGTGTAAACTAACAACTAACACTCAGTGTCTTTTTTTACTGAGTTAGAATGCGCACTATTTTAATATTTTAACTCTTACACTTCAATTCCAATATATGGGATCAAATGAACAATGATTTCACATGTATGCACTTTGCCAAAATAGGCTTTTTTGCTTTAAAGCCTTTCTGATAATACTCAGTTTTCCTATGTAAAATGATGAATATTTGGTCGCCATAATCCCCCTGGTAAACAAGCACTTCTCTTCTTGTTACCCTGAAAGGAATTTCAGCACTGTTATTTCCTCATAAATTAAACTAATTAAAGATATAAGTATAATCACTGATGTAGAAAAGATTTGAAGAGCTTTTCAGCGAGTGTCCTCCTTACCTTGCCAAATGGAGATGTATTTACTGGTTGGTGACCTCAGGAATAGATGCAGAGTATTCATCCTCCCACAGCAACAAACAGCAAGTCTGGAGCGGCATAAAAAGGGTCAATGGAATAGGTCATACATCATATGGGGAGGCAGATGTTGGAACATATTGTAATGGATTACTGTGCAGTACATGAAGATGGCTTGTGGAGTAGGAAAAGCAAGGAGGGAGTGAGAGGAAGAGAGATAAACTATCAGTTGGTGTTCTCTTGCATGATTCTCACAAATATATCTGGTTCTTTAAGGAACTGCCTCAATTATAAAAGTCAAAATGTTTTTTTCCTAGCTATTCAAGATTTATTCGTGTGTAATCACATGAAAAAAGTCTTTTACGATCCAGTACATTTGAAATGTTTCTTTATTTATATGCTTCAGTATCTGCAGTGTGACAGGAACAGCATGAGAGCATCATACCTGTGAAAAAAGGTCTTAAGATTTAAGTAAGTTCAAATATTCTTTAATTTTTAGCAGGATGCCATCTTCACACCCTCTCAACACTCCACCCCTCATTGATGGCTCCATATTCTGCCAAGTATCACACTGAGTGGGACTGAATTTGCGATGAAATCATAAAGATTGTCTGTGCATTATTATTTGGTGATAACAGCCACATAGATAACATTATAGCTTTTGTCCGTGTGTTCACTAAAGCTCTTTAGTGGTAAAACCACACTATTGTCAGACATCACATTTTATTTTGTCTTCCACCTCTTCCAAGACATTTCACCCAAGAGTGATTTATTAAGGAGCTATGGGTGATGATGACAGTACTTTCTGCCTTGGAGCCCCTACCAGCCAGCACCTTGAATCCTTGGGTGCATTTCCCAAGTAGCTCACCTGTTTTCTCTGAAGACAGAACATTCCCTTTCTGAAGTGGATTACATTCATTTTTCCCTTGTGGCTTGTCATCCTACCATCTTGAACTCACCCATGCACGTCAGTGGAACATCCAGCCTTTTGGAGCTTTGTCCACCCATGTCACCATGTCATTTCCTTGAAACATTCCCACACTCTAACTTGCTTGTTTTTAAAATGATGCTCCATTGATATAGTATTGACTATGTTACCCTCCATTTGGTTAAATTTGCCTTATCCTTTCAATTTGACAATTTCCTTCATATCTCAATTTTCTTACTATTACTTCAAAAAAAAAAAAAAAAAAAACGGATCTCCCACATTGTGTGTATTTACTGGAACTTGCTTCATCAGTTGACCAGTCCCTGGTGTACCCAGGCTATCGTTCCCTTGGGTTATGCTCCCCAGTGGGACCTCCAAATTGGAGATTAAATGAAACCCTTCCCACACACCCCTCGGCACCTTTCCCTATCACCATTTCCAAGGTCTAGGTAGAACTGGGAAAGCAACAGGAGCAACGCTTCACACCCCACCCTCCCCTTACTTCTGTGGGTTAACCATCAACAAGGTTAGAACAAAACTTTTCCCATCCACTGCCTACTACAACCCTACCCTTTCACCCTCACACAGATGAAGACTCTTAGACTTGAGTTAGTTGTGAGTCTTAATTGTCTA
The DNA here is from genome assembly GCF_014898055.3 of Talpa occidentalis. Classification (NCBI taxonomy): domain Eukaryota; kingdom Metazoa; phylum Chordata; class Mammalia; order Eulipotyphla; family Talpidae; genus Talpa; species Talpa occidentalis. The sequence goes on from NW_023601653.1 coordinate 53,471,497, forward strand.
GTCTTCAATTTTTCCAGCAGTCACCTTATATAAAAGTATATATATTTATATTTCTCCTGTTATCCTATTTATTATCATGAGCTTTTTGATATTTGCTATATTCTGTATTTAACTGAATCCTCATTTCTCTGACAGATTTTACTCTTTAAAATTAAATTTAAATATTAATAAGTCTTAAAACTTAATAAAACTCAGTTTTTTAAAAAAGTAATATATCTGAAAATTCATTTTACCACAGAAAACATAGAAGTGTCTAACAAACACATGAGAACATGCTCAATGCCACTAGTCATATTTTAAAGAAAATTAATTAAAAAAAGTTATTTCACTTACATTAGAATAAATAATAAAGACAGATCATACAAAGTTTTGATGATATAGAGAAATTGGGACATTTATAGATGCTAATGGGAATATACAATGGTTTAGGCACTTTGGAAAAGTTTGAATTTTCTTTAAAAAAAGTAAACCATCTGACAGCCAGTCCAATCCTAGGATTGGGTAGTGAAGAGAAAGGAAAACACACAAAGATATGCACTAAAATATTCATACCTGGATAAATCCGCGGCAACACGGAGCCACCTGAGACACTAAGTGAAATAAGCCAATCTTGTTTTTTCTTCAGTCTCTTACACCAGCACCTCAGAAGCTGTGACTACAAAATAGAGTAACCTCACTTCTGGCCTAGGAGAACTAAATAGAACATGACCTTTATGTTAAAAAGGGGGCTGTTGGTGAACAATAATGGGCACCTGAAAGTTATATAATGTTATAATGCAGGGTTACTTCAGGGAAAAAAAAAAAAAAGCATTTGGAAAACAAGTTGTAGGGAAGAGTCATTTTTAAAGAAAATTTTCCTCTGTGGTATACAGAGAAATTTTAAATATTTCACGTTATGTTACTCTGCCTGGAATGTCTTTCCATTTTAACTTTATGTTGCACATCCTTGAAAACCTAGGTCAGCAGGGCTGTGATAGTGTCACACTCTGGGCACCACTTCAGGAGTCATTTGCAAATGAGTCACAGCTAAAAGAGCTACTAGACCTTCTAGGACAAAAATCACTCCTGTTCTCTTAGATGGAGCTGTGGGTAGGAAGCAGAGTACAGGCTGCAACGCAGAAATGCAGCATCGGGAAGGTAAACAGTAAATTCAAACCTTCCCTCCACATCACCAAGGCGTGCAAGGTAAAATCCGCATAATATACCACATTCGGTTTCCTGGGTAGGTAAGATGGCGGAGGAGTGAAATCATTGGGCTGGCCTCACAGCCTACACAGAAATAAGGACAGCGTTCTCTGGAGAACGGCCAGATGACCATTTGTAGGATAGATGGAGTTACCAGGCTTTTGCAAGGGAACCTGTGATTATGGACACCTGGGCTTAGAGAGCGCAGCGCATGCGCATATGTAAATGGTGACACCTGTGTTGAGGGTCCTGGGCTATAAGGGCAGCGCACCTCAGAGACCACGAAGGTGAGGGAGGGCATAGCCAGAGGAATGCTGTTCTGTCCCCTGATTCAGCAGTAAAGGCCTGTGAAGATCTACCTAAGGCTCCAAAATTATCTTTGTATCTGTGAGAACTAAAGATGAACCTTCTTGGCCCGGGATGGTCACTCTACACCACTGCATGCAGAAGGAGGGACAGCGGGCACAGAAGGTAGGATAAATTGCACTTAAGTGGCTTGTGGAGCATTAACAGAGCTGCACCCCAAGAGAAGGAGGGGTCTGTGATATTGTGCGCCCGTGTTGACTTAAGGACTCAAGTCTATACCAGGGCCTGTAGAACCTGGGACTGTGCTGAAGAGGGGGCCATAGCCCAGGTGTGCAGGACAGTAGGGAGCCGACCCTGCTTGAACCTGGAGTAAGCCCCTCCCCACCCTGCAGAGGCAAAGTTGTGCTTGCTGTGGAGCAACCAGGTACCCATATTGGGGAGTAAAGCACCTCACTCCCTGACAGGATCCTGAGGACAGTGGACAGTATTGGCGACTACAGTTTGGGTTCTGTTGGAGGGGGTGTTGTCAGCTTGAGCCAGGGGCAACGGGCCTTGGATACCTGGTGCCTGTACCAGTGGGGAGGGCTTAGTGGGCTCACCTGTGCCTCCTTCCAGACTCAGCTTCTCTACAGCTCGTGGTCATGTTACGTGGAACACCTGCCTCCCCCCTAGAGGAAAACAGATCTTTGACCATTTTAAGCATTTTAAAATGTGTATTTCAGTGGCATCACTAAGGACATTCACACTGGTGTGCGTGCAAGCATCACCACCCATCCGCTGCTGATTTTTTCGTTAATAGTTACATCCCCACTCCTGGCAGAACTGCTTATCTTTCTGTGTCTGTATCTGACTACTCTAAGGTCCTCATTTAGGTGGAATCATGCAATATTTGGCCTTTTATAAATTGTTTATTTCATGTTGCCTAAGGTCTTGCCACTTCATGTGTCATAGTTTCCTTAAGGCTGAACAGTATCCCACTGTACGTGTGTGGCACAGTTGTGTGTGCACCCGATGGTCAGTTGTGTTGCTTTTGCCTTTAGGGTGTTGTGACTAAAGCTGCTATGAACTCGAGTATACAAATAATTGTTCCAATCTCTGCTTTTACTTACTTTGGGTGTAAACCCATAAGTGGGATTTCTGGATCATATGGTAATTCTGTTTAATTTTTGAAGAACTGCCGTACTATTTGCCATAGCGACTGCATCATTTTACGTTGTCACCAGCATGGATTCCAGATTTTCCACATCCTCACCAATGTGTTACTTTGTGATGATAGCCATTCTAATGGGTGTGACTTGGTATATCATTGTGGTTTTTATTTCATCCAGGTATTTTGAAGGGATATTTGTCACAGTGACTGAGTGAAATATTAAAGAGCTTTTTAGCTTTGTGAGTTGGGAATTTTTATGAATTTGGCATGTGAGTTTCTATTTACAGTTTTGTTCTGCAATCTAGCAGGTTTAAGACTTACCCTATTTTCCTGGTAAGATACATGAAAAACAACAAAGAGAGCTGAAAATGTTAGGGAAAATCCATGTTTAAAGTCAAGTTGCTTCGATAATTTTCTATGAAGAAACATTATGAAAAATAATGTGCAAAGCAAATTTATTCACATTGAAACATGCTGATATGTTTTGAAAGATTTTCTCCAGTACATTAGTTTCTCTTTAAACTCCACATTTAAGTTACATTAAGAGGCTGAAATTAAGCTATAAAGATAACACTTATGGAGCCTTGAAATTGCTTTCTGAATTTTCCTCACAAATCTTTTTCCTTGCCCCTACCCTTAAAAAAAACAAAGACTTTTCTCATCAAACATAATATGTATCTGTCAGGTTTGACCTAAGCCTAAGAAGTACACACTTAACCTATATTTAAAATCATAATGGGGACTCTGGTGGAACAGGGGTTAAGTTTCAGCGCTCTCAAGCTGTCACCAGCCACTGTGGCCTGAGTTGAATCCTCTATTCCCCTCCCCGCCAGGGAGCTAACCCACATGGCTCCCCTCCGCAGTGTATTTCAGTAGGTCTGCCTGCTCTGCTTCCCATTCTGTCTCTGCTGAATCTTCTTACCCCTGGCACCTCTGGCCTACACCCCAGCTCTTGTATGCATAAATAAATAAAAATAAATTTAAAAAATAAATAAAAATAAAAGTCATAATAAATGGCAATAAACATGTTTTCAGATCTCTCATCCAAATAGTTAACACATTCTATATATGTTAACTTTAATTGCCATATTTCAGTCATGCTCTAAACAAAAACAAAAACAAACCTGCCTCTGGCATTTCTGTACATGTATTTGAACTTTGAGATGCTATTATCAGTGAATTATTGGCTCTATAATGTTCATTATGTTCCAAGAAAACTTTTTATTCATCAAACTGATCCTGTGATCTTGCTGGCACATTGGCTGAATTTTTGAACCTCGAAAACCAGCATGTCCTGACCCAGTATTGTCAGTGTAGCCTTGTCTGGTCATCCTGGTTTTCCCTCTTTGCCTTTGGCGATGCTGTTTTCCTGAAATCCCTTCCATCTCCTCTGCTTTGTCAAACCTGTATCCTGTTCTCTAAGCATCAGTTGAGACTTCTGCCATAAAACCTGGTTACATAAGATTCTTTTTTGAAAATTTAGTTCTGTATGTGTTTGCTTATGAGAACGTAGAAGGGACTGCTACTTATTTCTGAATGAGAGCTTTCTTGATCAGCCAGGGCGGTAAATGACCTCAACTTTCCTTCCTATACCTATTTAAATCCTTGGGGTAAATTAAAGCTATCACATTGGTCTCATTTGATTAAATATTAAAAATGTGTAAAATTCACTTAGTGCATACTCCATTTCTTTTATGTGTTAGTTTTTGATATGTGATTTCATTTAGAGAAAATGATTCTACTTCATAAAGTTTAATACCATTCTAGCAAAAATAATATTAAATGGCTGTGCAGTCTGTCAACACTTTCCTTTCAGATAATGGCAATGTAAAAGCTCAATTTTTTAAAGACTCTTTATATTTTACCATATTGCAATGAAGAAAGACAATTTTCAATCATAACTTTAGTGTTGTATTTATTTCTCTTTATGGGTCATTTGTACCCGATCTCCTGTCTAGTGGGGTAAAGTTTATAATTTGGGAAGGAGAAATGTGGGGAGTGAGAAAATGGGAAGTAAAGTTAGAGAATGGTGGAAATGTCTTATTTTGTACTGTGTTCCCAGTCAGATATATGTGTGCCTGTCTCCTAACGCATGTCTACAGTAGAGAAACACTGTTGGATCAAACCATGTGTTGTAATTGAATGGTTCACTGCAATTGAAAGTGGTATCTTCAATTACAGTATCAAAATGCAGAGTTATAGAAAAGTATTAAAAATTGCTTAGGTTTCCATTAAAATCATTAGTACTAAATTTCAGTAACCTCATAGCTCATACTGTATTCTAGTTTAAATATCATATATATTGCTTTCAAACATTTCAGTGGCCTTTTTTTAGAGTATTGTGGTTTTTTTAATATTTTATATAATTCTTATACTTTTTATTTTTTGCACAATGTATGCATTTTCATTTTGGTTATATTCCCCATACAATTGCACCCCCCCTTATTTTGACCCTAATCCTTCCTCTCCCTGCCCCCCCCACACACACCGTAGTGTGTCTCTGGTTTATAGTTGCTTGTTGATTTTGATTTTTATTTTGTATTAAAAAAATTAACTAGTCTTTTTCCTGGTCCCTTATTTAGGTTTTCTAAATTCCTGCTATGAGTGAGACCCTCCGGTATTTTTCTTTTTCTTTCTGACTTATTTCGCTGAGCATGATCCCTTCTAGCTCCATCCATGTTGCTGCAAACTGCATGTGTTTATCTTTTTTGATTGCTGAGTAATATTCCACTGTGTATATGTACCACATCTTCTTGATCCAGTCATCTATTTTGGGGCATTTGGGTTGTTTCCATAGCTTACCTATTGTAAATAGTGCACAGATGATATGATAATATACATAGAGAACCCCAAAAACTCCATAGAAAAACTAATTAAACTAATCAATCAGTTTAGTAAAGTTTGGCAGGATACAAAATCAACACGCAAAAATCAGTAGCCTTCCTATACACAAACAATAAATCCAAAGAAGAAGAAATCAAAAAAGACATCCCTTTTATTATTGAAACAAAAAAAAAAATCAAATACTTGGGAATAAACCTAACAAAAGAGGTAAAGGACCTATACAAAGAAAACTATAAAACACTGTTTAAAGAAATAGAAGACACAAAGAAATGGAAAGACATCCCCTGCTCATGGATTGGAAGAATTAACATTATCAAAATGGCTATCCTCCCAAAAGCAGTTTACAGATTCAATGCTATTCCAATAAAAATTTCAATGACATTCTTCAAAGAAATAGAACAATTATTGATTAAATTCATATGGAATCACCAAAAACCCCGAATAGACAATGCTCTCCTGGGGGAAAAAAAAAAAAAAAGAAGGGAATGGAGGCATCACACACCCAGACTTCAAACTGTACTTCATTGGCCTTTTTTTGACTGTATATGAAGTTTAAACTCTGCCTGCTTTCCCAGATTCTATAGGGCGAATTTAGCCCAGAACCCTGGTACCATTTTACTCTTCCCAGGATATGCACTCAGTTAGGCTGTTGCCCCTTCTGCCACCTCCTTTCCACCATTCATTGTTCTGAACCACCCTCTATAGTCATTTTGCAACCACTAGCTTATATCCCTGCTACTGTGGCTTTCTTTAAATTGTTCTCCCTTCCTGGAATGCTGCCTCCTGTTTAATGCCCAGCTTACTACCTCTTTAATAATCACTATCAGAAAGCATTGGCTCATTCTTTTTCCCTGACACCTTTAACAGTGGTATATAGTGGCAGCACATGTCTAGTCTCATTAATTGGTGTTTATCATTATTGACTTAAGGAAAAAATTGTTTATACATTTTTTGTACCTCCCAAACTATAGGGTATATAGTACACATATGTATTACCCAGCTAATTTCTTTCTTGGCATAATTAATTCACTAATAATTTTAACACTTACCTACTGATAAAGTATTTTTTTCACCCTGTGTTTTTAAGTGTTTTACACACATTATGTGATGTATTTCTCACCACAACCCTGTATAAGATCAGTTTTACTTATTATATACTTTGCAGATTGAGGAATGGTTAGGTTAGTTCCCGAGATGACTAACTCAGAACCTGCATTCGAATTGAAGTTTGCCTTATTTGAACTATCCTACTAATAGAAACTATGGCCCTGAAAGGCATTTAAAATACTGAAGAATCAAAGTTTGTGGAATGATTTGACACAAAAAAGTGACATGTGCATATATGAATGTGTATACACACACAGATTTATATAAACAAAAGAATATGAGCACCAAAAATGTACTAACATCAATGGATAGTTTACAACTTAATTTTATGTGACTGTTTCCTATAGCTAAAGTCATTGTCTAATTTAGGTATTGGGAGTGGGAAGGAAAAGGGAATAAGAATGCTATATGATAAGTAAGAAATAATAGAAAACCTAGTGGCCTGTGGATTTGGGGAGTTCTAGAAATCAAAACAACTCCGTAGCCCATCAACTTCAAGAGAAGAATCAAATTATTCTGCAAGGCAGAAGTTATTCTGTTAGTCTGGTTAATCTTATAGTGTGATGTTGTCTGTAGTTTTAACTTTCCATGCTTAGGGTCTCTCCATTTGTTTTTGATGTTTAGGACGACTTAAATGTTTTTCAAAATGTACATTCATCATAATAGGCCTTATATTTAACTCTGTTTTAACCCTTTAAAGAAAAATGTTACCTAAGATTACATTTACATTTAGATGTGTGTACATATACATATATACACACACCTGTATATGTACATGTATGTATAGTACAGAGGATCTTGTTCAGGTGACATTCCAATCCTCATGCGTGCCCATGACCCTTCTCGCTTCACCAAGTCAATAGCAGTTTCCATGATTGTAGATGTCACTCAGTACCCATACCTATTATTGATTTTGCTCCAAGAGCATGTAATAAATGAAATAGAATAATACTCATTTGTTGACTCCTTGTTTTACAGTCAGCCAATACATATTTTAATGTCCATGCAAATGAACTTAAACTTTTGAAAGATTGAATTAATAAGTTCCACCAGCATTTTTTGTTGGTGGTCTGAATCGTCCTCCATTTCCTATATAGCCAGATAAGAGAATCGCAATTTACTTCCTTAAATTACCTGAACTTTCCTATGTTAAACTGTGAATGGTGAAATTTGGCTCCAGCAGTATTAGGTTTTATTTTATCTGTTTATTTCAGGTTTATTTTATCTGTTCAAACCTAAAGTATGTTAGTCTCAAAATTTGAGGCCCTTTTATGCTTCTGTAATGTAATATCAATTTAACACATATTTGACACAAATTAAAATGTTTTAGAAATAGATATTTCACACTTTCAAACCGTGTAAACCAGAAAGATGAGATGCGTTTGGTAGAAAATGCAATAATCCAGGAATAGTGGAAAACTGATCACATCTCCGTATGTCACCTTGTACCAAGAAAGCCAAAAGCGAGGAAGGTGATATGGAAGCCAGAGGAGGAATGAAGATTCACCTAGCATTGACCATACTCCGATTGAACAGTAGGCTAATGAAATTTTCATCTTAAATTACTTTGTCTCTGTATTCTGTAGATGTACCAGTAAAGTAGATGATACTGTACTATTCTTGGAAAAATGCTATACTGTTCTTGAAGAAGTATTTCAATGGGTTCATCTCCTTTACAAATTTATTTTCCTCTTTTTCAATTCAAATAAATTTCTTTGGATAATTTGACTCAAATAAACCTTAATTCCAAATTTAAAAGAGTAAAAATAATGCATTGATTGGGAAGAAAGCATATATATGATTTTATTACAAGTGTTTTCCATTTCCAATTTTTAAATTCAATAGTGTTTCAGAGTATAATTTTGTTGGTATTTTTTATTAGTAGTTTTTATACTACTTTGGAAGTTGTGACTATAGTGACTAATATTTAAACACTAAAACATCTGAGTGACTAATTCAACCATTTAATTACCTAAGTAATACAATAGGAAATAATTTTTCAACATTATGGAATGGAGTCTTTAATAATTAAATTTAATTTTGAGTGGTTTGTCCACATTTCTCATCAGCTGAGATTAAAATATTCATTATTCTTTACTAATTAGGCAACACCTATTTTTAATGTATACTAAGCCATTAATACATAATCATCTCTCCTAGAAATAGTACCACCAGAATAATATTCAAAGACAGGGATACAATATGCAATATGGTACGAAATTTATAATATGATGTATCAATAGTTGTATAGTCAGTATTTTAAAATAGCTACATATTTTTGAGTTTTAGTATCAGTTCCTGTATTTCACTGGACTAATTTTTAATTTGCAAAGGATAATTGGTTATTTTTTAATGACTTCATAAATAGTTCAGGATGAAGACAGTCTTTTGAACTGTAGAATATAATGCACAGGTTTTTAACACAGGTGTGAAAAATAGATCTACTCTGATTAAAAATGTCCCCTCTTCCCTGTCATCATATTTGACATCTTTTTGTTTTTTTATGTAATCTGAGACATATGAATTAAATCTATTTATGTTTTTCTGATCAGAATAGGAATTACTCCAACAAGAAGATATGGGGGGGGGATAATCATTATTTATAGTATAGAAACTTACCTGGGTTACATTCTTTGTCTAAGATGTGTCTTACAGTAGTTGGCGTTAAAAATCAAAACATAGTTTTTTCTTAATATTATCACATTGTTTTCATTAGACCTTAGTATCTGAAAACTATCAAATAACTGCATATTTTCATGTAAATACATATTTTTAGTTTACGTTATTTTATTTATAGAGAGATTCCTCTTATCTGGGCCTTTGATTTATTTTGAGCAGTTTTATCCTTTAAAACTTCTCTTTCAGAGAAAAATCAAGATGATCCAGAAAAATGTTTTATAGTATTTTTTCCTTGTCTGCTTTTTTTCCCCTTTAGCATCAATCAGTCTTTTCATTACAGAAGATCCAGCTTGTGTGGTAAAAGCTTATCAGTGGAATCTCAAGACAAATGGAAATGGAGTTGATTTATCTGTGTATTTTAATAAATATATAAGTATATTGAAATACATATTCATATAATATACATATTTTAATAGTTGTTTCCCCAGTGAGATTTTAATATTTCCATAAACTGCTTAATGGAGACATAAAAAAGCATATTAATCTAAATGTTTGATGTGACTATTTGAATCTAAAGCAAACTTCTTGCTCTAAGATAATACATCCTATGGTTATCATTATCAAAGTAAAGTTTTCCTTAATATGAAGTTGACTTGTTGAAGAATTTCTTATTGTTTATTTAGTAAAAGTTGCTATGTGATGGCTTAGTAGAAAAATGTGTGCTGTAGACAGTATTTCTTAAAACCCTAATCCTCCAGATAATGTCAGGTTTATCCGTGTTTGTATATCATGAAGTAAAGTGGACTTCTGGCAAGCATCCAATTAATTTTTATAAATGTAGGTAGACTAACGAGATAATACTGTTCAAGTGCTCTCCTTCCAGTCCCTCTCAATGTCTTCTGGTATACAATTGACGATCAGAAAAAAATTGTTACAGGTGCCCATTTCAGCAAGTCCAAAAGGGAGGTCTATGCAGGGTTTGAACCAATATGGAGAATAAGAAAATTACTGAGTATATGGAACAGCATTCTTTTTGTAATGTGATATACTTGCCTATCATAGACATTGGGAAAGAGTAAATTTGAATGACTGTTATTTGCTTTGAGTCCCTGCACATACTGAAATCCCTTATATGTGCCGTCTGCCATTTCTCCCTTGAGAAGGAAGTCATGAAATTGTAGGTGACAGCTTTTTTTTTTAATATTTCATGGCAATAAACAAAAATGCCCATAGGAAAGCTACTACATCTGAATATAGGTGTTCCCTGAGAGATGCATTTATTTTATTACTGATAGTCTTTTTTTATCTCACTTTGTCTCTGTTTTTCTTCTGTAGCAGTTATATGCTGCCCAGCTAGCTGCAATGCAGGTTTCTCCAGGAGGAAAGCTCCCAGGCATACCCCAAGGCAACCTTGGTGCTGCTGTATCTCCTACCAGCATTCACACAGACAAGAGCACAAACAGCCCACCACCCAAAAGCAAGGTACTCTTTTGAGGAAGTTATATGTTTTGCCATTTAGAGTTGGACTTTTGCATTCGGTGATATTTATTGAATATTGTGTGCCAGCAACCAGGCTAAACTCTGCTTCTTCAAGATGAGTCAAATAGGATCAACAAGGGGTGTATGTATAAATTTGCATACATATATTTCGTAAACAAGCATTTATTAAACAAGCATGATTTGATAGCTATAGTAGTAAATGTGAGTTTTACAGATTTATAAGAAAGGTAGGCTGTGCTCAAGTACTTATAGTCTTATAAAATACCCATATTCTATCATAAAATAGATATAGATAAAGTGCATTAGAAGTTATTAAGACAAAAAGAACTTCCATGAGAAATCCTGGGAAAGGTTTCCTAAAGAGACAACTAATACAGATATTAAAATAGGAGTGTGGTTAGAAAATGCAGAAAATGCTTTATTTAAATATCAACTGTTATTGTGTGGTACAGGACAAATTTGACATAATATTCATTAAGTGAGGTAATCATGTCAAGACTTAGAATTAAAAATAGTGCTAGAAATAAGAGTATTTAAGAAATAATTCTGTGCTTGAAGCCCAGGTCCTGAGAGAACATGGAAAAGGGTCAGGGAAGATTCAAAGAATTCTTGCTTAGTTGATGAGGGAAGCAGAAAAATTAATGTGGAGGCTTTTAAGATCTTACTTGGATGATCATATGCAAATATATTATACTTTCTCTGAAAAATGTAAGAAGAGTGACCATAAATTAGTTTTCCTGAGGTGACTTAGGGAAATAAACATACATATTTCCTGGCAATGAGAAATGTTTGGTAGAAAATTGACACATTTACCCATCAAATAACTATGTATTTTGTCTTTTGCTGAATTACCTAGAACGTTGTTTTTGATCTTCATTTCATAACATGAAAATGTAATGTCTTCTAACAAGTAACATGGTAAAATACACAGAAAAAAATACACACCTAAAAAACATACACAGAGGAAAAAAATTAGGAAGAATTGAAAGAGAAAATATCCAAGAACTGTTTTTTTTTTTTTTCCCCCTTAGTCCTTTTCTAGTATCCTGGCAGATGCCTTTCACATAACCTGGAGAGCAGATCAGGAAGGAAGGGATCAGCTGGGAAAGTGCACTCCAGCCTCGATCTTCTCAAAACTCTCTAGTTCTTTTCTCTGGAATTAAGAGATAAATGCATTTGCTTGTACAACTTAACTTGGACAAGGACCTTATAAAATGCTTCCCTGGTAGTATGTGCAGAGAGAGAAAATGCTGCGCACACTGCTGTGACATGGGGAGACGCACATGTGGGCTTTTGAGATGGGTTTCAGCTGTGAAAAGGACCTTGCATGCCTGTGCCTAATGTGTGGCTTAGCCAAGGCCTGCTCTAATTGTCTTTATAGTCACAGCAGCACATACACTTAAAGCCTAGTAATAATTATGCAACATTTAATAAAAATTTCAAAACAATGATATTGCCCTGCTTCTGTGGACCAGCAGTTTTAACATATTACGTGTACAGTTTATCTTTTAGTAGAGTAAGTAGCTACAGCAACCTAGTCTTTGTCACCTACCGATAACTGTGAAGTATTGTTCTGCTTTTTATCCTGAATCCTGATGAGTGTGATTTCACATCATATTTCATAATGATGTGTCATATTAGGACATGATTTTAGTGTATTTAGTTACTTGTCAATAACTAATGAGTCTTACCCCTGGAATAACTTTCTTTCATTAATATATTCTTCCCAAATCATTTATTATGATGATCACTAAGCTCTTGATGTTAGTCAGTCAGCCTCTTTCAGTTATGCACCTGTTCATTTGTTCATTCATCCAGCCATTTAAATGTTTATCAAGCAGTTGCTACAGTGACACGTTCTTAGGTAACAGTGGCAAGTCCAAAGGTGACTGAAGGTTTGTTTTACCAAGATTAGGATTCTCTATAAGCTGTATGATTCCAGATATTCATAAAACTCCAGAGACTAGGTGCAAAGCAGGCATATTATTTCAGTGATGTTAAAATTCTTCCATACTCTGTTGTTTCCTATACCTCTATTTAATACAAATGGAAAAGTAGATTGTGTTTCTATAACCATGATTATACATAATATAAAAAAATGTAGTTTATCTTTAAAATTTGGTTACTTTTTGAAAATTAGTCTTGAATTTTCTATTCCATGATGCTTAAAAAAACTATAGATATTGTATTTCTTCCCATCTTCATTTATTATTTTAACCGAGATGAAGAGCCTCTTTATAAAACCAAGTTTTAATAGCAATGTCTTGTCTTTACTTAGTGCATTTTTAGCATCATGTCCACAACCAATTCTTACAGTCAGAAAAGATGTCTTAAATGTGATTGTGTTTTAGCTCAGCAGTAAAGTTTAGTGGTAAAAATAGCCAGACCAATAAATATTACTGTTGTCATTTTAATGAAGAACATGGTCCCAAAAATATAACCAATAGTAAATAAATAGAAGCCAGCCATTTCAATACATGAATTTGGTTTCCTCTACCTGGAGTTGACATTTATATGTAGCATAATAACTATTGCAACTTCACAAACCTTTTTTACTTTTTTAAAATAGCTATCATCTGTTTTTATATTTTTATCTTTTAACAATCTAACCATCAATTCTTAGGATCCTGAGGGTATTTTCTGTGTGTTTTATTGAGGAATTTTCATATTTGTCTCACTATAAATAGAATAATTTTATTGAAGAGTTTGGTGCTATCTGCACATCCACTTGGTATAGACCAAATTGGTGATTTACACTGAAAGCACACTTAAACTGTTTGGAACAGTGGAGTCATAGGCCACATCCAGGTGGCGATGTTAGGGAAATGATCTTATTGGCAGCTGTCAAAAATCAACCACATTCTCTGAGTTTTGTTGCCTGTCCTTCTTCCCAGGTGTGCCTTTGCCTTTGCCTCACAACTCTAGAGAAGGACACAAACAAAACTTATTTGCAATTTGCAAAAAAATGGAAGGGGGGAATCAAAAGGAGGGGGCTCCAAAAGACTGTAAAATTGTACAGCATGAGTCCTCTGATGCATGCTGTTTTCAATCTGCTGTGTGCCAGTTGGAGGCTTGGGGAGTGTGTGAGCACACGAGAAAGGATAATGCTGAGAAATGATAGAGTGGCTGTGACCTCCAAGCTCAGCCTGGAAATCCAAGACATTGATTTCACTTAGCATTCCTGCTGAGAAATCTGGCGGAGTTCAGTTGTAATAAAAGAACAAGATTCTGTTCTAATGGTAATGGCGTATGACAGACATATCACTTTGTCTGTCCTCAGCACCAGAGAGAGGAGGATTGCAGAAGGGTCACCTGACCTGCCTGTGGTGTTGTGTGAGTGCTGTACTGAGCTTTGAACTGCTGCAGCGGAACATAATTATTTATAATATTAAATGATAAAGAAACCTTTAGAGGACTCACAGTGAACCTCTAAACGCTGCACTCAGAAAATGTGTTCTGTAATGTGAAAACACGAAAAGGAATCTGGTCTCTTCAAAATCTGTGTTGGAGAATGTGGATAGTGTTGCTTGTTCAGTTATCTGTCCTTGAACTCACTGTTTGTGAGCCATTATCATTAATGCTTTACATTGTCATTGGTTATTTTTTTTTTATTTTTTAATACCTTGATTTTATGAGGCACAAGGCAAGAAAATATTTTTTATTATGGTTTCTTTTGCCAAACATTGGGAAATTAAGGACATCAGTAAGTTTTAAAATTTTTACACATGTCACATAAAATCTTTCTTAATACATGCACATTTTTCTCTTTAACAATAATTAAATCTTTAACCCCCTGAATTCTATTCCAGAAGTATTTTTCTCACTGACCAACAAAAGGTAATATATTTAGTCCTTCAGAAATAGTATAATATTGCATGTGTGTCCCCTTAGCTCTCCTTATAGATAAATATTGACAAATAACTTTGAAAGTATGAAGTCAGTCATGAACTCTTGTGCACAAGGAGTCTTGTTCAGAGAAAAATTTAGAAATAATTCTGATAATATTATGGAAAATTAGTCAAGGTATAGGTAAGCAGCATTTGTCTTAGAATATCATTTATACCATTGCTGCTTTGAATCTGCTTCTGTTCCATAACAAATGTTTAAATTGATGGATCTAGAGTTTAGCATTCTGCCTCAGGATGGACACATGTACTCGGTGACTTCATTTTTACACCACGTATTTCTTCACCTAAATGATTTTCTGTGTTATTTATTGCAGTCTTTAAAGAACCTGGGTAGCTTCTGCTTTGTGATGGTAATTGGCATTTTGGCAACATTTGTCTTGTAATAATAAGTTATTTCCTTAAAAAAACAATAACCTCAGTATCAACTTTAAAATAGATACCTTGACAGCAAGAGTGTTTTACTCAGTCTCACACAACTTCTACAGTTGTTGGTGATGAATAGACTTATAATGCTATGTTATCAAAAAAATGCTCCCTGGTCGTAGATGGACTAGCCATTTGACCCTCATGCTTTTAAGTGTGTGTGTTGCTGCTAGAGAAGGAGCTACATCTTGGGAAAACACTAAGGGCAACTTGGAAATATTGTTAAATATCTCTTTGTAGTTGATGAAAACTCATATATAGCCTGCAGCAACCTCAAGTAGTTAGTGTGAAAAAGCTGATAAGAGAATTTTTGGGTGCTTTTCTTTTAACCTGGCCCTGACCTGGTCATCCCCCTGGTCACAGTGTGTCTCTGTCAGCAACAAGAGTGCATAGATTGTCTAGATCATTTTTTTCTGTTCTTTTCAAATACTAGTGGCAATCATGTTGTCATTTGCTCAGCAGTAGCACCTGAAGTTATGACAAGGAAAAGAAATATTTTCTAACAAGCCAGAAACAGCCCCATCCAGCTGACCAGACACAATAAGTTTCTTGGAGATGCAATCACCTTATAAATATTGCTTCAGATTCAGAAGCAGGAAGTGGACTGTGTGGTTACATGATACTCCTGCTCAGGCAGGGATGAGACCTTTTTCGATTCAGTAGCCCTGTGCTGTGTGAGGAATGCCTCAAGTGCCGATGGCTCCTAGGAGGACACCTTTTCTATGCAGTACTGCTGCCAATCACGTTGCTTCCTGTCATCCAGTAAGCTTTATATTTCACTGAACTATAGGGGAGAACGCTGTAGTTTCCTATTCTGAATCCAAATTGTGGTACCCACATACGCAAGACTACTTAGTAATGTTGGAAGTATGAGAAATCGGAAGACAATTATGATTCATCTTAATTAAAATTAGTTCTCACAGGAGATTTAAGCAATCATTCTTTTCTGTTCCCTTCTGCTAAATTTGAGACAGTGTTCTGTAATTCCACTGTGGAGAGGGGTCGGGGTGGAGGAAGCTGAATACAAAGTGCATTTACAGCATAACCAAAACCAAGTGTAAGCACTGCCAATACTAAATGTAGGAACATTATTCTTAACATTCTGACAAGTAATCCTTTTAAAATAAAGCACATCAGAGAAATTTCATATATTTTAAATGAACCAAGAATTGCTCAGTCCTCCACAGGAGTGTTTCTGTGATGAAAAGTTTGAAAAGTACTACTCAGTGCAATACAAGTTCATTCAATACTTACCACTTTTTATCTGGCCATGAAAAATTTTAAGTAGTAGGACTTGCTAGAGATATACTTTCCAATATGTAAAAATTCCTAGAATAATATATTTGACTTATTAAGTATTTTCAGATCAAGATCTCAACTCACAACGTAGATCTAGTGCTTGTCTCCGGATGTAGCATCTTGTAATCTACAGTGCCGAACCAGTGTTGTTCATAAGAAAGGAGCTGCCATTCCCCTGTACATGTGAGATCAAATAATATTGCTGATCCCTCCTGCAACTGTTGAACCTGATACTTCTGTAGATTGTATTTCTCTTTAAACTTCAGAGCAGAAAGGGATGTTCGCCTCAGCTAATTACACCTATATTCAAAACTGGCCACTTTGTATTCTTAGGTTTTAAACACTGTCTGGCATATCAATTAAATTTGAGAATCTCCCTGATACCTTGCTCTTTACTGCTGCTTAGTGTTTTGCTGAAGAGCCCTTAAATACGCCTCCCTTCCCCATTTCAATATCTGTGAAATAACAATTTGGTGAGTCTTTGAGATCCTCAAGAGGTGAACTGGTGAATTCATTTGACAAGAATCACCCCATAGAGTTGAACTGTAAATGTGGCCCATTATCATTATCATCACTTCGTGGGGGAGGGACATATTTACAGTGGAGATAACACAATCGCCCTGTCATTTTAAAGAAAATAGTTTTTTTTTTTTTTTGTGGTCCCATGTTGCTAACCTAAAATACATTAAATGAAGTGTTATCAGCAGAGTCCCTGTGATGAGCCTGCCCTTCCTTTTCATCTGTATTCAGTTGACAGGGATCTCAGATGGCCAGGTACTTAAACAGAGGCTTCTCCCAGCCCGGTGTACTAAATGTCCAAGTAGGTCATTTGGTGATACAGTCTTATGACTCAGGAAGAGAGTGGTTGGTCACATTTGTGACATAAAAAACAATAAAAATTACACAAGAAAGAGATAGGCTAGTTACAGTTTTGGCAAATTTTTTTTAAATAGAGTTTTTCTTTTTTTTTTTAAGTTTTTTAATTTATTTCTATAAGAACCGGGTACAGTCCAGATGAGCAGGAGGGTGAGAGGATTCACCTGGGACAGAGTGGGGAACAGAACAGGCAGACTGATGAAATACACTGCTGAGGGGAGCAGCGGGCACTACAGGAGAGGTCTGTGGCGCCATATGGGACCCTCACCTGCCGGCTGGGATCAAACTGGTGCTGCAGAGGCTGAAGACAGCTTCACAGCGCGACGTGCAACTGCGTGCACCACCAGGGGAGGCCCTCGGCAATTTTTTTAAAAGCGCAAACTATGCAGAGGGATTTAGGTCTGTCCTCCAAAATCAACTGGCCTGGCTTGTATTCCTCAGTATATGGATTTTGTTTTGACAGGAACCTGTCCTGAACTCAGCAGCCAGCTCTGATGAGCCATGTCAGAGCTTTTTAATAATGCAAACCTTGGGGAAAACAAGGGAATGCTGAACCTGGGCAAGCACAGGAAGAGCCATAGAATTACATTTTTTAAGTGAATCTTGCTCTCTAAACTTGGTCCTACTCAAAGCAGTTTGGCATCTAGAAAGCTGTGTTTAAAGCACTGTAATTTTAGGGGGCCTCCCTTGTTGTGCAAGGGTTAAGCACAGCACTGTGAAGCTCTCTGCAGCCTCTGCAGCACGAGTTCGATCCCCTGGCCGGCCAGGGAGCAACCCACATGGCGAGGCAGACCTCTCCTGTCTTGCCCACTGCTCCCCTCAGCAGTGTATTTCAGTCAGTCTGCCTGTTCTGTTCCCCACTCTGCCTCTGGTGAATCCTCTCACCCCCGGCATCTCTGACCTGTACTTCAGCTCTTGTATGCATAAATAAATCTTTAAAAAATATATAAAGCATTGTAATTTTAAAACCAGGCAGTTAAAACCTAATTAATATAATAAAGAAAAACAGAAAACTCTGAAAGGATGTCTCCATGATGGGAGTATATACTACAACCCCGTGGACATCATGGCTAAACTATTTGAGTCATTGCTGCGTGCACTACCAATTCATGTGCAACATCACCTTAGTCCCTTGTGCTCTTACTCCTCTATTTTGATCCTTCCCCCACCCCCTCCCCTGCAGAATGTCTCTGATGTATAAATGTCTGTTAACTTTGTTTTGCTCTTTTGCTGTTATTATTTCCCCCATACAGCATTGTATGTAGTTCATAGGTACAGGATCACACAAAGGTGTGAGGAAAAAGATACTCCAAACAATGTGAATGGCACTCTCAAGGACCCTACTATGTAAATGTGTTGACAAATAAAAAGTTTAGGTAGTGGAGATGTCTTGAACATGAGGGAGAGCGATAAGAAATGAGGCTGAGGATGAGGAAGACCCAGATCATATAGGACTTCTTCATGTTATGGAATTTACGTTATATTCTAAGTATATTCATTTTTTTTTTTTTAAAAGATTTATTTATTTATTTATACAAGCACTGGGTACAGTCAGAAGCACGGGAGGGTGAGAGAATTCACCAGAGCCAGAGCGGGGAGCAGAACAGGCAGAGGGCCTGAGGTACACTGCTGAGGGGAGCAGCGGGCGGCAGGAGAGGTCTGCGCACCATGTGGGACCCTCCTCTGGTGGCCGGGGAGCAGCCAGGGATCGAACTGGCACTGCAGAGGCTGCGGGCAGCTTCACAACCCAGCGCTCAACCGCTGCGCCACTGGGGAGGCCCCTAAGTATATTCATTTTTAAAGAGAAACATTTTCTATTTGTCACACTAATTAAACTTTGTGATTTTTTTTACTCAAATTATTATATCTTTCCTCAAGTATTAAATATTTTCTCAAGACCAATTAATTGTTAGTGGCATTAATTGTCAAAAATGCTGCCTTAGATACACTGAGAGACAAGACAGTTGAATCAGCAGATGCCAGTGACTCACCTGGGAGTTGTCCTGGGGCCTGGATGCTGCTGATGAATAGTGTGCACAGGCCTCTGCCCTCATGTGGCTCAGTGTCTGCAGCCCAGCCGCAGTGAGGGCCGTGAACGAGCCCAGCACATCGTCAGCTGAGGGCGGCATGAAGGGGCCAGGAGTGCAGTCTTAGCCTCAGCCCTTCCTGGGTTTTTCCTCGGATCCTTTTATGTTTTCAGGTGTTTTTCATTAGAAGAAAACACTCCATTGACATTACCTGTCACCACCTATAAAAAGCAAATTACAAGGTTGAGATTTTGGAGTGATTATTTTGGTACTAACATGTAAGTATTGATTTTAAAAATAGGTACCTTATAAAATTGTAATTGCTACATGATAGTGCTCTTAAGAGTTTAGGAAGTCTTCATTTACTCAGTGACTTTTGAGCAGGTTTAACAGGCTACATAAGAAAAACAGGCCCCAATTTCTAATTAACCTAACTTTTGCC
This sequence comes from Talpa occidentalis, assembly GCF_014898055.3. NCBI lineage: Eukaryota > Metazoa > Chordata > Mammalia > Eulipotyphla > Talpidae > Talpa > Talpa occidentalis. Next base: position 53,491,183 of record NW_023601653.1, read on the forward strand.
TTTAGTTGTTGTTGTTGTTGTTGTTGTTTTTTACACGAAACCCAAAGTGATTTCACCATGTCTATAAGTACGGCTATCTTTTAAAAGTCAGTGAAAACTGTGCTAGAATATTAAAGCAAAGGTAACAAAGTACCTGTGAAATTACAGATGGCATCATTTTTATCATTGAGATAAACTCACAGTCTCTTGAATGGAGTATATTTGAGAAGAAACTTTCAAAATCAATCCCTCCCTCTCCCTTCTCTGTGCTTTCCCCCACCTATCCCTCTTCTTCCTGCTTTATTAAAATCACACTTATACAAACATGCAGTGCCACCCATTTTAAAAAACCTCCATAGTTTCTGTTAAACATCCATAGCTAATGTGATTAAGTTCATTACATCATTGTCCATTTTTAAATAATATTTGCTTCCCCACCCCCTCAGGTGTAGTCCCCATAGAGTTTCCTTCACCATCTGCTTGGAAAGTATCTAAATATGAACAGCTATCAGTTTACCTAAATGTAAATCACATACTCATAAGAGTCTCAAGGGAAGAAACTGTGTTCCTTCCCAGTCCTGGACCTCCTTGTAAACGAAATGATTGGACGTTTCTAGAATTACATGTTCCCTCTTATGAGCTGCAGGACTTCTTGTTGCCATATCCCATAGCTGTTAGCAGTTGTGCTTTTAGTTGTGAATGCTGACTCCATTGGGTAAATTTTATAGAATCCAACAGATCTAAAAACATATTTTGGGATTTTAGTTTTCTAAAAGAATAAAGATGAGATCTTTAAATTTAGAATGTCCATTTTATAGATTTAATATTACAGAAAAATAAAGAAATGATTAATCTAGTTAAAAATTCTGCTTCCCCAAATTCTTCCAATACCAGAAAAGACTTGTAAACTCCTATTTTCATAAAACCAAAAATGTATTTGGTAAAACTCTGTTGTAGTGTTTTGTAAGACCGGTTATCAGTACTGACATTTTGTATGAGACTTTCACTGAAATTGAGTCTTTCAATAACCATGGCATTTCATTTTTTTCCTAATTTATTATATAATTTGTGCTGTTATGGTTTGTTTGCAATTTTTATAAATTTTGGCAGTGTAGATATTTCATAAATAGGAAAAAAAGAAATTGAGACCGAAAATAGAAAGGATGAAATGCTGCAAAAATTTTTCTCTTGTGGTATTTCCAGTAGCACTTAAAATAACATAAGAAAAAAAATACTGTTATGATGTATAAAGGCATTATGGCAGCAATGGGAATGTCCTTAAATATAGGTACAGATTTGTGTTCTCTGTACTTTTCTGTGCAACTTTTTTGAGGATCAGAGTTTCATTTTAAGTTGGCAGGAGCCCAATATTCAGGTCAACTGTACATAAATACAGGCCAAGACAAGAATTTTGGGTCAAATGATGGAATTTTTAGTGCCAATTTTTAATGGAAATAGTGTTGTCACTTATCTTTTGAAAATAATGGTTCTGATACAATTTTAAGAAAACCTCTGGTTCCTTTTTGTTTGACTTGGCTTGGCATGTCTTCTATTAGCATTCATAGAGTTGCAGTGAGCTAAAATTCTGATCTATTATATCTATTACTATAATTTATAAATTTGCATCAAACTAAGTGAAGGAAAGATCAATTCTATATGATTGATCATATTAGAAATACTTCTAATTTTAAGTGTCTGGCTCATAATAAGCACTCAATAAATGTTTACTATATTAAATGTTTGTATTACACAACTGTCTTACTGCCATATTTTTCTTCATTGGTTTATGTAATTTATTTAAAATAATGTAGTGACTGTATTATTCATAGGTGAGATTTCTAGAGTGACTTAGAAATCTCAATATTGAGATTTCTTAAGTAAACCTTTTGAGCATCTTTAATATGCTGGACACTGAGTACAGTTTTAAAAAATAATAATAATACCCTGTGCAGTGGAATACAGAAAACAGCAAATAATTTGACAATGAAAATACTGTAGGCTGAGAACTGGTCAAAGAATAATGGAGGAAAGGGAAAAAGCACAGCCTGGGGAGAGGTGGGGGCATAAGAAGATATGTTATTTGTAAGTGTTTGAAGGAAGAGGAAGTAGCCTTTGCAAAGATACAGGCATGAAAGAAGAGAAAGATGGATTTTATATGAATTTTATGTATTTTTAATAAAGGGCCATTGTTTTATATCTTTTTTAATTTTTGACAGTATAGGATTTCCCCTCTTAGGTGTGGTCACTGTAAATCTCCCACCACCAAAGCACCCGTAGTGTCCCATCATAGTCCATTATGATCTCCCCGACTCCTGTTCTTACCCCTCTCCCTTACCCTCCTTCTTCCCCTTCTCTCTTGGGTACCTCAGATCTATGATCCACTTTGGAAGGTTGGTTTTAAGGTTTGTCTTTACCTGACCCTTGATTTAGTGTCTCTGTATACCACATCTAAGTGAAACCATCCAGCATATATCTTTCTCCTTCTGACTTACTTTGCTTAGCATAATCCCTTCCAGAGCCATCTACGTTGCCACAAATGGCATGAGTTTATCTCTTTTGATTGCTGAGTTGTATTCCATTGTGTATATATACCACATCTTCTTGATCCATTATTTGTTCTGGAGAATTTAGGTTTCCATATCTTGGCTACTGTAAATAGTACTATAATTTTAAAAAGGCGTTCAGGTTTCCTTTCAAATTAGTGTTTTTTGTGTTCTTTGGGTAGATACCTAGGAATGGATTGCTTGGTCGTATGATAGATCCATTTTTAGTCATTTGAGGAACCTCCACACAGCTTTCCACTGGGGCTGGACTATTCTACATTTATAGAAAGAAATAGGGGCCTCCCTGGTGGCACAAGGGGTTACATTGCACACTATGAAGCTATCAGCAGCCCCTGCAGCACAAGTTCGATCCCTGGCCAGCCAGGGAACTAGCCTACAGCACACAGCAGACCTCTCCTGTCTTGCCCACTGCTCCCCTCAGCAGTGTATTATAGTCAGTGCACCTGTTCTGTTCCCAACTCTGTCTCTGGTGAATCCTCTCACCCCCCCCCACATCTCTGGCCTGTACCCCAGTTCTTGCATGCATTAATAAATGAATCTTTAAAAAAGAAAAGAAGAGGGGCCTCCCCGGTGACACAGTGGGTTGAGCGCAGCGCTGTGAAGCTGTCTGCAGCCTCTTCAGTGCCAGTTCAATTCCTGGCCGGCCAGGGAGAAACCCACATGGTGGGACAGACCTCTCCTGTCTTACCCTCTGCTCCCCTCAGCAGTGTACTTCAGTCCATCTGCCTTTTCTGTTCCCTGCTCTGTCTCTGGTGAATCCTCTCATCCTCCCGTGCCTCTAGCCTGTACCCCAGTTCTTGTATAAAAATAAATAAATCTTAAAAAAAAAGATGAAAGCTTGCCAATAATGCATCTAGATATTTGAGAGTGAACTTAAGAAGAGTGAAAATGTCAAAGGATAAAGTCTAACTTCCTAACCATGGTGTTGTATGATATAGGCCCACCTATCTTACTAGTCTAATTTGTTACTTCTGCCTTTCCACCATTCCTATCACTTTGTGCAAACAGAATCTCCCTCATATATCATGCTATTTTATCTAATTTTCTCTATCTTTGTGCTATTCTGCCTATCTGAATTGCCTTTGCCCTCTCTGTTTTGCTTTTTCTCAAGTCTTTCACCTTCTCCTACTCATAAGAGGTATCTCAGCTGCTACCTCTATATACAATTGGCTGTTCTAGCATATTGACTGCACTGTGTAAATTCATATTCCTTGTATATTGTCAAAGCACCCTTATCACACTTGATTGTACTTCTCTTTGCTTATATGACTCCGATTCTAGTAAGGAGAAGGACTAAAGCTGATTCATCCTTAGTGCCCAAGCATAATAGTTGACATGGAATCAATCATTGCTCTAGTTCTGTTAAAAAGAATAAGCAAATAACCTGTCTGTGAAGCAAGCCAAGATATTATGTTCACATGTAGGGCTTGAATCAGGGAGGAAGTGGGTATGACCCAGTCTTGAGTCCTTAAGCAAGCATGCTTCAGAATGTAGTACCCAAAACTAAAATTGAAAGGCATTATATAGAGTAAGAAAAAGGAAAGCTAAGAGAGAAAGGAAAGAAAAAATGTAATGGTCAACATGTCTTCAACTGGAGTCTATTATACCTGCAAATGGCATCAACTGAGTAGACAGGAGGATACAGTTTGAAGGAAGCAGGGTGTGGCAGAAGAGGGGCCAGACAAACCTGCATTCCTAGTTTTAAGATCAATATACCAGTTCAGCTCCACCCTAGCTCCCAACAGCTTCAGTTCAGGGAATCAGAGGGTGACGTTGGGATAGTGGACCTGGCTGTGTGCATCACCACTGACTCGGAGGTTGCTTCTCTCTGTTACTCAGATAGACTGAATTTGAGACCCCTTACAGGGAAGCATCAAAGGCCAGCAGCTTGGATCGTTGGATAACATCACTGTACCATGAGCAGAATAAGATTGTACCAATGAAAACTAAAACAAGGCGGTTGCACTATGGGAAGAAACGCACATGGAAAGATTATGGAACCTAACACTCAGATGTGTCACATTTATCCTGTGAGACTAGGTGACATGTACTGGATTTAGGGAAATGAACCTTGTGATGATTGGAGGGAGTATACATGTAGTAGAGCATGTGAAACTGACCAGCATTTAGTGATGGTCTAATAAAGTACTCATTACTTACTTTTGCCCTGATTCTCTTGAAATTTGCTTTTGCAGGTATGTTGAAATTATAAAAAGGATAGCTCTAAAAATTCAGCAATATTATGTCCAGGTATAAATTAATCAATTTGTGTTGTGACTAATACACTAGTCACCTGAGTTAGTTTAGTTTGAATATATTTCAGCAAATGTCTTCCCTTCTGTATGCTGAAGAATTACGTGACTGCTGAATTAAATGGTATGGATATATATTATTATTGACTAGTTTTACATTGTTGACAGCTCAAGTAAAGTCATAGGAGGCAAGTGCTCATTTCTTTACTTCTCTTATTTTTGTAAGATTTTCTTTCTCTCCTTCTCTGTGCCAAACTAGTTCAAGCATGGTAGAGAAATCTCCCACATATATATGTTCAAATATTGTTTATATTACATGTTTAAACATTAAAGGATATTACACATATAAACAGTAGATGTAATAGACCCCTAACTACAATGATTATGAATGCAGATTCTTTGTATTTAGCAACATAATGACCCAAAACAATATTCAAACTAAGGTCTAATCTGAGGTCATTCTCTCTCCTTAGTTCAGTCTAAAAGATAAGATCAAAACTCTTATGTAATGATATCATTACAATTTCTATATAAAATCCTTTATGCCACTTAGTCTCTGAAATGTATTCTTTTAATGTTATGGGTTGGGAAAAATTAAACATGAGCCATTACAGCTGAGTTTCACTACACATTAATTATTTTAATTGACTATTTTTTTAATGAGTATCTGATAAGTCAGTCTTGCTATTCCTCATGCTTCATGACATGCTTAACACAAGACAGACACTTAAGAATCATTATGCAGTGAGAGCTTTAATACAAATTTGAGATCATTATAATTAAAATCAGACTCTTACCTGATGCTCAGTCTAAGCCTTTTCATCTTTATTGAATTTTCTTTGGCCTATACCTTGAATTTAATATCTTAATAATGATAGGCAGAATCTAAAATCAAACTAAGCATCTTCAATATGTTGAGGGAAAAAATTTTTTGTCTCCAGGGGGCAACATAAAAACTGGCCTTAGCTGACATACTATATAAATAGTCTCACCCCTTAGAATTCTTTAAATATATAGTTCCCTCCTGATCGCTGTGATGAAGACAATGAATGCCTTAATGACTCTACTGAGGTTATCATTAAAATAAAAGGCGATTTTCAACCATCAGCCATGTATCACTGTAAAATGCCCTGTAGGTAACCTTTGATACAACTCATTTGAAATATACCTGCATGGATTCATAGCCTTTGGTCAGGCTAGTAGGGGGGCGAAAGATCTTTTCTTTTCCTTCATTTCTTACAATATTGGTCCCTCTCTAAATGTTTGGACAGATTTGATGTATATAAATTGGCGTGTTTTAAGTTAAAACAAATCCAATCAAATAATAGTATTGAGAAAGTTGAACTATTTACTGCCCTTACATTTATGAATACATGTGGAATTGTAGCTACATTGTGAAAACAATTCATAATTTAGAATTAAAAGAATTTTGCAAGAGTCTAGACAAACATTACTCAACTGAGCTCTGCCTAATCCCTATCATAATTGGGTATAACAATTTCTTCAGAATTAAGCATATACAACTTAATTCCAGGCGTTACTCTGAAAAAACTATTGCCTATTCAAGGTGTTACTCTGATTTTTCAAAAAACTGTTGTCTAGCAATCCTTTTGCCTGTTGGCATTTAGATGATAGGTAGGCAGCTCTGAAAATGCCGAGGTCTAAACTCAGTGACTTGGGATCAAGTCCCAAAGTTATAGAGGTATGACTCTAGGCAGGTCTCTGAGTATCTCTAAACTCAGTCTATAATGTGGGACTGAAGGTATCTCATTTTCTTGTTATAATAATAAATAACACATGATGAAGCTTTTTAACTTGTAAAATAAAATTTACATGTGGCAAAGGAGATGGGTATCAGAAAATCAGTATTAAAATGTTCAAATAGAAAAATATTCAAATTATTAGATTTTAGATTACTAAATTTATTAAATGTACTTTTCTATGTTTTATAATATTTAACTGACTACTAAATAGTTATACAGCCAGACGTGTATAGGATTATGAACATGTATTTCTTCTTTGGAAACTAACCATTCTCATGATGAAATCAGCATTTCTTTTGGCATTAAATTACCAGGTTAAAAAGTATATAATTCTTCTAGTTGATTAGACATATCCCATGCCATTTCTTTCTTTATTTTTATTTATACAAGCATTGGATACAGTCAGAAACGTAGGAGGGTGAGAGAATTCACCAGAGCCAGAGTGGAGAGCAGAACAGGCAGACTGACGAAATACACTGCTGAGGGGAGCAGCGGGCGGCAGGAGAGGTCTGTGCACCATGTGGGACCCTTGCCTGGTGGCCAGGATCGAACCGGCGCTGCAGAGGCTGTGCAACCCAGTGCTCAACCACTGCACCACTGGGGAGGTCCCCATGCCATGTCTTTTACTCACTTGTTTGTTAGTAGGTTAATTTTGTGAGGAGAAAGTAAAAAAAAAAAAGTGTAAGTTATTCATATTTGGGAAATAACTGCTTTTGGTGGATATCTTGATAGGGAAAATATTTAAGTCATTTTTAGTAAAAGTCATCTAATCCCAAGTAACAAATTTTATAAAATTTAATGCTCCAAGAACTGATAACCTTAATAACTTTTTTGTGTTTTCAGATACTTTTGGAAAAATGTGGTGTGAGTATCCACAGAATAAGGGAATTAGAACTTTGTATAAAGTTCTGAAATTGCAGTTCAATTCAAACTCTAGGATCCAAAATCCAGATCTTAGTCCTAGACTATTGAATCAGCTGCATTTGTAACACAGAATTTGGTCTAAATATTCCAGACTAAATGAAATACAATTATCTTCCAAAAGAACTTCCTTCATGACACTCTTTTAAATTAAACTCAATATTTATTTAAGTATTGAGATTTTCTAGCAAGTTGCATAGCTTTAAACAGGTCTAACATTTAGTGTCTGAGTAGTGCTTACCAACTGGAATATAAATTCTTTGTATAGCCCTGGGAATAATGTCTAAAAGATTCAGTGGAACAAAATTAAAGAACGAATTTAACATATGAGGACAAAAGTAAGAGCAGGACAGGCAGGAAGTCCTCTAACTTTATATCAGAAAGGAAAACTGCTGACACTGCTCTTACTCTGAAGGGTGAGGATTAGACTTGGTTAAAGTGAGAGGGAGTGAGAGAAGTAAGTTTTGCATTTAAATTTTATTTTTACTTTTACTTATCTTTGGACTTTTTACCCTTTGTCTTCAATGACTGCCCCTCTATGTCTGAATGAATGGAGTGAAGAGAGTTGTAGTTTGGACACACTAGACTTGGAAAGTTCCAAGTTCAATTAATAGGAAGCCTGTCGCTAAGGAGTTCTTGACAATGGCTCTGTTAGCTGACATCTTTGAGTGGAAAGCAGTGAGTCCCAGAGATGTCAAACCTTCAGCTCAAAAGGAAAGCAAGAAGAAAAGGCAACAAAGCTCTGAAGACTGGGAACAATGATGAAATTCAAGTCGTAAAAAGAATTCATTTAACGAGATTGAAATGTTGGAGAGAGATGTTACCATAGTGCATATGCGCCTGTGCTGTTACTCATGAGGCAGAGCAGCATTTGCATTGTATGTAGATGTAAAGAAATTTTAAGACACATTATGAAAAAGCAATAGAAAGGATTTATAATTTATCAAGGGTTAGTTTTTGATTAAATTTCACTATTTATGTAATGAACATATACTAGTTAATGTAATTTTTTATTCAAGGCATATAGGGGATAAGTTAGACCTTGGTATATAAAGTAGACAAGTAATATACTAAAGCCTATTCTCAAAAAGTTGAACCACAGGAGTGAGAGCAGAGCATGAGTAAAGAGTAAAGGCTTCTTGAGTATTTTAAAATCTGACTATTTTGCTAACAACAATTCAGGAAAATGACTAATACAATAAAATGAAATACAATGTTGTACTTATTACATTTAATAGTAATACCTTAGTTTTCCCTAATCTTATCCCGTGTTGTGTCTCATTCACATTCAAATCCATTATAAATGCGCACGCAGATGTCTATTCTTCTCTGAGGTTCTCTGCCTTAGACAATGTGGCCTTTACTCAGGATTCCTAAATACACACTGATACACCAATGTACTGTCATTCTGTCATTAATCATTAATAAGTCACAGTGAGTGCATCAGACTAGTGGGGATTAGTGTCCATTAGAACGTGCACATGCTTGTGTGTGGGCATTAAAAATAAGGCATTTGATTTAATTAATCAGAATTAGTATTAAATGACTTATGTAGGATTATAGCTCTATTACTTCTCCTTTCTCCCAGTATAAAGCTATCTGAAGATGGTCTATCTACTTAGAATCAAGCCATTCTTGTCCTAGAATCTAGAAAAACGTTAATCCCTAAAAGAACTTTAGATGTTTTTTGCAAAAGAGTTTTTATAATCCTGAAGACCTTTTGAAGTATTTGATTTTGATTGTTTTGTTTCAAAATAAATTCATTCTTTTAACATTTTCATGAGTGTTATCCACAAATAACTGGCTTCCATGTGACTCCAGTGGTACAAAGTCTGCACTCTTTTGTATTGATTGTGTTTGTATTGTTCTGCCACCCTGTGATATTAATTCCTTTTGTAGATTTGTGTAGAAAGGTTGCTGAGCTCATTTTTATACATTCAGGTGCATGTAGATGTGTCATCCCCAACATAACAGTGGTAGTAGAATGTGATCCACGTGACCTTTTTACCTTAGAGCTTGCTTAGCAAGGCTGCATTGCTCTGATAGCTCCTACTTCTTTTTTTTTTTTCAAATCTATTCCATCACTTGATAACTTTGTATTTGTTCATTGTTCTTTCCACATAGCCTCGAGTGAAACTAATAGGAAAGTAACAGTGACAAGTGCTTTTTAATTATGAATCAGGTGAAGCCAAGAAAACATGTTCTTGAACATGGATTGACCATCTCTTTAATTTCTCTAAAGCAATTTCTTAAAGCTTCTGGATTACATGCAGAGGTTAATAAGAAGAGCTGGTTTGATTATTAACATTAATTCTTACTACTCTATGCTTTCTTTTGCTTCTTGGCAGTAGAACTATAACTCATTAAAAGTAATAGCATTAATTCAGATGTATTGGACACCGTAAGACAAAATAACCATTATTAATAGGAATTTTAAGCTGACTAGAGATCAGAGATTGCATAGTTGAATCTGTAATACTATATATCTTATAGTAGCTAATGTGTAACTATTCACATCAAATATTGTTGACTCTTGTATTCCTCTTATTTTCCCTCTTTTCAAGTATATTTAGAAAAATTTATTCTGCAGAATTTTTGTGAGTGGGTTTTCACTTGGTATTATGAGCTTCTAAAGATCTTCTCATGACATTCTTCTAAGTAAATATATAGAAACTTTATTTATACAGTATATTTTTAGAACATGTTGCAAATGCAAAGTAGAGGTTAGAGAGTTAACTTAAAATTAAAGTCTCAAAAGCTAAGGGGCCTCCCTGGTGGTGCAAGGGGTTAAGCACAGCACTGTGAAGCAATCTGCAGCCTCTGCAGCATAAATTTAATCCCCCCACCAGCCAGGGAGCAACCCCCAAGATGCAGCCGACCTCTCCTGTCTTGCCCGCTGCTCCACTCAGCAGTGTATTTCAGTCAATCTGCCTGTTCTGCTCCCCACTCTGTCTCTGGTGAATCCTCTCACCCTCTTCTGCATCTCTGGTCTGTACCCCAGCTCTTGTATGCATAAATAAATCTTAAAAAAAGCTAAGTTTTAAGATGTTAATTAGAAGGAAGAAGAAATATTGAAAAAGGAAAAACAGTGAAAAAAAGAATGACATCTAGCTTTGTGGAAGTACTACAAATAAAACTGAGAATGATTCATGAATGTGTTCATGCATTAGGTTAAATAAAGAGAAACAAGTATTTTCTTAGGAGTCAGAATGAGATTGTAATTTAAAAAAAATGCTTTGGAATCACATACGAACTTTATATTTGGCTATACTTCTGTTATAAAGTATGGGTTAATTATTGCTGCTTAACAAATCTCCCCAGGTTTAGTTATTTTAGACAATAAGCACTTATCTCACAGTTTCTGGGGTCAGCTCACCTGGGGTTGCAGTCATTCAGAAACTTGATGGTGCTTGCTATCCATTTCCAAAGTGGCTCTCCCATAAGTAAAAGTCAGTGTTGACCGTGGGCAGGAGGCCACAGTGCCTTGGCAGGCGGACTCTTCCATGACTGTTTGCATGTCCTCACCACATGGCAATTGTCGTCCTTGGGGGTGATCTTGTCCCCCAGGAAACTTTCAGCTCTGTCTAGAGATGCTTTTGGTTGCTGCCACTGTGTGGGAGTGCTACAAACCTCTAGTGATTAGAGATCAGGGTACTGATCTCCTGAACATCCTTGGATGTGATCCTCACAGTGAAGAGTTATAAGAGTTATCCTGCTCCAAATGTCAGTAGTTGGGAGGGTGAGAGGCCCTGCCCCAGTGCATGTTATTCAAGGAGAAGGAAGGTAGCAGGCTCAAGCCTTTGAGTATCTTTGAGTCAGACTGTCATTTCTGCAACATTCTGTTGGTCATAATAGATCCAGGCAGGGGAAGAATGACTGAAGGCCTCCTGGACACTGGCTATCACAAAGGATTGTATGTGTGGAAAGAAAAGTAGCGTTTGCTTTAGGTATTTCAGAGCAGTTTCTTTAAAAAAATGAGTGTAAAATATTATTGATATCCCAGAAGCTGCATTCTTTATTTTTTCCCTCTATTTGTTTTCAAATATATATGTCTTTGTATGTGTATAATTTATATATTGGGGCAATGAATCAACAAAGTCTAAAACAAGAAAAGCACTCCATTAAAGTATTAACAGAGACAGAACAGGGGATATTTTAAACAACAAATTAATGACTACTATGTGAACACCTTAAAATTAATTAAAGGCCAATAATTTAAATGTAAAAGCAGTGTTTAATTACCACATTGAAGCAAAAGCCCCCCAGCTACACTGCTAGTACCCTTAAAAGAAGCAGACAAAGACATTAAACAAAAGTGTAAAATGGCAAAATAAGGAATCAGATGAGAAACTAGAACATGTTACCCTCAGCCAAGTAACTGCAGACTTGCATTTAAGTGGCAATCAAGTGTAATTGTAGCAATAACACACAGCGAAAGCACACCTAGCAAGGAGTTCCTGGAGCTTTCCCTGCCTGGCTAAGGAGATGTCTCACAATGTCTTAGTCCACCAGTGAGCATGTGGTTATGACAGGGGCTTCAGGCCCTCATAATCTGTAAGGTGAGGGACTTTTAGGTAACAGGAACCTTCTGATGAGGTATGGAGTCAAGGTGGCTGAATGAATAGAATCCCTAATTCTTCAGAGGATCAGAAAATAATTTTAAGATCATGAATTAATTGATTTTGCGCTGCTTTGAATGGCTGTTGCACATAAATGTAACCCCCTCCTCATATAAATTCTTCATGAAGGAAATACACTCATCTCTTCAGAGATCCTTGTAAAATTTGTTTTTCTCTCTAGTAAGCTTCTGCTGAACTTTAGTAAGATGTGCCTCCTTCAGTGGTGACCGTGGGCGAGGGTTTCCACAGTGAATAATAAAGCTAGAGGAAAGGGGAAAGATAGGGTGAACATGTGCTAAGGAGGAGAGGTGCGGCAGGAGCATAGACTGTGCGTTTCAGCTCATCATGTCACTTCTCTACTTAATACGATTACTTCATCAGAGAGGATAATAGCAGCAGCGTGATTAATTTTGCAGCATGTTTCATAAATGCCTTTACTCTTCCCCATATGTTGTTATCACTCCTTACTTCACATGAGTATTTATCATAAATAAGGGGACAGTCACAATTTTCAAATTGTATAGCAAATGTACCCTGAAAATATGTATATGTTTGTATATTTATAATTGAAACAATATATTAAATGCATAGACATACTGTCTTCAGAGAATTCAGTATAAATAAAACACAGTTCCACATACATCTATACCTAGGACTTAAATAAGATGGCAGTGTACTTCTTTTGTCCTTTACTACTGACTACCCAAAACAAAGCCTCAGAGATGCAGGCGATGTCAGTTTATATGCATTTTTCTAATGCTAAACACACAACAGCCATTAATAAATAGTGGAAATTCCATTCAATAAATAAGGAATGTGTGGATGATTGCATGCATTTCTATTTTCTTGTCCACTGACATTAACTGCCAAATACATGTTTGATTTTCAGTGACTGCTTTAGGTCAACATTTAAGTAAGTAATGTTTTGTGATGACTGTGATATGACATGAACAAGGTCACCAGTCATACAATGAGAATGTATGACTGTTCAAGGGCCCACATGTAGGTCTCTTTCCATGTTGTAAAGAACAAGGACCCAGATGGGGAAAAAGGCATCGATGTCTTTAGGGTTCTGGCATCTGTGTCTTCTGATTGTTTATTAAAATTCCATACCAAAGAACTACAGGAAGGCGAAGGATTTGGGGGAGGGAAATCACCCTCCAGGACTCCAGAGAATGATTTTTCTTTGATAAATTACATTCAATTTATATACTTTAAATTTCTATATTTTAAGACCAAATATTTTGGTCTCTGCACCTTCTGAAATTATGACGATTGTACAGTTACATTAGAGTGAAATGATTTTTGCTAGAATAGACTCATTATTTAAAAACAACCTAGGGCCTCCCTGCTGGCACAGGCGATTGAGCGCCACACTGTGAAGCTGTCCACAGCCTCTGCAGCATGGGTTCGATCCCTGCCGGCTGGTGAGAATCCCACATGGCGAGGCAGACCTCTCCTGTCTCGCCCGCTGCTCCCCTCTGCAATGTATTTTGTCAGTCTGCCTGTTCTGTTCCCTACTCTGTCTCTGGTGATTCCACTCACCCTCCCGTGCATCTGGCCTGTACCCCAGTTCTTATATAAATAATAAATCTTTTAAAAAAATAAAAGCAACCTAATTGAAATACATTTTAAAATAACTATTTTAAGTGTTTGTCAGTGTGGTACCACTTCTCTGTTCATGATGACAAAGGCTATTTTTTTATTGCATCTGGGCCTACATATTTGCATCAAGTTCTTTTGCTTGTGCATTTACTATTACTTTGTGTGGGGGATTCTCATTGTCTGGGATACAAATTTATTAGTACCCCTGCAAGATTTCTAGTACCACAAGCTGATGTACTAGACTACAAACTGATGTTAAGTTGCTTGCTTTCAGATAAGTCATAATAGCTATAGTGATAAAGGCTGCCTGGACTATAGGTATGTTTGGATTATTTTACATTCTATTTGAGACAATTAAGATGAGACAGTTACTTCATTAGGAGAAATTATAATCATGAATAGGGTCCTAAAACATATGCTTGAATGTGTAATAGTATACCTCTTGCACATTATTGTTTGAATTATATTTTCTGGCATTATTGTACATGAACCCTTGATATTATTCTCAAATAATATTCTAACAACTCCTTAGTATTGTCAAAGGAAATTTTCAATGCTATGTAGTGATAACAGAGAAGCATAAAATATCACCAAAATATGTCATCAATTTTGTACCTTACCTTTAATGTATAAGATAGAAAATGTGTCTATAGAATTATATGGCTAGGTCTCAGTTTCAGAAAATACATTTCATCAATGTCTTTTTAATTTTGTCATATAAATGGAAAGTGTATGTATGTTGAGTCCAAAAATTGGGTTTCATTAGAACTTTTCTAAGGCTTAGTTTCCCCTGTGAGGTTATTATTATACCAATGTATTGAAGATTTTAAGAAATGCTTGAAATATTTATAATGAATTCTTTAAATGTCAGTAATGTCCTTCTATTAGTCAAAACATGCTTACATGTTAATTAAATGCTTGCTTCATATTTATCACAATTTTGGAACTAAACAGATATGTAAAATTCCTCTTAAAGTTCACTTTCTGTATTAATGAGATAATTATGAAGTATGTTATTGTCAAATATTTCATTTGGTAGTGTCATTTAACAATTGGACAAATAATTAAAAGGAAATTGGCTTCCTCACTGGTTGGTGGTGTACTTGATAAGAATTATATTTTCTATTGCTTTCTTCACCTTGAAAATTATTACATTTATATATATATGAATTATTTATAGTTTTAAAATGTATGTTTTATTGGTAAGAATAGTGGTTAATTATGCTAAGCTTTACAATTTATCCTAAATAAGAAACTGGAACTGAAAATAAAAAGTAGATAAAAACAACTTTACTGTTTGGTGCAAGTATTCATGATTGTAAGAATGCATGTCATAAATAAGCAGTCTACCTCCATATTTTATAGTGAGGGTTTTAAAATTTTCTAGTCAAATGAAAAGTAATTAATGGAAAAGGGAAACTGATGTGATTAGTTAATTGTATACTTTATGAATAATCTGCATTTGGTGTAGTAAATTATTAAAAGAGCCAAATTGTGAAGTAATATAATGAGTCAAAATTGTTTATATAGTTACCAGCATAAGAGTCAGGCATGTGGGTTTTTAATCAATCTACTGTTAGCCCAGTCACACAATGAAAGAGAATAAAAGGGCAATTTTTTTTTTCATTTTATATATTTTTACATCATTTTTCATTTTTGCACAATGTATGCATTTTCATCTTGGTTATAGTCCCCACACAAGCAACTATAAACCAGAGACACATGGCGGGGGCAGGGGGAGAGAAGGGAGTAGGAAAGGGCAATTTTGAAGGACATTTCTATCAACTTTGGAACTGTCAACCTCGGTTCTGTCCTAGGGGCTTTGCACTTTTTGGTTTTCAGACATTTGTGCTGAATGGGAAATATTAATAGTTCCGATGGTTCTCTTGGTCTCTTAAAAGCTTCGGGTAGTCATTTCCCAGTGTGTGTGTGTGTGTGTGTATAGTAGCTTAGTGCTGAAAGCTAAACACACCTCACTCCTCAGCACCCACATCAGCATCATCTTCATCAACATCTCCACACCCACATCCTCACATTCTAACCTCTGTGCTCATAAATCTCTTTGTTGCAACTCTGTGTATGTATTCTTTCTTTTATTTCTGCATCTATAATTTCTCCAAGTAGCCCCCAACGACTTTTTCAAGAGTTGTGACACTGTCCAAGATGGTAAGCAGGTAAAACATTTAATGGGGGGGAAGCACCTAGAATGTCTATAGCTGCATAGCAGTCAGTAAAGCTTCTGACAGGGTATTTATTTAAGCTGAATTGATGGGGAGAAAATGTGGGTTCTAATCCTTATTTGCCCATGTAGTCTCAGTGGCTTTTATAGTTTATTGTGTTTGTGACATTTCATTTATTATTAGCATATACTATCTTCTGAAAAAAAAATTGAAGATTGGGATAACAGTATGTGTTTTTTAATGTTACCTTTTAAATTAAGAAAGTTTTTAAAAGTGTTTAATTTTAAAAGGGGGGTCACAGCCTAATAAATTTTGTAAATAATTTCCCTTATATCACATATGGCTGTGACTTTCAAATGTTAGCATATGTAAGGACACTGGGAGTGCTTGGTGTAAATCACAAGATGGACAATTTGCCTTTCTGAGAAGTTCCCAGCTGGTGCTGAACCACATTTTGAGACCCACTTATCCAACTAGAGAATAGGAAAAAAGGGACATGATACTCCTAGGATTCTGGCAGCTGTAGCATTCTATATAAGGATTATAACTGATCAGCTCATCTAGACATGTCACATTGAAAGACCTGGCAATACATTTACCCCATATTTTAAAAACAAAAGTAAATGCTTCAAAATTATATTGAGTCATTCATAGAATTACCTTACTTCATCTTCTTCCCAGATTTTGTGAATCCACATAAATTTGACATAATATTCATTAATTTATTATGCATTTACATGATTCCAGATTGTCATTTGAATCATTTCATGGATTTTCTAGCAACTATTCTTTTCTCTGAACTACAAAGCAGAATTGAAAAAAAAATGTTGAGTACTTTTCCTTGAACTTAATGGGTATGATTAGGCATGAGATCTAATAGCAATAAATAACTTTCACAATTATAAACTTGAACTAGAGAGCATATTATGTTATTTTGCCATGTCTGTAAGGTGACTTGTTTCAGAGTTTTTAGTAAACAGTAATGTATTTGTGCTTGCTGTGATTCCATGTCACCCTCACATCTTTGGATTCTACACTGACTCACGCTTAACAAAGTTAGTCTGCTACCACTGGTAGATGGTTTATGTTCTTAACTCGTGAGGAGGAAAGAGCTTAGTGGAAATGAAAATTTTATTTTGCAATAGCTAAATCAAATTGAATATAATGTAAACAATTAAGGTACAAACAGTTGATACAATATTTCAATTTTAGGGCACAGAAAAGGGATTAAATCATCTTGCAAAGAAAGAAAAGTGATGTAATGTTAATATTATCTGAGTCTTATGAATGACATGATCAAAATCTTAATAATGACATATGTAAATTTTATGTATGAAATTAAGGATTAACATAGGTATTAAATACAATGTGAACTATGTAAACTGGGTCCTATTCAAGCACCAAATAATTGGGAATTATTGTATGTACAAAGTGCATACAGTACTGTATGTACAAAGTGCAAATCCTCATGCCACCATATCAGATGCTATAAGGAAAATCTGGGAAATAAATTGGGATCTCAAAAATGTTAAGTGTTTCGGCCAGTGTTACATGTAAATAAATAGTATATGTTAGGATATTGTTAATTACATTTATTTTCATTTTTGACTCAAATCTAAAAGTTATTTATCTGAAATTTCAGAGAAAATATTATTTTTTAAAAAGTTAGACAGTCTTCTTGTATTTAATCTGGAGAGCTTTGTGATGCAGGGTGCAAACCACTTAACTCTTCCTTCGATGTTCCACTCACTCTGCCTGAGAACCACCAACAAAAGTGCTTGGGGCTCAAACCCAGAGGTTGAACAAAACCTATTTATATCATGATCATATATTAACAGGGTATTGTCTCTCACTTAAAAAATAGTACAAAAAACACCTTTTTTTTAAGAATTCTTATAGGCAACATCATTTATGAGCTTTTTGGATACTTGAATG
Organism: Talpa occidentalis; assembly: GCF_014898055.3. NCBI lineage: Eukaryota > Metazoa > Chordata > Mammalia > Eulipotyphla > Talpidae > Talpa > Talpa occidentalis. The sequence continues at coordinate 53,509,001 of NW_023601653.1, forward strand.
CACGTGTACTTTTCATATACAAAAGGTTTTTCATGCTATGTAGTTGAAGGTGACATTGTTGACAGCTAACCAGACATGATAATGTTCAGACTGAATGTTAAGATCACTGATTGGTAGAGTGACTTGATGGGGAATGACAGGCTGTATACTTGTGTTTTTCTGAGCATTTTTGATCAGCCTTTCCTTACCACAGCTCATGTTCTAATGATCATTGCAGGATGAAGTGGCACAGCCACTGAACCTATCAGCTAAACCCAAGACCTCTGATGGCAAATCACCCACATCACCCACCTCTCCCCATATGCCAGCTCTGAGAATAAACAGTGGGGCAGGCCCCCTCAAAGCCTCTGTCCCTGCAGCATTAGCTAGTCCTTCAGCCAGAGTTAGCACAATAGGTAAGTTCTGTTTCTTTTGTTCTTGATAATTTTCGGTTTATAGCAATTGAATGGAATCTTTTGTGGCAAATCACGTATACCCTGTGCATGGCTTTAATTCCAAAGGAGAGTTTCAGTTTGATGAACCTCATAGATGTGTTTTAAACATGCCAATGAAATTTATAACTGAAGTACAAGTTATAATGACCCTGAAAATTGTATTGAACTGGTTATGTTTATTGACGTTAAAGATATTCTAAGACATTAAGTTTATTTTTAAAGATCTAGATTACAGTTTTTCCAGAATGTTGTTAGATGACTTGCCTTCACCATCACTGAAGTTATGTCCATTTTTGTGATGAGTACAAAGTATATATGATGATGAAATACATTTTGTCTGCATCCACAGTCTCCTGTCAGGATGTGAACTTTCTTCCATTCCTTATTGCTTGATGTGTACTTGAAAACACCAGCGTATTACAAAAAAGTGGAAGCTTCAGTTTTCATAATTGTTATTTGATAAATGCTTTGTAAGTTAAAATTTTTTATCTAGTAATTTTAATTTTACTAACACAAAATAGGCTATAAATGTTTGCACCACCTACCTTCACTGATATATCTGCTGTTTGCACATAATTATATGGAAGCTGGCGCAGACCAGCTCTAGCTGGGGAAAATGAGAACAGGTCAGTTGTAGCAAGTGTTACTCCAGAGCGCCAGTCCCACCCTGTAGTCAGAGAGGAGAGTGCTGAATTCTATTTGGGAAAGATTCCAAAGACCAAGTGAAGAGGTCTGAATTCAGATGTAGCTTTGAAGAAGAGATATGTTGTAAGGCATTATAGGCTATATCGGGGGAAGGGGGGATGGAATAAAATAGCCTCTTTTTGATGCACTGATTTGGCTGAAATATAAATTGAGTGTGGAGTGGAAAGTGATCACAGCTAAAACAGAAAGGGGCAGATGGAATCTGATTGAATGCTATCCTAAGATATTTTGACTTTTTCTCCTGACAGCAATATGATCAGAATTCTCAGAAGACTATTGGCAGCAGAAAGAAATGGGAATCAGGGAAACCATTGTTTTAGAGTAGGACATGAATGAGTTGCAAGAAATGGAAATACAAGAAATGATAAAGCAGAGACTAGATTGAAGAGGTATTATTGAGGAAGAACCGGTATAACTTGCTCACTATATAAAGTAACCTGGTAAACTTCAAGTTGGAATCAAAGGATTCTAGGATTCTGTATATACAGAATAAGAATAGTGCATCCCTTAACCATGAAAGAACTAGAGTAGAAGTAGGTTTGGGGGAGATGAAAAGATTTAGTAGGAGTTTAACTTGAACCACAGGGCACCATGTAAGTAGAAATATCCAAGGGAAACCTGTAAATATGTCTGATGTGTAAAAGAAGGGATAGATTTGTAAATGTGGAAATTATTCTGTAATAGGCTGTTGAAGCCACAAGAGCATTTGCTCACTGAAAAAAAGGGTGTGTGTGGAAAGAGGTGGTATGAAGAACCATAGTTACCAGTAGTCTGTTGCTCTGTAACAGATTAACCTAAACAATCAACATTTATTATAACACAGTTTGCAAGGATTGCGAATCTGAAAGCATTTTAAATAGGTGGGTCTGACCCTAATATCTATATGATTGCAGTCAGGATGGTTGCCAGTCATCTACCTGTTACTTCACTGGGGTTGGAAGACTCTTGTCCAAGATGACTCATTTATGTGCTATTGACTGGAGATTCCAGTTCTTGGCCATGTGAGTTTTTCCATAGGGATACTCAGAAAATAACAGCCACCATCTCCCAGAGCAGATAGTCCAAGAATGAGAGCAAGCCATGGTGCTTTCTGTGGCCTGGTTTCCAAATTCACACACAGTTAATTCTGCTTTATTATTTTTATGATAATAGCATCACTAAGTACAGCCCAACTCAGAGAAAGGAGAATTAGGCTCCAACTCTGAAAAAGTTCTTTTTACATGTTTTAAAACCCACCACACATTTTCAGGAGGAAAATTGATAAAAAGCAAGTGAGTATCTTAGAGTAAGCTTGAAGATAGGACAAGGTCATGCTAGCCTAGGAAAAATGAAAGTTTCAAAAAGGAGGGGTTATTTAATGGTATCATTCTATCGAAAAGTTAGAATATGAGAAAAACTTTAGGATTTAGTTGGTGTTCATGGATAGGTAGACTGACAGATTTTAGTAGAATAGTTTAGCAGAAATCTGAACATCAGAGTTGCAGAATATGAAGACTAAAGGGGCAGTTGATATATAGACTATCCTTGTAGGGATGTTGTTTTGAGATTGCTGAATAGTGACTGATTTTAGAATATGAAAATTGGATAGATGGATGGATGGATGAATGGATGGAAAGCTAGAATCTGTCTAAATCTATTCAGTCTATCAATATCGATCTCTCTACCTATATATAGGTCTGTATTTGTCTATGATGAGATGAGGAAGAAGAGTTGGAGAAATGTATAGGTATGAAAAAAAAAAAATACCGGGTCATCATAAACTGAGAGAAGAGATGTTTCAAAAGGATTAGCCTTGGAAAACAGAAAAGCACTTTCCTTTTTCTGAGACTGAAGGAAATAAAGAAAATGGTAAAATTGCAGATAAATTGTGAGATGGGCAGAAAGAAAACTGGAGGAGTGTATTTCAAATGTTCCAATCTCCACAAAGTGAAATCCAGATTATTTGCTAACAGGAAGTCAGTGTGGGGCAGTGGGGCTGTAGTGAGAAGAGAAACAGGAGAAAGTTAATTTTTGAGAAGTTTAAGAATGGCTTGGGTTAGAGGTGTGCCTTGAATCAATATGCAGTGTTCTTACTCTCAATTATCCTGCTCAACATCCTAAAAGGACAGAAGGATAGAATATACTTTTGTTTCCCATGCACATGGAAGAAAAATAATTTCTATAAGAATAATTCACTTCCATAATATACATGAAGGATCATAAATATCAGTGTTGGTATAGGAGCGCCTTTTGTATTACTGTCAGTAGAATAAGAACATTTAAGAAAATAACCAATATATTTGCACTTTTACCATAGGAAAAATTTTTACTTCAGCATCCGCAGCTTAAGTATGACAAAATATTTTAGGAAGGGAGGAATGTATTTAATCACATTTATCATTTGATTTTCTCCACTGCTGATACTTTGTTTTGTTTTTTTTTTTTTCCTGAAAAGTTCCTTCATCACATACACATACCTCGTATTTTCCCAGGATTTAAGGCCGCTACAATTTACTTTTCTCTTTTCAACAAATGCAGATGTTGAAAGCTGAAACCCTAATGAGTAATAATGTAGTTGGATAAAAGCTGTGAGCATTAATGGTATTGTAAAGGTCACCCTGAAATAAGAATTAATGTGTTATGCCATTAATAAAGCACAGGAAACTGTGAACAAAGATAACTTAAGTTATTGTTAATGACATGGGGCTCTTTGCTATATGTCTATTAGCTACAAATATAGAAGTGAGTTTTTGAGGCTGGTGGCCAGTATCACAGCATATTCTATAAGAATACCTTTGATATGGCACACAAATGACAGGCAGCTCCGCAGAAAGGAGCCTTCAGTGTTGCAAACAGTTCAGGGAAGAATGATGGATAATTTTAGAATCTTTTGACCAGATGTTATCTTTCCTTTATTGGCCTTTTCCATCTATGTTGTACATATGTATAGGACAAGAGTAAGTTGCAAAAAATAGAAATACATTTTTTTCAAAGCATTTTAATCCATTTTCAGTGCAGCTAATTTTAGAATTCCAGATCCTTAACTAGATGGAGCAGATATCCATATCATCTATTCAAAAATGTTGCTCATCAGTAACAGGGGCCTAAAGTGGCTAAGTGCATATGCAGGGATTTTGAACAAGTTCTTGTCCCAGCAGCAATAGTGCTGTAGTTCTGGGTTTCTTAGCTCCATTTTAATTTCAAGAAAACAAATGTAGGTGGAGGTGTAGTAATTTCCCTTAGTGGAGGTTAAGACCTTATTTCATAGTCTCAGGGATGACAAGCTTCTGTTTAGTTGCTGCCTATGAAACCTCTGCAATAATTGCTCTTCTCAGTCATTTATCCTTTCTCTCATTCATCCAGTAACTGAGTATTAAGTATCTTGTCTGTATCATACATTTTGCCAAGTGTGGAAGACAGGCAGATGAAGTCTTATGTTGAGGCTTTAGATGCCTGCAGTCTTTGCTTGACCATGTCTTTGGAAGATACTGGAACATACTGTTCCCTTGATTCTTCAGGGGAAAATGCCATCGATGCACACTGATTCGTAAAATGAAGGAAAATATTTTCAAATCCATTAATTTGATACTTCATAACTTGCTAATTTAAAATATGACTTGAAAGAGGATGTTACCTTGATATTTCATTTTAGTTTACATTTTTAGGGAGAAAAACTTCTATGAAGGTTAGTGATTACACAAAAATATTGTTACGGTTTCATAGAAAGCCATTGGGTTACCAGAAGTTAGATGTTTTATTTGACATCTGGCAATTAATATTTGCATAGCACTTTTACACTTTAGGGTTTATTATTTGATTAATTCTTATGAACTTTCTTAGATAAAGACATGGCTACATGTTGGTCTGCCAAAAACTGTGATGATAATTGACTTTAAAAATGGAAAAAAAAAATTAGTATTTGTGGAAAATAACTTGAAAGACATATGCCCTTACTTCTATTTGTAGTTAAAAGGCCTATGTAAAACAGGCATGTAGCAAAGAAGAATTTGTGTTACCCTGATAGCATCTGTTTCAGCACATGGATTTCAGCAAATCCGTGTCATGATTGGCAAATACTGAGATGAAGACATAGATCATCTATGAACTAGGAATCATGAAAGTGGATACTTTCAACTTAGAAATGTCCACTTATTTCTTAAAGACTCTGCCATGAGCCAAAGGAATGAAAGACTGAAAGAAAAAAAAAATCTCACTAATGTAAAAGACAAACAGAAAAATGCAAGGCAGTGTGACAGCACAAGCACACACCAGGTTCGGAAGGAACATACAAACGGAAAATACTAAAGTTGCCAAGCACTTCTCTGGAGTATGTCAGAATAGTCCTTACAGAAGGGGTGACATTGAAACAAATTCCCAAACACACCACAGTAAAAAGGAAAAGGTAGGAGTGAGCAGTGGGGGTGGCAGGAGGAAGGACTGTCTTTGGAACAGGAAACAGGAATAGTCCTGTGCCCTTCAGCACAGAACTCGTGGAAGATGGAGAGGAAGCGGCACTGGAAAGGTGAACTTAGTTGACATCATGAAGAGACTTTGGGCTGCATGGAAATGTTTGGGATTTCTCCCAGAGTGATTTTTTTAGGGAATGTTATGTTGTCCCTCTGTACTTTGGAAAGTATGCGTACCGTTGTTATCACTTAAAGAATCACAGTACACAGTAATACAGCAATACCTCAAAATTTTGGGAATTCGTACCATGAAGAAACCTTTAAAATTAATGTTTCTCAGACTTACCTGAACATGAATTTTTCACAGGTTATCATTTTGCTAACAGCTCCTTCAAGCACTAAGGCACAAGAGATGAGTTATTGAATGAGGTATTGTGACATGACCCAAATTCCCTAATTTTCTTTTAAACTATTCAAGGACGCTTTTTCCTCTGTAAGCGCTTATGAGATAGATTTAAGGAATGCAACCCTAAAGATAGGGAAAATGGTTAGGAAAGCAAGGCAATGAACTGGTTAGATTAGATAGGAGGCAACCTTAAGGAAAGCAGGGACCAAGCGGATGGAAAAGGACGTAACTGATAGAGCCCCTGGTTGCCTTTTATATCATCTTAGATGACTCTCATGTGACTGCATGGGCAACTGGGAAAGATCTGTAACATAAAAGAACAGATTGCAGCTGTGGGAGGATAATGGATTCTGATAGATACGCTGTATGTCAGGGACATGGGACATTCAAGCAGAGAAGCTTAGTACACGTATGACTATCTGGAAATCAGGAAGGACTTGAAGCAGGTGATAGATATGCACAGGACTTAGGATCATTGAGTCATAGCACACTTAGGACCAGTTGTGCTGCACTGGTTTCTAAGGTTGCCACCATAAATGACCATATGTGGGGTGGCTTAGAACAGAAATTTATCCTCTCACTATTTAGAGCTAGAAATTCAAAGCCATCATGCCATCAGGGTTAGTTCCTCTGGAGGCTCCGAGGGAAAATCTGTTCCAAGCTGTTGCCTCGCTGCTGGCAGTCCTCAGTGAACCTGAACTTACACATGCATAAACCCACCTCTGCCTCCATATTCAAACGGCCTTCTCCCTATGTCTCTGTCTCAGAGCTCTCCTTCCTGTTAGAAGAACACCAGTCACTGTGTTAAGGCCCACCCTAAATCCAGTGTGATTTCAAAGCAAAATCCCTAATTGAACTACGTCCTCAGACTATTTCCAAATACTGTCTCATTCACAGTTTGCTGGGGTTAGGACACGATTCAACCTATTACAAGTAGTTTCCTGTCTTTCCTTTTCCCTTTCAACAGCTTCTTTCCTTGTGGGGCAGCTATTACTCACTCTTTCTATTTAGATGTTATTCCTATAAAATTGGACTTTGTAGTTTGCCCCCGTATTTTTTTTGCTCCTTTTTTTCTGTCCCTGATAATATGTAAAAGAGCCTTTTTCAATTCAATTTTTGACAATTTTGTTGGTAATGGATAAGAAGATACACCCAGACATGAAAAATCAAATTATGGTCAATTTAACAAAGTTAGGAAATCTCAAAGATTTCCTACATTAATGATTCCTAACCTCTGTTTTCTCGTTTGAGGTGCAAACTGTAAGCCACTTAGGCCTTCGCCCTCTGACTCCTGATATTTAGGCTCAACAAAGCTCTCTTTACCACATGTCCTCCGTTCTGATTCTGTTTTTAGATGCACTTGCTACCAGAATATATAATGAAGGCAGAACGAAATGTATGAGGTGATCATTGAGGTCTGTTTTGGATTCTGTTGGGGTGACATTCATAGAACCTCTGACCAACAAGAAATAACACCCTGGCAGATTTTGTCATGATGGCCAAAGCCTGTGACATAGTTGCTGAGGGTAAGCATTCTAGGGAAAATGCAGAAAAGAATGGAATTAAATGTTTTTCTTGTCTCTGCAATTACTAAGAGTTACCTACTCTTTCACATATGTATTTCATGTAATGTCTCCATCAACCTTCTACTCATTTTACAGTTGAGGCAAATGAGATCAGTGTGAATATGTTATAATGTGGCAAATATCTCACTTCCCAGGAAATGGAAACCCAGTTCCATTTGAATCCAATGCCCAAATTCTACCTATTTCACTATTCTGCTTTGTAAACTGACAGTTATTGAATGACTTTTTAAAATAACCATGTGATATGTTATATCACCATTTCTTCATCACAACATCTGTGTTACCTTGGTGAGTGTTAGCCCCCATTGAACCAATGAGATCACTGAAACTTAGAAAAGTAAAAAAAAAAAAAAAGTATACAAATTACATAGCAAGTAAATAGCACAGCTAGGATTTTAATTTAGACTTGTCCAACTCAAAGATCCCGGCTTTTTCTGAGGATGAAAACCTTGGATCAAAATCTAGGGCCTCCCTAGTGGTGCAAGGATTAAGTCTCAGCACTATGAAGCTCTCCACAGCCACTGTAGCACGTGTTCGATCCCCGACCAGGAAGCTACCCACATGGCGCAGCAGATCTCTCCTGCCTCTCCTGCTGCTCCCTTCAGCAGTGTACTTCAGTAGATCTGCCTGTTCTGCTCCCCACTCTGTCTCTGGTGAATCCCCGCATCCCCCATACCTCTGGCCTGTACCCCAGTTCTTGTATGCATAAGTAAATCTTTAAAAAACATCTAAAGAGCTGGTGGAGAAAGGATCCAAGTAAGAATATGAAGATGGTGAGGAACAGAGGACAGGGAACCCAGTGCTATGAAGAGAAACTAGGAGGAAGGAATTTCTATTAAGAGAAATCAGCAGTGCTGGCATTCTACAACGAATGGAAACTAGCCCCTGGATATGGCAACTGAAGGAACAAGGAAAGCAGAAGCCAGACCATAGTGTGGATGGTTGCATGAGGAAAGAGTGGGAGAGTATTGTAGGAATCATCCAGAAGTTGGGTTTCAAAGACAAAGAGAGAGACCAATTGGATAGACAGAGAGGACAACCCAAATGTTGAGAGAGAGAGAGAGATTTGCTTGTTGAGGAGAACCCCAAGTAATTACAAGTTCAGGTGGTAGAGATCAGAAAGATAATATATGTAAGAGAGTAATCATTGGGGAGGTATAGAAATTTAGAACATGAATTTCGGGGATTACCTTGAATGAAAAAAAAGGGGCGTCACTTTCACTGAAACAGAAGGGGGAAGCGGGCCTAAAAGGAGATAGACTAGAAGCTGGCATGGTGCCCAAGGGTGCCTGTGAGGAAGGTGGGTTTGAGCTTTGCTGGCCCATCCAGTCTCAGGCCAGCCATTTGCGGAACCAGAGAATCAGTGAGGTCAGGGATTCCATAACTGTAATAAAAACAAAATGTAAAAAAACAGCAAACAATGCTGTTGTCAGTTCTGTAATATGTGAATATTTAGGATTAACACAACAAATACAAATGTTAGAATTTCATTTGTATGTAAACATTTTAACTAAAATTCCAAGGTCTCTAAAAATACTGATGTTGATTTCAAAAGCAAACACTGATCTCCACCTGCACAGGAGCACACACATATTTCCTCACATTGGAAATCACCATGACAGACCGTCAGTCTGTCAGTTACTAACCCCCATGATAATTTGCACCCCTTTTGTATCTACATTATTCTTTTTTTCTAAACGATAGTGTCTTGGCAGTGCCTACAAAGCATAAAGAATTCATGCTTTTATTCAAAGCCATGTGTCAAACCATTTCAAATATATTCATGTTCTGGAGAAGCTAGCTGGACTACAGAAACACTTGATTCCAGGTTGTATATAACCATGGGTTAGAGGAGAGACCTATCAAGCTGATCTTCACATCTTGCTCAGTGAACATGTTCTGAGACAGTCGCTGTCATAGAGGAGCTGTATTTCTTTCAGAAGGGTAGGCTTCAGGAACAGAATAAATTCGATAGTAATACGTGAAGAAGGTTGTTTAGAAGAATACAAGGATGATACAAAGTTAAAAACAACCATCTTTTATAATTAATATTAACCCTGAAGGTCTGACCTATGAGCAGGAATATTTTGTTCTTTGAATAAGTTCCAATGAATTGAGCTCTGAGAGGCAAAATACAGAGGAACTCTCAAGGCTCTCTTCTCTGTCGTCTGTGTTGGCCCTGAGCTTTCTGCCTGGAGGAGCTCCGAGGACAGGGTCCGGTGTGTGAGTGGTGCGGGGAGGCACTTTAGAACCTCCAGCGCTGAAGCACTGCACTAACCTGACATCAGCTTCTTTAGTAGAAATGTTCAAGCTGCAAGAAAGTATTCTGTGTTTTTTGGCAATCAACAGATCAGATACAAGTCTAGCAATACAACGAGGATGTGTAATCTGACATGATTAGACAAGGCTCTTTAGTACCAGAACATTCATAATTGAGACAAAGAAAGAGTATTAATAACACTTTCCTAACACGGCAGTTAGCCATTTTATATTTCCTTTCTTTAATCTTAGTGTTTTTCAACAAATCATGGGATTTAATAGCGTGTTTTGGCAGATTAGAGGATTTATGGTCCAGATGTTTTTTGTTCTAAAAATGGATTAGGGTGTAAAGTTTGCTGGAATCCATGGAACATGTTGAGGCAAGCCGGTCATTTTATGTGTGATTAGTGCCTGCCTTCTGTCTCACAGTCCCTCCATCTGTCACAATTCACCAATGGATCTGGTTAGATTTAGCCTCATGTCACAAACAAGTCCCTTTTCTGGGCAATTTCATATTATAGATTCAGTTTATGCCATTTTATGCCCTAGTTAAAAAGATAGTGAAAGACGAGATATTAGCTTTCCTCTCAATATTTACAAAACAGTCTTTTCCTATCTCTATTTTACCCTGAAATCATGCAGATTAGCAGGGTAATGTGCTTCAAGTAAATAAATGACCATTCTTAAAATCAAGTTGAAAATTAGTTTTGTTCTTTATACCTGATAGTCTTTAAAAGAAATACTTTGGCAGTGAATCTGTGTTCCACTTACTCTGGACAGTGGCGGTGCAGACACAAGGAGGGCATTTGACAACCTTATTAAGGGTGTGAACTAAGTGTGGCTAAGGTACCAGCAGCCAGGGTTTCTTATCAAACAATTATAGGTGTTTGGTTACATTCTGAACTTGAAGTGTAGCTATTGAAGTTTGTATCCACAGCAAACCAGTGCCACCTGTGGTTTATTTCACCATAAATGGATTGGGGGAAAATGTTCTTCTTACAGTAAGATAATTACTCTTCCTTCTGTGTGTAACAAACCTAACAGCGCTATCCACTAACTCGAAACTGATCTTCCTAATACTATTATGAAAGAGCCAAAAGGAGTGGTAATGATTATCAGTACCTGTAGCCCTTGGTAATATTCAAATGATCCTCACATGAAAAAAAAAGTCACACAGGTTTTATTTTTGCATTGCAAAATATTCAGAGTTTACAGAAAAATTGTATTTCAGACTTCTTCCCAAATAGGTGGAAATAGCCTTATTTTACTTAAGTATTATATTTTTAATAGAGACATTTGGCACCATCGTCATGTATTCAGTCATCATCAATTATTCATTTGTTCTTTCATTTTAGACAAATTCCATTTAGAAATTTATTGTATGCCAGACAGTTGCTATAAATCAAAAAAAAAAGTGATTTTTGTGGTGAAAGGTTACCCTGTCTGCATTTGTACCAAACATACCCTTTGTTCTGTCACATCTTCAGGTTATTTAAATGACCACGATGCTGTCACCAAGGCCATCCAAGAAGCCCGGCAGATGAAGGAGCAGCTTCGGCGGGAGCAGCAGGTGCTGGATGGGAAGGTGGCTGTTGTGAACAGTCTAGGTCTCAATAACTGCAGGACAGAAAAGGTGAGTTCATAAAATAACTGACTTTCCAAACCACTTAAATTCGCTACATGCTTTTTTTTTTTTTTCTTTATTCACCTCACAGTCCTCAGAATAATGGTTCTCCCCTTTCTGTGTCTCCTTCTCTCTATGCCCATCATAATCAAAACCACAATTCTCCCACCTCCATCTCCAAACTTTATCTACAATGAATATCCCTTCTTCTGCCATCAATCTGCATTATTATGAAATGGTATTTGAAATATCTGAGTCCCAGTAGAAGTTTTGCTATACTGAGATGATTAACTTGTATTTGGGGATGAGCTGGATTTGGAAGTGTGGAATCTTTTTTAATCTGCATAAGCTTGGATGATACCCGTGCTGGTGGTCAAAGCACCTTGGCTACTGAGCACTGTCTAGTTGTAGGCAAGTTTAGGCAGTAAAACTGGTGAATACATCTGAGATACAGTAATTTCAAACTTTTGTCTAAACTAGATTGTATTTTATTGGTGAAAATATTGTAAATTTTTACACAGTGCTAAGAGTGATGTGCTTCTTTGGGTAATATTTGAAATGTGTTAAACTGAAATTTTAAAGTGTTACTGAATCCCCTTTTCATAATTCTATCACTAAATAGATACAGCTGATAGAAGAAATGATCAGCTACTTAGCAATAACTTGAAAGTTAATTATCATAGGAAGCTTATGAGTCCAAAAATATTGTCCAGAATGAGCAGATTGCTAATTTGGCTGGCTTTCTGGTTTCTCGGGTTTCATATGGAATTTTATGTGTAATCTCTAAGAAGCGAGCAATGTGCACAGAGAAGGTGAAATGTACCCATGATCCTGTCACAACTGTACCTTTCTATAGCCCAAATATGGGTCCAAAAAAATGGAGGAATGATTTCAGTGCTGCTGTGCCTCTGGAGGGGACAGCAGAGCACGGACCAGTGTGTGTCCCTCGCACTCTCACAGCAGAAGAGCAACGCAGGTGCAGCAAGAAGGGCACACCATTTTCTAGCTAACACCAGAAGGGAAAAGGACAGGCAAAGTGACAGCTCTAAGAAGGAATGATAGCAAGCATAAAGGAATTTATATTCAAATATTTAAACATTCTTGAAAGGATGCTTGAACAGAAATTCCTTTTCTCTGCTCCCCATGTAGAAATGAGTTTAACACTCAGCCAGATGCTAATGCAAAGTGACTCAAGCTATTCCTCGCAAGCATAGCTAAATTGCCGTTATTTGTTAAGCGCATTGAATTCAGCTGTGGATACAGCAGTTGGTTGCATTCAGCAAGCATCTGTACCCTTTTTTTTTTTTAATCCTCCAAAGCAGACACAACTCTACCTATCTCCCCCCCTCTCCTCCCCTGTGCTGGCTGGGAATTGTCAAGTGACAACCGACCAAATCCTTTTGGACAGGAAGCCTTCATCGCGAGTTCTATATACTTGCAAAACAGGCCTTGTGGTTGGATCAGGGAGCCCATTAAAAGCACTTTGATGGTATGGAAATTCATCTTCATGAAGCTCCTAGGCCCCTAAGCAGCATGCTGTTTAGCTGTGGTTACAGATCAGTCATTCACATCGGAGGGCAATAATTGTGCTGACGGCTTGTAAGGCAATGGAAGTACATAAAATAATCCCGGGCCTTCCACCATGGCACTGAGAGTTAATCTCCTCTAATACACATCAGCTGTTGTTCTAACGCATGCCTTCATGCCGGCTCCAGTGACTCTGCTCAGCCTTTGATTAAGTAACAGGAGTGGAACCATCTGCATTCACTTTAGTCCCTACTTGTCCATTGTTAGGGAGCCTTGTTTTGACTTCCTGTTCCACCCCCACAATCATACTTTATCTTATTTTTCTGATTAGCAGCTTCCATTTGGGTTGTAGGGCTCTATTGGAAGCTACTACTTTCAATTTTCCTTTCTCTTTTGTAGAAATACAGTAACTTTAAAAAAAAAAAAGTGTTTTTGAAGTAATACCTGCCAAAATCTGTTGGCCGGGTAAGATGTCTCCATTCTCAAAGAGGTTATCCCTTTGCCATGCACTTTCAATGCAGTTGAATTACATTATCAACAACAGTTTTGTGTTCTTGCAGGTTTTTAAGTGAAAAATTTTGAAATATGAAAATTAAACAGTTTCATTATTAAAATGACAAACTCGTCTGATACATACGTAAATCTTGACAGAAGGATATGAATTAGCTCATCTCTTAGATTGCCTTTGACACCTGAGAATAAAATCAAGATTATTGCTACTCTCTTTAAAGCAAGTGTTACTGTGGTTGCTTTTTCCTGTTACAATAGCTTGTGCTGCATTTTGCTATCTATATATTGAGTAACATTGGTTTACTGTACTGAATGTCTTTTAGGAGTACCAAATATCCTCCACCACAGTGGATTAGACTCTCCCCCACTTTACTACCCTAGTTCTGTAGTCAGTTTCCAAGGCTCAGTTTTCATTTGTCCCTTTGCACATGAATGAAATCATGTTATTTTTCTCCTCTGAGAGATTTCATCTCTCTTTATAGCTGCATAGTATTCCATTGTGTATACATATCTTTTTTTAATCCATTCAACTGACCTTGGACATTTAGGTCATTTCCATAATTTGGCTATTGTAAACATCCCTGCAGTGAACAAAGGATCACACATACCTTTTCAAATTGGTGTTTTTGTGTTCTTAGGATAGACACCTAGGAGTGGAACTGTTAGCTCACATGGTTAATCTATTTTTTAATGTTTTGGGATATGTCCACATTGTTTTCCATACAGCCTGATCCAGTTAGTTAACAGACCCACCAGCAGTGTATGAGGGGTCCTTTTTCCACAACCTGACCAATACTTGTGTCTTTGTGTTATTTTCTTTCTCACGTGTGAAGTGAAAACTCATTGTGGTTTTAATTTGCATTTCCTTGATAATAAGTGTAGTGCCAGGAAGGTACAGAGCAGAATCTCTATAATCCTATGTAGATGGATCAAGTGGGGTCCTAGAGCCCTCGGTGTCTTTTTCAGGCTTATATTTAGCTTTTACCAGGTACACAGCAGGCAGAGGTGCCAGGGGGCCACCGGGAGGCTGGCAGGCCTTCCGCCCCTGGCGAATCTTCACTCTTTCTGGGCTCTCTGGCATTTTCTTCCTGCTGGATCCAAGTCACTCTGCTGGCGTCGCTGTGATGCCGCCCTTAGAAGCTCAGTCTCAGCCCAGGTGTACCCATCAACATATGCCCGCACCCCACTCCAGGGGCCCGCCATCAGGCATGCATTCAGGACCACAGGGATCCATCATTAATGCTAATGGCAGGAGGGCAGAAAAACCTGATAATCACTTACCCTACAATAGTGATGAATAATTTTCCACATGCATATTGGACTTCTAGATGTCTTTTGGAGATATGTCTATTCAGACCTTCTGCCCACTGTTTTTATGTTGTTGAGTTTGAGTTTTCTATAGACCTTGGATATTAACCCCTTGTTGGATGTATGTAGCTTGGGCTTTTTTTTTTTTTTTGAACATTTCTTTTACTTGCAAAAACCTTTTAGTTTGATAAAGTCCTATTTATTTTTTATTTGTTTCCATGACCGTTGGAGTCTAGTCCCCAAAGACACTGCTAAAGCCAATACTACAGTGTTTTGCTTATGCTTTCGTCTGTGTATTTGATGGTTTCAGGTATTACCTCAGGTTATTTAGGTTTTGAGTCTTTGATCCATTTTGAATTAATTTGTGTGTATGGTGTGAGCTAGTGATCTAGTTTCATTCTTCAGCGTGTTACTATCTAATTTTCCCAACATTTGTTGAGTCTTTCCTTTCTCCATTATATACTGTTGGCTCCTTTGTCACATATTAACATGTAAGTGTGTGTTTGATTTTGGGCTCTCAGTTCTATTCCACTGATCGGTATATTTTTATCCTAATACTATACTGTCATTTTTCAGTATTAATAACCAATCTACATCTATATGACACATGGAAATGAGATGATGGCAAATTTATATCTTTTAATTAGTAATAATTCAACTTTGTACAAAAGGTATTGTTAGGAGGAAAAGGATGTCCTAAAGCTAATTCCATACAGGCTTTGTGGACTCCACCCCCACCCTAGGCCAAAGCCAAAGACACTGGGAACTCCAAATCCCATCACCACCAAAGGGAAGGTGGCTGGGACCTAAAGGTGGGGTTAAGCAGCCAGGTTGGTATAAAGCCAGACACGTGGGCTTTGGAGGGGTCCCCCATTTTGACCCTCTGCCAGCTCGCAGCATCCGGCCAGCTCGGAGAGTGCTTTTTGGGTTTCCAGGTCGGCGGATTGGGTAGGACGCATTAAAGACTTTATTTCCCTATTTTCTCCCTGAGTTGTACATTTTCCTATTTCCTTTTCCCTTGTAAATAAACCTTTTATTAACCTTTTGCGTGTGCCTGTAGTGGAGTATTAATAAGTCCCTTTTAAGCTCGCGGGTGAGGACCCACAGCCAGGCAACCCGTTCAATATCAGGGCTGCCCTATAACAGTATTAGGGATGGTAGTGTGCACTACCTATACTATATTGAACAATATGGCTTCTACCTCTGTAGAATTTATGGTATATAACATTATTTTGACTGTTAATCATAGCATATTTATATATGTGCCCCACTTATAGGAATTTAATAAAGACCCCATATATCTTAGTATAAAGATCGTTTTTGTGCTTTTGCATACAGGTTTTTTCCATGAAAATTTTATTGATTTGCTACTCATTTACAAGAACATGTAAATTTTGGAACGTAACTTCACACCTCACCATGTGCAATAGCTTCCAATACACTATCACCTTATCCCCTCTGAGCCTGTTCTCTCCCTTCCCCACTGGTAGCCACCATAGTCTTCAGAATCCATATAAATCATTTCTGTACCAGAGTTGACAAAGGGATAGACAAAGCAATATCACTATGTACATTGAGTTGTCATTTTCATATTACTTACCTTTTAAAGGAGTTTTGTAATCATTCCACTTCATCCATGGACAAAACATGGGTAGATGAATAGTTGGTTTGAAATTTGACTTCAGAGTTCTTAAAGGAGATGTAAATAGAATGTGTGATGAAGTTCCTTTTTTGTGTTGTGCCATCATGTTCTCATATCGTTTCAATCACAAAAGGACATTTTTTGCTCTAAATCATTTTTTTCTCTAAACCCAGAGAGTATATGAAATGTAAGGAGTCAGGGAGAGAAAGACAGAAAGGAGCTGGGAAAAAGGAAAAGGTGAAGGAAAAGAAACTCAGCCTGGTGCTTTCCATCACTCTAAAAGGTGATAGCATGACCTGAGATCCAGATAATTGGAATCCTGTCGTGGAGATCCATTTTCTTGAGTAGGCAAACCTTACACACATTAACTTGTCTTCACATTTCAAATGACCAAAATGGTTGTTCCATCTAGATGGTCCTAACCCTGAAAGCTGTAATTGGACAGTGAAAACAATTAGAGGTGTGAAGATAGGAACAAATGTTTTCCAGTAATATGTACCAAAACACATAATGAAAGTCATTTTTACTGAAACACATTTTAATTGAAGACTTTTAAAAGATTTTTCATTTCTTTACTTTTCTTGGAAATGTTTCAACATACCCAAGAACTGTGTATGTCAGGTTTCTTGGAAACTCTGGGACACAGTGTTATTTATAATTGTCATCTCTGGTTAATTATAGATTGTATATTCAAATAATGTTATCTTTTATCACACAGCTCTATTACAGTTTAATGTTATGGATGAATAAGTGAACTTCTCAGGTAGGAAGAATCAGAAAAAAAAAAGGACCCTCTTACTTTTGTTTGGGGATGGAAAAAAACACCCACTTTGCTTGTCTCCAAAGGGCATAGTGTTTTTTTTTTTCTTTCCCCCTTTTTATTGAGGTAACATTGTACAATTTCTCACGTCAGGGATAGTATATATCACACCATTCCCACCACCAAATGTCCAGCCACTGTCCACTACCTACTATTCAGTCCCCTGTACCCATACCTTCTCCTCTAACCATCATTCCATAATCAGAGTCTAATTTGTGTCTGTTGTGTTCAATTTGCTTTCACTTTCTTTACATTCCACAAATGAGCAAAATTTTATGGTATTTTTCTTTCTTCTGACTCATCTCACCATAATCCCCTCAGAGTCCATTCACATTATTGAAAATGCAAGATTTTATCTGTTTTGTGGTTGAGCAGTTTTTCATTGTGTGTATATATACCACATCTTCATCCACCTATGAATTCTCGGGCACTTGAGTTTCCATATCTTGGCCACAGTAATAGAGCTGTAATGAACATAGGAGCACATATATCTATTTGATAGGTGTTCATATGCTTTGGGTAAATACCCACAAGTCAGATTACTGGATCTTATGATAGCTCTACTTTTATTTTTTGAGGAACCTCACAATTTATATTGGTGCCAACAGTGCACAAGGGATTCTTTTTCTCCACATCCTCACCAGCTTTTTTTTCTCTGTGACTTTTGGATAAATAACCAGTCTAACTGATATGAGGTGAAGTCTTATTGTGGTCTGATTTACGTTTTCCTAATAAGTAATGAAGAACTGTTGGCCATCTGTAGGTCTTCTCTGTGAAATACCTATTTAGATCCTCTGTGCACTTTTTAATTGGGTTGCTTTTTTGTTGTAGAGTTGTATGACTTACTATATGAATTGTTTATAGATTGTGGATATGCACTCCTTGTCTGATAAATGGTTTTTGCAAATGTCTCTTCCCATCAGTAGGATGTCTTTTAGCTTCAATTCAAATTTCTTTTGGTGTATAGAAACTTTCCAGTTAAATATAATCCTGTTTCTTTATATTCTCTTTTATTTTTCTTGCTGTTGGAAATGAATCCACAAAGACATTACTAAGACCCATGTCAAAGAGCTTATGTTTCCTTCTACATATTTTATGATTTCAGGTCTTCAGAGTCTTGAATGTGACTTCAGTATATGATATAAGATAGTGGTCTAGTTTCAATCTTTTGTGTATGGTTGTCCATTTTCCCCAGAACAATGGTTCTGGGGAACATATGCTGTTCAACATTCATTGAAGAGTTTTTCCTTGCTCCAGTGTGTGCTTTTGTCTCTTTTTCATAAACTAGTTATCCAATTATGTGTGGTAATATTCCTGGCTCTCAACCTTGATTCTATCCTGTTGATTCATTTGCCTGTTTTTATTCCATAATCATGCTGTTTTAGTAACTGTAGCTTTGTAGGATAGTTTGAAGTCAGGGAGCACGATACCTCCATTTTTGTTATTTGTTCCTTAGGATTGTTTTGGCAATTTGAGGTCTTTTGTGCTTTTGTGCCTTTATTCTATATCTTAAAAAATGCTATTGGGGCCTTAGTAGTTTTCTGGAAGGGTCTGATGAGAATCGATATTATATCTTCTCTGAATGTTTTATAGAGCTCACCAGTGAAGTCACATTTGGACTTGGACTTTTGTTTTTTGGGAGGTGTTTGATTACTATTCAATTTCTTGTGATAGCTTAGTTCAGATTTTTGGATTCTTTATGACTCAGTTTTGGGAGATTATATCATTAGAGAAATTTATCCATTTCCTCTAGATTGTTCAGTTTGTTGGCATCCAAGTGCTTGCGATCCTTTTTATTTCTGTGGTATCCATCATAATCTGTCCTCTATCATTTCTGATTAAATTTGAGTCTTTTTATCCCCTCTGTAAGTCTGATAAATAGCTCCATTTTGACATACAATCAACTACATGCCTAGGTTTTTGTGACCTTTTGTTTGAAAGTATCTGGTGCCCATACCTAAGAGATTATAAAATCCTTTTCTTTCTTTTCCCACAGCCAATACTAGTGTAACAGAGACCCAATTTCCTCAACTTAAATGAGGAGGAGGCCAGAAGTTTCTGTTAATCTCCTTCACTGCTAATGTAGTAATTCTAAGGAGATAATGCCTATGTTGTATTTATTATCTGTTAGAAGTACATTTCATTAAAGTTTATGAGGAAACCTCAATACAGATGGTCCCTAATTTGTGATGATTTGGCTTTGATTTTCTGACTTTATGGTGGTCTGAAAGTAATATGCATTTGGTAGAAACCATACTTCAAACTTAGTTTTAGTCTTTTCCTGGACTAGCAATTTCTGATAACAGTATTCTTGTGATGCTGACCAGAGGCAGTGAGCCACAGCTGCTAGTCACACATGCAGTTGTGAGGCTAAACAACCAGTACCCACAGTGTCTTCTACCAGCTACTCTTGGGCCTCATCAGAAGACAGAAATTGATGACTCTGTTGCCCTAGCACCACTGTCACCTAGCAATTAATTTTAATTCAGTGCTTTGGACATTCTTCGTGCCCAGTGTGCTTGCAGCTGTACATTAATGGTGAGAACCCAAAACAGCTATATTCTGTTTTCCACTCTGAGTATAGTGTTCAGTAAATATCTGAGCTATTCACTACTTGTAAAATAGGCTTTGTGTTAAATGAATCTGCCCAACTATAGACTAATGTGTTATGAGAATGTTTATGGTTAAGCTATGCTGTTCAGTAGGCTGTGTGAAATGCATTTTTAACTTAATATTTTTAACTTTCAATGGGCTTTTCAGGATGTAACCCAATCATAAGTCAAAGAAGGTCCATACAGTAGCTTTAAGAAGTAATGATTAATTATTAACACATAGTGAGATTCAGGTGTCTGGGGGGCATCACTTCATTAGCTCAGTGATATCAGTGTTGAAATCTCTGTGACTCTGGATTTCTCTTAGGGTCACAAAAAGTTGCTGCATCTTCATCTGTCCCATAAAGGCAGGCAGATTCAGCAAAAAGTAGTTTTCTAAGTTCAGAGATTTGTTTCACTCCACCGCTCAGGAAGCTTTCTACAAATGTCTCATTTGGATAGAACTGGGTCATTTGTGCATTTTTAAACAATTACTGGCCAAAGGAAGAGATACTGCTTTAAATTGATCATGAATCGTTTTCTGGAACTGAATAAGAGACCTTATCTTAACCTCCTTGAGATAAATGGCTATCTTTTAAGATCAAAGAGTATTGACAGGGAAGAAAAGGAGGAACAGAATGGTGGTTGTGTAGGAGAATTAAATTACTTACACAATATATGTAAGGCGTATGCACTCAAGAAAACACTGCATAGTTATAAATTAAATCAATGGCTATATTTTCACACACATGCTGTCTACATGATAAGGCAAAGTTCTGTATTCGTTTTCAAAATAAGCCTGCAAATATATACATGTACCTCTAAAAGTAGAGGATTTATTCAGTTATTTGTCTCTTGAGTTCCTGAAATCTAAACACACATGCTGTGAGTTCATCTATAACTGCAAAAAAGAATAGCTAGGAAAATGTCTTAATTTTCCGTCTGACGTTCAGTGAAAAGTCTTTGCAGATTTCCATAGACTAAGAGGAAAATTAGGTGAATAAAATGTATTTTTAAGTGATGGTTACTAATGACACCAGTTTCTCTTTTTGCTTGTCAGACATATTCGTAAGAAGCCTTAGCACAGACTATAGATACTGACTTGTAAACACAGGTTAAATTTATTACTCTCGCACTTAGAAAATCTTCCAATATAGCGTCTCCTTTTCTGCCATTGTCAACCCTTTCCTTTCCCTTTAACAGAGTGCCAAACATGAAATGACAGTGACCAATGTTGACTTAATGTGGATGTTTAATAATGAAAAAAAGTATGTCAGTCCCAGCATTAGTTACAAATGGCAGTAAGTGTATGGGATGGCAGCCCTGTAATAATTTTACATCCATCATTCTTTCCTGATGCTTCGCTGGCCATCTGATGGATGGGGCTGGCAGTGTTAACTCTTCAGAAACTGACACAGTGTATCTAGTTCAGCATTATCTAACACATGCTCTTTTCCTTAGATAAGGAGAAGGCATGTGAGTGGTTGTGAATTACTGGCTTTGCTTTGAAAAAGTGGATATGAAGGCACCCAAACCTCTGCATTCAGTGGAAGATGCTACAGTTAATTAATGATTTATGGCTGGCTTGTGTAGTTGTTGCCTTTAGCTAAAGAAGTTCAGTTAGGACTAGATACTTCAGTGGTTAGAGAAATTTTGGGAAAGAGGAATGCATGTCGGTTAAATGAAGAAGTGAAATAAATCATTGCGACAGTGTGGTAAAGCAGATTTTTCTAGTGTGTTTTAAAAAATCCCCAAACTTTAAAATCCTCTGATCAGAAACTACCTGGGAACAAGTTAAATTAGTCCAGAGGATTAATATCTTCTCTTTATAAAGGTGAATGCATATATATATATATATATATATATATATATATATGATTTTTACATGTAATGACTTGGTAATTTTGAAAGATACATAAAATCTGAAATTAACTATTTGCCTTTTCATTTTTGGATTTTCTATTCTGAGATTTTTATATAAAATGGGTAGGGAACTGCTTTCTAGGCAACTGATTATTAGAAAATCTAGACCAGCTTTTTACGTGCAAGTTGGCATTTGATCCTTAGGTTTTCTTTTCTTTTGTTTCTCATCCATAAAACCTTCTGAATTCTGAGTGTCTTAGCTAGGGAACACTTCTTATGGGACAGGAGGGGAGAGGAAAACCCCTTAGTGAATATTATCAGCACAGAGCAGCCAGTTTTCAAAGACCATGACAAAAAGGCAAATAGGTATTATGTCATCACCCATCCATCACTCGATATGTCAGCCTTTCAATAATTCCAATCGACATTCTCGACAGGCTGGTGCATGTTGAAGGGGCTGTTTGTTTCTAGAAATTGAGTATAGGCTGTCTATAGCCCTTTGTTCCAGATGGTTTTTTTGGTTTTTTTTTTTTTTTTTTTTTTTGCGTGTCTTTTCATTTCTTTCTTTTTCTTTCTTTTCTTTTTGGGGTATTTAATTGAAATACATGCCGAGTTTGCAGCCTGCAAAGATCAGAGCTGTTTTCGTCCAGCAGTGGTAACTATGCATTAAACATTTTGATTTGTTTGAGCTTGAAGTTTAGTCCTTTTTTGCCATTTGCTTCATGGAGTTTGTGTATATTTACAGCCTCTGCATTTAATGGCCACATGCCTTATTTTCACAGATGGCCAGTGGAAGACTTTCTTTCTCTTAGTATAGCCCGCTTTCAGTTTTGCTACATTTGTCACCGTGCCACTACTTGCAGCTAGCAAGTGCCCACGCTTGGTGGGGAGCAATTATGGTGTGAGTTTTTAAGGAGCTTTTTAAAGGTTTTTTTTTTTTTTCTGTAAACTTTTTATGGTTTAATTTTCAAGCCTAGAAAAGCTGTGCATGTTTTCAAACAGAGAGTCTTGTGTTCTTTACATCATTCTGGTAGAGGGGTTAGTGCAGGACGGTCCAATAAAATGAGACATGCAGGGCATGCCAAATTGGGCTCACAGATAGATACCCACAGGCCTCTTTGGTGATTGAAATTGTCTGTTCACTCAAGAATATGCTCACAGTAGTGTTCCAAAAAAGCAAGTTTGAAAACACTATGCAAAGAGTGATCAAGGTATTTTAAAGGTATATTCCCACAATGAATTGCTAAAAGTTAGAATATATAACAAAAGATCAACAGTAAGTATGCCAAGGTGATGGGGTTGTAAATTTACACTTCAATCCCCACATTTCTGACTTTTCTAAATTTTAAAAAACAAAGTAAGAATTACTTTGGTTGTTTTCAAGAAATGTTACTTCTAAAATTCTGGTTTAGGGCCTCCCCGGTGGCGCAGCGGTTGAGCACTGGGTTGCGAAGCTGCCCGCAGCCTCTGCAGCACCGGTTCGATACCTGGCTGCTCCCTGACCACCGGAGGAGGGTCCCACATGGCGCGCAGACCTCTCCTGCCGCCCGCTGTTCCCCTCAGCAGTGTACTTCGATCCTTCTGCCTGCTCTGCTCCCCGCTCTGGCTCTGGTGAATTCTCTCACCCTCCCACACTTCTGACTGTACCCAGTGCATGTATAAACAAAACAAACAAACAAATAAATAAATAAAAACATGCCTCTATAAAAAAAAAATAAAATAAAATTCTGGTTTGTTAATAGTCTTTTTGTTCCTTCTCCTGTCCTCATCCCCAAGCCCAGACAGCTTTCTTCAAGACTGCTGTACATTAAGGCACTGGAATAATTAGAGACATTTGTATTTAATTACTTTATTGATAGTAGAAGTAGTGTATGCTCTGTTGTCCTTCATTGCAAGTCACTTTACCAATACAGTTTAAAAGTTAAATTCCAAGTATTTTCCTATTTCCCAGTGTGTCACTGAAACTTTCCAATCACACCTTTGCTCCTCTTTTACAAATGAGAATGACTTGCTAATGAGACAGGAATAATTCAAGTGGTAGATTAGCTTATAGACAAACATCTTCTGGCACAAGTGCCAGTTCTGTAGACCAAGGCATAGGAGTTCAGTGCCTGTCTTCCTGTATGTTCCAGCTCTGCTTAGGTGTATGCCATGGTGCATTTTTTGAGGCTTTCTCATGAAAATCTCATTTAAACAGTCAGCATACAAATATATAACTTGTTGCCAAGTCTTTATCTTTCCTATTTCTTCTCCCTTCCTAAGCCTTTTTCACTACACACCTGCCCCTTCACTGGAGGATGAGCTAATGAAACAAAAAGTATATGCTTAATCTTGCTTTGCTTCTCAACTCTGATTAAAAAAAAAGTGAAATTTTAGCTGTTTGTTAAAATGAGCTTTTAAATATCTAATCTATACGTTACATACTCTGTCTCTCTCCTCTTAAAACTACCAGGATAATTGAAAAAATGATCTATAACCCTGATGCACCCAGTCCTCTTTATCAGACCCAGCCCTCTGAACCAAGCCATGACTCTTTAAAATAGTCCAATTACATTTATTTAACTGAGTTTAACTACTGGCTGCTGAGACTACATTCATAAGAATGCTGACAGTGTTATAGCTTTTATTTCATGAAAAGGAAAAATTAAACAGAAAAATCCTATATGTTTCTGTAGTTCAATAACTGAGTTGCCCATTGTTTACAAAACAATTCTCATCAGACAGCATTCCAGTTTTCTGTTTACATGTGTGTGGCCCTCCCACCTACC
Organism: Talpa occidentalis; assembly: GCF_014898055.3. Classification (NCBI taxonomy): domain Eukaryota; kingdom Metazoa; phylum Chordata; class Mammalia; order Eulipotyphla; family Talpidae; genus Talpa; species Talpa occidentalis. The sequence goes on from NW_023601653.1 coordinate 53,533,429, forward strand.
GGACATCCTGTGTAGGTTGTGAATTCTATTGTTTCTTTTTCTTAGTCTCCTGTTTTTCTCACATTAACCCTTCTGACTTGATTCTGTGCACAGTATCTGTATCTGCCCTGGTGGGGGGAAAAAAAAGCCTTTTTTTAGACTAGGGTTGAATGCTGACCACATACCTAGATATTTGAAATTCCGGGTCTTAGTTTTCCCTCCTCCACAAGTATACACACAGGCACCTCTTCAGTGGGTAAGCAGGCACCATGCTTCACTGTCAGTGCTCAAGTGAACCTTCTGGGTGAAGGATTTATTTCCTACCTACTCCTTTGCACTACTATTCTGTGCATTATACCCTAAGCTTGGAGGCTTCTCTGGACTGGCAGGGTTTTAAGAACTAAATTAGTAATGTTGAATTTGGTCATGTAATTCTCTCCTTTACAAACTGTCTAAATCTGTAAATAATTATTTTTGGACCGTCTCCTCACAAAATATATCTCTCAACTAGACTTTGATTTTTTCATGATTTGAAATATCCTTGAATTTAAGAAAATGATTATGTAATGCCCAGTTTTAAATGGTGTACTTTAAGTTTTGAAACTTACTTTCCTCAAAGGCTGTTCATTGATTATCATTTATGGATAGAAATACAGGTTTGAAAGAAAATTAAAATGTCCTTTAATCCACCCTGTCATCTGACATGAATCGCCCCTTCAGTCGCTAAATATGGCTAATAACTTGAAATCCTCCAGAGAGGTGAAATTTTTGATATGCTGAGCTAGTTGTTTCCATGGATAGACAGCTCTATTAGATGAGTCTTCTGTGGTTCATTTTACCCAATCACTTACAATATCGGTCAGTGTTCTATTGCTTGACTACATACAGTCAAATCCTCGTCTTCACAAATAACAGATCTTGATTCTTCTTAAACTTGCAGATTCTTAAGATACTTAAACACAGCTATTGTCAGTCTCACCTTTCTACCCTCTTCAATGCTCATTTCCAGGGTCGCATGCAATTTCTCCATCATGATAAGGATATTGAGAGGAACATAATCCAAAGCTGAAAGAGTTCAAAATCATATGGTCATTCCAATTCCTGTAGGAAAAAATATATATATATAATATATATACATATGGCCATTATAACACTGTTTCCTCCATGAATCCCTATTAGCTACTGCTTGTCATGATATCCTCTGCTAAGTGCCCTTAGGTAGTCCTTACAGCAGTCAGCTCTGTCTTTTCCAGAACATGCATTAAGTTCCTAAGCTGTTCAACACAGCTTTCTCTATTCATTCATGAAAATCAGAATTAGTTATTTGTCATCAACTTTCTAATATCCTCCTACTTTGAATCAAGTTTTTAACAATCAAATAGAGATTCACCATTTTTTTCCTACAAGTCATTTTACTATCTTGGAAAGTTATATTCACCTGGACTTTGCAGTCTTGAATTCACAGAAACTGTGTTTCATTCCTTCTATCTTCCACTTCATAATACTGCCTAAAAAAGACTTTATATGCCAATACTTTCTATCAGAATGCCTGATGGAAATAACTGTAAGAAATTTAGCTGGAATTACCCTTCAATAAGCATTTCATCAATCTGGCTACCAAATTTCATAAAAAAAGAAATTAGATTGTGGAACAAAATTATTCATTATATTCATTATGTAGGGCAATCTCTAAATTTACAAGGAGAAAAGAATTAGGATTAGATAAGGCTGATTTTTAGATAACTAGCCCAAAGGGTATTTATGCACCTTTCCAACCCCTTAGTTTGTGTGCGATCCTCTAATGGAAGGAAATGAGCATTCAAAGTACTAGGGCATGTCCTATGGAAAATTCACATTTGACCACACAAAGATTTCAACTTGCATTTGTGTTGGTGGGATGTGTGTATGTATATAGCTTTTATATAATTTTTACAAATCTTCCCATTGGTGCTCTTAGTGTTTTGTGGGCAAGTGGTTATTGTTGAGAAAATGGCAAGCTCAGTAAGAATGGGTGAAGCCATGAGGTTGAGGAGATGGACACATGGCTTTTGTCCTTTTGATTTTACTGAAGTTGATTAAAAAAAAAAAACTCTGACAAAAGATTATAATATAATGACTTATCTTCTTTGGTGGTCTTTGAGGTTCACATAATTGAAGGGTTAAAAACCTCTTTTGTTTCTTTCTTCTTCCCGTGTCATTAGGACAGAAAGAACCATAAAAAAGTACAGCCAGAAGGGGTTTAACTGTTACTGAGTCAACATTTGACAGTCACACTCAATTCTGTCATTTCATGCATGTGCTTTTTATGAGTTTTATAGCTTTGTGAGCTTTATTTCAGGGATGTCCATTAGGATAGCTGATCCACAGCCTGTCTCTCTCTGTGTATGTATGTGTCTGATGGGGAGCAAAGCTCATCACTTACACAAATCCCAATTTCAAGGAGCAATGGAGGAACCATCCACTCATGCACTATTTAATTTAGGTTTGTGTAACTAAGGAAATATCTACCTCCTGTAGAGGACAGCTCATGTGCGTCTTTATTTTCATTGCCCTATGATACATCAACAGAGGATGTTCATTTGAACTTTTACTAATCTATTGAATTTTAAGTTCTCTCCTGAGTGAGTTGAACTAATAGAGCAATAAAAGGGGAAAAGGGATAAATACATTGTCATAGTTGGACAAGTGGAAAGAAAAAAATCTCAACAAATTTTAGAGTTGCTGCCCAAATTCTCTTTTATTGCATATCTGTTGACCATCTGGCCTTAGAGGAAAAAACTATTGTGATTTAATATTTAGAATGAACAATTCCTGTAATTTTGATTTATGTAGAAAACATATTTCAGGTGTTCGTCACTGAGAATCAGTATGTTTATGTACTACATTAAGTTCACCACTAAAACGTCCAGATCTACTTTTTATTGTCCCCCTTTTCCTGATTTACCCACCTTCTTCCCCATCCCCTTCTGGTAATTGTTAATTGATCTTACAGTCCAAAACTTTATTTTCTCTAACTCATTTCACTAAGCATAATTCCCTCTTTAGGTCCATTCATGTTATTAGGTAACAAAATACAGGTCTTGGGCCTCCCCCATGGCGCAGCGGTTGAGCACTGGGTTGCGAAGCTGCCCACAGCCTCTGCAGCGCCGTTTCGATCCCCAGCTGCTCCCTGGCCACCAGAGGAGGGTCCCACATGGCGCGCAGACCTCTCCCGCCGCCCGCTGCTCCCCTCAGCAGTGTACTTCGATCCTTCTGACTGCTCTGCTCCCTGCTCTGGCTCTGGTGAATTCTCTCACCCTCCCGCACTTCTGACTGTACCCAGTGCTTGTATAAATAAATAAATAGTTTAAAATAAATAAATAAATAAATAAAGCAAATGGGCCTTCTTAAAAAAAAAAAATCAAAATACAGGTCTTGGCTAACCACCTCTACTTAATTGTCCACCTCTTTAGATAGTTCCTACCTTAGCGCTCTGTTGATTCCCACCGTTGCTGGTGTCATATGCAACCAATATAGGTATTGTTCTCCATTATGCAAGTCACTTGATAGCCACAGGGCCCATGATCTATATACTAATAATAGTTCTCCAAATAAGTTTTAGAGTTACTCGTTTGACCCCAAGAAAATACATGCCTTTATTTTCTTCTGCAGATGAGATCTAATTCATTTAGACCTTTGTATTCAAGTCAATTCACCATCAGAAGATTTTCAATTAGAACAGACTTTACCTACTATTTCCCCCTCATTTTAGTAAATCTATAATGTTATATAAGGTTTGATTCGCAAGATAAGGACTCAACTTTCCAAAAGACATCTTAGTTGTTAATTCTATTACTATTGATAGTTTTTACTTGAGTGCAATACAGGTCATTTTGTTTGGTCCTTACTTAGAAATGTACTAAGACTATTTCATCTTTACTACTTTGTAGTAGTTACTCATTGTGTGCTGTCTACTCAGAGCACATCAAAATTATTATCAAGTAGTTCTGCAAATGCAAATGCAAAAAAAAAAAAGAAAGAAAACCAGTGAATCTTGCCAGTTTACGGTAAGAGAACCATAAAGTGTGTTAAATATCAGATGGATCTGGGTTACAAAACAGATCTAAAAATGAGGGCATGGGCTACTCTTTTTAAATAATCATGACCAGTTGGAACTAAGATCATGAATTTGATTCACACTGTCACCTGTGCCCATAAACAGCTTTCTACAAACTCAATTTGCTTGATTTTTCCCATTTTCAATATCTTCCCATCTATCCCCTTCCTACTGAGTACTATTGCCCTTATTTTGTTTCAGCTGTCTCTGTTTACAAGGCATTAATTCTAAAAAATTGCCTTTTCAGTAATATTTGCACATACAAAAAGTTTTTGTAAAGGGAAGTATTTAACTAAATAAAACCAATCTCACACAGTTGGGTTTTACACATGAGAGTGCATAGGTGGATTCTTTTGGGGAGAACAGCTTGGGCTGGGTGGGGTAGAAAAAGAAATCTTTGCCATGAACTAGCATTTGTTCTTTATAATGTTTGGTTCACTCTTTTCTCCTCTTATGTGCTTGAATAGATTGAATTTAAACTTGTAACAACTGTTCTTAAATTCTGTTCATGCTTTAGTGGTTTAGTTATATTACCTAGACTCCTGTCCACATACAGATCTATATCTACCTCTGTACCTAAAAACTCAATTTGTATGTGTGTGAGTGTGAGTATACTCTCTCTCTACAGGAACTATTTAAACCATTTTCATATGGATCATATGGCAATTCTTTGCCATATTAGTTACCATATATTTACCTTATAACTACTACGGATTTATTATATTGACTGTACTTCAAAATTTATTGTCAGTGAAAGGTGACAATGTTACCATTTGGTTTACTTGCTGTTGCAAGATGTTTTAATTAAAGTCACGTTCTCCAATTCCCTCTCATTTTTCCTGTTCAAATGGTCTGAGAATTAGCTTTAATGACTGTGCACAGGGTCATGAAAATAGAGCAGCATACCGTGTTGACTTTCACCATCTCCTACTGACACCCTCTTGAAAAGCATTGTAGGTTCCATTTTAAGGGTTTTTAATTGTACTATGGAGATTACTTATTTGTAAAACTTGTGACTTTCTTTCTCCTCATTTGCTAATTTTAGCCTCTTGGTAAGTGGCACACCATCCATAGAGCTGATCTCAGAACTTTAAAAGTCTATTCCAACTGCCTTCATTTTGCTTTTTCTTCTTGAAAAACTGGACTCAAGAATGGAGCACTCTCTAGAAAATAAGTAACATTATTGCCTTGTATACTGTTAAATCAAAACCTGAGAGGCAATCCATACCTATATATGTGCCAAAGAAAGTACTGTGATGCCTTCACTAACCCAAGGTGCTCAGATCATGTTGATGGAAGGAGGCTCTTTTAATGTAGCTGTCTTCTATTTTAACAGCTACATTCACTATAAAGTCTGTTAAGCTAGTGTCGTTGGTACTCCTGAACACAGATAAATAGACACAATGAACTGTGAGCAAAAGAAATCCAGAACATATAAAGCAACTGAAAATAATTTTACACAACAACCAAACTACATCAGGTTCTACATTTTAAATATAATTGATTTTGACGTTGGCATTGTAAATTCCTCTAGAACTAATATTGATATAAACTATGCAGTTTCCAGTTTCCTACAATATTTTATGCTTACAACAGAGAACAGGAGTTCCAAGGCCACTAAATTAAGAGAATGGCAGTATTACACTTGTACATACTATAATGTCTGTCTCTGTTTATGTAGTATTAAAGTATGTACTATATTAAGAATTTCAATACCCTGTTGGTTCTTGGTGGCAACACAATTACCTTAAGTTCTTGATTATTTTCTGTGACACTTTTATTGTATCAATAATTGTTCCATACTTAGTTATGAAATCCAATAGATGCTTCCCTTAAGATTGCGTTGGAAGCCACATTGGCTTCAGAGAAATGATGGTGAATGCTAAAAAAAGGTTGTAAACCTTTCATTGTATATGTTTTCTTAATATCTGAATTACTTACTTTGGAAATATAATGTGTCAAGTAATTTTTACCAAGCACTATATTTTCCTGGAAAATAATTCAGTTTGTAATGCTATGATCTCCATGAATTCAAATCATACACTTCATGCTTTTAAATGACTTGATTACTTTGCAGATCTCAGTTTAGTATAGTTTCTCACCGTAATTCACCAGTTGATTCTTTTGGCTTAGCAATCCAAATGAAATTGTGGTCCCAGTAACAGGCATTCACAGTGAATGCGCAGACTTTACAAACAGCAATGAATATTAAATGTCTTCCTTATTCCACTTACATGGGGAATGCAAGTGGCACTGAAGGTGATGGTCACCAGAGGGCGCTACTCTGAATTACAGCTCTATCACTTGTTCACCAGACTTTTGGGTCCCCATGCCACTTTCCTGTTTTCTTCTGTCTGGGTAGTACTGTGCTCCCATAAAGTTTCTGTGCACTCTGTGGCCTAGGAAGGTTGTCTCAAGAATCTCAGTGAATGTTCTTTGGGCACACCAAACTCAAGTGCCAAGACGGTTGGAACTCAAAGTGTCAGAGTTCCTTCCATTGCCCTGGTGATCATTTGCTTTAATGACCTCTGTGTAAAAAACTGACCGAGCAACGGGGAACAAATCAACATCCCATCCCAAAAGCTAATGTATTCTGTTCAGCCCACAAAAAGATGTCTTTGAACAATTATAATTTCCAGTTTGAGCACTCATTATAAATTTCTTATTTGAAGGAAAAAACAACACTGGAGAGTCTGACTCAGCAACTGGCAGTTAAACAGAATGAAGAAGGAAAATTTAGCCACGCCATGATGGACTTTAACATGAGTGGAGATTCTGATGGTTTGTGCAAATTTCCATTTATCTCTCAGTAGTGTGCAGAAGTGTTTATTTAGTGCTAATTAAAAGTACTAAAAACATCCCCTCATACCTGACCATACACAAGCACTCACAAGTGTGCCAAGCTCTCTGTTAAGTGTTTGCAAGTCATCTCCGTAGTCCCTAGCACAGCCTCCAGGAGGTACATATTACCAAGATAACGTGCCAGACAGTGAACTAGATTCCAAGGCAAATATTCTGGGGTCACCATCTACTCTCTCACCTCCCTAAATCTTATACCTCAAACAAATTTTCCTGAAATGCGTATTTATCTCATTTGTAAGTTTTCTTCTGTCAAACTCTATGAGGAGAATCTCCCAAATACATAGCTGTCTGCTCTATACCTTCAGCCAATTCCATTTTTAAGTCCAGTTCTGCACTCGCCAGGGCTCTAACCAACACAGAGCATTTAACCATATAGTTCTGCCAAAATTGCATTTTATTCATTTGAGTATCAAAAGAAAAGTCTTTGCTTTCTGGCCTATTGCGTCCAAATATTTCCCCCTAATTTCTGCTTTGTTTAAGGTAAACCCGGCCTATACACACACACACACACAACTTGTTTAGCTTTGATGACTTTCCACAATGTTTATTCTATTGTTTATGTAGGCAGATAGGAAAGTGATCATTTGCTAGTTACAAACTCATTTTTTGGAGGCTCTTTCCATGTGTCAGCACTGATTTTTGCCAATAAAAAGACAATGTTAATAACATATTTAATGAATTTTAAGTAGTGCTAGTAAGATAAAATCTGTATATATCTATATATGATCTATGTATTATAGCATGATAATCAGCATTAAAACAGTAAAAATTTTTGTTGCTGTTAAATTCAGTCATGCTTGTAAGCAAAAACATTTTCCAATGTTTATCAGGCTGAAGAGCACATTATGAATGAGAAATTCCACCAACAGTTCTTACCTGTAATCATCCATTCTGCCAAATTTATTAGTGCTTCCCAATTTTGTAAACTGCTATAGACATCTTAAGTAGGAATAGATTTGGTTGATTCCTAATCCTTCAAAATAAGAAAAGAAAGGAAGAGGAGTATGAAGGATAAAGAGAACAGTACGTGTAGTGATAATGCAATCTCTGGAAATCACAAAGTAAGTAAAGGTTTATAGGCCACCAAAATACATCTCCTGTAATGATCATCCCAGAAAACTTAGTATCAGAATTCCTTATTTCCTTCTGCTTCTCCTATTTTCTGCCCAAGCACAAGTTTCTCTGCAAGTTGTTTAATCTGCAAGTCTCCTGAAGTCTAGAGAAGAGACTTACAGCTCCCAAAGGGTACCCTGTGACTCTGGCTTGTGTTTTGTCATCACAAGCCTTGCTGATTGGAATATATCTACCAATGGGGCCTTAGGTATTGGGGGGAAGTTCAGGGGAATGAATATTCTATTTGGTCACCTTAAAAATGTGGCTATAGACTTCATGTGAAGCAGTTGTACTGTAACTTTTCATTTGTTCTTTTTCCAACCATGTTCAAATTGCTTTTAGGAAGCAGACTAGCATTGCAAACATTAAGCATTTATTAACACATAATTTCAAAGTACAGCCAAACACCTAAGAAGAGAATATCTATATTGTATTTTAACCTCAAAAGTTTATGTGGCAGTGCTTTTATTTACATAAGGTCAGAGAGAAGAAAGGGCAGGCATACTCCCTGTTTTGACAGTCTCAGGAACAGAGACAGATCCTCACCTGCAGTCATCCATTCTGCCAAACATTAGTGGTTCCCAGTTTTGTGAACTTCTTCATCTATTTAATATTTCTGCAGTACTGGCATGCCCACTGATCTGCTCCAACTGTTTTCTCTCCAGTCTGCATCAGACATCACAATTCAAGTTTCTTGTGTGCCCTTGAAAGTTGTGACACAGTCCATTAAAACAAAGGGAAAATGTATCAGAAATGTATTAAAAACAAATACATTTGCAAACAAGCATTTTTCTTAAGAACTGGTGGTACAATTATCAGATGTACTTTTTATTTTCACATATCTTAGTAGACTGAAAAACAGTCATGCACAGAAGAGAATCCCTTGAAGTTCAAACACTAATGTGAAGCAATGTCCCCTACTTTTAGGAAGTGCTGGAGTCTCAGAATCAAGAATTTATAGAGAATCCAGGGGGCGCGGTAGCAATGAACCTCACATAAAGCGTCCTATGAATGCCTTCATGGTGTGGGCTAAAGACGAACGAAGGAAGATCCTCCAGGCCTTTCCTGACATGCACAACTCCAACATCAGCAAGATACTGGGTAAGAAAAGCCTATATGGGACAAACGTAGTTCTGTTCTCTACAGTTACTCAAAGAGACAGGAAAGAAGCCAGGTCATCTTGCTATCCGTTTATAAGCACCATCGTTGATCCTTTTCTTGACAATGAAGTGGTCTGTATTTGTCAAGAAATGTGCCCAATTTCTGTAGTTAATTCAGGTGTGTGTCTATATATGTACTGTTGTAATCTTTTCCCTTTACTGAGACTTGGGGAGAAGTTCATTTTCCTGACCCAGTATTGGTATTGACATATTTACTCTTTTTCCTTTGCAAAAACTATAGACTCCATCATGGGATGGGAGTGGAGATGTTTGTTCTACTACTGTATTTGAAAATCAATTTAAATTTTCACAAGAAGATACAGATGTGCAGTTTGAATTTATACTTTTAGTAACTTCAGATATGTTCAGTATAATTAAGAAGAGATCTTTCCTGCCATTGCAACTGCAGCTTAACAGATAACAAAGTACAGATTTACCCTACATACACCGCACAGGACAAATGGGTGAGGAGTTACTGATCAGAAAGCGGTTGTTATAATAGACTATTTTAGGTCCTAGGAACAAAGAAAGGATAGATTCCACTTCTTATGTGCTAATCTCTTGACACCATCGTCTCATTCATCTTTATGGACAACCTATATACACTGTTAGTATTCTTTGACTTCTAGTGGCAAATTTTGACTTTAACAAAATCTATCCAGGTTATCAAAGTTTTATTCAGATCCACAATGCACTTTGAATTCCATTCACTTCAGAGCTAGTCAGGTGCTGTCAGGGTCCCATATCCTCAACAGTGGTAACAGATGCCAACCCTTCCTACAACAGGCTTTTGTAGTGAGAGCAGAACAAACAAAAACCACAAACCACTTAAACTTGTGTCTAAATCTTCATCTAAAGTGATTTTTGAGATCTTTAGATGAGTGTTATCTCAAAATATCTAAGCATGTCAAACCCCAGAAAATGTGAATATGTATAGAAATATATCCATGCATAATCAGATACTGAACTGATCAAAAGGAAATGCATTTTCTTCTGCTTTTTCTAGCATTTTTGATCTAATTTGGCTATTTATAATTATTTTCTACCTTGCATATAGAGTTCCCCATCTTTAAAAAGCATACCATTTTCATTTGGTAGAAGTCTCTGAAAAAGAATACTTATGTAAGCATATTTCATGTTTTAATATACTGGTTATTCCCAAATTAGAAATCCTAAAATGTCAAAAAAAAAAAAAAAACTATGATGATTGTTTAAACTGTCTTTAGCATCATTCAATTCATGTGTCTAATATTAAAAAAGTGACAACTACTGATTAAAACTTTATCCTCAGTGTAAGAAATACATTTTGATAGAGATATTTTGGGAAATGCAGCAAAAACCTTGATGGAAAAGAAATGACAGGCTGAAAGACTTCCTTTCTGGTTTGAAGGAGAGAATATTGGAAAGACCATATGACTATCATGATAGCGACATGAAAAATAGTGCTGCTTAATTTGACTTTTTCGATAAAATTGTATTAATTAAACATAGAGCGGGGAAAAGAACCTCTCAGGTGTCTGAGACTTCAATATTCCATCATAGCTTCAAACAAAATAAATGGTCTTCACATATCCACAAGATCATTCTAAATGGCCCATTTCATATAAAAGTACAAAGAAAGCTTGATGTTTTCCCCTTTACTGATTGTTTTGGATAACAGCCTCCGACAGCATGCCGCTAATTCATTCTGCTTAAAACAGGCGCTTGAGCTGGGTTGACATTTTACGTAGTCTCTGGGGATCCTAGTTGACATTTTAAAGGGCTTCTAAGCATTTTATAATACCCTAAAATCTGGTTTTAATAAGCCATTCTGCTGAAATTGTTAACATAAGGAATCACCTTTTACTGTTTGGCCCTAGATCATGGGATGGGGACATCTTTTTCTGATTAGATATACAGTCATTGGAATAAAATGTGCAAATTCATTACAGACCCCACAGAGATGACAATGTAGCACAGCTCAAACTTCTCATGTAATTGTATTGCCAGATTTAGAAAGGAAAGAAGCACTGTCATGACATTTTTTTTTCCTTATTTTGAACATTGAATAATTTTTGCTGAATCTTCCTCTTTGTCATCAGCTAAATATCCTCCTCCACCTTTCACTGTAAGAGGCTAACCCTTTGAATGCAGCACAAAACTTGCTCTCTGCAGACGGCCCAGCTAAGCATATAGCCACACCCAACTCAAGTAGCTGTTTTCATCTCTTTTGAGGACATCAAAAAATGCTTTCCTACCATTCTTTACTAGTATTCCAAGGTTTACATCGCAGCTACAGACAGTGATGTTGTACCTGCGAAGCACTGAAACCAAAAACCATACTTGTCCTTTGGTCAACCCTAATCAGAAGTTATTAATAAAAAGATGAAAATGACATTAGCCCTCAAGCTCACTCTTCTGCACTGTCATAAAATGGAGTAGCTTAGGATTCAGTCATACTTCCAGAGAAATTATATCAAGTGTCAAAATATTTTATGATTCCAGTCACTGCCATATTTAGATGCCAACTTATCTGAGAATGTTTGCATTTTTGTTATATATATAGGATGTACTTCTCTCCCTGATTCGTATAGGAGCCATTTCTGCAACCAAGCCTTCTTGACTACAGAAGATTGATTCCACCTCCTTGTCATATGTTTAATAGCTTCCTGTACTTTCCACAGTTATCATTAAAATAATAAACTTTGTAATTAGCTGCTTAATGTATTCTTCTCCCCTGGCAATGTAAGCTTTAAGAACAGAGGTAACCATAACAGGTTGCCATTGCATAGCCCTTCATTCATCATGCACATAGTAGGAAATCTAACAAGAAAGTTCTCACATTCCAAGACAGGTTGCTGTGAAGCATAAACAGTCCCTTAGGTTTATTTATATACACACACGATCCCATACAACCTGGTGAAAAAAAATAGGCAGAAGATCGAAATAGGCAAACAGTACTCTGAGGTTTCACCTCAGACTGGTTAGAATGCATATTACCTAAAAGTCAAGAAATAACAAGTGTCGGAAAGGATTTAGAAAAAAAGGAATGTCAGGAACTGTTGGTGGGAATATAAATTGGTACAGCCACTATGAAAAGCAGCATGTTGGTTCCTCAAACATTTAAAAATTGAACTACCATATGATTGCATAGTCCCACTTCTGGGTATTTACCCAAAGAATATGAAAACACTAATTCCAAAAGATACATGCACCCCTCTATTCTTGTAGTACTGCTCACAATAGCCAAGATATGGAAACAGCTCAAGTGCCCAAGGACAAATGAGTGGATTGAGACGTTGCGGCACACTACTCAGCCATTACAAAAGATGAAATCTTGCTATTTCCAGCAGCAGAATCTCCTCAAGGTCCATTCATGTTAAGTGAGCTACGTCAGAAGGAGAAAGACAAATACCATATAAAGCAAAAAGCAAATCACACTCCAACAACTAACCCGAGGTTTCCAGCAAGAAAGGTGGGGAAGAGAGTGAGTTTGAGGTGGCCCATTGGTAGATAATGACTGGAGATCTGGGGGTGAGTGCGGCATGACTATACACAATTGCCACGGTGAGAAGCTACATCTGAAACCTATACAGTATTGTAACTTAAATATTACCTCAGTAAAATAATAAAACAGTTGTATAAGTATTTTAAGAGATCTACATTATAGTCCAGGCAACTGATGAAATAAAATTTCATCTAAATATAATCACTCAAATATGAAACAATATAAGCTAGCATCTTGCTACTAGTTTAAAAAAGAAAATGTGAAAGTTTATCAATGATGACAATTCAGGTTAAATATGCATGCATATAAACACAAACGGATTTAGCTATTGAGTTGATGTATTGAGAAACGTGTGGAAATGTATAGAGCTAAACAACCTTTATAAGCCAGTTTTATCAATTCAAAATATAACAAACTTGAAATGACATAAAAAACAAAAACTCCCATAGAGGAACCTATTCTTTTTGAAGCATTTAGACTCAGGGAGGAATCTTTGGCAATTCAGATTATAATAGAGAATGTTAGTTTCTTTGTTCTACTTGGAGATAAAGACAACTAATGAAGGTTAAATCAACCATACATGACATATTTTTGGTATACTTCTATAGTTATTCGGGAATGTCTGACAAGCTGACTTTTCCACTCCTGAATCTAAGGTTCAAAATTCTAATGTACACACTGATAAGAAACACCACAAAAAGAGCTGATCCAATTCAGTAGTAGTATAGCTTTACCTATGTCTACACTCACCCTGAAACAGTGGTTTGCAGGAACCTCTAGAGAATAACTTCAGACAGGGAGATTGAGATTCTACCTACAGACGATAAGACCTCATCAGCTAACTTAGGTTGTAACCTGGGATTTCTACACAAGTTTGAGAACAGAATAGAAACTTAAGCTCTGTTTGAATTGTAACCCAGGTTTCTATCGTAAATGAGAATAGTATCAGCTGTCTAGATTGGAAAAAAATCTGTTTATGAGTCTTTATAACACCAACATGGATATGCCCACCCAAGCAACAACACCTGTTCCAACAGGAAACACTCCATGGAAAGAGCTCTTGTCCTTTTTACTATCTTCCTTTGATAACTGTGACAGCCCAGAGGAATTCTCTGCATTTATAGGGAAAAACAGTTCATCAGTGAGCTATTCGCATTTGAAATACCGGGTCATGATTGAGTAATGAACCCATTCAGAAGCTTTAAAGATCTTGCTTAGATGACTGTGAGAGGTTCTGTAAGGACAGCAGCGAGCGCAGGTGCCTATTAGGTGGGGATCTCCTAATTCCAGTTATTTTGGTTGAGCATTTGATAAGAGTTCAGCTGATTATGTGGTGATAAACACATACTTCATCTGCAAATAGATTTTTTTAACATGCTTAATAAAAAATAAGGCTTACTACTGCTTTGACTGCTACATAGCCATTATTGTAGAATCAAAATTTTAAACCACATTTATATTGAGAATTTGCATAAAGTATTTGCAATTAAGCTACAGTTGTTTTTCCTCAATCCTGGTTGGATCCAAACCAAAACTAAAAGTGAGAAGGGGAAGACTAATTTTGGGTAGTATTAATAATAAATATTCTATCACAGGAAGTGACATTTTTATGTATTATAAAAATGACTCAGGAGAAAAGTCTTACTCTACATAGTTACTGTTGTAATTCTGACCTCTGCTAGACGATATCTATGACAGGAGTAGACAGACATGAGGATACCCACCGTTGCACACCTTGAATCTCATCACACCTGAGATTGAGTCACAGACAGGCAACCTACAAGTTGTGTGACTTTAGTAAGTCTAGTAGGTGACTTCACCTAGATTGTGCTGAGAGTAAAAAATGAGACACATAAAACTTTCTGCACAGTATCCACACACAATAGCTACTTGGTGCATACTTGTTAATGGAAATTTTCATTAAATGGATTTTGCATTGTCATCATTACTGTAAGCATATGTAAACATTCTGAGGAGAATGAGAAGTGTGTCTAAACCTTTATAGAAGTTATGTACCCCGACGTAAAAATAATAGCTATTTAACCTCAGATTCAAAATATGTAATGAGTTCATGCATTACTTTTCACTTCAACGTTGAATGACCTCATGATCTAAGGTAGAAATGAAGGATGATTCATTGAATTATGTATAAGTACATAACACACATTGTATAATGTGTAAGTACATAACACGCATTGTATATACTGCAGCCCAGAGTCTGTTTTTGACTGTACTGATTTTTTGAGGCAACAACCACCAAACCCCTCGCCTTAGGGGGACCTCACTTCTTGAATCATAAGCACACTCATCAACATTGTTATGTTTTTCTCGACTTGGGCCAACATTTTTACTTTAGATTTCCTTGTTCTCAGCTGTCTCTTTAGGAAGCTCAGCAGCAAGCAAATGGGAATCCTAACCTGCTTCTCTTCCTAGGATCGCGCTGGAAAGCTATGACCAACCTAGAGAAACAGCCATATTACGAGGAACAAGCCCGCCTCAGCAAGCAGCACTTGGAGAAGTACCCCGACTACAAATACAAGCCCAGGCCAAAACGCACCTGCCTCGTGGACGGCAAGAAGCTGCGCATCGGGGAGTATAAGGCCATCATGCGCAACAGGCGGCAGGAGATGCGGCAGTACTTCAACGTGGGGTATGGCTGCTGGGGTGTCTGGCCGGGGAGCAGTGCCTGGGGTAGTTAGTGCGGGTGACATGTGTTTGTTCCATTCCAAAGCAGCATTTTGAAAAAGAACCCGACTGCAGCATATATCCAGAGACTAAATTGCCCCACACATGATCCCAAAAGAGAATATGCCCAGGACAGTGGCTCTCGTGTGAGTCCTGTCAGCAGCTGGTTGGAAAATAAACTATCTGAAAATCTTTTTGAAATCTGGTGTTAAACCCTTAGAAATATTAGAAACACCAGAAGTGGTGTTCATTACTGCCTCCTACCTCCCATTCTCACCCCCCTCCCTCCCCAAGAAACTACTCCTGCAGCTTAGTGGACAGTGGGAGAGTGTGAAGTTCTGGCGAGTTCAGGGCAGTGAAGTTGTATTCAGGGGTTTTCTGTTTAACTTATCCTTAGGGGAACCTCCCTAGTGGCAGATGGGTTTCAGTCTCAGTAGCCACTGCAGCACAAGTTCAATCCCCAGCCAGAGAGGTGACTCATATGGCTGGACAGACCTCTCCTGACTCGCCCTCTGCTCCCCTCAGCAGTGTATTTCAGTAGATCTGCCTGTTCTGCTCCCCACTCTGTCTTTGGTGAATCCTCTGACACACACACCCCCACACACACACCTCTGGCCTACACCCCAGCTCTTGTATCCATAAATAAATGAAATAAATCTTTTCTTAAAAATTATCCTTAGGTTTAACTTTTAAGAAACTTTCTGCTGTTCTAGTGAAGGAAAAATGAACTTGCCGTCAAGGACGTGAGTTCTGCTTAATCTTTTTCGCGCCTCAGTTTTTTCCACAAGAGGGACTAGAAATAGAACAGAATTATTTTAAGAAATAAATGGGAAGCACATGCAAATGCCTTCTCATCCATAGAGCCTGTATTAGAATCAAAGTAGGATGCGACTTTTAAAAGTTGGGCGATACAGTGAAATCATGACATTAGAGTTGGCCAAGCTGAGCGGCTCATTTCTGTGGTGGGACCTGTGTGTCAGTCCCCTCTGACCCACGCTGTCTTTTTGGGAATTCCTCTCCAACAGGCAACAAGCACAGATCCCCATCGCCACGGCAGGAGTTGTGTACCCGGGAGCCATCGCCATGGCGGGAATGCCCTCCCCTCACCTGCCCTCCGAGCACTCGAGTGTGTCCAGCAGCCCCGAACCCGGGATGCCTGTCATCCAGAGCACTTACGGCGTGAAAGGAGAGGAGCCACACATCAAAGAGGAGATACAGTCTGAGGACATCAACGGAGAAATATATGATGAGTACGATGAGGAAGAGGATGATCCAGATGTAGATTATGGGAGTGACAGTGAAAACCATATTGCAGGACAAGCCAACTGATAAGGGGCAAGATGTTGTTGTGACCTTAGGACTTCAAGAAGCCCTAGCTGGTTCATCCTTACCAGTGGCCAAGCACATTAACTTTCTCATACACTGACTGTTACTTTAACTGTTAGTCTTAAATAGTTGGGACATCAGCTGACTAATAGACCTCAGCCTCAAAAGGCTTGAAAGGAAAAAAAAAAAATACAACAATCAAACAACAATATCAACAACAAGGAGAATGAAATAAGCTATGGGTAAAATAATGCCAGTAATTCAGCTGCTACATCCAAGCACTGAAGTCTTACCCGTCAACTTTTTTTTTTTTAATAAACTTTATGGCTGTTTGTTCTACAATGTTCTAGAAATTCTCACTCAGGTACACAGTGCCAACAAGTGGCTTGTGAATGTGTTTTGTTGTTTTGTGCTACAATTTTTAAAAAGAATAAGTTTTGTTTTGTTCTTTGGGGTTTCTGGGTTTTTTTCTTTTCCTTTTTTTTTCTTTCTTTTTTTTTTTTTTTTTTTTTGGTAACGCACCTGACAGAAAAAAGAAAGATGAGTTTCTCTTTACTTCTCTCCACCTTCTCCATCTCTACACTTTAAGATGGAAGTCTGTGCATGGGGAGGGGAGAGAGGGACTAAGAGCCTGTTTTTGAACTTCCTTGCTATCCACCACAAAATCAGCAATTACTTTCTTTAGAGGACTTTCTTTATCTGTTGCACACCACACTACATCTTTGAGCAAGTGCCAAATTTGTACTGAAGTGTTGACCCAGTTCATTCCCCTCCCCCTTTCTTTTCTCCCTATCCTTCTTAAGTTAGGACAGTGTTATATCTTAGACAATCCCTTGAAAAACCTGAAATACCAGCAGCTGGTGAGATTTGACTTTTTTTAGTGGAAACTGTAGGTGCTGTTCTCAGGTGAAAAGAGAGAGAGAAAGAGACATAAGAAATTTAGAGAAAAAATATT
This sequence comes from Talpa occidentalis, assembly GCF_014898055.3. Lineage (NCBI taxonomy): Eukaryota > Metazoa > Chordata > Mammalia > Eulipotyphla > Talpidae > Talpa > Talpa occidentalis. The sequence goes on from NW_023601653.1 coordinate 53,551,092, forward strand.
TTCTGATCTTGGATTTTTGTGTGTATGTATGTGTGTGATTAAGGTACTAATAGAAATAACCTTGGACCATTGTGAGTTAAACCCACATCTGGGGATGAAATCCCACATCCTCCTAAGTGACTGGTCTGGAAGCAACCTTGACCTCGACTTTGCACTTCAAATGACAACCATTGTAGGGCTCAAATTATATTTTTAAATTTCTATGATGATGATTATTGGGTGGATCAGGTGGCCCTGTGTAATAGAGGTGTGTGTGTATAACATGGAAGCTACTAGTGACCTGCTCCCAGATGTTCCTCCTTCCCTGTCAGTTGGTTCCACTGATGCTTGCTACTTCATGATTACTCTTTCTTTTTCTTGTTGATAACTTTGAAGAAATTGATCGTCGTTTTCCTTACTATTTGGCCATTTTCCAGAAATACAGAGTTAGTTTATTTCTTCAACATTCCATCCTTTCCTCTTCAGGAAATGGGAACTGATGATTTTATAACGCATGTACCATCTCTACATGAAACAAGTGGAGGCCATTAGCATTTCAGAATTGTAGGCCATGTGCATCTCATGCCATGAAAAGCAGGATTCGATCAAAAGTCATTGCATCCCAACCAATGAAGCCCAGTTGAGTCCTGCAACCATTGCCTCTACGCTTCCTTTGCTGTGAGATGGGTCCACTGGAATCCAACTTTGGATTCCAGCAGAGTCTGTGCATACAGCAGCCACCTGTGGTGCCAGCCAAATGTCACAGCAGTTGTAGGGTCTATACAAATAAATGAGAAATCATTTAAAGTCAGTCGCCATTATTTGCGCTGGAGCATCAGATGGTAAATCCTGCAACTAGTAGCTCGGATGATGTGCGATGGTTTCACTCCAGTCATCATTTTCTGTCTACCACCCCACCCCCCCAAACCTGACCCTAAAGTTTGATTTTTTCATACGAAGAAGAAAAAAGTTGTTTTTTTTTTTTTTTTAATTATTTTTCTCTCTCTCAAAAGACTTGCTCTAGGGTTTTGTTTGGAGGAGCTGATCACATCCTGCATGTCAGAAATTTTGTTTTGTTTGTTCTTCTGTTTGTTTTTGATGACTGTATTTTCATTTGAACTGCCTCTTTTTGCTAGTGTTGTTATGATGATTATGATAAAATAATAATAGTAATAATAATAATAATAATGGTCAGCTGTTCCCAGATTAGTAAGTTATGTATAATTTATTTCTCCCTTTCTATTTTATTCTGCTCTGATTTGGAAGTGCAGCCAATAAGCTGTTAGATATTTAAAATGAATTTCCATCTCCAGCTCATATATATAAATATATATATTTATATGCATAAATATATATATATATATATATATACACACACACACACATATTCACTCACACAGTTTTACTTCTCCTTCCATAGGTTTTCTCCTTTTTAGAAATTTGGCCCCAACAATGTCAGGTCCTGGTGTTTAATATAAAAGAGTGAATTAATAGGAAGGTCATGTTCAACCTTAATTAACTTATGCTCTCATCACTCATTTTAGTTATTTAATTGCCACAGTCATCTAGAGCCAATTTTTTTTTTTTGTTTTGTTTTTAAGCACTCTGGATAAGAAAAAAAATAGACACTTGTTTTTATATCATTATTATGTACAATGTGAAAACAGATTTTTAAAAATTTGTTCTCTGTCTTTGTTAACAAATTCTTTCTGACTTATGTGGGTTCACCTCTCACGTTTGCTGGATACTTATTTTACACCATGTTATAAAGATGCTTTGTTTTCATTTCATGACTTTGGGCTACAAGAATACTTTGTTTTAGCTCCAGGTAAGATGCCACTGAGGGCATTCATGACTGAAACCGATTTTAAAACACTCACCAGTGAATTGATAAAATGCTTCTGTTTGGTCTTTTTTTGCTTGTTTTTTTTTTTTTTAATGTTATTTGAAGGTGAAAACGCAATTGTGAATGGTGACCTCTAACTGCTGAAATTCAGAAGTTAATTTTATTTAGTAAGGTCTATGTCACAGAGACCAAATTGCCTGGACCAAAATAAAAAGCAAGTCCACAACCCCCGTGGTAGCTTCCCTTATTTTGATGGCTTATTTACCAGGTATCAAAATTTCTTCATCTTAGTTTACCCCAAAAGAAGACAAACCAAAAAATTATAGTAAGGCTTAATATGCTTTGAAGTCATCTGGTAAAAGGTGCTATGAATAGCAACTTGCTGTGTTAATACATTGCCTTGTTTGGCATTTGATTGGTTTATAATTTTTGTGAAGGATCCTAAAACTTTGTATTCTTTTTCTGTGCCCCATGATGACCAAAAAAGAACAGGGAGAGGAAGTTAGAGTAAGATCAGACTAAAATGAACATAAAGCCCCTCTCTTTTCCTTTCCTACCTACTAGTTCATACCCACCCCTCTCTCTCTCTCTCTCCCTCTGTCCTCTCTCTCTCTCTCTCTCCCTTTCTCTCACCCAGCACTGACGAGTAATTTGCCAGAATTATGGTTTTTATGACTGTTGTGATCAGTTCCTCTAAAAATAGTCATGTTCTAATATGAACTATGAGAACATCACTGGAGAAAATAAGTTACTTTTACTCATTTATAAGTTACTAATAATTTGGATTATTACAGTTGGATAAAAAACGAGTCTTCAGTGCATGTGTGCCTAAACCAGTTAAGCCCATTTTTAACATTTATTTGGCATATGCAGTTAAAAGTTAACCGTGTATAAAATCCCTCCCAAAGAACATAATCATTATTGAAACCAAATCCGCTTATAATGAACAAATATAAAACAGTTTTCTTTGATGAAATTATTTCATAGATTCGATTTCTGAAGTAGATGTTCACTTTAACTGATTTAAAGAAAATTATCTTTAACCATTTTATAATCCTATTTCAGATATTTTGTTAATCCCGAAGTTACTATTCCTAGAGGAAACCTCTTCTATCACATTTAAAACATTAAAAATAATTACATTTTCATTCATTCTAATGGTTAAATTATTGAACTGTAATAAACAACTGTATATTTACAAGCAGGTTTATAAAATATTTGTCTATCAAGTTAATGGTAAAATAAAAATTACTGGGTCTGCAAGGAAAAAAGATGAAGCCCACTTAAAGTGGTTCAGATATCTCATTGTCTAATAGGGCATAGGATTTTGTTTAGCCAGACTTTTACAGTATTTAATTTCAAAGTTTCTATAACTATCAGTGTCCCAGGTTGAAGATGATGTTGTGTTGAGTTTTCTACTGATGGATTCCTGTCCTCCTCAGTGTTCCTGTCACTGGTTCACTAAAACAGTATTTATATAGCTCCACTGGCTCTAAAGCTCTAAATTCTTCTAACATTTTGAATTTTACAAGTAAAAATGGGAAAAAGTAGAAAGAGACAATCAAATGCCTGGAGCTTAAAACAAAGTATGTGCAACCTACCATCTCACTTGAAATTTAATAAAATAAATAATTATGTAAATATAACATAGAGTTATAGATTTATATTTTGTTCATAACACATAGTGTAATATAAGTTGTATATTTTCATGTTTTTGGTTTTATGTTATCATTCATGCCACAATAAAAATAAAACAGGAGTTTATGTACTCTTAAAAAAAAAAAAAGATGTGGGTTGCCACCAACCTGTTTTTTTGTTTGTCTTTTGTTTTTTTTTGTTTTTGCATTCTCTTTTTTTTTTCAGTATTACTGCCATGCAAGGCACCAATAAAAACAGCAAATGTGTTCTTTACCTATTATATTGTGTTTCTTTTCACAATTCTGGTTATGGAGGTGTAATCATTTTAAAAGAGCAAAAATAGGAGAAATAATTTTGTTTTCATTATAACTAAACCCACTTACTGAAGTTGACTGAAAACTAAGGGTATAATTTTTAGAGGGGGACACTCCAAGAAGGACAACCAGAACTTGTTACAGTGCATCTCAGACAGGGCTCAAGGCATACTGTAATGTCAAAAAGATACTGCTTGTGCAGGTAATTAGTAATATACTTCAAAGTCCTATAATTCTCTGAGGCATGATGCAGTGGAATGAGGGAGCTGCACTTCAGAATTGTGTTTCATCCTGTTGTTTGTATAGAAAGAAATTCTAAGCTTTAAGTTTTTAAACTACTAATAAGTAAAAAGTCATCACCATGCTGGTATCTAGTTTAGAATAATGGTTATTTCTAAATTCTTTCACATTCTGACTTTAACCTCTGGACTCAACTACTTTTTGAGCAAATGTTGAAAACACGGAATGTCCTTTCCTTCCAGGGGCCATTTTCCTTGTCTCATTCACGAAAGTGTTTAATCTCCCTTATCATTCAATGTGTGATAGTTTCTTTGGTTGGTTGATTTGTTGGTGATATTTAATAAGTATCAACATACTGACGTCTGGTTCAAATGAATAGAAAGGAAGTACATAAAGAAGATATCTTCGACTAACACTTTGCTCCTTTGTATTTTACAAAGTCTGGTTCATGTTCCACCTGCTTCAGAATTAACTTAAAAATACAGGGTTTTGGGGGGTGGACTCCAGTCCTTCTAAAACAGCCAGTAGGTGGGGCTATTTTCCTCCTCTAGTTCCCTTTCTTGCGTGCCAAATTCTGCCCACCATTGCCTACCATATTTAGGCCTCTGTGAAACCTGAAACAGGATCAGTGCATAGGCAAGGCTTTGAGACTGGAAGGAGCTCTTAGTCTGTCTTATCAAGTTTTTAAGGGCATGAGATTGATCCACCAGTACCATGCACATAAGTCACCGTTGTTTCTCTGCTTCTCACATTGTTCATTAAGTAAAACTGAAGGTTTCAGAGAAACCAGGCAAGTGGAACACAAAATATTATTAACACACTCATTTATACCCACTTAATGTTAATGTTTGCAAAACCAATGGCAGGTCTTTGGAGATTTCCATTGTGGAAGTTGAAAAATACATGTTCTGTGTAGTATTTATAATAGATCGCCATTGACTACACTGGCTACAGTCTCATCCTGTTTCTTCAGCAAATAGCAATATGAGGATTTGCTGAGTATATGTGGAAAAGGAAATCTTGTCTGGTTGGGAAAACTTGGGTCACCCAAGGGGCAGAGTTCCAATCACCACCTTCTCTCTCCTACCAAATAAAGTTCACTTAATTTTGTCCTGTGATACTCTTAATTCAGAGACATTCTTTTCTTGACCTTATGTTTTCACTTTCTTTAAGACTATTTAGGACTGGCATGCAATAACAGTTTGTTTTCTTACTGCCAATACCTCAACAACCATAAAAACAATTCTTGCAATAGTAAAAAGAAACCCATTCTTTTATTTTTATTATTATTATTATTATTATTATTCAGTTTTGCCAATTTCAGTTGTTGGTGGTTGAGGCAGCTGACATTTTTTTTTTTTTAACAAGGACACTGTCATTCTTAGCAAATTTTAAATCTCAGAAGTCATCCCCATTTATAACTTGACATCAAGATTGAAACGTCAATTATAACAATGGAGGTGAAGGTACGCATGAAATAGTTCAATGTCTTGAGTTGAAGAATATTTATGAAAAAAAAATCCAATTTATTTTTCTTGAGTTTCTAAAGCAACCTAACAGTGGCTGAGAGCTGTTTTATAAGCATTGTAATTAGTGTGTAAAGTGTATGCAATAGTATTGCTAAAAGTTCTTAAAAAATAGTTACGTTTTCTTAAGCAGGCTAAAAAACATCTGTCCCGCAATTTTGTTGGTTCTACCAATTTGCTTAACAAACAATTTTTACTACCAAAACTGAGCCAGTTCAGCTCTGAGCAAACCATATCATCATTTGTCAAGTAGGTTCAGATATATGAAATTATTCTCCCCCTATTATTACCATTTTCTAAAGATACAAGCAAATATGGAATAGTACTTTGTTGCTACTCAAAATGTAACCAAAAGGATGGAAGTTGCTCTATTATTGATGTTTCTACTGATTCCATTTAAAGAGAAAAAACAATTATTGCCAGAATGATTGCAGGAGTTGGGTAGGCCGCAAGAGCACCACCGTTTTGTACAATGCCTGTTTAATTCAGCATTCCATTTCAGAGTCTGAAAAGCAATCCTAATCACACACAAACTGTAAGATATATTTGAAATAAAGTCTTTGTTTATAAGAATCACTGTTGTTATAACATTTTTTAAAATGTCATGGGGTCATAGTAGAAAGTTGGAGAAAACACAGAATGCATTTTGAGAATGACTTAACAGGAAACTCACTTTTCCAACTTGCACCACCATCAGGAAGCATATGTCTTGCTTTATGTTCCAAATCTACAATTGACAAGGGCACAAGTGCACAAGTAGGGGCTGCAGGACCTGGCTTGATTCAAGACTACACTCATCACAGAAGCTCTCAATAGTCATAGAAATTATCCTTTTTCTTTGGAAATGATGCTCGAGGCAACACTGTCTTGTACTGGGCTAACACACATAAACAGAATTGACAATCTGCTTTCTTGTAAGCAGAGTTTATTTGACGTCTGGAAAATGAAGTGAAATTGCCGGTAGCTATAACATTTGGTTACAAATGCTCACTACAGATATTAAAGAGAAAATTTTAGATTAGCCTTATTAAAGAGTTATCAATCCCCCCCTAACCTACAGATTCCACAAATCTATAAGCTTTGATATCAGAGCTTATTGTCTCCTATATCTTGGGCTCTCGCTTGTAGAATCATCTGAAGGGGCTTTAACTTTGTCTCCTGTTGCTATAGTAAGAACTTTAAAAGGTCCCTTGATTTTTCAGATCCTTCAAGATTTCCAAAGTTTATGTTGTCAAACTTTGAGAAGATTTTGTAAATTTTACACTTTGCATGTAAATTTTAAACATACAAAGCTTGAGTTTGTATCATGGAAAGATAGTTTTTTTTTTTTTTGTTTTGTTTATTTTTTTCCTTTGTCTTAATGACTCAATATTTGGCCTGGTCTTCTTGGCAATAAAAAGCCTAATTCTTCTCAAAGTTGATGAGTCTCTCACTCCCTGGGGTGCATTATATCGGTTTTATATCAATTTACAGCCTCTTTTACCCATTTTCAGAATTTGGTGTGAGACTTACCATGAATACACAAGTAGAAAAATGCCAGCACAATTAACACAGCTAATAAAGAGACAAAGGAAAAGAATAAGAAATGAAAAGGACTCACACATACACACATGATACAAGCACACACACGTATGTGAGTCTTTTATTTCCTTTCATTTTTCATGTCTTTACAAGAGATGTGCCTGTGTGTGTACACTGAATGAAGAAGACAAGTCTCATCATTAAACAAAACAAAAAACCAGTTCTTATTTTCACAGTTCTTAGGACAAGGGAGGAACTATGTGGATTAGAGAATCCTCATTACTTAATTGAAGGAAGCATGCATGTTTATCATGAGAAGTAAACCTTCATTGCTCTAAATTCTCAGATGGATTTCACACTTAAGGGATAAGACACTATGCAAAGAGCCATTTTTTTTGTAAGCAGATTTGCAAAAGCTGTAAATGTGTTTCATATAGACCCACTCTATCAGTCCTTGAGCAGAGTTGTATAAAGATAGTTTGCAGGGGGTCAGAGAGAGAGAGTACACGTCTGAATAGATAACTGGATGTATGGATTAGACAAGGATTTACAAGGATAAAGCTGAACAGTTGTGATTGTGATGAATATTTATCATGTCCCATAGACAAGGGAGAGTTTTTCCAACTATCAGATGTTTCCGACTGGCTTTTAATTATTCTATGCTCATGATATGATAGGTCTACACAAGAGATATGAAAAAAAAAAATCCTTCCCTCAATGTTTGTAATTTTCAAGAAAATTAAACTATATTAAGCAATATAATGATATAAGATATGATTAATGAACCAGAAACTGTAAGTGATACAGGATTTCAAATGAGAACAAGATCATTAGAATATTCACTGTAACTTCAGCTAGTAAATAAATTTAGTACATGATAAATGGTAATCTCCTACTGGAACTAGAAAAACTGGAAAATTACAAAACTTGTATTTTTAAAGGCATTAGAAAACTAAGGAAGAAATGAAGTCTAGATGAAACACAATTCCAGAAGAGTAAGAATCCATCCAAGATGAAGATGATGATTTCTAGCCATTTCTAGTTAATGAAGGCATTAGGAAATCATGGCCATTTATTAGAAAGGACTTGGCCACTTCTAGGAGAAAAAGAAAACCCAACAAAGCAGTTGAGTGTATCTGAAGTAATAGGCTGGAAATGTGAGAGGCCTCCAAAGCAAGACTGGTTTTACTAATGCATATTTGCAAGCCCTAAGTTCTAGGCTGTGTGTATTGCTAGAGATTTATGGCAAATGCTTCTAAGAGAAAAATGTAAAGCTCCTACTATCTTTAAGTGCTTAGAAAATAAAGAGCAGTCAGAGGTGTGGTACCTGACTCAAGTTTACAGAATGCCTCCCTCACAAGATGTTTACTGGATTTTATCTTCAAGGGATAGGCTGCTGAAGGATTGGGCTGGGCAGTTTAGAAGGCAGATCTGAATACCTGTAATATTCTTGGCAAAGGAGACAATTGCCTACCAGGCTCACAAGCATAGCTTGGGAAATCATACTCAGAGACAAAATAGAGGTTGCCTGCATATTACTAAAATCATTAATCAGCTTTGAAACTGGTAAATTCCTGATAAAAGCATGATTAGTACTTCACTCTATCTGTTAGCAATACATGCTAACACAAGGATGGGAAACTCCACTCCAGCAGAAGATTAAATCATACTGGTCATTTGTAATTCTTTCATATAGGAAATTTAGGCATGAGTAAAAGTTTAAACATATGAAAATGGAAAGCAAAGACTGATAACCAAGGGAGGAAAGAAACAACAGGTGCAGACACACAAATGATTGAAATCAGCACACAAGGACTTTAACATAACTATAAAGCTAATACATTCAAGAAAATGGATGAAAAATAGAGGAAATCTCTTGATATAATAAAGTGGACATAGTAGACCGCAGCATAAGTAAAAATGTTTAAGAAAAAATATATCTACATACTTATTAAAAGAAGTATTTAAAAATCATTGCTGAGAAGTTTTCAAAACTAATAAAAGATATTAAACATTTTCAAGAAGGTCAAGTAACCCAAATAGGATAAAGAGAAAACCACTTGTAAAAATATTATAGTGAAACCACTAAAAAGCAAAGACAAATTTCTAAAAGCAGCTGGGGGCAGTGGGTGGGGGGATCGCTATTATTTAAAAAGCAACAATGAAACTAGTGACTTCTCACAGAACCAGTAAAATCTAGAAATAATAATATCATATTTTTATAGCACTGTAAGAGGAATTTGCCAAAGCAGAATTCTAAATACCACAAAAACTATCCTAACCCTAATGTAGTTGTACCAGAGACAGTTTTCAGATAAACAAATGTTTCAAGTACTTGTCATCAGGAGATCTGAATATATGAAAACTTTAGTGATTTCTTCAGACTAAAGGATTATGATTCTACATAGAAAAATGGAATGGCAGATGTAAATGAAGACCATTAAAAATTGTAAAATATGTGTAAATAGACAAGACTCTAACCAGCCTCACTGAGATGAAATCTAATAAATAGAATCAGAAACTAAAGAGAAGTTAGAAATAGACATTTCATAAATACAGATAATCATATTACTACCAATCTCTACATGCAAGCTAATTGAATAACCTAAATGAAATAGACAAGTTCTTAGAAATCTACAGCTCTCTGAATTGAATTAGGAGAAATAGAAAAACTGAACAGACCAATCATAAGTAAAGACATTGAAATAGTAATTAAAAATCTCCCAAAAAACAAAAGCCTGGGTGCAGATGGTTTCACTAGGAAGCTCTCCCAAGCCTTCAAAGATTAATACCTATCCTTCTCACACTCTTTCAAGTAACTGTAGAAGGAATGCTTCCAAACACATTATATGAGACCAACATCACTCTAATACCAAAACAGACAAGGATATCAAAAAAGAAAATTACAGACCAAAATTTCTGATGAATACAGATGTAAAAGTCCTCAATGAAATCTTAGCAAAGCAAAATTAACAGTACATTAAAAGGATCACACATCGAGTGTGGTTTACTACAGAGATGCAAGTATGGTTCAAGATATACAAATCTATTAATGTAAATCTTCACACCAACAAAAGAAGAAATAGAAAGAATATGATCATATCAGCAGAAAAAGAGATGGCACTTGCTAAGATTCAGCATCCTTTGTAATAAAAACTCTCAATTAAATTTAGATAGAAGGAACATAGCTCAACAGAATTAAGGTCATATATGACAAACCCATAGCAAACATCACACTGTGTAATAAAAACCTGAAATCTTTGCCTCTAAGATCACAATGAGACAATGATATCCACTTTCACTATTATTATTCAACATAGATTTGGAAGTACTAGTAAGAGCAATTAGACAAGAGAACTTTATAAAAGGAATCCAAATTGGGAAAGAGGAAATAAAACTATCATTATTTGGGGGATGACATAATAATATATAAAGAAATACCAAAACATCCCAATAAAAAACAGCTCAAAGTGGCAGATTAGAAAATTAATATCAGAAAATTGGCTGCATTTCTATACACAAATAATGAAATAAGAGAAAGAAATCAAGAAAATAATTGCATTTGCTACTAAATCAAAAAATTAAATACCTAGGAATAAATAACAAAGTAAAAGACACACAATGAAAATTACAAGACATTGTTAAAAGAAACAGAAAACATAAAGAAATAGATAGAAATCCCTTGCTCATGGATTAGAAGAATTAACATTATTAAAATAGACATATTACCAAAACAAAATATAAAGATCTCGTGCACAACTGATCCCAAAGAATATGTGTAGACTGACATATATTCAAGGCAATTCCTATCAATGTTTCAATGGCATTCTTTGAAGAAATAGAACATTTTTTACTGAAATTTATATGGAATCAAAATAGACCCTAAATAGCCAAAGCAATCCTGTATAAATGAAAACAGAGGTATCACATTTCCCAGACTTCAAACTATACCATGAAGCTACTACAATAAAAAGTATATGGTACTGGAATAGACACACAGATTAATGGACTAGAATTGAGAGCCCAGAAATAAACGCACACATATAAGGTCAGTATACAATGGAAAAAGGAAGTCTCAAACAAATGGTGTTGGGGAAACTGCAAAAAAATGAAGCTAGATGATTCACAAAAATTAACTCAAAATGGATTAAAGCCCTGTATTCAAGACCTGAAATCATAAAATACATAGAACAAAACAGGCAAAACATTCCACAACATGGGCTTCAGTGATATCTTTGGGACTTTGACTTCCGCAGCAAGTGAAACAAAAGCAAAAATAACCATACCCTATCAAACTAAAATTATTCTACACAGTGAAAGGAACTATAATTAAAATGAAAAGCTACTCACCAAGTGAGAGAAAATATTTGTATATCATACATCTGATATTAGGCTAATAAAATATCCAAGATCAACAAAGAACTCATAGAACTCAACAAAAACAATCCAATAAAAAAAATGTGGCAGAAGGGCTAAATAGACACTTCTACAAAGACATACAGATGACCAACAGGCATAAAAAAAATATTCATCATCATCATTTATCATCAAAGAAATGCATATTAAAACCACGAGATACTACTTCATACCCGCTAGAAAGAGCAGAAACAACAAGATTTGACAAGGATGTGGAACAAAAAAAAAAGAAACCCTGGTACACTGCTGGTGGGAAAGCAGACTGGCCCACATCTTTCTTTTTTGTGGTATATACACTAAGTGTAATACTACTCGGCTATTAAAAAAGAAGAAAAAATGTATTTTGCAACAATATGGTCATGATTAAGGAGAAGTAAAAAAAGTCAGAAAATGGAAGACAATTACCAGAGTCACTCATTTGTGAAATATAAATAACAAAGAAAAATGACACCCCTCAACTATAAAACATAACAACAACTACAACAAAAACTCAGTTTCTCAAAAATATGGAGGTTACAAGGACGGAAGGGTAACATGGGGTAACATGATGCTATAGTGGCACTGGAGTTCTGGCTATTGGTGAGAGAAATCCATGTACATGTTGAGGTGTGAAGCTGTACTTCAGAAATAATATAATTACACAAACAAATGGCAAACCAATCAGATCTTATTTAAAAATTCTAATTATATAATCATATCAGAAATTAATGGCACATGCTGTGATGTCTAGAGTAATCAAAAAATAAATGATGAAAGAATATGAAACCAACTTTTTGATGGAAAAAGTGGGGCCTCCCCGGTGATGCAAGTGTTAAGCACAGCTCTGTGAAGCTCTCTGCAGCCTCTGCAGCATGAGTTCCATCCCTGGCCAGCCAGGGAGCTACCCACATGGCAGGGCAGACCTCTCCTGTCTCGCCCATTGCTCCCCTCAGCAGTGTATTTCAGTCAGTCTGCCTGTTCTGTTCCCCACTCTGTCTCTGGTGAATCTTCTCACTCCCCACATCTCTGGCTTGTAAACCTTTAAAAAAAGGTGGAATAATAAAAATTTAACCTAAAGTAAGACTAGATTAACAGGCTGAATGAAATAAAATACATGCTACCAAAATTAATATAAATCACTATCATGGAAGAAAATATATTGCACCAATACAAATGAAAAGAGAAGCAAGCTACTATCACTAAACTAATATCAAAAAAAGGAAATTTTTCAACAAAATGCATTCCAAAAATAAAAGTATTTCAAATGATAGAAGAGTCTCTCCAATTGGGAGACAGGACAATGTTTAAATCTTACAGATTAAAAATCTTAATTTCAAGTGACACAGAACTAAACGGAGATATACCCAGATACACCAGATGCACTAGGAGACCTTAACGCTGCTCATGCCCTGGCTGAGTGGCCAGGAGAGTCAGCACAGGAAGCTACTGTCCCAAGGACACATTAACACATGACTTACTGGACTCCAGCTGCCCTGGAGATCACAGGGGCTCTGGGTATCATAAGCTGTCAAGTACCTTACACACAAGAGTGCCCTCCTAGGAGGCACAGGTGAGCCCACGTAGCCCTCCCCACTGGTACAGGCTCTAGCTCCCCTAGGCCGGGTACCCCAGGCTCAAGCTGACAACACCCCCTTCCACAGATGCCACACCTAAATCACCAACATTGCCCACTGTCCTCAGGATCCCCGAGGGGAGCAGGGTGCTTTACTCCCCACTCTAGGTACCTACCTGGTTGCCCCACAGAAAGCACAACTCTGCCTTTGCGGGGTGGGAGGCCTTAATCCAGGTTCCAGAGGAGTCTGCTCCCTAATGTCCTGCACACCAAGGCGGTGTGCCCCCTCCAGCACAATCCTGGGCTCTACAGGCCCCAGTGTGGACACGAGTCCTTTGATTAACAACACAGATGTGCAGTATCACAGCCCCCTCCCTCTCTTGGGGTGCAGCTCTGATGAAACTCCAAACAGACTTTTTAATTCGTCCTACCTTCTGTGCCGGCTGTCCCTCTTTCTGCATGCAATGTTGATTTGGGAGTTCTCCAGGAAAGGCTGTCTTTATTGCCATAGAATTTGGTTATAACATGTGGAGGAGGCCATCCCATCACCTTCACTCTCCTGCCATCTTGCCGGACTTCCTCCTTAAAGATAATTAAGATTGTATGTGCCTGGGGAATATTCAGCAGCACTGACAAGTTATTGTACCATAATTATTCATAGCATATTTTCTGACCCAATGAAACAACTAAAAATACACAGTTAACATATAACTGGGGAAATTCTATCTGTATAGAAATAAAACACCACCATAGATCAATAAGAATATGAATTCCCCTAGCTTTCCATTTGAACCTCATTACTTTTGCCACTTCACTGCATTTCCTTTGTGGGTTTTCCTCTCAGAACATCCCTCTGCATTTCTCCTCCCCTGACCCCAGCCTCGCTTCTCTCTCTCTCTTCTGTGGCAGAAAACAGAGGGCCTGGGGGCACCCTCTGCTCCTGGACTCAGGTCATGGTGACAGGAAGTATGAGTTCACCAGTGTTATCTGCTAAGAGCTGATGAGAGCCACTGAGCACTGGAGAATGCACCTTAGCTCAGACTATCGTCCTGTGATAGGACATAATCACTTTCATTTCTGGATAATAATGCTATGAAGCTTCATTTTTCCTCTCTTCTCAACAAATAACCACAAAGTTTATAAATGTGTGTTTCAGACCAGGTGACCAAGCATCACGAATGGTGGGCACTGACCACACAATGGTGACCTCATTGACTCAATCAAAGATGGAAGCTCCTCACTTGAAAGTTATGTAACATTACAATGCAATGTTACTTCAATTTAAAAAGTGACCCCGTCAAAAATGGAAGATCCCCAAGCACCCCGATTTGACCTTACAGGTTGTCGTTCCTTAATGACTGGCACCAATTCAGAAGAAATTTCTTTTTAAGCATACTGGAAGGAGAGATTTGATTGACCATAATTCTAGCAACATCAATGAGTTAGCTACAGTCCCATTAAATAAGCTCAGAAACCATAAACTACGCCAAGTCATCCTAACCATGTTCTGTCTTATAACTGAGACCGTACCTGACTGTTAATCTCATTCTATGTCTGGTTTTGGTCCAAGTAGAGCTTTGGAATTTCCTCCAGCACTAAGGACTCTGCTGAGTTCTTTCACCCTTTCCTGCTGTCCTCTCAGTCTCTTTCTGGGTTCCTTCCCATGGATTCATGGTGCACCCACAGACTAAGTTAATTTTTGCTTTTATCAGGAAAAATCTCTTGTGCTTTCTCCACAAAAATGTGAACTGAAGGGCCTCTCTGGTGATGCAAGGGGTTAAGTCTCAGCACTATGAAACTATCAGCAGCCACTAGTTCAATCCCCAGCCAAGAAGCTACCCACATGGTGAGGCAGACCTCTCCTGTCTTGCCTGCTGCTCCCCTCAGTAGTGTATTTCAGTACATCTGCCTCTTCTACTTCCCACTCCTCTCACCACCCCCATCTCCAGTCTACACCCCAGCTCTTGCATGCATAAACAAATAAATCTTTAAAAAAAATGTGAATTGAAGGAAAACTAAAAACAGGTTTATATGGGCACTCATTTGAGGTCAGGTGCTGGGGTTATAGACAGGACAGATATAAAGTCACTTTTCAAAGAGCTTATGGTCCAGTGTAGGCATGGAACAGATAAAACAGTCTATTATTATAATGGAGGATGATTTAATTGTGACTTAATTTAGTGAATGGAGGATGACTTAAACTCATACGAGACTTCTCTATATTTCAGGTATTACCTCCATGACTTCAAATTGCTAGTCCCATAGGACCCTTATCTGACTTCTATCTCACCTCCTCAACTATTTCTTTGTGTGTGTGTGTGTGTGTGTGTGTGTAGAAAAACTAGGGTGTAGGCCAGAGGTGTGGGAGTATGTGAGAGGATTCATCAGAGACATAATAGGCAGCAGAACAAGTAGATTTACTGAAATACACTGCCAAGGGGAGAAGCAGGTGAGACAGGAGAGGTCTACTGCACCATATATGGGTTAGTAACTTGGCTGAGTACTGAACTCAGACCATAGTAGTGACAGTGCTGACACTTAACTCCTAGGTCACCAGGGAGGTATTACAAGTATTTCTGACTGTCCTTCTGATCCAACTTGCCAGCGCTGCATTTTACCTGACGCCTGTGTTCCTGGAGAGCAGCACTTAGCCTTTGTGTCTGGGAACAGGATTTTCTGCAAAGAACCATCCTCCCCTTTATGACTAAGCTTGGCTCCTGGATCCCCTGCACTCCCGTCCCTACCCCCGCCACACCTTGGGTATTACCTATGACAAGGTTAAGACATAGTCCATCTCAATTTCCATTCTTTGCCTCATAGTAGATTAGCTGAACTGCTAAAGCTGCCTGATCAACAGGAACAAAATGCTTTCCAATCAAACTTTGGTGGTTTCTCTCCTTTCCCCAGACCCTGAAAGTTGACTTACTCTCACTTTGAGTGAGCATACAACACCTCAGAGAGAGCTTGGCTCAAGGCAAAACATTACCTAACCTACTATCCCATCAACACATACTTCCATCCCACTGCTCCACCCGTAGTTCTCTCTAGACTTGTTTATGCCACCCTATAAATATATATATATTTTATATATAAATATATATTATAATATAATATAAATAAATATTATATATATATATATATATAAACCCTTAACCTAAATATTAAGTCTCTTGTAGATTTTTACGTCAAGTTTCTATCTACTATAATACCTCCTCTTCCTCTATGGCAAAAAGATCTTTCCACCCACACCTCTTGCCAGGATCCTTTTGAATACAGTCTCTCCTTATTAAATAAGGGTGTGCTTTAATTTTTGACAACAAAAACACAGAAATGGAATGTAATTTTTCTTCATTTCCATATTATGAGGCATTGATGCCTAAGGTAAGTTTCCCCGAAAGCTCAAGATGATAAAGAAGATTTAACTTAAGCCACGTAATGTAATTAAAATGCCAGTTATGCTTCTAAAAATGCTATCTGGTATTGACGACATGGGGCTCAAGTTCAGATGCTCTGCCATCTTGAGTCTCCTCTTATTCTTTCACACCCCAAACCTTTTGCATTTCTAGCTGGACAACTATTTATTTTGTTGTTACCTTTCAAATCATGTCCTTTCGTTTTCCCACCCCACAAACTTGGTACACTTTTCAGGATAAAAAGTAAAGGCCAGTTCTTTCCCTAAACCAAACTACCCACTGGAGATAGAAATTGGGTATTATGGCCTCCCAGAGAAATGACAATTTAGGCAGAGGGATGTTGCTTACACTAGGTGGTTATGTGGCTACTCTGCAACTAACCAGCTTCACAACTGCACTCAAACCAAGTAATTTCTCTGAAAACCCTCCCCCATACACCCCACCTCTCCAATTTAGAAGAATACTGTTGAATTAGACAGCTTCAAATATCTCTTCCAGTCCTAAGATTCTGTAGTTCATTGACTCTCTATACAAAAAGGGTCTGAAAAAAAAAGGAAGACATATCTTAAATGACAATGGTCTTGAAACTAGTAGGCAGAGCAATGGAGGAGGCCTCAGTATGAACTGTGCTGTATTGTGGAAAGAGCAGAAGTTTGGGGGAGAGAGTGGTTTGGACATTTCTGGTCACTGAGCAACTTTGGCCAAGTTAAATTGATCTCTTCAAGTTCCTACCCTAATAGGCAATGGGTGACTCTCCATTTTTCGGTGAGGTTTTAAAGTAAGAGTAATTTATATCATTTTAGTGTAATTTTACCATGATTCCCTATTTACATGTCTTCCATGAACTCTTTTTCTGACTTTCCTTCTTTGTGATGGTATTTGTCATTCTTGTAAGCTAAATACCCTTAAACATAATATATACAATAACCAGTTATCTTGAAAGTCTCTTTTATTAATCAGATTGTTGAACTCCTTTGAGGAATGAGTATTTTTTTTTTTTTTGAGGAATGGGTGTGATCAGAATAGTGCATTACACTTGACAATAAATTTTTCAGAATAAATAAGGTAAAATAATGGATGGATGGGTGATCAACAAAGAGGCTTTGTTAGTAGGTCTTGTGCAGAATTTCATATAAATGAATCTCCTTATTTGCAAAGGCAATTGCTTGAGAAATTAACTTCAGATAACTAAAGAAACTTAATGACATCACTGGGATTATAACTATATTTTTAAAAATGACACTCATT
The DNA here is from genome assembly GCF_014898055.3 of Talpa occidentalis. Lineage (NCBI taxonomy): Eukaryota > Metazoa > Chordata > Mammalia > Eulipotyphla > Talpidae > Talpa > Talpa occidentalis. The sequence continues at coordinate 53,568,785 of NW_023601653.1, forward strand.
GACACTTAATAAACTTGTCCCTGGAGCTGAGCAAACTGTGTCTCTCAGCCTTCAGGCAGTGATTCTATTAATGTCTCAGAGGTCATTCTTATTCAATTCATTAGTAATCTGAGTAAATAATTCATTGGATATGCTTTAATCTTTTTGCCTAATTTTGGAAACATGCTGTAACTATTAGCTTTGTAAAAAGCTAAATTGAACAATTAAGACAGAATTTAACCATGTCAACAAAACCACACGCACACACACACACAAAAACACCCCAAAACCTGCTCTCAGAAACCATACCTTATAGCATTTCATAATACATATTTGTATAGTGTGTGTGTGTGTGTGTGTGTGTGTGTGTGTGTAGAAGCCTATCGGATCTGCCACTTTCCCTGGGTATTTCTGTTGAGCACATTCTGTATGAGGTTCCAGAAAATGCTCTCTGGCTTTCTCTTTTCTCTCTTTCATCCATCAGCAGGAAAACTTTGGAATGTGTTGGTTTTAACAGGAAGTTTGCAAATCTTTAGGCCTTAATTAACATTCAACCTCCGTTAGTTTCCAAATTCCACCTGAAAAGAACACTGAGGAAATGAAGTAGAAGTGATTTGGATTCTCAAAGATTCTTTTGTCTTGTACTTAATAAAAAGTAGAGTTCTATGTAGGAGGTGGGTAGTGTCATCATAACCTACTTTATTCTGCCTGAATAAGGAAGGTCAATATATTATCCTATCAGGGAGGAGGAAATTGCACAGACAACTCTGGGAATGACAATAAAGACGTCCTTGACAGCATGTTGAAAACAGTGGAAAAACTTTCTTTTTTCCCCACAGGAAAAAAAGAAGTCAGTATTTAATGACAGATGAAGATACATGATGGACAAAATGCATTATTCTTGAAGTATCTCCCACTTTTTCTGAAAGAACTATTTTGAAGAATGAATTCAAATGGTTTTAATAATAATATATCAGCTTATCAATAAGATAGTGGAGCTGTTCTTTGAAGCTGTGCTTTCAAAATTTCTACTGTTAGCTTTGTCTCCAAGCATCTAGTGCTATAGAAACAACAGAGTAAAAGAAAACTGACTTTTTTAATATAGAATTTTTTTTAAGTAGAGTTTGTGGACTTTAACTTCATAACAACTGATGGAAGCTTTCAAAATGTTAATGATTATTCTTTTGAAGAGTTTAGGCAAATAGAAACTGCCTTCTTTTGGGTCAATAATCTCTTTGGAAACTTCGGAATTCATTTGTATAAATTGTGATAGTTCTGGAAATTACCACGATAGTACAAGTGAGCTAATCTCGAATTACATTAGCATGATTCCACCTTACCTGTTACCATGTTACTTCCACTATATCAGAATAGACTGAACCCAAAATATAGATTCAGAATATAAAGTAAAATCAATTTACTGTGTCATGATATTATGTTTTAATAATCTTAAAGGAAGAATATGGATGCATCGTTTAAAAAAAAAAAAAACCAAAGCATTGATATATTTTTTGTTTTAAAAGTGATGCACTGAAAATGTGGGAAGTTGTAGACAGGAAAAAAAAATACAAGAAATTGTCACTTTGGAAATTTTATCCCTGGAAATTCGTCTCTACACATGATATTTCACAAAATTGATAATATAAAGATGGTAATATTTTATCTTACTTTTTATTAAAATAGTATTTTAATTAAACATGTAGACAAGTTTCAATTTTTAGGTATTGCTGCTGTAAACATGTATGATGCCAATCTTTGAGTTATTTTTTCCTTCTAGATATTAACAGGTCACAGTGTTTCAAATGTTTCTGGCAAAATTTCTTCCTAAAGAATATACAGTTTTACATCATTTTTGTTCTAGTCCACGTTTTTTTACCACCCCTACTTTAAAGCAGGGTTCTCTCCTTCAAATCTCTAATTCATGTTACTTAAGTATTTCTCTTGTTTTGAAAGAGACTTCAGTGTCCAAGAAGGAATAAAAGATCTCCATTGATGATGAAGAACTCTTCTTCCATAGCCCAATTGCTAACTTGTGATTCAAATAAAATAAAATGCCTCACTTCTGCCTGAGAAATCCTTAAGATAGAAAAATAGCATAATGAAGTGGAAAGAAGAGGGTATCCACATATTGGGATCCCCATCTTTATTACCTGCTCTCCACAAGACTGGGGAAATATGTCAGTCTTTACCCCTGCAAGATGGTGTCATTTCACAGGATGACCTGATCTCTATGGTTTCCAAAAAGTTTTATGATTCACCTTCTTGAAGTTCTCTGTGACACCTCAGTCAGAATTAAACTTCCCTTTACCTCACCTCCAATGGTAACTTACTTATTACTCAAAGGTCTTGATAAAATGATAACATAGGGGATAGGGAAACAATTCTTAAATTGCTACACGGATGTGATTAAAATTTTTAAAAATAACTTCATCACCCTCATGGAATCACCATGTTGCATGTCTTGGAAATAAGAGTTCCTTTCATTCTAAAAATAATGAACGTATGTCCAAACCCCTTCCTTAGTAAGAATTCTGAGCTAATATTTAGTAACTTACCAGTTTTCTAAAATCTACTTTAGTTGCTTTGAAAATACAACACAACTTTAGGTAATCTCTTTAGAACTGTTATTTTTTTTTTTTTACTTTGTATTACAGTGAGACATTCAGGATAATAATTTTTATTGTAATTCAAACTTCACAGTTAGAATGGTTATTATCAAAAAGACAAAGATAACATGTATTGGCAAGTATGAGGAGAAAAGTGAGGCCTTGTGCATTGTTGGCAGGAATACTAACTGGTACAGGCACTATGAAAGACCGTATGGTCAAATGCAATAGCCCCCCACCCCTTATCCATGTGGGTTATGTTCCAAGACTCCACCGAATATCTGAAGCTGGGGAGAGTACGGAACCCTAGATATACAATGTGTTTTCTAGATACACATACCTATGATAAAGTTTAATTTATATATTAGGCACAGTAAGATATTAACAATAATATCTAATAATCAAACATATGAATATTATGCTTTAATAAAGTTACGTGAATGAATGTGGTCTCACTCAAAATATCCTACCATGCATAATACTTTCTGATTAGGATTGCCTGTGGAAAGCAAAATCAGGGGAGAGAGGGAGATGCAGCAACTCCACTTCACATGGCCAAAAGAATGGGGACCAGGATCTTGAAGAGGAGCTGCAGCCCCATGCCACAGCCATATTGTTGATAACTGCTATGACATGGAAGTCACTAAGTGTCCAATGAAGGATAAATGGGAAAACAGAATGTAAGATATTCACAAATCACGACATACTTCAGCCTTAAAAAAAGGGAAACCTGCTACTTTTGACAACGTGAACCTTAAGGACGTTGTGTTAAGTGAAACCATTGAGACACAGAAAAATACTGTAGGATCTCACTTCCATGTGACCTCTAAAATAGTCAGAAATCATCGAAGCAGAGACCAGGGGTAGGACAGAAATGGGCAGATATCAACCAAAGACTCCAAAGTTTCACTTATGTAAGATTTGTGAGTAAGTTCTGGAGACCAATGTACAATAGGTGACTAGAATTCACAACACAGTAGTGTATGCCTGAAACCTGAGAAGAGGGTAACAAATATTTTAACCACAAAGAAAGGACAGTACACAACTTGTAACTGTGTGAGGGATGGATGTTAATCAGCATGATCACAGGGAGTGTTTCACAATGTGTACTAAAACATCACGTAATACACTTTAAATGCACACAATATTTGTTTGCCAAGAAAGCTGTGGAAAAAATGCCTGCTGGTCTTGCTGAAAGATTCCTTTTCACTGCTTGACTTTAAGGAAGTCAGCTCTTGCACGGTGGCTGCCCACGTCGGGGCCACGAGGCAAGGCACATGGGGCAGCCTCTGAACAACAGCTGGCAAAACTGAGGCCTGCAAAGCCTTGAGAGAAACTGAATTCTGCCAACAACCATGCAAGTCTGGAAGGGGATCCTCAGCAAGCCTCGGATGAGACGGCAGCCCAGCCAACCTGAACCACAGTGGTTGTGAGACTCTAAAGCAGAGAACCTAGCTAAGCACAGGTCAGACTCCTATCAAAAGAAACCGAGATAATAAATGTGTACAGTTTTAAGTAGTAACTTTGTGGCAGACTGTTTACAGAGCAATGCTCCTTCAATGAGGAAACTGGAGCAGAGAGCATGGTCCATTCATGGACTTCACCCAGTAGAAGCACCCCGGAACACACCAGTGTTTGCTCTTACAACTCATTCTTCACAGAAGAGCCACCTTAATTTCAGTTTCTTCCCCAAGTGGATACTTTCTATTGTTACATTGAGAATGATCACATTTTCCATTATATCCCAAGGCGGTGATAGTAAAAGCTCTCAGAGAAGTTACGAGTCAAGTCAATCTCCAAACGTAAAGTACAACACAAAGAGTAAAAAAACAGATGAATCATGGCACTTTCCTCAGTATCAATCACTATTAAACTGGAAAATACTTAGAATAAAATCGACTGCATAGTCCCAGAAGTTCTTGTGAAAACAGTTTGTGTGAGTGGTTCCAAATTTTGCAATTAGGAAATTATGACCTTACCCTACAGACTATTTTATTTCTTGTAACAGATTTTAGCCTGATACATGAATACAAGTTAGACCATTCTGAAAATCTTAAGAGGATACGGCTCTAGGTATTTGAAAATATTCAAAAGAAGATTTCACAACTTTTAAAGGGCATTATGGTCATTTTTGCTAAATAAAAATGAGCCCTCCAGAAAATACTATTTTCGGGTGACAAAGTGATAATGAAAGAAATGTGCTTAAAATGGACAACAAATATGCCTTTCAAACTGAAATGATTAAATAAAGATACACCCGTGGAAGTGATTGAAACGAGAGAAGTGCTGAAATTTGGGGCTGTGCTCAGAACATCGAAACTGGAATAGCTTTAGCAGTGTCTGCCAGGAAAATCAAACTTCATTTAAAAATGTTTCTTAGAATTTCTTCATGTCAGTGACATTCTGTGTGTGAGGGCTCCGTTAGCATACAATCTAACAGAAGCTGTGTGCAGCTGATTGGGGAAAGAATACATGGTTTCCTCTGGTATTTTAAAATGTGCTATCCTCTCCTTGTGTTCTGAATATTTCTGTTCATGGAAATGTGATTTTTTTAACAAGAGCATTTCTTTATGACATTTTAGATCTCAGACATTCAACTTGCCCTACTAAGCCCAAGCAAAGGGCTTTTAAAAGAATAAAGTGAAAGGAAAGAGTAGCTCCAGTGTCACGTGACTGAAAGTGGTCCCCAACCTTGATGTTTTTCTTTGACAATGAAAGGAAAGAACCAAGGGGTCACAATTACTTCTTGAACATTCAGGCAAAAGGAAGAGAAAAATATATTTGTGTGTGAGATCATATTCATGCTTCAGTCTCCTTGATGGTATAGGGCTTTATTATTACTTTTACTGTGGTTTTAAGTCGACAGGTACTTTTGATAACAACTCATTTTTTCCTGTGAGATCAAGCAAATAATTTCATACAATTTGATCAGTTATCGGAGGAGTCTGGATAAGGTCACTCTTCTTTGCAAGGTGATAGAAGATGTTCAATTCCTCACAAAAAATCTCAAGAGGCTTTTATGGCGATCTCATTGACCTGTTTTCACACGCTCCAAGGGAAGAACAAGGGGAAGAATGACAAGAAAACTTTTACTATTGGTTGAAATATTTTTGAGACGCCTAAAATTAGAAGTTGGGCCCTTATACATTTGGAAGAAAATAAATTGACCCCTCTCTTAGGTTGTACAAATCAATGTTCTGAGAAAATGATTGAATTAATCCAATTTTACTATCTTGAATTCACCTTTCTATTCACATCCACAATTTTATTGCTTCTCTTAAAATGAATAATATTCTGCTAGATGAGAGATTTAAACTTTAGCAGTTCAGTGAAACCACACATAAAAAGGTGGCAGACAATAGATACACAATTTGAGTGGGGGAGAATTCTATAGCCAAGATGGTATACCAGAAATCATAAGAGAAAAGCTAGATATTTCATCATTTAAAAATTTAACATTTTTGGGCCTCCCCTGGTGGCGCAGCGGTTGAGCGCTGGGCTGCGAGGCTGCCCGCAGCCTCTGCAACACCGGTTCGTTCCCCGGCCGCCGGCGAGGGTCCCACCAAAAAAATAGATAAATAATAAAAAATTAACATTTTTATAGAAAAAGATACCACCAATGCATTTTTTTTATTTTTATTAAACTTTATTATCTGTACTTTTTTTTTTTATTGTTATATTCCCCATACAATTGCAGACCCCCCATTCTGACCCCAATCCCTCCCCTCCCCCCCCCCCCCCTAAAAGTGTCTCTGGTTCATAGTTTTTTGTTGATTTTGATTTTCACTTTCTTATAGTTATTCATTTTCCTGGTCCCTTATTTAAGTTTTCTAGATTCCTGCTATGAGTGAGACCATCCGGTATTTTTCTTTTTCTTTCTGGCTTATTTCGCTGAGCATGATCCCTTCCAGCGCCATCCATGTTGCTGCAAATTGCATGTGTTTATCTTTTTTGAATGCTGAGTAATATTCCATGGTATATATGTGCCACATCTTCTTGATCCAGTCATCTATTTTTGGGCATTTGGGTTGTTTCCAAAGCTTAGCTATTGTAAACAGTGCTGCTATAAACATAGGGGTGCAGGTGTTCTTTGGAATTGATGTTTCTGTGTCCTTTGGGTAAATACCTAGGAGTGGAATTGCTGGATCATATGGAAGCTCTATGTTTAGTAGGTCCAGAAATCTCCACACAGCTTTCCACAGTGGTTGGACCAGTTTGCACTCCCACCAACAGTGCAGAAGAGTTCCTTTTTCTCCACACCCTCGCCAACATTTGTTGTTGCTAGTTTTTTTAATATGTGCCATTCTCACTGGTGTAAGATGGATACCACCAATGCATTTAAGAGGAAATGACAGATTTGGAAAAGATATTTGCAATCCAGAGATTAATAACTATAACAAAGCTCTTCTACGTTGGTAAGGAGGGAACAAAACCTTAATTAAAAAGTGGACCAAGAATATGAAATAACCAAATTTACAGAGACATAAATCCAAATAGCTAGCACACATTTGAAAAGATGTTTGAATTTAATTGTAAGAAAAAAAAATTGAAAGTTGTGTGTGTGTGTGACATTACAATTACAACCACTGTAGTGCCTGAAGGTATAAAGTCTATACACCTGTGTTCAGGTAATAAAGAAATAGTTACAGACTTTTTGAAAAGCAAGCAACTATCGTTACACACATACACACACACAAACACACAAACACACACATCCCTCCCTATTTATAGAGAATCCTCACTGTGCTACAAAATCTGTCTCTCAACTTCCTTGGCATATGATTAGATTCCATTTTCTTGCCTCACTTGATGGAATTTGAACAATGACTGAGCAGAATTGGCATGTGCTTATATTATTGTTTGTGCTATTATAACAAAATGCCTTATATTGGGTGTTTTAAGCAACACCCAATTTCTTTCTAGGTTTCATTGATAAGTCTTACAAATAGTCAGTGTATTTGAGGTGCACAGCATGATGATATATGAATACAACAGATATTCCTCACACTTTTGGGAGCTGGAAAGTCCAAGGTCAAGATAACAACTAATTCAATCCCTGGCAAAAGATCTCTTGCTGATGTGTGACCTTCTCGCTATGTTCTCAGGTAGCAGAGAGAAAGGTTTGGTTTCCCTTCGCTTTTAATAAGGACACTAACCCCATCATGGAAGTCCCACCTGATGACCTCAACTAATCCTACTTATCTTCCAAAGGCTCGTTCCAAATACCCTAGCATTAGGCGGGGTTCAACATGAATATCTGGGGGGAAAATTCCATCCATAATAGTGCTCATGCTGGGCCAGGATCATCTAACCCTCTAATATGGGGAAAGACTCTGCTTTGCCTTTCTGCTCTCAGCCAGGGAGCCACTCAGAGGGCAGAACCCTTCACACCATCTAGCCTCCAGTTAATGATATATATTCTGACCTCATAATTCCTCTCTTGGGCAGCTATTTTTTTTTTAATAACCTCTTTTTTTTTTTAAGATTTATTTATTTATTTATTTATCTATTTATTTATTTATCTATCTATCTATCTATTTATTTATTTATTTATACAAGCACTGGGTACAGTCAGAAGCGCGGGAGGGTGAGAGAATTCACCAGAGCCAGAGCAGGGAGCAGAGCAGGCAGAAGGACCGAAGTACACTGCTGAGGGGAGCAGCGGGCGGCAGGAGAGGTCTGCGCGCCATGTGGGACCTTCCGTCCGTGGCTGGGGAGCAGCCAGTGATCGAACCGGCGCTGCAGAGGCTGCGGGCAGCTTCGTAACCCAGCGCTCAACCGCTGCGCCACCGGGGAGGTCCCGTCTTGGGGATTTATTCTAATGAATTAAAAGCACCAGGGTAGGTGGAAACATGCACAAAGATAATTTTTTAATTGTTCAAAATTATTAGATTTTTTAAAAAAGGAAATAAATGAATGACTGTGACTAGGGATATAATTGAACAAATTATGATAAATTCCTACTTGGGGTATTTTTTCATTAAAAAGACAAATTATGGGGCATCCCTGGTGGCCTAGGGGTTAACTCTCAGTGCTATCACCTCTCGCCTGAGTTCAATCCCTGGCCAGGGATCTAACCCACATGGCACAGCAGAAAATTCCTGTCGCCCCTACTGCTCCCCACATCAGTGTATTTAAGTAAATCAATCTGTTCTGCTTCTCACTCTGTCGCTGGTGAATCCTCTCAGCCCCCAAAACTCTGGCCTACACCCCAATTCTTCTATGCCAAACAAAAATTTTTTTAAAAGGACAAATAATGATCATACTACTTGACTTTCTGAAAGGATTTCTAAAAAAGTTTTTATAATTCTTTTTTCTTTTTTTAATTTTATGTGTTTTTACATCATTTTTCATTTTTGCACAATGTATGCATTTTCATCTTGGTTATAGTCCCCATACAATTTCCACCCTCCTTGTTTTGATCCTACTCCTTCCTCCTCCCCTCCCCGGTAGTGTGTCTCTGGTTTATAGTTGCTTGTTGATTTTAATTTTTACTTTATTATAATTAGTCTTTTTCCTGGTCACTTATCTAGATATTTACCCAAAGGACACAGAATCATTAATTCAAAAGGGCACCTGCACCCCTATGTTTATAGCAGCACTATTTACAATATCTAAGTTATGGAAACAACCCAAATGCCCAAAAATAGATGACTGGATCAAGAAGATATACACCATGGAATATTACTCAGCAATCAAAAAAGATAAACTCATACACTTTGCAGCAACATGGATGGAGCTGGAAGGGATCATGCTCAGTGAAGTAAGCCAGAAAGAAAAAGAAAAATACCGGATGGTCTCACTCATAGCAGGAATTTAGAAAACCTAAATAAAAAAGTTTTTTGAAGGAAAAGAAGAAAGTATAAAAAGTGTATTTACCATCATCCCATTTTTGCAAACCAGTCAAAGACCTAAAAATCTCATATAAGCATGTGTTTATATAGAAAATGACATGTTAATTTAATATTATAGATGCATAGAAAAATATAGGTATCTGCACACTGAGTCACAGGAGCTTACCCTGCATTCTCTGTATTTGTGGGGAGTAGTGGCAATAGTAGAATAAGAAAGATGTTACTTGTAATTAAAAAGGAAAAGAAAATTAAAAGAACATACTGAAAAGCATACGTGCAATATTACACCACTGCAATGTGCAATTATGTAAATTTATAAAGGATAGAAGTTTATGTTGAAAATAAATCACCATTGTCTGTATTAAAGACTGGAAATAACTGCTTGTGAGGATGTTGAGAAAAAGTGCATTATTGTGCACTGTTGGTGGTAATGTAAATTGATGCTGCCTCCATGGAAAACAGTATGGAGAGTCCTTAAAAAACAAAAAATAGAAATACCGTATGATCCAGCTATATCACACCTAGGAATTTACCCAAGGAATATAAAGATGCAGATGCAAAAATATGTTTGCACCCCTATATTCACAACATAACTATTGACAACTGATAAGACATGGAAACAACCTGATTACTCATCAAGGATGACTGGACAAAGAAGTTGTTGTATACACACTGAATGGAATACTACTCAGCTATAAAAATGATGAAATGTTGCTGTCTGCAACGTGGATGGAACTTGAAGTGATTATGCCAAATGAAATAAGTGAAAAAGTGAAAGACAATTGCCAAATGGTTTCTTTTATATATGCGATGTAAATAAATAACAAAGCAAATGAACTAATACCTCACAAACACAATTACTCTTAGACTCTGAAAAATATGGTGGTTACCAGTGGGGGAAGGGAAGGGAGTGGGAGAAAAGGGTTAAGAAGGTCAATTTGATAGTGGGTAGGCCACCAGACGTTTGCTGGTGAGGTGAGGTTTATATACAGAAAGGTAAACCACTAATATTTTATTTAAGAAAAGAAAAGAAATCACCAACAAAGTCAGGACTTATGCTTTATATGCTAGGAATAGTTACACCTGTGCCACCTGAGAATGCATTCCTCCTTCACTAGGCTTCAAGTCAATGTTATTAACATGAGATTTGTATGGGAAACTACCCTTTGATATTAGAATTGTATTTGCTTAATAACTGATTTCTAGGGCCTGTTGGCACAAGAAGTGCTGTGAAGCTGTCCGCAGCCTCTGCGGTGCCAGTTTGATCCCCGCCTGCCTTGGAGCCACTCACATTGTGAGCAGACCTCTCCTGTCTCGTCCACTGCTCCCCTCAGCAGTGTATTTTGTCAGTCTGCCTGTTATGTTCCCTGCTCTGCCTCTGATGAATCCTCTCACAATCCCGCACATCTGGCCTGTACCCCGGCTCTTGTATAAATAAATCTTTAAAAAAAACCTGATTTCTAGAAATTGTTACTATGTACAAATGACAAAACAGTTGAATACAAATATTAATATATAAGGAGTACACATTTTTTTTAAAAACATTATATACTTCCCATGTTCTCACCTAAAGGAACAAAGCTAGAATATTTAGCTTTGGTTTCCTGGGGGATATTCTTCATCTCAAAATAAACTGAAGTAACTAGTAGCTCTCCACAATTAAACAAATTTCCTTTAACAAAGGGATGAAAAAAGTCCTTGCTGATCCCAAAACTCACAGGCAACACCAAAAGCCCAATAACAGTTTCATGTGAAGGCAAAACCAAAGTATCAATGGAAGCTAAGGATGGAAATCAATTTATTACCCATGGTCTACCTAATGTTCTCTTTTCTATTAAAATGTTACAGACAGCTGAAAACTATAAACAAAACCGCATGCTTTTTTCTATCTTTCACCTTGATTTATTCTTCTAAAACCTATAAAACTCTCTCACCAGTTTCTCTGCTGTTTAAAAACAAAAATAAACCACAAACTGGGTGGTTTCAACAAGATAAAACAAAAGACAGATAATAATAAATTTTGGAAAAATATGGAAAATTTACATTACAGATAGAAAGGTAAAATGACCCAATTACTTTGGAAAATAGTTTCCCATTTCCTCAAAAGGTAAACATAGAATTAATTATCATACACCCCCGCAAACTTCTTCCTAAGAAATACCCAGCATCAAAAACATATGTCTCCCCCAAAATTGTACATGGATATTAACAGTAATCTCATTCAAAATATTCAAAAAAGCAGGGGACTCCCTGGTGGCGCAAGGGGTTAAGCACCACACTGTGAAGCAATCCACAACCTCTGCAGCATAAGTCCGATCCCCAGCCGGCTAGGGGGCAACCCACATGGGGAGGCAGACTGCTCCTGTCTCGCCCACCCGCTGCTCCCCTCAGCAGTGTATTTCAGTAGATCTGCCTGTGCGGTTTCCTACTCTGTCTCTGGTGGATCCTCTTACCCCCCGCATCTCTGGCCTGTACCCTAGCTCTTATATGCATAAATAAAATCTTAAAAGAAAATTAAAAATAAATAAATAATAAAAAATAAATATTCAAAAAAGAAACACAAGTGTTCAGTAACTGAAGAATGTTTAAACAAAATATGGTGTACCCTTGCAATAGAATATTACTCAGCCATGAAAAGGAACAAAGTACTTATATATGCTACAATATGGATGAATCTTGAACGCATTATGCTTTGTGAGAGAAGTTACAAAAGATCACATATTTCATGATGTATTAATTTGAAATGTTTAAAGGTGGCAAATTCACAAGAAAAAAAAATTATAGTGGTTGCCAGCGTCTGCTGAGAGAAGAAAATAGAGAGAATACATAGTATCTTTTTAGGGTGATAAAAATGCCCCAAACTTAGTGGTTGCACAATTCTGAGAATAAAATGAACAATTAATTGAACACTTTAAAAAGCTGATTTTTTAAATTGTGCTAAAATATACATAGCAGAAAATGTATCATTTTAGCCAATTTTAGGTATGTAGTTCATTTTAAACCTGTACGATCACAGTATGAATTTATATTCTTATTACTATGTAACTGTCACTATATCCATCTCCACTATACCACTTTCTTCATGGCATAAACCTAAAACTCTATGCGGATTAAACCACAAGCCCTCATGCCTCCTTCCCACTAGCATTGGTAAATATTAACACTATAAGTTCTGAAGCAAAACAAAATTAGTCCACATACTGCACTTTGGACTTACTTTATTATAGTACCAATCACGCTTTAATCTCATTTACTGAGTCAGATGTTTATCATTCTGACCACACTGTGCACATAGCCGATCCTCAAGAAAAGCTTGTGAAAACATCTAGCTCATTTTTGTCCATTTGCTGAATCATCAAATGGGGGAGGTGTGTTCTCACTACTGACTCACATTTATGGCCTGAAGAATATACGGTCATGTGAAAGGCATATAGTCAGTTGGATTCTTTTCCAGGGTCTCACTAAACATTCTTTTTTTTTTTTATTTATTTGTTTGTTTGTTTCTTTTGTTTATACAAGCACTGGGTATAGTCAGAAGCGCGGGAGGGTGAGAGAACTCACCAGAGCCAGAGCGGGGAGCAGAGCAGGCAGAAGGACCAAAGTACACTGCTGAGGGGAGCAGCGGGTGGCAGGAGAGGTCTGCGCACCATGTGGGACCCTCCTCCGGTGGCAGGGGAGCAGCCAGGGATCGAACCAGCGCCACAGAGGCCGCGGGCAGCTTCGCAACCCAGCGCTCAACCACTGCACCACCGGGGAGGCCCACACTAAACTTTCTGACTCCACTATGCCTCAGTGGCTCCTTAGTAGAGGTGACAGAGACATTGTTTCCTCTTCCTAGCTGAATGTCACATATCCTTGAAAAGTTCCAGTGCTGGAAAAACCTAGACAGTGAGTCACTCTAGAAAAGACCCTGTAAAATGACAGGGCATATTTGCCTCTTTCTCATAAAAGAAAAAAAAAAAATACTGTAATAAAGTGAGTCCATGGCTGCTGATAAACACTCAGCATTCATCATGTGCATCTCAGTATGGACCTGGCTCTGAGAAACCTTGAAGTAGCCCAGCAAGGTAAGTGACACCATCCTCTCCTTGTGACAGATGATGAAAGCAACACAGAAAACTAAGCCAGGGAACTGGACTTCAAACCCAGGCTGCTCCAAAACTGGGATCAAGTTCTTGGCCACAATGTTTAAATGCAGTGAAACAGCAAGTCATGTTGTTAGTAAGTTTTTTTCCCAACTCATGGAAACTTTTAAGTGTATCCCGGGTCCACTGAACATTTCAGGTATTGCCCCCTCAAAAAAAAAAAAAAAAATCATTAGTCTGTGTAAGCACTGGTGATCTGCCTTGAGAAATTAGGTTTTTTGTTTTTTTTCCAGAAAAAATATGTACAAAGGCTCTTCAGTCCAGTTGTGCTAAAAGTTTATCAATTTGGAGCAAACACACCTTTGCACTCCTGCAGAGGACTGTTTGCTGCTTGTTTGGGTAGCTCACAATTAGCTTCCTTCTGGGGACTGGTTCTGGCTTGAGTCGATTTCCCCAACTTTTGATTTAAACATTTAAAGTCCCTCAGATTCCAAGGCTTGGGTGAGCTTTTCCAGACAGGTTAGCGATTTTGAGTTTGGCAAGCACTTGGGGCTTTTCAGTCTGCTCTGAGTGAAAATCAATTTACACTCTTTACAAACATGTGACAGCATAAATCAGGCAATTGAGTTCACTCTTAAAACACAATAGGGGCTTGTTTCACTTTGCTGAAGAGATGGACACAACACTTTCTACTCGTTTCAAACACACCCCTGCCATCTCAGGGCGATTGGACAAGCATACTATTGTGCGACCCTTCATTGAGTAGATGATAAAAACAGAAGGGAGCCGGTGAGGCAGGTGACCTGTGGGTGGCCCAGGAAGGTGGGGTAGAGGTGAGGGAAGTTAGGTTCCAAATGCATGGGTCTGGATACAATGGCTATTCTGGGCTGTAAATGCCTCTCTCAAGCACCCTAAATACTTGATGCCAAGATGTGGCAGTGTCCACTTCCCTAACAAATCTGTTGAGGAAGGCTTCCCATTCAGGTAACTTTTAATTAAAAATGGTCTAAAGAAAGTGGTGATTCCCATCAAATCTTCAAAACAACTGGGTGGTATAAAACTAATTTAAGATGGAATAAAGTGAAAAATAAAAGAGGGGGCTACAATTACCCCATTTAGGCTTTAAATGACAAATAATTTGAGTGATTAAGAGATTATTGATATAATGTGTTAAAAAAAAAAAAAAGAACGCGGTATATTGCTTTTGGTAGGATGGCCATTTTAATAATGTTTATTCTTCCAATCCATGAGCAGGGGATGTCTTTCCATTTCTTTGTGTCTTCTTCTATTTCTTTTAACAGTGTTTTATAATTTTCTTTGTATAGGTCCTTTACCTCTTTTGTTAGATTTATTTCCAAATATTTCATTTTTTTTGTTTTGATAATAAAAGGGATGGTTTTTTTGATTTCTTCTTCTTCAGATTTATTGTTTGTGTATAGGAAGGCTACTGACTTTTGCGTGTTGATTTTGTATCCTGCCACTTTACTGAATTGATTGATAAGTTGAATTAGTTTTTCTGTGGAGTTTTTGGGGTTCTCTATGTATATTATCATATCATCTGCAAATAGTGATAGTTTGACTTCTTCTTTTCCTATTTGGATTCCTTGGATGTCTTTCTCTTGTCTTATTGCTCTGGCTAGGACTTCCAGTATTATATTGAAAAGCAGTGGTGAGAGTGGACATCCTTGTCTTGTTCCAGATCTTAATGGAATTGCTTTCAGCTTTTCAACATTGAGGATGATACTGGCTGTTGGCTTGTCATATATGGCCTTTATGATGTTGAGGTATGTTCCTTGTATCCCAAGAATTTCAAGGGCTTTTATCATGAATGTGTGTTGCACTTTGTCGAAAGCTTTCTCAGCATCTATTGATATTATCATATGGTTTTTATATGCTATTCCAATCAAAATTTCAATGTCATTCTTCAAAGAAATAGAACAATTATTGATGAAATTCATATGGAATCACCAAAAACCCCGAATAGCCAAAGCTCTACTGAAAAAAAAAGAAGGGAATGGAGGCATCACACTCCCAGACTTCAAACTATATTACAAAGCCATAATCATCAAAACTGCATGGTATTGGAACAAGAACAAACATACAGACCAATGGAATCGAATAGAAAATCCAGAAATAAACCCACAGATTTATGGTCAACTAATCTTTGACAAAGGAGCAAAGACTATGCATTGGAGCAAAGAAAGCTTGTTCAATAAATGGTGCTGGGAAAACTGGGTTGCTACATGCAAAAGAATGAAGCTTGACCACTACCTCACACCATACACAAAAATCAACTCAAAATGGATTAAAGAACTAGACATAAGACCTGAAACCATAAAATACATAGAAGGAAATATAGGTGAAACACTACGTGATTTGCATATCAAAGACATCTTTACAGACACATCACGCAAAGCAGTGATAGTGAAGGCAAAGATAAACAGCTGGGACTACATCAAATTAAAGAGCTTCTGCACAGCAAAAGAGACAATAACAAAAACAAAGAGAAACCCCACCAACTGGGAGAACATTTTTGCACCCAACACTAATGATAAAGGACTGATCACAAAAATCTGCAAAGAGCTGATGAAACTCAACAACAACAAAGAAAATACTCCAGTCAAAAAATGGGCAGAAGAGCTGAAAAGAAACTTCTCTGAAGAGGAAATGCAAATGGCCAACAGGCACATGAAAAATGTTCAACATCACTTGTCATCAGGGAAATGCAAATCAAAACTACCATGAGATACCATCTTACACCAGTGAGAATGGCACATATTAAAAAACTAGCAACAACAAATGTTGGCGAGGGTGTGGAGAAAAAGGAACTCTTCTGCACTGTTGGTGGGAATGCAAACTGGTCCAACCACTATGGAGAGCTGTGTGGAGATTTCTGGACCTACTAAACATAGAGCTTCCATATGATCCAGCAATTCCACTCCTAGGTATTTACCCAAAGGACACAGAAACATCCATTCCAAAGAACACCTGCACCCCTATGTTTATAGCAGCACTATTTACAATAGCTAAGCTTTGGAAACAGCCCAAATGCCCAAAATAGATGACTGGATCAAGAAGATGTGGTACATATATACCATGGAATATTACTCAGCATTCAAAAAAGATAAACACATGCAATTTGCAGCAACATGGATGGCACTGGAAGGGATCATGCTCAGTGAAATAAGCCAAAAAGAAAAAGAAAAATACCGGATGGTCTCACTCATAGCAGGAATCTAGAAAACTTAAATAAGGGATCAGGAAAAAGAATAACTATAAGAAAGTGAAAATCAAAATCAACAAAAAACTATGAACCAGAGACACTTTTTGGGGGGTGGGGGCCGGGAGGGGAGGGACTGGGGTCAGAATGGGGCATGTGCAGTTGTATGGGGGAATATAAAAATAAAATTTATTATTTAATAAAAAAAAAATTGAAAAAAAAAATAAAAAAAAAAGAACGCAAAGATAGTACAGTGCAGTTCGATGGGGAACAAAACATTTTCACATCTGTCTTGGGAGAACTTTCTGCTGTAGGAAACTAACGGCTGCTAAAAAATGATTTTTGTGGTACTCTCCAATTTTAATAGCAAATTCTAACTTTGTTTATGTCATCTCTGCTGAATATATATATTCTGAAACATCCAGTTATTAGTGTCTCAACACTTTAAAAGGGATTTATCTTTCTCTCCTTAGATTCTTAGCTAGATTTCTGCCAAAGTAGGCCTTGTATTTTTTAGTGCATTAGACTAAATTTCTGGCAATTTTTAATGATTTACCTCCACCCCCAAGCATCTGGAAAATTCTGTAAGTTCTGTGTGTACTATTTTTCCTTTCTGTTTTGTTTGTGCTTCAACCTGTAAGCATCCTCAGTATGAAGGCTTGTGAGGTGAGCTGTTCTTTTGGAAAAGCGACTTAAATTTGAGCTAAATTTAAATTTAATTTGAAATGCAAAAATTTAAATTTAAATTAAACTAATTTAAATTTAATTTGAGCTAAGCTTGAGAGGTAACTTTGCCCAGAAACAGGGTCCTCAGCTGAATAAGGACACTTACATATGCTAGGTGCCATTCGGCATCCTTATCCTCTCCAAAATGAGAAACACTGGCTTAAAGGGATGTTACTTAAATGTTCAAGGGTGTCCTGTGACTCACTGAGGTGGTCTCTGCTGCCTAAATCATTTTGAGAAACTGTGTCTACTACACTCATGTTACATGAAAATTCGTCCTTTCTGTGGTGGGGATGGCATAGTGACCCTGGCCATTAGTAGTTGGTCAAAAGCATTTGAAACTGATCTTGAGTTTCATCTGCCTGATGACAGACAAAACTTAATTCAATGTGATGACATTTCATTTAGAACAATATTTTACTTTAGCAAGTCTATCCACTCAGGTGTGAGGTAATCTGCAAATTCACCTCTATCATCACAGCTTGATTCTAAAAGGTGTGGGTACTGAGACACAGTGGGTACACTCACCAACCTGCAAGCACTTTTGTAACTGAACCAAAGGACAGGTCTGCAGTGGGATGATGGTGCAGGGACACTTCATTGTATCTCCACATGGTTTCTAAGCCTCAGATTCCACAGATGCAGTAGACATGTATAAAATTTATGTCAACCCAGAAAATTTGGGAAACCATATCTTTATGTGAAGATAGCTTTCTGTATTATGACTTCCTCTTCTCCAAGTTTGAGGTCATTACTGCCCCTTTCTGTCTTTTTGCAGGTGCACAGCCACAAGACCCCTGGTCCCAACAATTAGATGGAACTAGGAATGTCACCCCTGCAGCAGAGAGTCATTTGGACTGTAAGGCATTGCAGAGTCTATTTTGCTGATGCATATAAAAGAATATGGCCCATCACAACGGACACAGCAGAAATCAAAAGAATAATCAGTAACTACTATGAACAGTTATATGGAAACAAGTTTAACAATCTAGAGGAGATGGACAAATTCCTACAACTCTACAATCACCCAAAGCTAGATAAAGAAGAAATAGAACACCTAAACAGACCAATTACAATTAGCGAAATTGAAATGGTAATCAAAAACCTCCCCAAAAACAAAAGCCCAGGACCTGATGGATTTACAAATGAATTCTACCAAACATTCAGAGACGAATTAGTGCCTATCCTTCACAAACTCTTCCAAAAAATTGAGAAGGAAGGGACAATACCAAACACGTTCTATGAAGCCAACATTACACTAATACCAAAACCGAACAAGGACAACACAAAAAAGGAAAACTATAGGCCAATCTCCCTAATGAACACTGATGCAAAAATCCTCAATAAAATTTTAGCTATCAGAATCCAACAATGTATCCATAAGATAATTCACCACGACCAAGTTGGATTCATTCCAGGGGCACAAGGATGGTTTAACATCCGAAAATCAATCAACGTTATCCAACACATCAACAAAAAGAAATATAAAAACCATATGATAATATCAATAGATGCTGAGAAAGCTTTCGACAAAGTGCAACACCCATTCATGATAAAAGCCCTTGAAGTTCTTGGGATACAAGGAACATACCTCAACATCATAAAGGCCATCTATGACAAGCCAACAGCCAGTATCATTCTCAATGGTGAAAAGCTGAAAGCAATTCCATTAAGATCTGGAACAAGACAAGGATGTCCACTCTCACCACTGCTTTTCAATATAATACTGGAAGTCCTAGCCAGGGCAATAAGACAAGAGAAAGACATCCAAGGAATCCAAATAGGAAAAGAAGAAGTCAAACTATCACTATTTGCAGACGATATGATATTATACATAGAGAACCCCAAAAACTCCACAGAAAAGCTAATTCAACTCATCAATCAGTTCAGTAAAGTGGCAGGATACAAAATCAACACGCAAAAGTCAGTAGCCTTCCTATACACAAACAATAAATCTGAAGAAGAAGAAATCGAAAAGACCATCCCTTTTGTTATTGAAACAAAAAAAATCAAATATTTGGGAATAAATCTAACAAAAGAGGTAAAGGACCTATACAAAGAAAACTATAAAACACTGTTAAAAGAAATAGAAGAAGACACAAAGAAATGGAGAGACATCCCCTGCTCATGGATTGGAAGAATAAACATTATTAAAATGGCCATCCTTCCAAAAGCAATATACAGATTCAATGCTATTCCAATCAAAATTTCAATGTCATTCTTCAAAGAAATAGAAAAATTATTGATGAAATTCATATAGAATCACAAAAACCCCGAATAGCCAAAGCTCGCCTGAAAAAAAAAGAAGGGAATGGAGGCATCAGACTCCCAGACTTCAAACTATACTACAAAGCCATAATCATCAAAACTGCATGGTATTGGAACAAGAACAGACATACAGACCAATGGAATCGAATAGAAAATCCAGAAATAAACCCACAGATTTATGGTCAACTAATCTTTGACAAAGGAGCAAAGACTATGCATTGGAGCAAAGAAAGTTTGTTCAATAAATGGTGCTGGGAAAACTGGGTCGCTACATGCAAAAGAATGAAGCTTGACCACCACCTCACACCATACACAAAAATCAACTCAAAATGGATTAAAGAACTAGACATAAGACCTGAAACCATAAAATATATAGAAGGAAATATAGGCGAAACACTACGTGATTTGCACATCAAAGACATCTTTACAGACACATCACCCAAAGCAGTGATAGTGAAGGCAAAGATAAACAGCTGGGACTATATCAAATTAAAGAGCTTTTGCACAGCAAAAGAGACAATAACAAAAACAAAGAGAAACCCCACCAACTGGGAGAAAATTTTTGCACCCAACACTAATGATAAAGGACTGATCACAAAAATCTGCAAAGAGCTGATGAGACTCAACAACAACAAAGAAAATAATCCAGTCAAAAATGGGCAGAAGAGCTTAAAAGAAACTTCTCTGAAGAGGAAATGCAAATGGCCAACAGGCATATGAAAAAATGTTCAACATCACTTGTCATCAGGGAAATGCAAATCAAAACTACCATGAGATACCATCTTACACCAGTGAGAATGGCACATATTAAAAAAACTAGCAACAACAAATGTTGGCGAGGGTGTGGAGAAAAAGGAACTCTTCTGCACTGTTGGTGGGAGTGCAAACTGGTCCAACCACTGTGGAAAGCTGTGTGGAGATTTCTGGACATACTAAACATAGAGCTTCCATATGACCCAGCAATTCCACTCCTAGGTATTTACCCAAAGGACACAGAAACATCAATTCCAAAGAACACCTGCACCCCTATGTTTATAGCAGCACTGTTTACAATAGCTAAGCTTTGGAAACAACCCAAATGCCCAAAAATAGATGACTGGATCAAGAAGATGTGGTACATATATACCATGGAATATTACTCAGCATTCAAAAAAGATAAACACATGCAATTTGCTGCAACATGGATGGCGCTGGAAGGGATCATGCTCAGCGAAATAAGCCAAAAAGAAAAGAAAAATACCGGGTGGTCTCACTCATAGCAGGAATCTAGAAAACTTAAATAATGGACCAGGAAAATGAAAAACTATAAGAAAGTGAAAATCAAAATCAACAAAAAACTATGAACCAGAGACACTTTTAGGGGGGCGGGGGCGGGAGGGGAGGGATTGGGGTCAGAATGGGGGGCGGCAATTGTATGGGGAATATAACAATAAAATTTATAAAAAAAAAAAAAAAAAAAAAAAAAAGAATATGGCCCAGGGACAC
Source organism: Talpa occidentalis (assembly GCF_014898055.3). Lineage (NCBI taxonomy): Eukaryota > Metazoa > Chordata > Mammalia > Eulipotyphla > Talpidae > Talpa > Talpa occidentalis. Next base: position 53,590,008 of record NW_023601653.1, read on the forward strand.
AGAGTAGGGAGAGTTTTAGCAGTAGCCTCCCAGGGTTCTGTGCCCATCATCCCCACGCTGGTGGAAGTGGTATTATACCCGCAAGCAGTTCAGTGGCATATTTTGCTTATTTCCTCACTGTGTCACTTCTGAGTTTAATTTTTGGCCGTCATGGAGATTATGTGGACTCCATTGTATGAGTTAATAAATTTGCTGCTAACTAGCTAGAATAAGTTACCTTACTTGTATATAAAAACCCTGAAAATGTAGAAATTGGGATCAGAAGTGTTTCAAGCAACATATCTTCAAGGTAACAGGAATCTGTGGGTTGACTATGGGGTCTGTTGGTTTTGCAAATATAAAACAATAATAATCCATTTGTTATAAGTGAAAAGAGTTTTCATAGCCCAGGGTGAAAAGTGGCAAAAACTAAAAAATTCTCAATTGGGACACCTGCAGTTAAGTGTCCATGGAGGGAAGATCACCATGCCCTAAAGCTCACTCAAAGTCCTGAGAAATATTAAGGCCACAGAGTGGGAATATCTACAAACTACACAAGAGCATGGCAGGGAAGAGAGTGATGACTGCAAACGACTGGTGTCACTGATACCTTTCACCCCAAGCTATAACTTTGCATTAGGGATTATTTTTAAGGTACCTTTCAAATTCAGTCTAACAACAAGAAGTAATTAAGTTTCCCAAATTAAAGTTTGCTCCAGGCCTGTCATTTCTATTTCCCTTCACCCTTAAAATCCACATGCCCATTATTCCAATGGTCAGAATTTAACATGCAAAGTTCTTTCTTCGTAGACTCAAAACTTGATAAAGTGACAAGGGAAGAAATCTCTCAATCAGGTAGGTGTCAACTTTTGCAGGTGCCAAATGGTCAAGCTGACTCCTTCGTAAGAAAATACAGGAGTGTCCTATTAGTCTAAATTGACCATCTGAACAAAATATTGGCTTTTCTTCCACACAGCATTTAAAGTTGTTTTTCAACTCTTTAAATGAATACTTTTTTCAGGCACTAAGAATGGAGTCTCATTTTGTGTTTCTGCTTTATGTTTATGTCTATACTTTTGAAGGAGAAATTCTTTTACCCCCAACAAAATAGTATAGTCATTTACTAGGGGTCAAAAGGAAAAATGCTGCAAAGGGGCAATGCTCTATTAATCTGAATCTGAAGCCTTGTAGACCTCTCAAGTTTCCATACTATTTATAAAAGAAATTAATCTACATGATGTAATTTTACATTCTATTTATATCATTATTCTTTATACAACATAAACACAGAACTCTGTGATGTTATTACATGTCATAAATGTCATCATAATTTGTCTTTACACATCATAAATATCTTAGTTTGTGACATTATTACACCTTCGGGTGTCTCTTTCCATATTTATGGTAATTACATCAAAGTATTTACTATAATTATGTCATTTGATGAAATTACAGTAATTACTTCGAAAAATGATAGCCCATGACTAATGAATTAAAATAGCATGGAAATTCACATTAAAAATGACATTAAAATAATGCTAAGGATCTGAGATAACCCACAAGAATAAGAACATTCATTACTGAGTTTTTAGCCTCCAAACTTGGCTCTATCAGCTTTCCCTTGTCAAAATTCTTTCTTGAGGACTCAAAAATGCTTTGCAATGGTGTGGTAAGCCATCAAAGCTTTAAAAAAAATTAAAGCCTAGTTGCTAGCATTATTTTTGGCAAACCGACAAATTCAAAATTTAATTTAAAAAATAACCAACTAGTTATTATAGAAGAGAATGCAACTTCTCCTCAATCTGTATTCCCACTCTGCATTTAGTCTGTCAAAGGTTGACTTACATCCTTACATCACACTTCACATGTAGTAGCCAACCGATGGGGTCCATGTTGGACTAATGGGGGACTTGTTTGTAAAGCTGAAACCGCTAGTCATCTATCAACAGACTTGGAACAGGGTAGGGTCAAGAAGCCATTTCACTGGCTTCTGCCTCCTAATAATAGATAAAACTGAAAAAATGGCTCTATTTTTGCAGCCACCACAGAAAATGCCACTACAGCTCCTGAAAGTTTATTTTAAGATGACCTGTCGATACTGTCACAAACACCTTTTTCCATCTACCTCCGTGCAGCTCAAGATCCCCTCCAGTCATACCCAGATCCCTGCTTAACAGTGCCTGCATGCCTCACGTATAGGACTTTGTCTTGTTAGCCACACTTTCTGCTCCTTCTTGATGCCACGCCTTTCAGATTTTGATACACATAGTTATACATTAAGGGAACATTCAAATGCCCATCAGTATCTAGGAATACACATATATGTTATGTGAATAAAGCAAAAATTCACATCCTTATGGAGTTTATGTGAAAAAAAAATAAACAGTGGTGATGATGTGATGTGGTGACATACATCTGAAGAGGTGGAAAACTATACCTCTAAATCACAGACATCAATGTAAAAAAGCCAAGGTTACTGCAATGAAAAAAAAAAAAGGATAATAAAGGAAAAAATTAACAAAATTTGGATTCAGGGGAAAAATCTAACCCAACGAAATCATTAATTATGTAATTTGTTACTATGTTATAATAATACAGATAAGTAGGTTAGAAAGGGCCAGATAGGGAGCATACAGTTGCAAATTTTAACCAGTTTTTCACCAGGGCTGAGAAAGCTGACTTCAGTGCAAAGATGAAATAGGAAGGGCTCCACCGCATATTTGGAGGAAGAACACTGTAGGTGGAGTGAGGAGCTATGAAAAGGACTTGAATCAGGAGCCTGTGTGGTATGCGGGAAGGTTAAGGAATCCTGTTTATTAGAACAGAAAGGGAACCATGAAGATAATACTGCTCAATAAGGTGAAGGGGAGCTTGCTTCAGACACATAAAGATGAGTTCCTAATGGACAGCCAAGCAGATTTACAAAACAGAAAGCTGAATATTCAAATTCAGGGAGGCAAATTTGAGGTTCCTTGGCACAGAGATGCTATTTAAGGTCATGGGATGGGTAAGGATGCTTAGAGAGAGAGTGGACATGGAATAGACAAGGGGCAGGACCTGTGCCTTGGAAACCCAACAGTAATTATTCAGAGAGGCAAGGTAGAGCCAACAAAGCCAAGTCTTCTAAAATCAGGAAACAGATAAGAAAACAGGACTTCAGTGTTTTGATTAATAATCTAATAAAGTATTTAGAAAAGGAGAAACTGATAAACAGTGCCAAATACTCCAGCAGGGCAAGTGTGAGGAGGGCTACATGGATCGGTGGACATGGCACTAAAAGGAAAGTTTTCCATTCTCTGTGTTCTAGACATGCTCTGAATTCAGCCTCTGAATCCCAACTCAAGCTCCTACTAACAAAATAATAGTGGTTATGAAAAGCATTATATTTCACAAAGTATTTTTATATGTTTTAGCTCATTACATTCTCATAGCAACCTTAGATTGTACAAATAATGAAACTGAAATGCAGACATCTCAATGACTCATGAAATCTCAAACCCAATTCTTTAAACTGGATTTTTTTTCCAGTATACTTCAAATTACATCCTGTTAAAGTTTCTCCTCCTGTCATATCTTTTTCTTTCTCTCTCCTTTTTCAGAATCCCTATGTCAGACACTACCAAAGTGTTTACCAGCAACCCTGAAAGACCCAAGACCGTCACAAGGGTATAGTGAGATCAAAACTATTCCCACAGACAAATTTAGATGTTAGTTTTCTTCCACATCTTCCATAAGCACAAAGTAAAGTTTTCTAGAGGCTATAGTAACTGGGAAATGAATGCAGAGGCAGACATGAGAAGCCAGCTTATTGCTATGACATCAGGCATTAAAGAACTGAAAAAACATTTAAACAATATGACTCTTCTTTTTTGTTTTGAAAAATATGTTTTTCTCAAAGTAAAAAAAGTTAACATGAAATTTTTTTTTCATTTTAGTTTTTAAATGAACTAATAAATTATTTAAATGTTTAACTTTTGATATGGCAAATATCAATAAATACTCTCATATGTGGGTAGGTGTGGTGACATTTGTCTGCAGAGTTGTGATCCTGTGCCTCTGAATCATATACATGTTGTAAGCCAATATTACCTCAGTAAAATAATTTTAACAATTAAAAACGTACTTTGGGATCACTCGTAATGTTAATAACCACTGTCTCAGAACTTGAGTCCCCACTACTTCACATTGTATTCTCTTAAATGATTGTTGGTATTTCTTTTCTTTTCTAATATGCAATCCTTATTTGCTCTCCCAGATTATTACCTCTTTGGGTTGTAAGGACTATCCTTTTGTATGTTTTAGTTTCTTGGCTTCCCAAAGAATATTCCTATCCATGGGTAGTTAAGCAATTTCCAATTAATAATGAATGGTTTATTTCCTAAATTCCTTTTCCAGTGAGTTAAAAAAAAATCTTCTGTTTATAATTTCACTGTTTTTGGAGATCACTTCTTCCCTTAGAAATTCACTTATTTAACAAATATGGACTGAGCATATGTTGCACAGAAGGGCTGGTGGAAAATACCAAGACGAATGAGATCTAAGTTCTTCCTACTAAACAGATATAATCCAGTAGGAAAAACAAGATGGGGCACCTCAATGTAAGACATATGCCCTTAATTCAAAGAGTGTGCTCTATAGCCAGGTAATTGGCCAGCCATTTTCCTCTAAGCTGTTTATGAGAGATTCCATTTACTTTAAACTTGATATAATTTTGCTGGTTTTACTTCTCTATATTACTCCCAAAATACAGAGCCTCCAAACCAAAATTTCAGGTGATGCCTTCATTAAGACATGAATAATAGCTGAACATAGAGAAACAACTGTTTATCACAGACGCTCACTAATTTCTCAGGAAAGTGATCTTACACCATGACCTCACTCAGTGTGCTGAAGGAAGGGCACGGGGTCCTCAAGTGTGGACAGTATGCTGTCTACCGTATTCTTTCTGCACTGTTCCTACCAAGAGCCCATGTGACTTAACATATGGACTTATATATGGAAAGTTAAGTTCAGAAATCAAAAGGGTAATCATTATAGTAACAAGTTTCTAGTCAGTTGAGACAAATTAACTGTACACCAACAAATAATGACAAGTGAGATAGTACTTTTTTCTCATTTTTGGGGAGAAAGAAAAGTAGAAAAGAATTCAGTCACATATTAGCGTGAATGAAAAAAGCTCATGAGAGGTATAAAACCACTATCCACACCAAGAATCACTACTATGATCACGAACCATATAAAATGAAATAGTCATTTCCTTTTGCTATATGACCGAGATAATACATATATGGAAAAGTTAGCAAAATTTGAAGCTAAAGCAAAAATGAAAAAAAATCTTTTATTTTTAGAAAATTAAATTTCTTAGAACAAAGTACCTGTATTTAGCTATAATCCTGGTTTAAAAAAAGTGTTTTTTTTTTGTACATTATTCTGTTAACAATAACCACAACAGGAAAACTCATGTATCAAATTTCATTACTCTTGCTTCAGATGAAGGAAATAAGTACAAAGGTTTGCAAAAACATGAAGTATTTGATTCAGTATTTGTCTAAAAATGTTTAATTTTTTTGTGTTAGTCAAATTATTTACCATAATGCAGCTCCAAGGCTTCAAGTCCTTTTCTGCATGAATGTTGCATTTGTTATCATATTTTGGAAGGAGTGGTTAGCTTGAAAGGATAAGTGAGATATGGAATCTGGTCCCCTTAGGTCATTTGTTTGTATCCAGCTGAAGTCAGCAGTGGCTAAAATTCATTACCATCTGGCACTCTTTCCATGGCCTCTGTGACAGAACTGTGGTCCTAGTCTAGTACATACTAGACAGATGTCCAGGTCATAAAAATCACAACGATACTTGGCATTGTGTCACCCCCTTGTTGACAGTACCATCAGACAGGCCAGAGATCGAAGTGGAATAAAGAATGAGCTGTCTTCATCCCATCCAGTGGTCCATTGGCAAACAGATACTCAGTCCTTATGTATTCTGTGTGTGGGAATAAGCTCTTGGCTATACTCAAAGGAAACAGATATAATGCTAATCAATCCACCATCTCACAGCACAACAGGATCAGGTGTTCTAATTTATCTCCTTACATAAACACAAAATTAGATGAAATAGTTAAACTTTCAAATCTTTCCTTTTTGATAGGAAGTGAAGCTTCATGTACTCACATTGTCTTAAGGTTTCCAAACTAGTGGATAAAATGTGGCAGGCCAGCTACATCTGTGATTGTAAACACAGCTTGTAAACTTGAGCTAGCTAGGCAGACTACACTTACTTATAAGCTCTGTATAAACTATTCTGACCTCATCTTCTTCTAGGCATTCCAACATTTCCCCACGACAGGAGAAATCCCTTATATTCTCATAATTTTCTTTGAATAGTCCCATCACCTTGCTGCTCTAACTGAAATAGTCTGGTTGTAACAATAATGCTTTCCCTTTTGTTTTCTCAAATACAGGTTGGATTTCCTTCCAAGAGTCATTTTGAGATTCTTATTCTTCCTGCCTTTGTGATTTCCATATCTCCGTGGATACTTCATTCAAAAAGAGTTCTGGTTATTGACTTACTACCATTTTGTTCTCTATTAAATTCAACCACCCACTCCCCTGTCTCCACCTTCATTTCATCAATACCAGTAACTGCAGAATTTCCAACCTCTCAGTGTAAATCATTGTTCCCCTGTCACCAACTACAGTTCCATTTTACATTCTCTAACTCCTTAATTCTTTACCTAACCAGTATCTCTAATCCGTTAACACTATTGCCTTCTCTCTACCCACTACTTCTGTTTTGTCACCATTCCCTCCCAACTAAGCTCAAATTGCAAGGTACATTATTCATCATTGTCATATTCCCTGTGTAAACCTGTGTTTTTCTCTCCCTGTCATACATAACTGGTAAAAGCCCAACTTTATTAACCTCCAACTCAACAGTTCCTATGTGCTCACTTTCAAGGAGTGCAATGTGACAATCATATCAGATAAATAAAATATGTGGTCTCAAACTGAGTTTATGAGCAAAACTGGAAATGGGCCCTGATAGTGATAGTTCTATTACACTTTCTAAGTTATATTCTTTCTTTTTCAAAGATTTATTGCTTTATGCATGTAAGAACTGGGGAACAGGCAAGAGGTGCAGGGGTGAGAGGATTCACCAGAGATAGAGTGAGGAGCAAAACAGGTGGGCTGACTGAAATGCACTGCTGAGGGGAGCAGCAGGCAAGACAGGAGAGATCTGCTGTGCCATGTGGGTCACCCCCCTGGCCGGGGATTGAACACATGCTGCAGTAGCTGTGGATAGCTTCATAGTGCTGATGCTTAACCCCTTGCACCACCAGGGAGGCCCCTCTAAGATATATTCTAATTCAGTTTACTCTCTCATTGTCCAGGAGATAAGTTCAGACTTTTCAAAATTTTCAGTATGTCTTCCTCTTTCTCACTCAACTTAGAAGCAGGTTTCATATTCCATTGATAAAACAGAAGCAGCACATTGTAGGTCCAACTACTGTAACAAATATACCAATCTGCTGAGGGATGTGGATAACAGGGAGGCAATGTATACATGGGAGTAAGGAATATATGGAAAATCTCTGAATCTTTCTCTAGATTTTGTTTTGAATCTAAAGCTGTTCTTAAAAACAAAACAAACAAACAAACAAACAGAAAACAATACCCTGTAAGATGGCACACAAGATAAATAATAAAAACATAACAACAACAAAAAAAAAAACACCACAGAAGCAACCAGAAGAGAACTTTTATGACTTTCAATCACTGCACATGTTATCTAGCTATCTTGCATGTAAACACCTGCTTTCTCCTTGTTAGCCTCTCATCTGACTAGCTGCTCCCTTTTGATCTCCATACAATGGAATAAGACTCAATAATAAGCATAATAACAAAAAAGTACTGACATATACTGTAACATGTATGAACACTGAAAATGTTATGTTGAATGAAAGAAATCACTCATATGTTAATGTATATTTAGATTGTATCTAATTTTTGGCTATAAAAATAATGTTGTTATGAACATTCATACAAGTTTTCATGTTGAGATGCTTCCATTTCTCTTAAATATATAGGAATATAATGTGAGAGTACATGAAAATTCTGTGTTTAACCTTTGAAGAACTGTGTTTTGTTTCCCAAGGTGATTACACTATTTCCCATACATACCCACGAGCAGTGTGTGAAACTTTGACTTCTCCACATCTTTACCAATACCTGTTATTATCTGTCTTTTTGATTATAGTCATTCTATATAGTATGAAATTATATCTAATTGTGGTTTGACTTGCATTTCCCCAATGATTTTCTACTTCATTAGTTATTGACTATTCGTTTATCAATATACAGAATTAAACAACTCTCTACTCCATCCTCAGTCTATTTAAAAATTGTGCTATTTGTCTTCTAATAATTGAGTTGCAATAGTTCCTTACATATTCTAGATAGCAGTACTTTATCAAATACATGATTTGCAACTATTTTCTCCCACTCTATGGACTATATATTTATGATGGTGTCCTTAGAAGCTTAAACTTTAAAATTTTTAAGACACAAAAGACATTCTTTTGGGGTCACCCTAGAGGCCCAAGGGGTTAATTCACAACACCATGAAGCCCTCCATAGCCACTGCTGCATGAGTTCCATCCCCTGCCAGGGAGCTACCCACATGGTGCAACAGACCTCTCCTTTCTGCACCTCTGGCCTGAACCCCAACTCTTGTATGCATAAATAAATCTTTAAAAAGAAGACATTCTTTTGCCACCATATCTAAGAAATCATGACTAACTTAAGATCAAGATTTACCCTACTATTGTCTCAAAAGAATTTTATAGTTTTATAGTTATTTGATGAATCAAATACGAATTGATAGCCAAAACTATAAAATAATTGTTGTGAATGGTGTGAGGGAAGGGTCCAACTGCATTCATTTATATATGGATATCCTGTTTTCTTATCACTCTTTGTTGATAAGACTATTCCTTTCCATTTAATTGTGTGGGCACCCTTATCAAAAAGAAATTAACAAAAAAATGTAAGGCTTATATCAGGACTATCAATTCTTTTCCATTGATCTGTTTATTCTTATGCCAGTATCACAGTTTTGACTCCTGTAGTTTTGTAGTAAGTTTAAAATGGGGATGTTTGAGTTCTACAATTCTTTTATTACTATTGCAAGATTGCTTTAGCTACTTTTGGTCTATTGGTTATCAGCATAAAATTTAAGATCAGTTTGTTATTTTTTGCAAGGAATTTAGATTGAAAAAAAGCCAGAAGAGCTGCAGCTGTCAGAGAAAAGGAGAAAATGAGACTAGTAAGAGGATCTATCCTTTTAATTCATGTTATTCACACTACCTAAAGAGCAATGAAGTCATCAATGATATACACAAATGAAAGAATCGCTTGACAACTTTCTAGTGATTCTTTTCAATAAGATGGGACCATCCCAATTGAAGTGTAAATTCATGTATTTGTTTATCTCAAGATGATCAGGTTTACCACAAGAGATAATTTATAAAAAGTATACAAAACTACAAGTAGTATAGGATACAAGGTGACTTAAAATTGTAACACTCATAGCAGGAAGAAAGATTTCTTGAGGATATTAGCAAGATTTCTAGGATGAGTGATCAGGAAGACACAGGGACCAAAATCAGTGATTTAAAACACTCATATGTAATTCTGTATTTCTTTTTCTCCATTGATAGTAAGATTTCTTGAGAGGCAAGCCATTTATTTGACAATTTTTTTTTTAAGATTTATTCATGCATATAAGAACTAGGGTATAGGCCAGATGTGCAGGAGGGTAAGAGGATTCACCAGAGATAGAGTGGGGAACAGAACAGGCAGACTGACTGAAATACACTGCTGAGGGGAGCAGCGGGCGAGACAGGAGAGGTCTGCCTCGCCATGTGGAATTCTCACCAGCCGGCCGGGATGGAACCTGCACTGCAGAGGCTGTGGACAGCTTCACAGTGCTGCACTCAACTGCCTGCACCATCAGGGGAGGCCCTATTTGACAAGTTTTAAAAGCCTGTAAGTAGATGCACTTTGTTTTGACTGCTATTGCTGCAGTTTGCCTATGCTCTTCCTTTTCAATTTCTAATTAGTTATATACTCCACCATTGGTTAAGATACTTTGTAGACAGGATATCTGTCTAACTCTACAGGGCCTAATCCAGTGCCATGTGATGGGGGGAGATCAATGAATGAAATTTAAGATTTTCATGTGAGGGAGACTGACATAGAACTGGTTGAACTCCACTAATTTTATTTATTTATTTATTTTTATGATTTATTTATTTATACAAACACTGGGTACAGTCAGAAGTACGAGAGGGTGAGAGACTTCATCAGAGTCAGAGTGGAGAGCAGAGCAGGCAGACTGCCGAAATACACTGCTGAGGGGAGCAGCGGGCGGCAGGAGAGGTCTGCGCGCCATGTGGGACCCTCGCCCGTTGGCTGGGGATTGAACCAGCGCTGCAGAGGCTGCGGGCAGTTTTTCACCAGGCACTCAACCATTGTGCCACCAGGGAGGCCCTCCACTAATTTTATTTTGAACTAGACAAAATGAAGTGAACAGCTAAAAACAACTAGGTAGCTGAAGAAGAGGACAATTGCTTCATTTAATTCTCAGCCATCTTGCTACACATTTCAGTGTGCTATATATTTCAGAGTGAGGATAAAGTGGCAAGGAATGAGTGGCAAGGGTGACATAGAACAGTTATACTGCATTCAGTAAAATATTTTCTATTCCAGATCTTAGCAGTTGTCACTGCTTTCATTTTTCAATTTCCCAACTGTAATAAGGCTACAAATGTTCAATCTTCCCATTCAGATGAGGCTGGGTTTCTATTCATATAATCACAACCCAAGTTATCATGAATTAAGGCATGTGCCATTCAAGAATGTGATGTTCACATTTATGAAAGAATTAATATGTGCAGCTACATTGCCTTTAACAAATTATTATTAGGCAGGGTATGAAATGCATTGGTACGAAATACTTAACAGATGATACTGTGACAATGTGCTATTAGGCATGTTACTGTAATGTCAATATTATTAAACCTATGTACCCAGCTAATCCATGAATATAAATTACTTTTGTATCAGTCACACTTTATTATTTAGTAGCACCACTGTAATGGCTATAACTATTCCATTGAGACTACCTAAGGGCATGTTTCCATCAGAACTGGAGCCTAGAGAATCACTGAATTCAGACCTCATCTAACCGCGAGCCCGTTAGGCACTATTTTTCCAGACCATTTTGTTGAATCAGATGTGACTAAAAGATGTGATTCTTTTCCAGTACAAATCAAGATAACCACAATAACTGTTGCTAAAATTTGTTGAGATCTACCAGCTACCTGGCATTGTAGCCAATTGCTTTTCATATAGTATTGCAAATTATCTTCCAAAGTCTGTAAGATATTATCCCAACATACAAGAGGAACAAACTGTGGCTAAGAGATTAGAATATAACCTGCTTAAAGTGTCTGTACTTTAGGCAAATACTTGGGTCCAAACTCAGTTGTCTTTGTTAATAATCACATATTTGTACATAGGATTGAATCATGTGATAAGATACTGGTTTTTGAATAACTAGACAAACAGGAAATTTTGAAAAAACTCTTATTTGAGTTCACTACTAGTTGATGACACTGTGTTTATTTTTTTTTCAACTTCTCTCTTCACAAAACAGAGATGGCACTTTTATTGTAAAAATAGTTTTGCACCATAAGTATAAAATTATTTTAAAAGATTATCCACAAAAATCACTGCTATTTCTAAAGCACTACAGGACATTTGGTTTTATTATCCCCATCAGAAAGAGTCTAGTTAAAAGCACATGCTTATTTTCTTACTTTTTAGCTTTTCCTACACCCACTCTGATGTTTAATTTGTTTTGAGATTTGAGGATTCTTCCTGATTTAAGCTGTCTTCTATTTCCCAATTTTATCCTGAAATTTTTGTCCCCTTTTAGTGATTTGGTAATTAAATAATTACATATATATATATATATATATATATATATATATATAACTTTCCTCTTATACTACTGTCAAATACTGAGAGAAGGTAAGATCAGCATAGGATGTAGAGATACCTTGGATTAGGGCAAAGACAGCATTTACTAAAACAAAGTGGTCCTGGATCTACAAACTGCTTGTCTTTCATATTCTAAGTGCAAACAATAGGGATAATAACTTAAACTCTGACTGTTTCCTTTTCTCACAAATTTGCAATCTTCTTGAAAAGAAACACTATGTCTGAGACTCATTAGCAAGTACACATATCCCAAATGCCACCACAGTCCTTTAATATTTGGAATAATTTTGTAGCTATCTAGATGCAAGTTTCTTTAAGGGATATGTCAACAGCCAGTCATTTTATTTCTCTTTCTATTTCTTTCTCATGGAAATTTGTATGCTGTGGGTATCAAAATACTCTAAAACAAAATCTAGGGATGAACGTAAGATACTTTTCCACAGGTGAGAACTCCTGAGTACTGTTGCCTGTCCTTATACATAGTAAATTAATTTTTATTTTTGTAAACCAGCTCTTTACTAACTTAAAGATACATAAACCAAATTCTGTGGGAACACAGAGGACAGGACCAATGTGTTGGTCTGTGAAGGTCAGTGAAGGCTCCAAGGGAGAGGTGATAATTGGAGTTGAATTTTTTATTTGTTAACTTTATGCAATGGACAGACACCACATGCTATGCTTAATAACCATAGCTAGAAACCATTGTGCTTCACACTCACAGTTTTCATTCATTTAGATCAGGTTCTTATTGTTAGATTATTTTCAGCTTTTTAGTAGAGAAAAAATCTTGTTGAGAGTTAATATCCCTCCACAGGGTTAAAAATTCAATCAGATTTTAATAGATCCCAAATTAACCTCAATTAGGGCATCATCATTGTCAAGATTTTAATATTTTTAATTGCTGAGCTGAATGCTTATCACTGCTTTCAGCAGTGAATAAACAGTGCTAAAATGAATAGGATGAAATATCTGGATGTGAATTTATATTAATTTGAGATAGGCATAATTTTAAGAATTTTAATTTGACATGTTAAATTCTATTATAAAGATACAGAAAGTTTAGTATTTCAGACATTCATTTAACATTTATTCAATACTAGCTCATTTAATGAATACTACTGAATCCCTATCAGTTCTTTCATTTCTATGCTCGGTACTAGGAAAGAGAAAATTCATAAAACACAGTCTCATTCAAATCTGCATGAGCTATAAACCAATGACCTGCTACAGTGTTGACCTGCTCTTCTTTCCCTTGTTTAGATATGATATTTTTAAGGCCATATTGAAAATTGAAACAATATTATCCACTGTCTCCTAGGATTATTAAAATTTCAGAAAATGCCACACACAAAGCACCTAGTATTTTTTTCTTGTATAGCATAACCATGGAACACTTTAAAAATATTATATTTGCTATTACTTCTGTTCTACTACTATATCTAAGTTGTACATCTAATGCTTGAATTTCCTAAATTTTGAATGCAGAAGAATTAATATCATACAAAAGTGTTGGCATACCAAAAAATTACAAAAGTAGTTTGCAGCAATGATTAAAAAAGTGCTACAAATTTTGCTATTAGTTTACATAAATTTTTGGAATTCCTTGGGCAGTTCAGTAAAAATTCTTTTAGTCAGCCAAACTAAATAAAATTTTCATTTTGACAAATGGTTAATAGGAACTGGCTAATTTAATCAACATGGTTACATCTGTTATCTGAGCAGACACAGTCATACTCAAGCCAAAATGTAAACTTAAGGTCTTCTCTATCACATTTAATTTTCCTTACTTAAAGTGTTGGCCCATTTATTGAGTTAGCTGGATTAGTAGAGGCCCATCAAAAAGTGACCTTCTTTCATATCAGTCATTTTCTTTCCTCCATGTGCTGCTGAATCTCCTTCCCTTACCCTTTGGTATGTTTTTGGACTCATCCCAAATCCTTCCTCGGCAATTTCCAAAGTCAACTATATTATTTTCTACTTAAAGTAAAATGTACAGTCCAATTTAATAACTCAAAGTTAAATCTCTCCTTTAATTCAAACATGTTTCCTCCTCCTGTCAGTCTAAGAAATTTTCCCACCTTCCAATTCTCCTTCCTCTTTCACTATGTGGTCTCAGGGCTCCTTCTAGAGTGGGGTGGCAAGAGAGAATACAGAGAAAGGCCCAAAGTTATGGCCTGACTGGTAAATGTTCAGCCCAGGACAGGAGCTGCTATCCAAATGCCCATCCTTTCTGGTGAGTTCCTTTGAGATTCCCCCACCAGGAATTCTGGCTTCAGATCCCAGATTACTCCCTCCTTATACCTTCCACCCAACCCCTGGATTCTGTCCACTTTTCCCTATTCAAGGTTTGCCAGAAATTTTTTCAAGGCTTTCAAGGGCATGTTCTTTCATCAGAGTCCACATTTAGCTTTAGGCTCCATCAGTGAGTGTCCTACATTCTTTTAAATATTCCAACAAAGATCCAGCCAGCCTTTTACATTTAGTCTGCTTTTCAGACATGAGTCAGGTACTAGTTCCGAAATCACTCAGGTTTGAGAAGACCCAGGAGAAGGTCCAACAAAGTTCTCCTGACATCCCCTCTCTCCTCCATCTGCGTAGGCTTTCAAGGTAAGTGACAGCTAATGCTAAGTGTTGCCTGACAGCTTTTGGATCTTGCCTTATAAAGTTCTGCAAGGATAGTGTAACTCACTTCTTTTTTTTAAATAGTGAAAGGGTATTAACATTGTGCTCTGAATTTGGGGCCTCAGTAAAAATGGACACAATAGGACTGTTCCTTTTAACATAAGGTTTAAAGAGAAACTTGTGATCCTTTTCCTTTTCTTTAAATGCTCCCTTGAGGACAGGGATAATATCTTAGGCAACATTATAGCAAACAACACAGTGCTTTGCATGTAGCAGTATATGCTTAATAGAGCTTTTAAGTATTTACTGACTGACTACATGGTTAAAGTAGCTTTACCACTTCTCTAGTCTGCCAAAACACAGTCATGGAACTTTCCATTAATAGATTTAGTCTGGCTCCTGGCAGGAAAAAGATGGCATGTTCAATGCTTTTAGCTAAAAAGACGCAAAAGAACTAGTGTGTAGAGGGGCAGGTGAAGGAAGCCAAAAAGACAAAGACCCTTGGGATCAGCATCAGTGGGGACCCACTGCTACCCCTAAATCTGAGGGAATAAGAGGAATAGTATCCTGAAGCTGTAAGTAAGCCGGAGTTGGGGGAGCGGAGGGGAGCAGCCTGAGGGGATCCCTGGTCAGAGCAGAAGGTACCTGGTGTCAGACCACTGACAGGCAGGGAGGGACATGGGGATGGGCCCTTGAATACCCCTTCCTCCTCCCAGCCTCCAAGCGCCCGTGGGTGGCTGCATCAGGTGAACCCAACTGGAAGTCAGGTGGCAAGGAGTGATGTTGCTCTGAGCAACCCTGCGGGGCAGTCCATAGGGCACAGAAATAGAGCCAGTGGGTCACAAAAGGAGGCGGCCAGCAGAGAACAAGAACATGTTACTATAACTAGAAAAATTCGAGCTAATGTGAACAGGTCATTAGAATATTATAGGTCACATATTATCCTATCATCAAATAGTATGTCATTATATATGCTTACATATTTACTCTGCAATGAACCTGTAATATACCACAGAACAAGTATTTAACTCTATGCATATAGTCATGTATTATAAGATACAATTATTATAACCATAATATATTATTACACATTATATTTATTATATATGATCTATGAGATTATATACACATGTATATAAATACTTGTTTGTGGTATTTCATATTCACTATAAAATAAACACAGCTTAAGGGAATAACCTATATTCTGAATCTTCTTACCTTCAATTAAAAATGTAGATGTTTTCATATTAAAAAAACGAGTTACAACAAATGTTGGCGAGGATATGAAGAAAAAGGAACTCTCCTGCACTGCTGGTGGGAGTGCAAACTGGTCCAACCACTATGGAAAGCTGTGTGGAGATTCCTCAACCTGCTAAAGATGGAGCTTCCATATGATCCAGCAATTACACTCTAGGTATTTACCCAATGGACACAGAAACATTAATTCCAAAGGGCACCTTCACCTCTACTTTTATAGCAGCACTATTTACAATAGCTAAACTATGGAAACAATTCAAATGCTCAAAAATAGATGACTGGATCAAGAAGATGTGGTACATATACACAATGGAATATTACTCAGCAATCGAAAAAGATAAACTCATGCCATTTGCAGCAACATGGATGGCGCTGGAAGGGATCAAGCTCAGCAAAATAAGCCAGAAAGTAAAAGAAAAACACCGGATGGTCTCACTCATAGTAAGAATTTAGAAAACTTAAATAAGGGACCAGGAAAAAGACTAATTATAATAAAGTAAAAATCAAAATCAACAAACAACTATGAACCAGAGACACTCTATGGGGGGTGAGGAGCGGGGAGGGGAGGGATTGGGGTCAAAATAAGGGGGTGGGAATTGTATGGGGAATACAACCAAGATGAAAATGCATACATTGTGCAAAAATGAAAAATAATGTGAAAATAAATTAAATTTAATTTAAAATATATACATATATGTAGGTGTTTTGAAGTATGGGCTTATATAGGAACAGAGGTGTATAGAAGAAGTAGGATTTCCAACCTCAAAGCCAATACTTAGTTGGTATACAAATATAATTATGTACATTGTGTGTGTGTATTAAAGGCTATTTAATAATGTTTAACTGCAAAATTCATCTGTTTTTAATCATGCTAAATAAAGGTTGATGTTCCTAAAAAATAACCTACCTTGATTTTTGCTTGTTGTTTGCTTATATGCTATCTCTCTACATAGATGTATATTACATAATGAGATGAAATAAAATAATAATAAAGGAAAATAAGGATAGGTATGTTGGAAGATTTCAAGTTAATTCACAAAATGTAAGCTATATTGCATGCCATATATCTGATTCTAAGATTCCTTGCATTCAGTTTCAAAAAATATTTCTCATATAGTTTTTATTGAGTCCCTAGGATGCTGCTTAGTGCTACGGACACTGCAATGAACAAGATAGCAGGTCACACAGATGCTTTATTGGAAGGTATAAAAAGAAAATATATATTTAAGATAGTTTCAGATTGAGATAAATGTTCTAAGTAAAATAAAGTGGAGTAATGGTATAGAGTGTCTGGGACAACTTTAGATACTGTGATGAGAGAAAAAAGTCTCTTTGAAGAAGAGTATCTATACTGAAACTTCAATAATAAAATCACAGTCAGGGGAGATGAGAGCAGAGAGTGGACTAAATGTAACTAACAAGTCTCAAATCATTCCTAAAGGGAAATATCTTCAAGGTCACAAACAATTTATGCATATAGAACATCTGCAGATAAATCTTCCGGTTTATAATGCAGCCAAAATGTCCTATTTTAGTCATAGTTGCTTGGCTGTCTTGATGCTTTAATCTTCACCTTTTTTTTAAAGATTTATTTATGCATACAAGAACTGGGGCACAGGCCAGAGGTGTGGGGGCGGTGAGAGGATTCACCAGAGACAGAGTGGGGAACAGAACAGGCAGACCAACCAAAATACACTGCTGAGGGGAGCAGCTGGCGAGACAGGAGAGCTCTGCTGCACCATGTGGGTAGCTCCCTGCCCGGGGATTGAATCCACGCTGCAGTGACTGTGGATAGCCTCATAGGTTGTGTCTTAACGCCTTGCACCACCAGGGAGGCCCAATCTTTACTTTTTGACTCTGATAAATCTGATGAAAATTTAACATTACCATGCATCACTGTATTCATCTACTGGGAATGGCATAACATGTTATTACAGACTGGGTGGCTTAAACAGCAGAAGGTAATTATCTCACCATTGAGAGAACACAGTTGAACATCATTGTGAGAACACCATTGATCTGAGACCTGTTAGTTACATTCAGTCCACTCTCTGCTCTCACCTCCCTTGGCTGTGATTTTATTACTGAAGTTTCAGTATAGATACTCTTCTTCAAAAAGACTTTTTTTCTCTTATCACAGTATCTAAAGATGTCCCAGACACTCTATACCATTACTCCACTTCATTTTACTCACCAAAGTCAAAATCAAGGTGCTAGCAGGCTTGTTTTGGGTAAGACTTGTCTTCCTGACCTGTAGAGGCTACTTTCTCACTGTGTACTCACATGGTCTTTTCTTTGTGTGAGGGGCATGTGTGAGGTGGGGAGTGGGCGGGGATGGAGAGGGGAGGGAGGGATGAAGGGGTCTCTGGTGTCCTCCTGTTATAAGGACACCTGTTCTACTGGATCAGGGCTCTACTCTTAGGACCTCATTTAACCTAAATCACCATAAAAGTTCCAATACAGTCACACAGGGGGTTTGGGCTACAGTGCACAGCAATTACAAAGAATTTTGATGTCAAAACTTAAACAGTTAATACATACAACAGGTGCCAGATTATGTGACACAGATATTCTAAAAGAAAACTCAAGTTGTTGACTTTTACAGAGAAAGCGCCATATGACCTGAAAGCCTATGAATGTTTGCATGCATTTCTTGCAGAAGCCTTGCTCTCTAAGACCTGAATTGGAAGTTTTGGATGTGTTGATTATATAAAAATAATCATCAAAATTATTTTCTTCATTTGCCTTCCTTTTTTATTATGGTAGAACAAATGCATTGGCAAGTTGCAGAGAAAACATACATGATCCATCTACATAAAAGGTACAACTCACTAATCAATGAATGCAAATTAAAATGAGAAGTATGATTTCTGCCACCACTTGCATGGCTTCTGACCTGACCACCATCATCTCTTGCCTAGATTATGGCTAAAGGTCATCTGATTGGTCATCCTGCTCTGCCCTCAACCCACTTTAGCCAGTGAGCTCTGTTATAACCTACATCACACCAATTCTCTTCTTTAGAACGTTCACGCATAGAAGCAGCCAAGGACCCGCTCCCCACCCTCAGCCATCTGACCTCATTTTGAAGAAGTATCCTAACCCTGCAAACCATAACTCTTTAGCAGCACCTTAATTACAACATTAGTAGGTAAAGCTTCCACTGATAGGGTTTATGATAGGGTCAGTGGATCCCGTGGAGTGTGTTTCCAACATATGCCCTCCAATGTACAGTGGGTATCTTATTCAAACATATGTTACAAGGGGTCCAATGATGATAAATCAGGTACTTTATGAATCCTTGGATAGTGATACTGGTGGTGGTACTTAATGGTGGCCAGGAAAAGTAAACTCACAAACAGAAGTCCTTATCAGCCTCAATAGGAATATATCAAGGCTTGTTACAGAATAGAAAGTCATATAATCAACTTGACACCAAGAATTTGACATCAAGAGACATTTTCTGACACATTAAATGTCCAGAAGCAGCTACATTACCTTACCATAGTAAAATTGAATGCTGTCGGGGCTGTGCATACCCTCCATCTTTGTCAATATGGCTATTTGATTCATATGATGACTGCAGAAACAATGACAGACTTCAGATGGGTCATCCTCTCTACTGGGTTGTTCAATGACTTCTATGCAGTTTATCCTCTCTGGGAGGTTTTGATTGCAGCACAGAAAATTATATCCATAGGATCCACTCCAGTAATTCCACCATCATGCTTCACTTCTCTTTTCTTCAGACCTCCAATCAAGTCTCTTTCTTTTTTAAAGATTTATTTATGCATATAAGAACCAGGGAACAGGCCAAAGATGTGGGTGTGTGTGTGAGAGGATTCACCAGAGACAGAGTGGAGAACTGAACAGGCAGATGTACTGACATACACTGCTGAGGGGAGCAGTGGGCGAGTCAGCAGAGGTCTGCTGCACCATGTGGGTAGCTCCCTGCGTGGGGATTGAACCCGTGCTGCAGTGGCTGCGGATAGGTCCATAGGCTGTGTCTCAACCCCCTGTGGCACCAGGGAGGCCCCAAGTCTCTTCTTCATACTAAGTAACCATTAAGTCACTTGACTGCTTGTAAGTTTTTTTTTTTTTTTCCTATTCTTTCCTTAGGCTGTTTCTAACTCCACACCAAGCTGATGACTAGGAGTACTGCTTCTCTACCCACTGTGAGAATTTCAGCTCATTACTGTTTTTAAGAGTCACTCCTCTGTGCCCTTGTTCCTGCACCCCATCCAAAATTAAGACTTTGTGAGTTAATAATGCTAGCTCAGGCCTCCCCTGGTGGCACGACGGTTGAGCGCTGGGCTGCGAGGCTGCCCACAGTCTCTGCAGCACTGGTTTGTTCCCCCGCCACTGGTGAGGGTCCCACAAAATATAAATAAATAAATAAATAAATAAATAAATAAATAAATAAATAAAAGCTAGCTCATGATGAACAGCTCTGGTTGCAAAATTATTTAATGTTCCATTGCCTTAGCGTTCACCAGAAGCATCCGGGTATTTTTGTTGTTGTTGTTGTTAATATTTCTCTTCTGCGGATGTTATGGCCTTGCCAGAGGATGAGTTTAGGAAGTCAATTTGTCTACTATAGGACAGGTCTGAGTCAAAATTCCACTTATCAGTTTATCTCCATCATTCCCTACTTTGACAGACAATATTCCTTAAAAAGTATAGGCATCAGGGGCCTCTCCTGGTGGTGCAGTGGTTGAGCGCTGGGCTGCAAGGCTGCCCGCAGCCTCTGCAGCACCAGTTAGTTCCCTGGCCACCGGCGAGGGTCCCACACACACACACACACACACAAAGTATAGGCATCAGTTCATGGTTGCCCTAGTAAATTAACACAGATCTGCTTGAGTTAGGTTAGGGTGAATGTTTACACACATGTTTCTGACAGTGAAGCAGGTCTTTCTTCAATAAGATCTGGCTTCCATTTTATCCAGTCTGTGAATTGACTGTGGTGGGAAATTTGTAATGGCTGTGACTCCTTTTGCTTTTATGGATCAAATAAAATTTTAGTGGACTGCCCATTTCTACCAGTCACAGGGCCACCATGATCAATTAATCACTGACAAAAATCTTTGCATGTCAAACCATTCTAATTGTTACTCTGGGCCTGCTAACTATTATAGCAATCATCATACCTTGTCACTGACAATTAAGTATTCTACTTGACCTCTGCTATTTCTGGATTCTATCATTCTATTTGAAATCAGGAAGCTCTTTTCAATGGTAGCATTTCGCATTGTCCTTCCAGACTTAGAGTTCATCAAGCATTCTGGTGCCACCTATGCATTTCTCAAGGTGTTGGTAAAGAGTCCACTGTGAATCCTCCAAAGGAAACAGAAAAAGGAATGAGTAGGTATAGCACTCCCACTGCCCCCTAAGTCTTTAGACATTTCTTCATAAAGCAGGGGGTCAACAAATGCTTTTATTAAAATTTGAGAGATTAAAATCTTAGGTTTTATGGGTAATATAGTCTTTGTCACAATTACTCATCAATGTTCTGGTATGAAAATAGCAACTGGCCATATATAAAATAATGACATGGCTGTATTACAATGATATTTTGTTTACAGAAACAGTTTGTAGGCTAGATTTAATCCATGAGCCATTGTTGGCTGATCTTTTTCTACAATGTGTCTCATTTCTGGAATTCTGGAATTTACTGAAGGGTTCTGCTGCATTCTGGTTTTTGTCAGCCTTTCAATCATTATCATTCCTCTTGAATTATAAATCTTTGGTGAATTTATCTATTATCAATATTCAATAAGATCAAATATCACATTATTTTCAATCTAGTCTATCTTCCTTAAAGTTCATGTAGATTAACACACATATACACATACATTCCCCAGGATAAAATTGTGCATACATTCCCCCGGACAAAATTGTGAAATTCTTATTGCACATGATATGTATTCCTGGTTATATTTTTTTTCCTGTGATCTGCTAAAATTTCAAACTAGAAACAATAAGTGCATCAAAGGGAGGTTCAACCATTTCTTTACAAAGCCACAATTTCATAAGAAGTCATTGCAGGTTTTTCAGACAAGGGAAGATCAATTCAGATAGTGGAATAAGGGCTGCTTCTGCCAGGGAGGAAGTCTCAGAAGAATCTGTGAGTTCAACTTTTTCAGTTTCATTAAAATCTATTCAAAAGTTACCGTTCCAAATTTAGGATCTTTTTTTTTTTCTTTCCAATCAGTACCCTCTATCAGTAGTCAAGTATGCAAGATTACAAATTCAGTCTATATTTTAATGTATTCCAGGATCAGATTCTAGTTTTGGTATTTAGAAACTTCCTTGTGAGTGTAAGACCTAAGACAATCTTTTCATCAGTTCATAGAAGATTTCTCATTTCTTACCTGGATATTGAATAATCTGATCACTTATTTTTTTTTCCTATTTGTTAGTGTAATTATAAAGATTGTATACCCCTAGTCCTGATAATCCTCTTCACTTCCCCATAATGTTTTATTGCAGCAGCCACTTGGTCCTGCCACCCCATATTGATTTCCATAAGTACTTCCCTCTAGTGATAATGGATAAGTTAAGGGGCTTTATTGTTATAGTATGAAATGGAGCAATACTGTCTCATTTTCCATTGTTGGTGGGACCACTGCCACCAAATCTAATTAAATTGATCAAATCTAATCTAATTCCAGATTCCCATCTATAAGCTTTCCCTTCTATGGACCTAATTCTGGTACTAAAAATTACATGAGTTTTACAAAAAAAAAATTAGAGAAAACCAATGGTTTCATGTAGGAACTTGAGGGCGGCTTTTAAAAGTTCTCTGGGAACTTGTTGCAATTCTTAGTCCCTGGAAAAGCGCTCTTCAAACCCATGTGATTCCAGGATTCAGATGTAGAAGAGGGAGGTGTGTATGAGAGAGAAAAAGGTGACAGGGGAAGGCTGTTAAGGCCAGTGGCACTGACTGCCTGCGAAAGTTTCCTGGTGCATTTTATGAGGTTATCAAATCTGGGACCTTAATCTAGACCAACTAAATTAGAGTATGTGGAGTGACACCAGTAATACACTTTTTCCCAATTCCATCATGCGATTCTAATGTGCAACAAGGATTTAAGAAAGAACTGTGCATTTAAGCTTTGCTTCTAAAAACTCTTCATGTAGCTAAATGCTAGCTAAATGTGGCTAACTCCTTTGAAAACTCCAAAGAGAAGAGGGGTAACTGACAGGGCTAAGTTGACACACACACCTCCTTCCCTGGCTCCACCCCATGATGACACTATCTAAACACTCCAGTGACACTCAGCACCTTCCAAACACAAGGGTCACATCAATATAACATCCAATAGTATATAATCAACTGGTTGCTTTTCCATAATTGAGTCTTTGATATGCTCTTTGGATATGTATAAATAAAACATGAAGTCATGAAGCACCAGCTTCAACATTGTATTATTTTCTCTTGTTTGTAAGATAAAAAGAACAGGGAAAATCTAGATTTGAAAACTTTTCTGACAGAACAGACCCTTTTCCAAATCCTAGTTTTTATTACTCTCACTTTTTAAATATTGCAATTTCTAGTAGACCTTAACTATAAGACATTAACTATATTATTCTTCAGTTATTTGAGGTGGGGTTTCCTCTTAACATTTCTCCCCTTAAATACATTTCTCCCCTTAACATTTAAATACATTTAAATATATTTCTCCCCTTAACATTTAAGACATTAATATTAAATGCATTTAAATACATTTCTCCCCTTAACATTTCTCCCTTTAAATACATTTCAATAGATTTCTTCATTGGATAGTCTTCCAGTGATATTTAGGAATTCCATAGTCTTATAATTGTCCTTGGTAGGCTTCCCTGGTGTTAACTCTTGTATTATTTTATGTGCAATTGGTTGTGGTAATGGGGCTGCCTAAAAGACCCACTTTCAAGGTTCTTCATATCTTGCTTTTTACTGTCTTCCTGATAGAAGGAGGTGGCAATAAGAGTGTGCCAGTTAACGCAGCGGTTGAGCGCTGGGTTGCGAAGCTGCCCGCAGCCTCTGCAGCGCCGGTTCGATCCCCGGCTGCTCCCCGGCCACCGGAGGAGGGTCCCGCATGGCGCGCAGACCTCTCCTGCCGCCCACTGCTCCCCTCAGCAGTGTACTTGGGTCCTCCTGCCTGCTCTGCTCCTCGCTCTGGCTCTGGTGGATTCTCTCACCCTCCCGCGCTTCTGACTGTACCCAGTGCTTGTATAAATAAAATTTAAAAAAATAAAAAATAAAATAAATCAAAAAAAATGTTTAAAAAAAAAAAAAAGAGTGTGCCAGTTAAAAGGATTTGATTTTTTCCATTTGTCTTGTTGTGCTATCTGCTATTGCCATGAGGTCAGCTCCCCTTGGTTAGCTGACAATATGGGCCCATCCAAAAACACACATGGGGCCTCCTTGGTGGCCTACAGGTAAAGTCTCAACATTATTATCACTATGGCCTGAGTTTGATCCCCAGCCAGGGAGCTAACCCCAAATGGTGCAGCAGACTTCTCCTATCTCACCCAATGCTCCCCTTAGCAGTGTATTTTAGTAGATCCACCTGTTCTGCTCCCTACTTTGTCTCTGGTAAATCCTCTCACCCCCCACACCTCTGGCCTACACCCCAGTACTTCTATGCATACATAAATAAATCTTTAAAACACACACACAAAGTAAATCTAACAAACTCACATATAAGTAGCCAAGCTAACTTGAAGCAGAGACACCAGCTTCAATCAGGAAACTTCTCACTTACCCACAAACAGTGAAGATTTTTAGGACCCAATAATATCCACGCCCATCATTTAAATAAATTATGAAGATTTAGGTAATATGTTACTGATATTTCTATGTTTTTTTTTTAAGTGAACATAAGTTTTCAACTTTTTTTTAAAAAGATTTATTTATTTATTTATGCAAGCACTGGGTACAGTCAGAAGCACAGGAGGGTGAGAGAATTCACCAGAGACAGAGCAGGGAACAGAACAGGCAGACTGACGAAATACACTGCCGAGGGGAGCAGCAGGCAGCAGGCGAGGTCTCTCGTGCCATGTGGGACCCTCGCTGGGGGCCGGAGATCAAACCGGTGCTGCAGAGGCTGCGGGCAGCTTCGCAGCCCAGTGCTCAACCGCTGCGCCACCAAGAGAGGCCCTATTTCTGTTTTAATGCAGCTTTACTGTGTTAATAGTAAACATATATAATGGAAATACATAGAGACTTTATAGCAAATCATAATCCAACTCTTTTTTTTTTAATAGAGGCATGTTTTTATTTATTTATTTGTTTGTTTGTTTTGTTTATACATGCACTGGGTACAGTCAGAAGCGCGGGAGGGTGAGAGAATTCACCAGAGCCAGAGCAGGGAGCAGAGCAGGCAGAAGGACCGAAGTACACTGCTGAGGGGAGCAGGGGCGGCAGGAGAGGTCTGCGCGCCATGTGGGACCCTCCTTCAGTGGCCGGGGAGCAGCTGGGGATTGAACCAGCACCACAGAGGCCGCGGGCAGCTTCGCAACCCAGCGCTCAACCGCTGCACCATCAGGGAGGCCCCATAATCCAACTCTTAAATTTTAAATAATCTAAATAATTTACTGATATAAATATTACAGAATGTTATACACTATTTTTAATTTTTTTATCTTGAGGTCATTTTTTTTTTTTTTTCAGAAAGTCTTTGCTATAGTTGCTTCAATAATTTTTCTGTGGATTAAATTACCAATATCGAATATCCATTTAGTGTTGCAAGTTTTTCAAAAGTGTATCCTCTATTTAAAACAGAAAAAGACAACTCTTCTTTTTAACTCCAAAATTTTTCACTGACATATAAAAAATATTTTGGTTCAATATGACCATTGGAGCATATCAATAAAGATTTCTTATAGTTTTTATAGTTTCTAATTAATATGAATTAGTGATGATTTTTAGGACCCAATGATAACCATGGCCATCATTTTAAAAATGTCCTTTACTTGGTCTCTGAGTTACTCAATGAGTAGAGGGGTGGTCATCTCACATAACAAAGACATCTTGGGTACAATACAGTTGGTAGTGAATAGTTTGTTGGATTTCAGAAGAAAGTTGATTTGTCAACATTGTACCAGAATCTGGTAGTGTGAAATTGTGGTTTCTACAGAGTATAAACAAGTCTTATAGCTTGAAAGTCAAGTAAATTAATTTTAGTTCTTGACTTAAGCTACTGCTGAGCAGTATTTCATTTCCTGATTTCTCCTCTCAATAGATTAAGGGTTACATGAAAGTCAAGATGTGCTCATCTGTCCTCCCTCTAGAGAGACTTCAGCTAACTACTTATCAGCTTCTCCTTAACACAACTGGTTTCTGACATTTCTTTCTATCCTCTGTCCCTCTCACCCTCTCTCCCCTCACTGCCACCCTCCCTTTTGTTCTTTCTATTCTCACCCTTTTGATGCAAGACTGAGTTTTAACATACTTATCCTTTAAGAAAGAAAACAAAAGAGGAAAAGACAACTCTTCAGAGTGAAACAATTCAATAACACTATCTCATGGGATTGCTATAAATGGTGTACATTTTGTATTCCCTCTGATTCAACTTATGGTATCTATGTTGTGATAAGCACTCAATTTTATTTGGTGATCAAAATAAGTGATCTAAAATAAGTCCCATATTTTAGAATTAAGCTTTGATTTGCAGTGAGAACAAAAATGCAAAGTAGAGGTGAAAGCTTATGTTGGATGGTTTTTACTGAAAATATTTAATATTATGAACTTGACATTAAAAAAATTCTCTTCAACATGAATAGCTCATATTTATTGATCACTCTTGTACCACTCAAAAAATTCATTACTTACTCTCATCTAAGGCAAAATTACTCTTACTAATTTCAGGCAAAATTTCAGGAAGAGCGGAGTTAGGATCTTAACCTCGGTCTTCATGACTATGGATTCTATAACTTTATGCTCCTTTCCAAAACTGTCTAGATGTTTAATATTGAAAATTGCAGAACTAGTCAATGTAAATTAAAATGATCTCTGTAAAATCATCCAATCAGTAGCACAGACTCAATAAATATGAAGCAACTTAGAGGTTCTGGAAGAGACAGAAAAAATCAAAAAGGTTTATCAGAAGAAAATGTGTTTCTCAAGTTAGAATCAGAATATTTGGGGAGAAAATATCTTTTTTTAAGCCTCAAATCTTTTACAGAAGCTTTACAGAATTTGGCAGTGGTAGTAGATATTTGGAAGGAATCTGCACTAGCCTCTCTTCTAGTGTTGCTGTTCACCTCTGTCTAGGACTTGTTCAGAGAAATAAATGTGGCAAGCCAGATATCCCAAGAAATGTACAAAGGGGGCAGACTCCATGCACTAGCCTGTATCATGTCATCTTAGAAAGGAGAATGTACAGAAAACTAAGTTACTCAAACTCAAATAAATCAAACACTACATGAGCACTTAGCACATGCAGGGTATCAGTTACGAAAAGCCTTCAAACAGAAGGCTGATAAGATATCAAAGTATGTATTCCTTTTGAAGGGTAAGATGCACTGCAGAAAAGTTGTCCATGGATGGAAAATATGTTCTATAACAATTCAGAAGATAGAGAAAGATCCCTCAGAAGTGATAAGGAAAAGGAAGGTATCAAGAGAAAAAAATAACACTTAGCTTGGGGCAAGTAATGCAAAATAACTGTACTAAGATATTATCTGCAATGTAATGCATGCAGTATGTGACAGCTAGACAGGGAAGAGACACGGAGCCATCATTCCCCAATAGCTGTTGCATAATAATAATTTCCCTTACTCTATACCAGTCAGTTTTATGAATCCTTGCTACTCTAAGTGTAGCTCACAGACCAATACCTTCAGTATTATTAAACTTTGCTAGAAACACAGAATTTTCATCCACACTCCAGACTTCCGGAAACATAATTTGCATTTTAACAAGACCCCCAGGTGGTTCACAAGCACATTAAAGTTTGGAAGCACTGTATCAGAAGGATGTACTTGGTAATCCTCACAGCAGTCAGATATAAGGATACTATTATTATCCCCATTTTAAGGATGAGGAACGAAGGCCCAGACCAGATAAATAAACTGAGCTAACTGTGTGCCTGCAGTTGGTGATAGAGAATGAGTCAAATCATGAATGCAGAGCTCATGCCCTTATCGACCACTTTACTCAGTTCCCTTGATCAGTGCACACAGGCTGCAGTAACTCGAACACAATTGCCTACTGGATTAACCTAAACATTATCTTTCAGTAGTAATTAAATTTCCACCTTTAATGCAGGACCATGGGAAAATTTCAGGATCTCCACCGAGAACACAGGTAGCCAGAGTTTGACATGAGAATTTAATTCTAGCCATTATGCAGTACATGTAAAAGAAAATAAATGTGCTTATAAATTATAAATGGTGTGATTCTGTTTCATTTCTCCTTCCTTGGGAAGTGGCAAAACCCTTAGGGGTGAAAGTGTCTCCTCTTGGAGTAAAAGTGTCTCCTCTTGGGGGGAGGGCAGGGTCAGCTTTGTACTCTTTGTACTTCTTTGTTCTCAGGTCAGCTAATGCGGCAAATTTTTTTTCTTATGGGAGTGAGAATTTAATTGCGGACAATACTCAGTTTCTCCATCTGCAATTGCTCACAATTCAAATTCTGAGTTCAGCTTTTATGGCTTTAATAGACCTTTAAATTTAAGTGATAGACTTTTAACTATGTTCTGCAAAATTCCCCATGCCTCTGTGTGTGGTAACACAGGCTTCCTGTCCATCTCTCTAAGGACTCACTGATTTGCTTTCAGCAGTCATGATGTTACTTACCCTAATACTGGATCTTTGGGTAATGAAAACCTTCCATGCTTGAAAAGACTTCCAAGTGAAAAGGGCTTCCCCTTCCCCCCACGGGCAGAGATTCTTAGAGCAAAGGATATTTTCTGGGCATCTTAATTTATTGTCCACCTGGCCTTGTTACTGCTGCCTAGAACTTTAAAGCTAATTTGCTTGCTGTCATTCAGACTGCCTATGTTTGAAATGACTAGAAAACAATGAGACAACAATCTTTTGAGCAAATGTATGTTGATATAAGAACGAAGCTACAGAGCTATATTTTGAGGACCTATGTGAAACAAAAAAGGGAAAGATAGGAGGCCAGCTCTGCTTACAGGTACATAGCAAGTGCATAGAGGCTGGGGCACTCTAACTCTGACAATGTTCCTGTTACTTTGTGTATGCTCTGAGACCAGCTCCCTGCTGGGCTCCGTATTCAAAGTGGCTGATGATGGATCTGCAAACAATAATCCAGCTAAGATCTACCAATGTGGTGGGAGAATGGGCAGGAGGAAGGGCAGATATCACTCTTCCCTTTCTGCTGCAGGCTAAACAAAGTGGTTACCACTCATCCTCATCCCAGGTCTTTCTGGATATCCCCATTAAAAAGGTCCATGATGGTAGCAACTTTTGGATGGTAGCAAGTTCCTTCTCTTGCTAACTTGGGGTTGCCTCACTGTACCCTCATTGGCTTCTTAGCATTGTCAATGCTTTATTAAGTAATTCCTACTACCAAATTCCTTTTCCTGAATTTCAGGAGGTCAGGTCTGCTTTCCCAGTGAGATCTTACATATACTGAATGTGTTTGAATCCCACGGTCTTCATCTAGAGAAAACGTTCAACAATACCTTTTTTGATGTCTGTGCTAATGACTGCAGATAATGTGTCTAGCAGGGGTCAGCAATCTCTGGCTTGCCAGCCAAATGCAGGCCACTGCTGGGTTTTATAAAGAAGACGTTACTGGAACACTGTCATGCTCATTCATTTCCTCCTTTTCTAAAGTTGCTTTCATGCTGTGGTGGAAGGACTGAGTAGTTGCTCCAGAGACCATAAAGTTTGCAAAACCTAAAACAGTACCAGTTGACCCTTTTTCAGAAAAACTTTGCTGACCCCTTGCATATAACATCATGCCTGCTTATAGCAGATGTTCCATAATTGGAAGCCTTTATTTTCCTCTTATATGGAAGAATCATATATTTAGCTACAGAATCCTAAGCATGATGCTGCATAGGGTCCTCAAAGGGGTATTAAATGATCTCTGTAAATTTAAATTGCTAGGGGGCATTGTAGATTATCTATGCCTTTCCTCCCATTTAAAACTGATTCCTATGGATGAAAGCAATTACCCCTACAAATAAATTTATATTTTGAAATGAATTTTATAGTTTTGACCTTGTATAAATAGTCTTACCTATAGCAAAAATAGAATTGTATGCATTTATTTTGTATCATCTAACAAAACCTACAACAAAACTTTAAAACAATCACTACAGAATCTTAACACAAAACACCAGAAATGCATATATATATATATATATACACATATATATATAAAATTTATTCCAAGACTTGTGCAAGAATGGTCATAGCAGCTTTAGTTATAATAACCTAAAAAGTAGAATAATACAGGTCTGTGAACATGAACAAACAGCAAACGTGACTTGTATAAATATGGTTCATCTTTTTTTAAGATTTATTTATTAAAAAAAAGATTTATATATTTATGCATATAAGAACTGGGGTACAGGCCAGAGGTACAGGGGTGGGGGTAAGAAAATTCACCAGAGACAGAGTGGGGAGCAGAATAAGCAGAGTGACTGAAATATACTGCTGAGGGGAGCAGCGGATGAGACAGGAGAGGTCTGCTGCACCATAATCTATGCTGATTCCACATTTATAGGGCACAAATGCAACAAACATAATCTATGGTTTAGAGTTTAAAATAGTGGTTACTTTGGGGATGAAGAAAGGGAGTAACTATGGTGAAAAGTTTGAATAGAACTCTCAATTTCTGTTATTTTTTTTTTAATGTAAGCAGTATTTACACATCTGTTCTGAGTTGTGATCATTCTTAACCTGGTCCCTTATGCGATTGTATTTTTCTGACTATTATGTCACAGTTCAATTAAAATTTTATTTTAAATGAAAAAAAGATTACATGTTGAAATATTTTGAATATATTAGATTAAGTAAACTATATTATTTTAAAAAATGAAATTGATTCCTGTGATCTAGTTCCACATTCAGAGTCTTCGAGAGTACAATAAAAAACAATAAATGGAAGAGTCGCTTAACATGGGTGACCCAAGAATAGATAAAGGCGGCTTATATTATGGAGACTATTTCTCAACTGCCTGTTGAAGTTAAGTTATACAGAGAGAAGTACTTTTCAAAACTTTGGCTAGCGTATATGATGCAGTGCTCACAGATCATATGAAACTGTAATAACCACAGTCAATAGAAAATCAGTGGAAGAAAAATTGCTTAATCTACTCTCACTTATAAAGCAAAAGTGAACTCTATTTTTGAGAGAACTGGCAGGTTAATTAAGAAGACTGTAGTGATTATACTAAGAACACTGATTCATTTTCTAATGTAGCCTAATGTTCCTTGGTATACTGTAACTGGTGTTTGTGTGAGAAGTTTAAAATCAGGCACATAGGAAATTTGTTATACTTTACAAGAGTTTTTGGCCCAAAATTGACCATAGTCTCCTAGGTGAAGGATGGATATATAAATTCTAGGGAGTTCCATAAATACGTACATTAAGAACATGGAGAGGTTGCCCAACACTTTAAAGTTTATTCTCCTTAATTATAAAATGGGAATCATATGATCATTCATGAGGAATAAATGAATAAAATAAAATAACATGCTTGACTTAGTCACTAGCACAGTCATCCCTCCAAAAATTGTAGTTTTCACCTCTATTTCTTCACGACTCAAATTAGAGCTGGTTGATTCTCATTTAAAACATATTTATCTTATTCTAATTGATTTATAACATACATTTTCTTCCAAATATGTAAGAATCACTCTTCGTATTTCTCAGAGTATTTGATTGATGAAAATTCAAACCTCAAGGTATAGAACAATGCACTGGCATTGGGACAAAACAGCAATCTAATCAACATTTTTGCATATTTATATGGCATAATATCTTCTGAATGAAGAAATGCTATAAAAGACAACCTCAGTAAACTGTAAGATTTGTTTTATTTAAAAAAAATAAAACGAGTGAATATTTTGAATTCATATTGTCTTAATCATTACTGGGGAAATACCATTGTTCTAATACAGAAAAAAATTATCTGGGTAGCTTTCACTCATTTCTATTATAGTAAAATAGTGATAGATTTCCTACAAAAAAGATTCGTAACCAGAGGCAAGGCTTAGGCATCACTAGCACATAAACACATAATGGATATGATAAAACTATTGAAAAATTTTTTTAAGTCTCAGGACATGAAAGCCACTTAAAAGTGATGGCAAAGAGGGGCCTCCTTGGTGGCACAAGGGTTTAAGATGCAACCTGTGAAGCTGTCTGCAGCCACAGCAGCACGAGTTCAATCCCCAGCCAGGAAGCTACCCACATGGTGCAGCAGACCTCTCCTGACTCACCCACTGTTCCCCTCAGCAGTGTATTTCAGTCAATCTGCCTGTTCAGTTCCCCACTCTGTCTCTGGTGAATCCTCTCCCCCACCCCCAACAGCTCTGGCCAGTTCTTATATGCATAAATAAATCTTTTAAAAAAAAAAGTGATGGCAGAGAAATGGTGTGGTCTTCTCAGCTCAATGGATAATTTCAGAGTATTCAAAATATGGCATGCTGAATTAAGTGGTTGACAGAATCACTATGTCTAAAAAAAATCGTTACCAAATAGGTTAGGTTAAGAAATCAATAAATACCATGAACATTCAAAACTCAGGGGAAGGGAGGATTGAAGAATTTTCCATTCACATTTACCAAAAAATACTGAGGCTAATCAGCAACCTCTCAGACCTATTAAAAATACATTTACATCTTGCTGCTTATAGCCCATTTTGATCAAAGGACCCCCAAGTTCAGTTAAAATGAACAACTAGTCAGATGAAATATAGCTGAAAATTATTTTTTGTTTTAGAGAAGGAAGAGTCAGTGGGATATTAAGACAGTGAGGTCAGATAATATTAATTTGGCGATCATATTTTAGGTTACTTGGAAAACTATTAGGTTACTTAAAAATCGAAATATTCTGAGTGCTGTGACTCTTGACTTGGTTTCAGGAAATTAACAGAAATATTCCTGTATTTGTAAAAGCCAACAGCCTAATAGCTCAAACTTTTCAGTTGGAAGATTCCCATTTCAGAATTTCACAGTTCTGATTGCAAAGATTATCGAATGAAATAGAAAAGCAGTAAACAGCATATTCAAAAACCTTAGAACTGCCAAAAAAAAAAATCAAACATTAAATGTTACTTAGTACTAATACTTAGTGCTGTCAGTTTCAAAGCCATGTAAACTCCATTAACAACACTTCTGGGGGGCCTCCCTGGTGGCACAGGGGGTTAAGCACCACACTAAGAAGCAATCCACAGCATCTGCAGCACGAGTTCAATCCCCGGACTGCCAGAGAGCAACACACATGGTGAAGCAGACCTCTCCTGTCTTGACTGCTGCTCCCCTCAGCAGTGTGTTTGGGTCAGTCTGCCTGTTCTGTTACCCACTCTGTCTCTCGTGAATCCTCTCACCTCCCGCATCTCTGGCCTGTGCCCCAGCTCTTGTGTGCATAGATAATGGATCTTCAGAGAAAAAAGAAAAAAAAAAAACAAACAACACTTCTGAGTTCACCTCATCATATTTGGAATTTTAGCTCTCCAATCTCTTAATGTTTTAGTTTTTTGCTTACAAACAGGTTTTTCTAAAAGATACTTTACTATCGTAGTTTTCTCAAACTGGCCTTGATTCATTGAAGATCCACTTTGTGGAATTTTCCTTCCAGTAGATTTGAAAAACTGGCACAACAGTAAGTCAATTTTATATTTCTGCGTCTTGAAAGAAAAGGATTTCCGCTTCCCAGAGAGAGGTATAGAAATGTTGTTCATCATAATTAGGACTGTGTAACTAGAAATGTGAGGCATAAACATGTTTAGTGCAAAATGTAAATATTGCAACAAAGTGGGTTGGGCACCTGGGTCTCATCTGGATTTCCCTAGAACCAGTTCTAGTACACAGGTAAACACAGGTGTAGATCTTTTCAAACGTGCAGTATGCTATTCTAAAATTAAACGTGAGATCATCTTATAATGGCCACTTTAATTAACAGCTGCACAAGTCTCAAAAATCAACTAAAATGCAGTAACTTTTGGCAGCAGATGAGGAAGTTTGTATATACACACACATGCACACATCTATGCAAAGTAAAAATATATACCTGGAGAGAAAACGGTTATTTTGTAAATTATAGTAAGAGATATGGAAGCAGATAAATCTAAATCAAATGGAGGTATATATCAAAAGGGTTTCTGTGGAGGAGAAAACCCATTCATAGAATGATTTAAAAAAAAGAGTTTGTAAAAGATAAAAATGCAAAATACAAAGGGCCTCCCCGGTAGTGCAGTGGTTGAGTGCTGGGTTGCGAAGCTGACCGCGGCCTCTGCAGTGCCGGTTCGATCCCCGGCCGCCGGGCGAGGGTCCCACATAGCGTGCAGACCTCTCCTGCCGCCTGCTGCTCCTCAGCAGTGTACTTCGTCAGTCTGCCAGCTCTGCTCTCCCCACTGGCTCTGGTGAATTCTCTCACCCTCCCGCGCTTCTGACTGTACCCAGTGCTTGTATAAATTAAAAAAAATTAATAAATAAAAAGCTAAGCTTAAAAAAAAATGCAAAATACAAAAACCCTTTAACTTGGTTTACTTATTCGGAAAGGATCCCTATCTAAAACAAGCACTTCATGTTCCCAGGAAGCTACTTCTTTTCATTCTCTCTTTTCATGATCCTCTACAATATTTCAGAGCATTAAACTCCATTCAGAGGAGGCCGAGTTCCAAGGTTCTTAGCCCATACATACTTTCCACAATTAACTTTGCATAGAGCCCACTACACATAAAAATAAAGATTTAGAAGGCACTATGAGGTAGGTCTGGTGCTTTTCCAAGTTAGACTTCGAACTGACTTTGTGATACCTAATTTACTACTGAGACATGATTTAGAGGACTCGAGGGTAGCCTACATTTAAACAGTGAACACGGAAGATAAGGGCAATACCAACTGGGGGATGATTAATGTTGACATTGGACAGGAAATACAGAGTTGAAAATAGAACTCAGTGCAACTTCTGCATGGCCAATGTGAACTACATCTTATGCAAACATTGGTGGGGCTTGAAGAATAGAGGCAGAGAGAAATAGAGGTGAAAATTCATTAAGTCTGGTCAGACTGAGTCTGCACAATTTAATGAGGGCAGAGTCTTCCCAGGCCAGCCTCCTATCACACCTTACTACAGTGTTCAAACATCCTTTATGCTTAGTAACAAAAGTGGGCAATTTGAATGAGCTGAAATTTCCCGTGACCAGTGGCAGGGTGCAGGGTACTGGGAGACCACTGCCCTAAAAATATTACATATTTAAGATAATTTTGCCAAGACATTCCAGCCTATGACTTTCATAAGTAAAGTAAAGCTCACACTTTTGTTCTGATTATAAACAGATGAAGCAGGTCTTCATCTACTCCTGACATTCTCATTCAGTTATATCTAACAGTGTTTTGGTATCTTGGATATCCTCTGCAATAATCTTTTATTGTTGAGGCTCCCTCTTGACAGTTGCTACTTACAAGTCTACTTGAGAATGACATGTAGTCACTTCCCTGGGCAAGGAACAGAGCATCTAATATCTCAACATGTATGGGGCCAAAAACCAACATTTCCTACATCATCACTGAAAAGGCAACCTATGGAATGGGAGAATGAATATACTTGCACATCACAAGTCTGACAAGTGGGTTAGTTTGCAAGAACTCAGATAACTGAAGAACAAAAAAATAAAAAGCCCAATCAAAAAAAATGGGAGAAATATCTAAACGGATACGTCTCCAAAGAAGACATTTAGATGACCCATAGGCACCTAAAAATAATGCTCAACATCACTGATGATACAAAGAGATGTAAATCAAAACCACAATGAAATACCACCTCACCCTTGTGATAACAGCCCATATCAAAAATAATGGAAATGACAAATATTGACAAGAATGTGAAGAAAAAGGAGTCCTCACCCTTTGCTGGTAGGAAAGTAATTTGGTGCAGCCTCTATGAAAAAAGGTACAAAGACTTCTAAAAGAAAAAAGAATGGAAATAGCATCTGGTATAGTAATATCACTTTTAATATTTACCCAAAGAATATGAAAATTCTCACACAAAAAGTCTTTTGTATTCTTATTTTCATATTCACAATACTAAGACATGGAATCAATCTATGTGCTCATTGACAGATGAGTGAATAAAGAAATTGTGGCATACATGCTCAACGGACTATTACACAGCTATTAAAAAAGATGAAATAGTGCCTTTTGGGACCACATAGATAAATCACGAGGTAATTATCATCAGTGAAATTAGAAAGTAAAATCAGTCACAGGGTGGTTTCACTTATTTGTAAATATAAATGACTAAAGAAAAAAACTGGCAAAGTACAGTAAAAACAATTCTTAAGACTCTGAAAAATATTCCAATTACCAGAGGGTCCAGGGAAGGAAAGGAGATGGGGAAAGGAATTGGATGGAACATCAGCACTGGAGTTTTGGTGGAAGGTAAGTAAAGCAAGTGTACATATTGAGGGGTGAAAATGTACTTCCAAAGTTACATGGTTTTGCAAATTAGTGATAAGTTAATAAAACTGGAGGGGGAACAAAGACCCATTTATGGTTCCAAATAACAACTTTTCCTCCATCATTTGAACTGAAGTCACTAGGTGGGGACAATGTTGTTCCCTAAATACCAATGAAGTACTGCTTGTCACCCCAAGATGACTAAGTGTGGTCTCCCTGGTGGCACAAGGGATTAAGTCACAGCACTATGAAGCTATCTGCAGCCACTGCAGCACAGCACAAGTTTGATCACTAGTCGGCCAGGGAGCTACATGACACAGCAGACCTCTCCTATCTCGCCCACTGCTCCCCTCAGCAGTGTATTTCAGTCACTCCACCTGTTTTGCTCTCCACTCTGTCTCTGGTGAATCCTCTCACCCCCCACACCTCTGGCCTGTACCCCAGCTCTTGTATGCATAAATAAATAAATTTTAAAAAACAATGACTACGTGTCCTCTATAAAAAAAAGCAGCTCTTTTGACTTCAGTTGGCAGCCTCTTTCTCAAGGGACCCCACTATAGGAAAACACCAGGATTTGGACAGCTTGCAGTCTTCTCTGTGTTGCTCACACACCAAATCCCTACCTTGGGGACCCTGTAGTTCCATGCAAATCCACTGAATAGAATCACTGAGCCCACCTCCCCATCATATAATCAAACACATTCAGCAATGGTGGGATTCTCTTCACTTCCTGGGATCCTGGGTTCCTGCATTTTACTAAAGTAAACTGATGATAAATGACACAGACCTTTCAGATTTTCATTCATTTTATAGATGTTTTTCAACCCTCCCATCACCTCCTTCAACTTCAATTCCTACATAAATGACTAAATTGAGTTTTTCTTATGGTTTAATGTCACCCCCTCCTCTTGTTCCATTCAAAGTCAAGAATAATAGTCCTACACTCACACACATGCCATCCCACCTTCCTGAAAAAGCAGCATGTTTCCTGCTGGGACCACATGGTAACTGTTTTTGACGCAGTTTGTCCACAACATGGACAGTGTCTCAGAAGGCAATTTCAAATATGAAGTAGAGATTTGTTTTCCAATCATTATTCTATAGTTAAAGGGTGGGGCCTGTGATCTTTGGAAAGGTACTCAATTTTCCCCACATTTGATTCTATAAAACTCAAATTGTGATATGTGTCATTTCATGATATCACAGAATATCTGTGATACTTCAGAGAGAGGACTCTTGTGCATATTTGCATGTTCACATACACACACATCATCACATCATCTGTGATACTTTAAAATTTTAAGTAATTATCTTTCAAATCAGACTTCTCAATCCACCAAATGATTTTATCTTTACAAAATGATTTCATCTGCTTTGAAAAAGATTTTCTCTTCTGTTCCTAAGTATGTCAAAGTTTGTTTGTGGACAGATATGTCTTATTAGCCCCATAGACTATAATCAAAAAAACAAAACACTTGCCGTAGGTTGGTATTGAAACCTGCTGTTCTCTTTCCCAGTTTTCCTATTTCGTTCAAATATTCAACTATTTAGCAGGCTCAGATAACTTAATCAATGAAGCTCTTATTTTTGGCATTCTCACATTCCAAATTAAAATTACATTATATTTTTTTGGGAAAACCCCCCACCAGTACCATCTGTGAATTGAATGGTGTCATTACATCAAAGTACTGCAATTAGAACAATAGGGTAAAATTAATGCCAATGTTAAGTACAGATGTGCCAAATATGATGGGTAGTTGATACACCATTCAAATTGACAACCATGTGCAATGTGGAAAGTATCCAGGCCAAACCCCTGATCCAGTTGGCCAATGGATGTCGTGATTGCCTCACAGAGAACATATTTAAAAGAGATTTATTTGGCAGTAAGAAAAAGTTAGTTTCAAAAGACCACAGTCTATCCCAGGTTACTCATGCAAAACTTTCATTATCTTGGGGTAAAAATGAACCCAAAGAAGTTAATCCAAAGGGGACATGAAATTCCATAGCCATTGAATAAAATTCCTGCTTTTTTCCTCCTCAGGAATACAGTTGGCATTTGCAGTACATGGCAGATATATGGCGTTCTAGTCTAATGGTGCTGCATTTGCACGTTCATAGCTGAGATAAACTATTAGCTTAAGAATGCAGTGGAGATTTCTTAGTATAGGTTGATAGGACAATACATTTTATTATTCAGGGTCATCACCTGCAAAATCAAGTTTTTAGACCGGATGATCATGGGCTATAGTTCCTTTCAGTTCAGAATCTTCTCATGTTTGCTATTAATGTTGATGTGTAAAAGATGGTTTTACTCCAACAATCACAAGCTGTTTCCTCTCTGTCATTTCTTGTTGATGTATATGACAAAACGTGGTATTAAAAGTAGAGATATAAATGGTTCAAGGTGTAGGAATATTCATGAGTCAGTGGCAGCTATCTCTATCAATTCTTAACTACAAATGGTAAATAGCATTTTCATGTGAAAATAATTTTGCCACTAAACCCAGAAATTTTTAGCAACAAATTTAAAACAAATACTTTTTTGTGAATAGGCATAATTAACCTATAAACCTCATAGCAGCAGCTTTTATTTAAGCAGATAAGTTCCAAAAATGAGACAATATTTATAAATCAAGGATAGCAGTTGCTAGGTCAACAATTATATGGAGATATCAACTGATGTGTTTCTGATCATGAAGGCTATCTTGAACTGAGGTCACAGTGATACTTTTCTATAGAACAAAAAAATTGCAGTCCAAGAATAATGGCTGTCTGTGTTCTTTTCTGAAATGTCACAGTTTCTCATTCTTGTTCTTCATTATTGCTCTAGTCTCTCAGTCTTAAACAAGGTTCAGAGACAAAAGGGAACACAAAATGATGAAAATATAGAAAGCCAAGAGACATAAAATCTCATCTTTTCTCACCACCCATCCTCATGAATTCCCAAATTTATCTATCGGAACTCACTTTACCAGCAGTACTAAAACACAGTGTATCTAGATCTCCCAATATTTACCCCAAATACTCTTACCTAAGTAAAATTACCATGTCAATTTTTAAAATTCAGTATAATACATGCAAACTCAGAACATGGTATATGCAAGCTGCTGCAGATAAAACCATGTTGACTAAAGCTGCTCTCAATATGGTTAATATCCTTATGTAAAATAAAAATGAAACCTAAGAGAGGGCTAAGGAGTTTTAACAAGGTAGAAGTTGGGAATCCCACATAAGAGAGGGGCCATTTTTTAATAAGTGGAGAAGTCGAGGTAGAGAAAATAGAATGAGTAAACCTAGAGAAAATGTTAGGAATAAATAATCATTTGTTCACCCAACAAAATAAGAGATGGTGTGCCATGAACAAGAATCACAGAGGCGATGGAGAAAAGGGGCTGATTCAGGAATTTTGATTGTAGAGCCTGAAGATTTGGCTGAACATTAGGATGTGAGATGTGTGAAATGAGGAACGGTTGAGGTTGATGACAAATGCAAGTCATTTACTGTGGGTAAAACAACAGGGGACAAGTGTTATGCTGGTAAAAGAATATACCAGGGGTATAATTTGTATCATTCTGAAGGTCCTTGAATACCTTGAACCACTTGTTTTTGCTTAAACTAAAAACAGGGAATTGAAGTTCAGGTTACTGGGAAAACTGTATACAAATGACCTTATAGATAAGTAGGACCATGGATATAAAAATTGTTAGGAAGATACTATTTTCCACTTTCTCTCTTTGATTTTTGATTTTTTTTAAAGGTTTATTTATTTATGCATACAAGAACTGGGATTTAAGCCAGAGTTGCGGGGGGTGAGACGATTCACCAGAGACAGAATGGGAGCAGAACAGAAAGATCTACTGAAATACTGCTGAGGGGAGCAGCGGGCAAGGCAGGAGAGGTCTGCTGTACGATTGGGTTGGCCGACCAGGGAATCAAACTCATGCTCCAGTGTTTGGCGATAGTTTGATAGCACTGTTTTTACCCCTGTGCCACCAGAGAGGCCCTGATGGGTTTCATTTCTAAAACAAATAGTTTATACGTAGGATTGGAAGTATCAGGTTCACAGGCTTGCAAAACTGCTCCTTTTTGAAAAGTCAGGGAAGGCTGCTGAGAAGTCACATGACTGAGTCTGTACCATTTACTATAAACTCTGAGAGCCATGTGTTCATCCCAAAGGGCTATTGCAGCCCACCTCCCTCACCAAAAGGGCCTACCTACTAGGAAGTGGCCTTTTCCACAAGAGTGGAATGGCAAAACACTGTTTAGAGACCTGAGATTGAAATATTTTTATATATATGTAGATACACATATGATATATGTAAATGCATTGTATACATAGACGTAGGTATCATACTTCTTACTAGCCTTATTCCTTCCTACCCAAAAATAATCCCCCAGTAAATCTCACTTTCTTTTATTCACAGGAGAACATTGGTCTTAAAATCACTTCTCTCATATCATCAATTTCTCCCACTCTGTGGGATCACACATATGTTATTATTCTTCTATCTTAAAACGAACACTTTCTGTTGACTCCATATTCCCCATTAGCTTTTACCCTTTTGCTGTTTCCCTTTAAGACAAAATTCCTTAAAACAATTACCTCTATTATTTTTTTTTAAGATTTATTTATTTATACAAGAACCGGGGTACAGGCCAGATGCACAGGAGGGTGAGAGGATTCACCAGAGACAGAGCGGGGAACAGAACAGGCAGACTGACGAAATACATTGCTGAGGGGAGCAGTGGGCGAGACAGGAGAGGTCTGTGCACCATGTGGGATTCTCGCTGGCCGGCCAGAATTGAACCTGCGCTGCAGAGGCTGCGGACAGCTTCACAGTGCTGCAGTGCTCAACCGCCTGCGCCACCAGGGAGGCCCCAATTACCTCTATTCTGACTTTAACTTCTGTTATTCTATTTCTCTCGTCTACTCTTCCCAGACTCCAGCAACATTTCAGTTAACAATTTCACTAGTGTCCATCAAATTGACAAATTCAGCCACCAATTCTTAAGACCATATAATATGAATTATCAGCAAAATCGCTACATAGGATCATTCCCTCTTCCCTGCTTGCTCTCTCAGCCCCCGAAATCGAGTTTTCATCTCATAGTTTTTCCTCAGTTACATGATAGGTCCTGTTTATCACTGATTACTCACTGAATCTAGACCATGTTGCACACTTTCTACTCAATGTCTCCATATGGATATATAAGAAAAAAATAGCACTTATTTAATTAAACTCCTTAACCTTCCAAACCCAAACCTACTTACCCACTGTTATATGTTCAACGACAGTGTGCCTCCCCATCCCTAATACACACAGATTCATACTGACTTCCAGGTTCAAAGAACTTGACTATATTTGAAGATAGTGTCTTAAAAGACGTAATTAAGATGAAATGAGGTCAGAGTGGTGAAATTTAATCCAATATGATGGGTGTCCTTATAATTCAAGGGAATTAGGACATACAAAGAGACACCAGGTATGCATAAAGAGGAAAGACCATGTGAACACAGAGAGAAGTTGGCTTATGCAAGCCAAGGTGAAAGTCCTCAGGAGAAACCATACCTGCCAGCATCAGAATCTCAGACTTCTGATCTCTCTCCAGCTATATAATTTAACATAAATTTCTGTTGTTTAAACCACACACCCTGTATGTTGTTATGGCAGCTCTAGCAAACCAATATGCACAAGTCATCCCCAAATCAGTTCAAATCAGTACTTTCTCTTTCCCTCACTCTGTTTCAATTACACCAGCATCTTTGCTAATCCACAGACATGACAAGCACATTTCAGCTTTAGGGCTCCGCATTATCCACTGCATTTACTAAAATGTTGGGGAATTCATCCTCAGTTGGGGAACAAAATTGGATGGGGAAAAACAGGGATATCCAGGAACCCCAAACTGCTGAGGGAAAAAATCCATTTTGCCCATTCTAAGGATCTGGCCATCTGTGTGCACATAGGCAAATGTGACAGGCTCTCAGTGTGTTCAAAGATTTTTAATTGATCTGAAGTTTAAAGGTGTATGAGGGTGGGCAGAGTGATTTCAAATAAGAGACTCTTGGAACAGCATCAAACTCTAAGAGTCACCCATCCCCTGTGGGCTAATGTCTAAACGGCCAGGCACAGAACAGGCTGACTGAGGCTGGAAAGCTCACCAGGAATCCCAGGTACCTCCTGGTTGGGAACCAGAAGAAAGGGTTAGGCAGAAAGCTGGGGCAGAGTCACCCTAAACTCACAAGTGCCATATAATGAATGCACCATGAGGTCAAGATGATGGTTGCCAAAGCAATGAAGTCCCAGGATCAGCTTTTTCATGTGTCTCCTTTCCCTCTGCTCCACCTAAAAAATATATATTTGCCCCCCCCCTTCCTTCCTTCTAGCAGTCCCCCATTCAGGAAGTCCAGTTCAAGGCATGCTGGAAGGTATAATCATCAACATCTGCAGGCATGTAGATGGGGGATAGAGTCCTTCCAGGACATTATTCACTGGCTCAGAGTTTGCTCCTCATTGTTCCTCTGACACTAAAATTCTCTTCCTTCAAAATATTTCATATTCCCTCATTTTTTTTAAGTTTTTGCTCAAATGCCAGCCACCTTATGGAGTCCACCCAGCCTACATTTCTTAAAATGTTTCTTATACCACCTGTACAACCAACTGCTACACTTCTCCCCCAGCTCTAATTGCCATCTAAAGTACTATGATTTTTTTTTTACTTAAAATATTTTTAAAATAAAATTTTATCCTTCCTTTAGAACATAAGAGCCACAAAGACCTCTATTTTGTTCACCAATGTACAAGTTGCCTTGAGCAATATCTGCCACATAGTAAGTGACAGACCAATTGTTGTGAAGTAAATAAATGAAATGAATGTAAGACAGAAGCAGATATTAATAAAGTAACATCCAGCCTAAGAAGTAAAATGTCAAAAAGTAGAATCCCTCCTGTGTTCCTGGGCCATGGGTCACAACCTCTCTCACTGGTTCTGAGTCTGACCACTTACTGCTACAAATGCAAACAAAAGGGCATTTGGTGCTGAAAAAAAGCAAAACAAACAAAACCATAACCTATTCTGAATAACAGGGTGGAGGGAGGAGAACCAACAAGGCAGAAAGAAGGAGACCCAGTTCCTAATAGATGGTGAAAGTTCAGTTATCGCTGCAGGAGCTAGCAGAGTGCAGCAGAGGCCTACAGCAGCTGAGGTCAGGGGCTCCCTCTACCCCAGGGGTCACCTTCCACAGCAGCTCTAACAGAAATGAGCAAGCTCACATGTTTTGCTCCCTTTTAAAAGCTCATCACATATGGCCACTCAGCTCCACCTCCTTTTCTGCAGCCTGCTTGCTCAGGAATTGGGCAGAGCAGAGCAATGACAAGAGCAACCATGGCACTGCACCCAGGATCCCATCCAGATTTTAGGGGGCAGAGTTCAATCCCAGCTATACTGCTCTTCACCATTTCCTGCGAGGTGTGACTAAGCAGAGCATTTGCACCCA
Organism: Talpa occidentalis; assembly: GCF_014898055.3. Lineage (NCBI taxonomy): Eukaryota > Metazoa > Chordata > Mammalia > Eulipotyphla > Talpidae > Talpa > Talpa occidentalis. The sequence goes on from NW_023601653.1 coordinate 53,634,027, forward strand.
GGCTGAGGGCCCGGGGTTCAGAATTGCTCCAACATCCACACTCCTCACACCCCTTTTTCCTCTCCACTTTCATAGCTAAAGACAAGCAGCGTTTTGTATTTATTATTTCTTTCAGCATCTTCATGGCTATCCTACTTACATAGGTATCCCTAGACCAAGATACAGACTCGTTTACATGCATTTTAAATTGAAAACCTGGATCTGTATTGCTCTTCTGCTCAACATTATATTTGTAAGGTTCATCCATGTTGATAATGATGATGTAGTTTATTTATCTCTAATACTGTGGTTTTCTATTAAATGAGTTCATCACATTCACATTAAAAAACAAAAAACAAAAACAAACAAACCCTAGATGGCCTCCCCAGTGGTGCAGCAGGTTGAGTGCCACTCTGTGAAGCTCTCCACAGCCTCTTCAGTACGGGTTTGATTCCCGGCCAGCTGGGAGATACCCACATGGTGCAGCAGACCTCTCCTGTCACGCCCGCTGCTCCCCTCAGCAGTGCTTTCAGTCAAATCGCCTGTTCTGCTCCCCGCTCTGTCTCTGGTGAATCCGCTCACCCTCCCGCACCTCTGGCCTATACCCCAGCTCTTGTATAAATAAATATTTAAAAATAAATAAATAAATAAATAAATAAATAAATAAATAAATAAATAAAAAAAAAAGCCCTAGCCATTTGGATTATTTTCTTATTTGTGCATGTCTTCTGGCACAAGAATGCAATTCAAGCAATCCCCTAGGCCAAGCGGTAAGGAAACAGATTAGTTAGCCCCAAATTTCCCTATGAACTCATTTGCTATAAGATAGAATTTTTTTATCTGGCTTTTTTGGGGATCAGAGTTGAGCCTCTCTGCTTTATATGATCCAAAGACACTGATATTATGGCTCCTGATAACAATTCCTCTTCTTTCAAGTCTCCATTTTCGCCTGGAGGGATTTAGCTTACTTTCTTTTAAGCCCAGTAATTCATTATCAATGTTGCTTGTTGAATCTTATCCAGAATTTCTACATGTTTTAAATAGTGTGTGTGTGTATTTTTTTTTTTTTTTCAGAATACCTTGTCTGCCATATTGCAAGAAGCAGCAGGAAGCTTAAACTTTTGTACTTAATTTTAAAACTGTCACATATTGAGGTTTGGGTGTTGTTATTTGGGATAGGGTGAATGTTATATAACAACAGCTGTGTTTTGAAATATTAATATGACAATAACAGCTGGCATTAGAAGCTATTGATAATGAAAGGTGACTTCTTTCACATATTTAATATGATACTAAAATTATGAGATCATTTTTGACAAAGTGGACATTTTAATGCATGGTTTTATAATAACTGCACAGCCACTTGCATAAAATTGATTTCATACTTCACACCATACTTTAAAAAAGTCCATATGCACAAGAGAGTCAAATATAAAAAATGAAATTGTACAAATAGAAAAAGTAGGTGAATTCCTTTAGAACCCAATAAAAAAGAAAAGGGCTTCCATGACAAGAATCTAGTTGCTCTGTAATTAAATACTGCAAAATATCTAAAAATAAAATAAAAATAAAATTGGCAAAAATCATAACAGGCAAAATCAAAAGGCAAACTACAAACTGGGATATAAACACTGGCAATGTAACATAGATATATTACAAATTCTGAAAAAATAAAAATATTAAAAACAATATTATAATGGCATCTAAACACATGGAAAGTTTTCAACTTTATTCACTAATACAAGAAATGCAAACTATATCTAATAAGATGCCATTTTTTCGGCCTCCCCTGGTGGCACAGCGGTTGAGCACTGGGCTGCGAGGCTGCCCGCAGCCTCTGCAGCACTGGTTCGTTCCCCGGCAGCTGGCGAGGGTCCCACAAAAAAAAAAAAAAAAAAAAAAAAAAAAAATGCCATTTTTACCCTTCAGCTTGGCAAAAATACACGGACATTTCACCAACACAACCTGCTGTTGAGGCCATAGAGAAACAGGTACTTTGAAATATTAATGGTGAAAATAGAAAATGGTAAAGTACCTATGGAACATAAATAGCAGTATCTAATAAAGCCACATTTGCATGTACTTTTGCCCAAGAAACCCTAGGTATTCACCCTGAGGATACATTTCCATTAATATAAAAAAATTGTACCAGGAATTTATTGCAGCATTGTAGCAGCATTATGTGATATATAATTGCATCATTTCAGAAGAAATCCTATGTAGAAAACTTATTTCTGTGTTTCTCCTTTATTCTCATACTACTACCACACTCACAGTACTTGTGACCCCAGACATGTGTACAAGCATGTGTGTGCACATGGCAGGGAGTGGGGTTGCCATGCCAAGCAATTCTCCCATACCAGCTAAGTATCTTATAACTTAGCTCATTGGGACACTACCTGGAGACAGCATAAGATCCCACATTAAGGCTTCCATCCCACAAGAATCACCTTCCCCTATTTCAGATGCCAATCACAAGTCCAGGTTGTTAGTTGAGTGCTTTGGGCCAGTGGGCTATAAATCATAAGTTTCCATAACCCACTACTCAGGTTCTATTAATTTGCTGTATCAAATGGTGGAAAAATGTGATGGATGCCACCTTTAGCCAAGTGATCAAATCTAAAATGAGCAATAATGGCACAAGATGGCATGCTGACTCGTGAGGTGATGTCTTGAGAAGGCACATTGCTCATGTGGCATTTCTTCCAAAATAGACTGCTTAAATCTAATAATGCACAAACAGTCAGGGGCACCCAAATTGTGTGTCACTTTATAAAATGTCACTGTCGTAAAAGAAGAGGAGAGGAAGTAATGTTTGTGGAGGAATTACTGTTGATGTAGAAATTCAGACATGTCTCGGGGTATGTGATTAATTTTGACTCTATAAAGTTTACTTCAAATGGACTCAGCTCTTCAGAAACTGTAATCAAAGCAACCAAGGCAAGTTACAGCACCCTAAGTAGGGAACTGACAGGAATTCTTTCTTCTTTTCATCTCTACTCTTCTTTATTTTGGTATGCTTACGTGCTAATGTTTAAGAATGTTTACGTGCTAAATGGTTAAGAAAAAAATTCCAGGTAGTTCGTGGCAAAGTTTTGATTCAAATTCCTAAGTGACCTCACATCTCTATGTCTTAGTATTTTTATCTATAAAATGAAGATAGCAATAGTATTTCAGGTAAGAGTTAAAGGTTAAGTAAATGTTTAAGAAAAAAAAATAGAGGGACATCATTAAGTATCTGATGTCAAATATATAATGAAAGAATAAAATGATTTGCTATCTAAACCAGGATACTTTTAAGAGTAAAAGAGCAACATGAACACTATGCTGAGATGATGATTATGACAATGATACAACTGTCTTAGGAAAGCCAGGATGTAAATTTTATTAGTTAGGGTTCTCCAGAGAGACAGAATCAATAGTATATAGGAGATATCTAAATCTGCTATATAAATACATATATGTGTTCTCTCTTTCTCTCTTTGTGTGTGTGTGTGTATGTGTGTGGCTGTGTGTGGCTGTGTGTGTGTGTGGTATGTATGGAAATTTTTTAAAGGAATTTGTCTCATGTGATTATGGAAGCCAAGAAATCCCACAATCTGCTGTCTATAAACTGGAAAACCAGGAGAGCTGGTGGTGTAATTCAGTCTAAGTCTGAAGGCCTGAAAACCAAGAGCACACTGTCTGAGGGCAGGAAATGTTCCAACTCAAGCAGAGGGCAAACTCGCCCTTTCTCTGCCTGTTTGTTGTATTCAAGCTCTCAATGGGCTGGGTGAAGCGTGCCCACACAGGCAAGGATGATCTTCTTTGCCTGCTCCACCAATACAAAATGTTAATCTCTTCCAGAAACACTGTCATAGACATTATGAAATAATGGTTTACCATCTACCTGGGCATCCCTTAGCCCAGTCAAGTTAACATATGAAATTAACCATCCCACATGGTTACTTTTTTCTATAAACCATGTGTTATTATTATATCCTTCAAAGTAATTATTATGTCTTTATTATGTCTGTTTTATTTCTAACACGGCAAAAGAACATCACCGTTATGGTTTTATTTAATCCTATTAAAAATTAGGAAAATATTTTCCCTAAAATTTGGATAGAGAAACCAAGTAACAGAAACTTGAATTGACTTGCCATGGTCGAACAGCCAGAAAAGGCTTAACTGGGATGGGAAGAGTCTGCCTCTGGTTTCGAGATGCAGGCTCATCATGAGAGTGCCAGGAATCTGTCCCACCACCAGGAAATTGTGATCTCAAACACTGATGCATGGAGATGAAGTCCCCAGACTCCAACCCACGTTTTTTGTCTAGCCTTAATGCTTACTCTTGGAGTATGGGAACATGCAGCGTCATCGTAAATGTTTGAACTGTTTTTCTTTGACCATAACAGCCTAAGAAAGTAAGTGTCTGAGTTAGCAGTTATATGGTGTGATAAGAAAGCAGAGTAATGTAGTGGCTCTGCGTCTGACAGCTGGATGAAAATTCCCACTCCACCACTTACTGTCCATATGAACCTTGAGCTTGGCATCGGTTCAGTACCTAAGTGTAGGTGCTGAGATTTGAGGAGACAAAGGAAAGATGCCAGGCTGGAGGAAGGTCAAGCTCGGTGTACAGAACAGTCATCGATCAAACCACCACCATCTCTGAATACGCTTTCTCATGTGCCTTCTGACTGGAACAACCTGCAAGTTCCATGGCAATTCCCTAAGCTAATCCCACTTCATACAGCTTAGGTCTTCCTTCACCACATGTCTGTTTGTTACTCCTCCCTCTCTCTCTCCTTCATTCACCAGCCTGAAAGGTTCTGCATGGTAAAGGAGAGCCAGGCTAAATTTCTCAAAGAAAGGGAAAGTTTATTGGGCCCCGGGTGGACCTCATGCAGCCAAGGTGGGGGTCAGTGAAGCCGCGCACATTGTCAGGGGGAAGCAAGGTTTTATAGGGTGAGGAGAGGTCAGGTGGGAAACTGGGTTCCTACATTGGGGAAAAATTTTTCAGGGCGGGGTAGTTTCTTTGTCTGAATTCTCTAGGCAGGCTTCCGCATTCCTGTTCCCAGGTGGGCTACCTGGTGGGTTTTTGCATTCCGGCCTCCTGCATGGACCTTTCACAACCTATTTTAAAAACCTATTTTAAAAAGTCCATCTTTATTTCTGCACCCTATTTATTCCCACCAGACCTCTCGTACTATGTTATGCGTGCTTCCACTATGAGTAACACATCAAATACTGAAATAATGGGTGATTTAACTAATATCCTATAATGCAATACCCATTAGTGCAATACAAAATAATATTATGAGATTTTATTAGCTCATATTAGTAAACACAGATTGCATTAAAAGCTGTTCCTGTTTTATTTTTGAAATGCTTGAATATGATAGACTAATATAAAATACCCAAATTATGCTGTTCTGAAACTGTAAAGTTGAGTTTCCTGCTGAGCAGGTTATGTTAAATCTTTTACTTTTTCCTTATTCTCATGAAGGGTAAGGAAGTGGTGGCCATGGGGTTTCTCCTTTGTTCACCTTCCCCTGCTGCAGAGGCAACAGTTTAAGAGCACTTCCCAGGATTCCTTTCTGACCTCCTGTCCCTTGCTTTCTACCAAACACCAGTAACAACATCAAATGCCACTCCTTAGCATTAAAAATTAGATATTATCTAACATTAGCCTCCACATAGCACAAGGTAAAGGGGCTTTTTGGCAGATAGCCAGGTAATTAACTCAATACAGACCAAACAAGAACATTCGAAGCCGCAATGGAGAGTCCTGACTTTGCTTCGAAATTTTCTCTTATTCTTGCTATGGGAAAACCAGTCAAAGGATGAATTTCATATTTATTTCCAATTTAAATACTCTTCTTTTGAAGTTTTAATGCCCTCTACAAGTATGCCAGCTCTTTCATTTAACAAAGCCATTGTCATACCAAGGTGAAGGCTATTTAGGAAAAAAAAAAAAGCCCATTCAAAATAATGCCATATCTATGTTTTCGTAAGCTAATAATTGTGATGAGTTTAGAGTGACACCAAATGACCATTTCCAAAGCCTATTAGTCCATATCCTTTTCTTCTATTTAGCCAGGAAAAGGATTATACGTTGGTTATAGAATGAAATCTTGTAACTAGAACATTACAATTTTTACTTTGTAAGGAATGGATTTTTAATGTCTGCAAATAGGTTATGGAATGGTGAACATATTGTAAGCTGTGAAACTTTTTGAGACCACCCCAACACCTTGGGCTAGCAAGAGAGCAAAGCCATCTGCAGAGGCTTAAAGTCAGAAAAGTTTCCACCCTATAGCCAATACAGGAATCTGTTGCCTGAGGGTAAACCAACCCAAGGGACAGATACCAAAGACTTAAACAACTGACCTCACATTTGCATCTGTACAATGTATTCTATAGAAACCAGGGAAGTGATACACTCTATCATCTGCACTTAGATAGCATCAAGGTATCTTTAGTTCAAAACTATTTAGAACCAGAAGGCCCAGGTCAAGATTAATTATATTTAAATGTCAATGATTCACTGTTCCTACCTATATAAACTAAATTCAAACTTGAATTTGTTAGAAAGATACAGAGTATATCTCCATAAAATGCATAAAAATGCAGAGTGCATCAGCAGGCATCATTTTCTCTACCCCTACTTACATGCAGCCATTACACCATAAACCAAACTTCCCGAGTTAGGGAGCTAAGGTTGGAGTTAAGCAGCCATGTTTGGCACATAAATGAACACATGCAAGCTCAAGGGAACTTTTTTCTGCAGCCTGTCTTGTATCCTGGTACTGCTGAAGAGGAGACATGTGGAGGAGAGACTTGTAGCAGACTTAGAAGAGACACTTGGGGAGACTTTCCTTGTCATAAACAATGTAAATCTTGATTTTTTTTAAAGATTTATTTATTTATACATTTATTTATTATTTATTTTAAACTATTTATTTATTTATTTATACAAGCACTGGGTACAGTCAGAAACGTGGGAGGGTGAGAGGATTCACCAGAGCCAGAGCTGGGAGCAGAGCAGGCAGAAGGACCAAAGTACACTGCTGAGGGGAGCAGAGGGGCGGCAGGAGAAGTCTGCGCGCCATGCGGGGCCCTCCTCTGGTGGCCGGGGAGCAGCTGGGGATCGAACTGGCGCCGCAGAGGCTGTGGGCAGCTTCGCAACCCAGCACTCAACTGCTGCGCCACCGGGGAGGCCCTGTAAATCTTGATTTTTGCATCTTTTCTTTTGCCTGTGATCTGCCTGTCTCCTTTCTTGTGGTTCTCTGCTGGAGGGCGCCTTGGATTTGTGGCAAGATTTGAGGCCAACCCTGTCTGGCTGGTTATTTGCCCATAAAGGGATGAGCAATTTTGAGAATTTTATTGGGAAACTATTACTAGGAATATTCTTTCTTCTTTTCTCTTTCTCTGCACACTAATTCTATTAAAGACATTTCACAGTTTGCTGCTTTTGCCTTTTAATGGCAGTGACTGAATCCCTTTAGAGAGTGTACCCCTTAACAGTTTGGGATCACCGGCTCTCCCTCAGTCATGTGCTAACAGGAACAATTCTCATAGCATAAATCTGTGGACCGCTCCCTAAGTTCAAATCCTCACTGGATTCTTTAGTAAATTCACTAAATTCTTTTTGTACCAATTTTTTAAACCAACAGAACATTTTAAATTTGTTTTGTTTTGTTTTTTTTGTTTTTTTTTTGCATAGGAAAACAACAGAGAATATAAAGAGTTGGGACTTTATCAAACTAAAAGGCTTCTGTACAGCAAAAGAGACAGCAACCAAAATGAAGAGACACCCTACTGAATGGGAGAAAATACTTACATACCATATATCTGATAAGAGACTTATATCAAAGATCTACAAAGAGATTACCCAACTCAACCAAAACAAACAGCCCAGTCAAAACAATGGGCAGAAGAGCTAAAATGATACTACTCCAAAGGAGAATTGCAAATGGCCAACAAATATATGAAAAAAAGGTTCAGCATCACTTATCATCAGTGAAAAATAAATCAAAACCACAATGAGATACAACCCTCACATTTGTGAGAAAGCTCATATTAAAATACAAAAACAAACAAACAAACAAAAAAAAAACCAACCCAGAAACAACAAATGGTGATGAGCATGTGGAAGAAAAAAGTACCCTCTTACACTGCTGGTGGGAGTGCAAACTGGTCCACTCAATCTGAAAAGCTTTGTGGAGGTTCCTCAAAAACACTGAAAATGGATCAACCATATGACACAGCAATTCCACTTTTAGGAATCTACCCAAAGGACACAAAAATACTAATCTGAAAGGAAACCTGTATTTCTATGTTTATTGCAGCACTATTTACAATAGCTAAAATATGGAAACATCCTAAATGCCCCAAAACAGAAGAACGGATCAAAAAGATGCGGTATATATACACAATGGAATACTAATCAGGGATCAAAAAAGATAAACTCATGACATTTGCAGCAATATGGATGGAGCTGGAAGGGATTATGCTAAGTGAAATAAGTCAGAAGGAAAAAGATAAATATCAGATGATTTCACTTATATGCAGAATATGGAGAAACCAAACAAAGGATCAGGAAAAAACTTTCAAGGTGACCATAGATCTGAGGCATAGAGTAGAGGAGGTTCAGGAGAGAGGTCAAAACAAAGGAGGGAAGAGCACAGGGGGCTATGGTGATAGATCATGGGTGCTATAGGTGTGGGAGAAATATGGGGGCTACCTATGAGCAGAGAAAACAAAAATTGCGCCCAAATTAACAATGCTGTAAGAAAATAAAGTTATAAATATATAAAAGGTTTGCTTAAAAGATCTTAAAAAGTTCAGCAATATTTATACATGACAGGTCATTGAAAAACATTTTAAAACAAAGGTAGTCTAAATAGCGTTTTGTTTTTGTTTTCTCGGAAGCATTAATCAATAAAGTAGAAGGGATCATTCACTGATAATATACAAACCACACACTAAATTATCTAGTGAGCATCTCCAATTAGTATGTCCTTTGCTATGTGTATTAAATACTTTGAAATGTCACCATACAATTCTTTTTGTTTTTAATAAAGATTTATTTTTATACGAGAACCATGGTACAGGCCAGATGTGCAGGAGGGTGAGAGGATTCACCAGAGACAGAGCAGGGAACAGAACAGGCAGACTGATGAAATGCACTGCTGAGGGGAGCAGCGGGTAAGCCTGCTTCGCCATATGGGATTCTCGCCGGCCGCCAGGATCGAACCCGCACTTCGTAGTGCAGCACTCAATCACCTGTGCCACCAGGGAGGCCCCATACCATTCTCTTTAGCAATAAACTTCTCAGAAATATTTATAGTTATTGCCTCTATTTACTCACCTTCCAATTTCTTGTCAATCCATTGAAATCTAAATTTTATCCACAGCCTTCTGAAACCATTCTTCCTAAAGTTTACTTATGACTACCTCATATAGGTAAATACTATTCAGGTTCTGATGGAGGCAACAGGAAGGAGGAGGACAGGGCTTCCCCTGCTCAATGGTTCAATCTCAGAACATCCTACACTTCCTAGGTGCTATGGCCTGGGTGTCCCTCATCTAGCCTTGTTCTACAACTCCTAACAGATGGAGGTTATGCTAATTGTGTTAGGGGGAAAGGATGTCCTGAGCAAACTCCACACAGGTTTTGTGGACTCCACCACCACTCCAGACCAAAGCCATCAAGATGCTGGGAATGACAAATCCCATCATCACCAAAGGGAGGGTTGCTGGGACTTGAGGGTAGAGTTAAGCAGCCTGGTTTTGTATAAGTCCAGACATGTGGGCCTTGGGTCTTGGTCTTGGTCTCAAGGTTCTTGACTTTTCACCAGCTCTCAGCATGCCATTGGGATTCCAGGTCAGCGGAAGTGGTAGGACATGTTCACAAATTTACTTCCCTCATTTTCTCCCTGAGTTATTCATTTCTTCACTTTCCCTTTCTTTGATAAATAAACCCTTTATTAACCTTTTGTGTGTGCCTGCAGTTGAGTATTAGTAAGTCTCTTTTAAGTGTGTGGGTGAGGACCCACAGTTAGGCAACCCATTTTGTATTGGGGTTGCCCTGTAACAGTTAGACATATCCAACTAGGTGAGGATATAACCAGTAATGGCAAATGCACAGATGCTTTTACATAGTTTTCAGTGATAACAATTGCCAAGGAGGAACTGTGATTGACTACTTTCCTGATTTCTCATGTTTTTGATGTTCTATCATTTTTCTCATAGATCATTTTCCTTCCAAATAATGGCTACATGGCTTCTCAGCACCCCTACCCCCTGCAATTTTGTCTTTTATTTATTTATTTTTTAAAGATTTATTTATTTATTTATACAAGCACTGGGTACAGTCAGAAGCGTGGGAGAGTGAGAGAATTCACCAGAGCAGGGAACAGAAAAGGCAGACTGACGAAGTACACTGCTGAGGGGAGCGGCGGGCGGCAGGAGAGATCTGCGCCATGTGGGACCCTCGCCTGGTGGCCAGGGATGAACCGGTGCTGCAGAGGCTGCGGGCAGCTTCACAGCCCAGTGCTCAACTGTTGCGCCACCTGGGAGGCCCCAATTTTGTCTGTTAATGTTGAAATGTAAGACATTTCCTTGACCTTCATCTTCATAGACACCCTTCACCTTTAAACATTATTGTGGACTAACTATTTTGCATTTCAATTCCTTTCTCTATTTTTCTGTGCTTTTACTTGGGTAGTGAACTCGTTTCTCTCTTTTCTGGCTTTTGTCTATCTTGCCCTCTTTATACTGGGATTTTATAGTTTTTTCTGACTCTCTCACTGGAAAAACGTATCTTCAGTCTGAGTACAATAATAAAATCAATCCTCATTAACTTGTGAATATTTCTTATAACATCTGATCAAATTTCTGTCTCACTAAAGCGGACATACATTTTACCTTCAATAGTTCATGTCCATGTTGTTTAAACTGAACAGATAAAGGCAATCTGAATGTATTCAACAATTCAGTTTTTAAGTTTCTCTAAACCCTATTTCCATACTAACTGTGAGGATATATCAGCTTATCCCCAACTTTTCCCAAGGTAGGGTTCTAACAGGATAATCCCCAGGGAAAGGGGAAGTTCCATGATCCCTGCTATACCCTATGGAAGGGTGGAAGTGAAGCTATAAAAAGACTGAGAGAAGGACTGAGAGGAGAGAGATGACCTAGCTGAGGAGAAGCAGATAGAGAAAGAGATCAGAGAAGACCTGGAAGAGGCACAAGGAGCAGAGAAAGAAGTGAAGAAAGTGCTCTTGCTTTTCAGCTGTGGACTTGTTCCAGAAACTTAGGGGACATGGAAGAAGACACTTGAAAGGGACAGGGATGTGAGCGACCTGTGGGGAGGCTGACAATGGTAGCCTTTGTCTTGATTTTGATTTTGGTGTTTTCCTTCCAGACTTGCCTAACCCCTTTAGTCCCTTTCCTATGGGTCCCCACGAGAAGGTACCTTAGACTTGTGGCAAGCTTCTGGGTCTCAGATGTCCTGCTTGGGGCCACACATGTTTGGCTGGGCATTTACCCAAGAGGGGATGGGTAACTTTGAGCATTTCATATGGAAACCATTTTATGTATTCTTTCCCTTCTCTTTATTACACACTAATTATATTAAAGTTATTTTCTATTGGGGCCTCCCTGGTGGTGCAAGGGTTAAGCACTGTGCTATGAAGCAATCCGCAGCCTCTGCAGCACTAGTTTGATTCCCAGCCATCCTGGGAGTGCCCCACATAGCGAGGCAGACCTCTCCTGTCTCGCCAGCTGCTTCTCTCAGCAGTGTGTTTCGGTCAGTCTGCCTGTTCTGTTCCCTACTCTGTCTCTGGGGAATCCCCTCACCCCCCCACATCTCTGGCCTGTACCCCAATTCTTGTATGCATAGATAAATAAATCTTTAAAAAAATAATGTTATTTTCTATTGAAGGGCTTTTACACTGAGTGTGTTTGTCTTTATGTGGTGGATGGCAGAACCTGTTTAGGATTGGTAGGTTTCGGTCCTGGGGTACCATTTACCCTGCCCTATAACATGGTATAGTGAAAAGTAGGAGACCTACATATTTTAAAGTGTATGAATAATCACTGACATACACAACTGACTGAATTATGTGACACAAAAAAACTGATTTTTAAGGATTTCACTGGTGACAATCACTAGGTAGTTCATGGTGTGATAATATGCTGGCTGTTGAGGTCTTCAAAGCATGGGTTTGATCCAGTGTGGTCTTTCTTGGGTTCTTAAGAACTTCAATTTCCCATTTAAAGTAAATTGTAACTCTTTTCCTCTGAAGTTCTTTCTGTGTATGAATACTAGTGAGAGAAATGTTTAGATTTTATAATTTCTTACCTACATATTTCATCATTATTTTAAATTAAAATACCCTTATCCTTTGATGGATAATTGGACAACGAAAATGTGATACACACACAAAGGAGTATTGTTCAACCATAAAAAGGAGGAAATCCTGGTATTTGCTTCAACATAGATGGACCTAAAGGGCATTATGCCAAGAGACCTAAGTCAGACACAGAAAGACAAATACTGTAAAATCTCTGTAATATCTACAATACTGTAATAAGTATAGTCTAAAAACAAACAAACAAAAAAACTAAACCAAGTTCATAGATGAAGAGAAAAGAGGTTGCCAAAAGTGGGCGGTTGTTGGGCACAGGTGGTGGAAATAGGTGAAAGCGGTGAAGATTACAAACAAAAGACTATGAAATAATCAAGCAATGAGGAATTAATGTACAAGCATGGTAACTGGTTAATAATACTGTACTGCATGTATGAAAAGTAGCTGAGAGAGTAAATATTTAAAGTTCTCATCACAAGAAAAAATATTTTGGAACTACTTATGGTGACAGATGTCAATTATACCCCAATAAAAAGTTATTGCACAGATGTTGTATTAAAGGGGTGAAAGAGTGTATGTTAATAATTGACTGAGATTTACATGCTCCTAAAAACCATCTCAATTCAAATGTGCTGATCTTGCTGCTTGATGACCATGCCTTTCCATAGAACTCTATTTCAGTAGTCAACAACTGGCTCCTCTTGGCATGCTTATTTCACTGGTGGTGTAAATGACAAGTTTCATTTTGCTGTGGTTGATCATTCTGCCTCAAACTGTGTTTCATTTTATGAGAACATACCTGTGTGAGTGGAATGTTTTTGATTCTACAGCCTATGGAATGGGACAGCTAGCACCCAGTCATGCAATTTATTAAAACATGGTCATTCCTAGTCCTGAAATCTTACATTTATAGGATCTTAACACATACAAGGTAAAATTTCTTTTTTCTTTGCTACTTTGCTCACAGATGGACAAATTTTTAAAAAGCAGTTACAGTACATTATTTGATAAAGTCCCTTGAATCTTTAGTAGCAAAAGTGAAAGCCAAAAGTTCCATCTCTATGAGAAGAAGCTTCACAGTTCAACAATGAGGCACAGACAATGGCATTATGCATTCATTTTTTGTTTTTCTGTAATATTTTCCTTGAACTGCTCGGTTATTATTTTAATTGAAGTCATCCTTTCTCAGAACTGAGGTTGTTGCAAATGAATCAGAGCAGCTTAACTTGTCAAAACATTTACGGATCTGGATAAAATAATTAAAAATTGTATGGAAGATTACTACATGAGCCAATGCCAAACAATGTCACATAGAGATATTATGATCAAAAAGCAGGCAAAATAAAGGCCCAGCATGTCAGCAAAATTCTGTAATGGATGCTATGATTACAGAAAAGGAAAATGTTATATGGCCACAAAAGACAACATCACCGTGGGAATTTAAAAGAAAAAAAAAAAACAGTTTAATTCAAAGAAAGTTGGATATAGAACATTGAGTGAAGAATTGGCTAGTGTGGGAGATTAACAGTGTAGGGAGCTCATGACAGACTGAAAACTTATGTTTTTCTCCGATGAATCTGTTGGAGTGACCTAGTACAGTGCCATTGTCTGAATTCCACCACCAGAAGTTCTAAGTGAGGGGCCTATTGGGAAGGGGGCAGAGTTGAGCAGCCATTTTGGGAGTCTTTATATATATATATATATATAATATATATAATATATATATATATATATATATGTATATATATATTTTTTTTTTATAGAGGCATGTTTTATTTATTTATTTTATTTGTTTGTTTTGTTTTTACATGCACTGGGTACAGTCAGAAGCACAGGAGGGTGAGAGAATTCACCAGAGCCAGAGTGGGGAGCAGAGCAGGCAGAAGGACCGAAGTACACTGCTGAGGGGAGCAGCGGGCGGTGTATATATATTTTTTTACATCATTTGTCATTTTTGCACAATGTATGCATTTTCATCTTGGTTATAATCCCTATACAATTCCCACCCCCCTTATTTTGACCCTAATCCTTCCTCTCTCCCCACCCCCGTAGTGTGTCTCTTGTTTATTTTTACTTCGTATTAATTAGTCTTTTTCCTGGTCCCTTGTTTAGGTTTTCTAAATTCTTGCTATGAGTGAGACCATCGGTATTTTTCTTTTCCTTTATGGCTTATTTCACTGAGCATGATCCCTTATGGAAATAACCCAAATGCCCAAAAATAGATGACTGGATCAAGAAGATTTGGTGCATATACACATTTTGGGAGTCTTTAACAGGGTACTGTCCATGTGGGTTTGCTCTCTTTGTTATCTCTGAATGGGGCAGCCCCAGCAGTGGCAGGATTTGATAAGACTTTACCACGGAGAGCAGCAAGCCCTGCCTCCAGATACAGCAGGCCTTGTTGCACCCTGCTGGCTCCTGTAGCTGCAACTCCACGTCACACCATTAGTCAGTAACTGGGCCTTCTCATTCTCTCTCTACTCTGTGGTTGGAATATGTTTTTTTCTTTTACTGCACCAAAAGTCCTTTTGCTTGTATCTGTCACAATGGGTGGTCAGACCCTGAATAGGTCAGAGAGCTTCTGGCTCAGTCACAATTTTTTAGAGTCTTGGCCAAGTAAAAAAAATCTGACTTGACTCTTTCTCCAACCCTGAGCTCTATCAATTAAGGTACAAAATAAAAGATGAAAATATTTGGCATGTAAGCTGGCCCTACATTTAGGCCATGGCACGAATAATTCTATTTCAAGGGTCGTATGTCAATACCTCAAAGTATATCAGCAAAGGCATTAGGTCTCAATTTTGCTTTATTTTTAATTTACTCTATATATTTCTTCCCAGCTGATAACTCTGCTCCTTAAATTGGCTCTCAGTAAATCTCATTCTGCCCAACAATGGAAATAATCTACATATGTCTCTGCTTAACATTTTGCATAACTGACCCACATTAAGAACAACAGCAAAAAGCCTAGAAAGCTCCTGAAGAGCTTTCTCAACCAGGAATCTCTGTATCTCAGATAAGCCAAGTGCAAATATTCTGCAGTGAGTCAGCAAACATGAATCTTAAATCTCAAGATGCAAATATACATCATTTTGACCCTAAGATTGTTTTCAGTTATTTTTCAATTCCAATCACAGTTATAAAGTTGACAATCAAGGAGAAGATCTTAATCTTTTAACCATCCTATACTGCCTAATCTTAACCTGTCTATTGATTATTGAAAATTAATTCTCCCTTTTTCAGTATTCAGACATTTTTCATTGCTTCCATCTGGAAAGGACACTTTTGAAGTAGACGTGTAAGTTAGCAGGTCTGCTTTCAGTTAAGATTAGAATGTCAACCTCTGAACTCTCTCTAAAGCACAACATATTCCTTGAAATTATGATCCAACTTCCTCATAAAACCAACATTCATACTTTGAAATACATATCCTCCATCCTAACTTGGCATACGAACCCCAAATATACAGGAGACTGTAAATGTTCCAACCAGCCAACATCTGACCTAATTTTTTTTTTTTAATTTTATGGACTATTTCCAAAAAAAAGTAAAGAAAAACTGAACAATATATCAAACAAACTTTGTGAACAATATGCTTGACACCAGACTGAGAGATGTAGCACTTGGGGACTTCCCTAATGTCATTCAATACTATGCTCCAAAGAAATGCCAATCCTGAATTTTGTATTATCAATTCCAAGGACTTTATTTCTTTTATGATCTATTTTTAAATAAAACATAAAATTGTTTTGCACAATTTAACATTTTTTAAATAGTTTCATACTGCATACAATCTATTGTAAATCTACGACTTGATTTTTCCACTGGTACGTATTTTCCAACATTTGATTTCCCCAATATAGTTAACCCGTCTACTACAAAAGATTTGAATTACTCCTACATTTTTGGTATTTCACACAGTGGCATTTTCTTGTATGTATGTCCTTGCATCCACATGAGTTTCTCTGGGGTATAAAAATAAGAGTGGAATTGTTGTGTCAAACTTGAACTGACGTATTGTTTCCAAAATTGTGCTAGTTGCAGTCAGAACAGCAGCATATGGATGTATTTGAAGGGTAATATCGGTGTACTACTGTATGTGTATTTTGTCCAAGTTATGGATATTGGCATTACTGGTAAAGGTGGTGCTTTAAGAGACTAGAATGAAGAAAGGAATAGAGTCATGACAATGTTTTTGTGAGGAGCAGCCTGGGTCGAATAGTCTGTGCAAAGGCTCTGAGACTGAAGGCCTGTTTGCAGAGGAAGTGAGGAGAATGCTAGATAATGAAAGAAGATAGTAGGAGAACTAGTTCATGTATGTTATCACTGGCCACAGTGAAGATCTTGGCTGTTACACAAAGTCAAATGGAAAACAATGGAAGATTCTGGCCATCACAATGAGAAGGTAGGGCAGTACAGAGTCACTCTGCTTATTATTTTGGGACTAGACTGAAGGGGTGGCAATAGTGTAAATGGCAAGACAAGTCATAGTTCATGGATAAGATGATGATGGTGTGGACTATGGTTGGTAAGTCTTCTTTTTAGAAAGGTTAATGTTTCTCTTATCATATCATATCCCCAACAGATAGTATTATACAAATAGTTACGTATCTCTTTCCTCATTGAGCAAGTAATAAGGCTAACTTACCTTATAATACTTCTTTTAGTATGAAATTTACTCATTTCACTTAATCAAAGTGCTGTTTCTAAAGCATAATCTCTTTAAGTAAGTCCCCTCCGAACAAGCCTGTTTCTTTATTTTGTACAAACAAAACCCAAACTCCAACCACAGTCCATAAGGGTGTAAAGCAAATGGCCTCTGCCTAACTCAAGATCATCTTTATCCACGACTCTGCTCCTAGAAGACCACATTCCCACCCAACTGACCATCTTCCTATCCCTGAAACATGTTCAGCTGGTTTCCACATCAAAACAATTTGCAATTGTGCTCCTACTGTCTAGAGTGTTTATTTCATCTCCAGGCCTCCCCACTGCTGCCTTACTCTCTCATCACTCAGATCGCAATTTAAATGTCGCCTTAGAATTCTTTCTTGACCTTCTGATGATGCTTTTCAGTTATCACATCTGATCATCCAGTTTTATTTTTATCTGAGTCTTTATCACCACCTGATCATTTCTGACTTAATTCTTTATTACTTATCTCTCTTCACACCCTCACCCACTGGAATGTAAACTTAATGAATGAAGATACTTTTTTGCCACTTGTTAAATGTCAATTCCTGGTATCCAGAAAAATGCCTGATACATGCAAACATACATACATATGTGCATACATACATGATTAAAAGTGTAAGAATTAATGATGATAAAATATTATCACTGAATACTTACTATGTCCTTGCTATTTTCCTAACTACACAGATTATCTTAATCACTCCTTAAGGCTCTCCTGGATCTGGCCTCTAACACCTGCTTCCTTCATCAGCCTTAACTCTTCTATCTCTTCTCTCCATTATGTCCCTCCTTTCCCCCTGAATCCACCCACGTATGCCATTTCAGCCACACAAGTCCACCTTAGTGCACAAATCTGATGTGGTTTTTATTACCTTAGTGCCTTTGCACCACCTGCTGGAAATGGTGAACACACTTCTACTTATCCTTGGAGTTTAATCTTAGGTACCATCCCCTTTAAGATCCACTGCTAAGCACATGGTAGGGTAAAAGAAATGGGGAGATAATCACTTGGAGCTTCAAATCTAAACTAGTTAATCAAACAGAAAAACCTCCCAAATAGATATGAAATTTCAAACTGCAACTTTGGTCTCAAGAAAAGATAAAGGGTGCCAGACTTCCAGGGCTTGTTCTGGTTTAGTTTTGCTCCTTTGCTTGTTTCTTTATATTTCACATATTAGTGAAATTTTCTGGTATTTGACTTTCTCCTACTTACTCTGCTTCGTATAATCCCCTCCAGTCCCATCCATATTGTCATGAATGGTAAGATTTCATCTTTGCTTATAGCTGAATAGAATTCCATTGTGTGTGTATGTGTGTATGTGTGTATATATATATATACACACATATATATACATATATATGTGTATATATATACACACATATATATACATATATATATACATATACACATACATATATACACACACATATATATGTGTATATATATACATATATATATATATATATATGTATATATATACACACACACACACACCCCACATCTAATCCACTCATCTGTCCTGGAGCTAGGAGAGGAAATGAGTGGGGGAGTGGTAGCAAAGGGGTGGTCAATGGACTATTGTGGAAGACTATGGGTGCCCTGGTGGTAAGTGGTAACATACACCTCAAGAGATGTGAATCTATACTCCTAAAATATATAGTGCTGCAAACCAGTGCTACCACAAAAAATTAATAAATAAACAAATAAACAAATGGAGGGTTGGGGGGGGATGTGCCAGAATCTGACACACACCAGGTGGTCTAGAAAAGCTTCTTGGAAGAAGAGATCTATTCACCAGAAATCCTTCCCTGACCTCTCAATAACTACTTGGGTGCTCTTCTTAATATACAGTATTTTGCACCATCATGGTCTTATTGTGATTTCAAACTATTTGTTTTTGGCAATCAGAAACAATGTTTCCTTTATGACTGTATTGCAGAAATTATCACAGGCCCTATTCTATGGTAGATGGCTACTCAAAGAATGCTTACTGAAAAATATCTTTAATAAAAATAAGCAATTTTTACATAAATGGATGAATGAAACACGGCATGGATGGGTTTGAGGAGCATATGAAGCAGGCTTCATCAAATACATAAAAGCTCCTAACACTAATGCTACCTGAGAACACACTAGTTTTTCTTAGTGGCCATATCATACTGTAGTGATAAAGTTGTACATGTGGAAAAAAAAATCATGTCACCATTCTGCAATACTTCTCCAAGAATTTATAGCAGCTTACATATTTATGAGTAATAATGTCTCCCAGTTTCAAAGCATAACTCAAAATTATAGGGCATATTGAACTTCACTTAAAATTTCTTAGATTTCCCTGTTTCATATGTCAACTTTTATGTTGTTTAAAATATTTTTTCATGCTTAATTTACTTCTTCATTTGGATAATGTTAATGGGCTGTTATTGACTAGTGTCTCCACTGCAGCTCATTGCGCACTGGGCAGTATTCACAAAATCTCCTTACATGCCAGCTGAAATTGGTAGTGGTTTGAAGGCAGAGAGCCAAATTCATCCAAAGGATAATGGCTAAATATATTTTGTTTTGTTTTCTGAATTTTAATGACTGAATGGAAGACTTACTCATTATTTATCTATTTTTGAATTTTATCAAATAGTTCTAGTGGTAATTACCCTATCTCTGTATTTATAGAAAAGTGGTACATTATCAAGATAATAGCCTGATTCCATATTTATGAAGTATCTGTTAAAATTATAAATATAGATACATGGAACTATGTGATTAATGCCAAGGAAAGCCGCTTATAGGTTAAAAATGGGGGGAAAACTACAACTAGTTAGCACCTTTGGTGAAATTAGTATTCTGTACTAGAGTTCCATGTAGAAAAAAAATCATTCTCCTTTAAAAGCGCAATTTATTTTAAAGGGAAATGTTCACTTATCCTTATTCATCAACAATATAAAAATAAAAAAAATACAATAGATATGTCATTATACTCTACATGGTAGGTAAAATGACATTAGAGGTCTTTTTTTTTTTTTCCTTTTGGTGAAAAACATTGATGTAAATTGTGGGTATGGATGTTAGTGACATCATAGACCTGCAATTTTAGCTATCGTATTTCTGAAATTTCATATTGGCATTTATCCCATTAAAGAAAAACACTAAGAGACTGTCTTTTATAGAGAAGGAATTTGAAAATGAGAAATAAATGAAAGCAAATTAACTTTTAAAAAGCAATGACTTAGAAGTATGTAATATAAGATAATACAGTTCTAAGATATCTATATTTTCTGTTTTAGAAATAAAATTATATAACATTATTAACACTTTAAATATTTGTGAACTGGAAATTGAGAAATTTTCAAAATTGTCTATTTATATTTTGTTTAAATTTGACAAATTTGGGTAACTCAAGAGTCTCCCAACTCTATCTTCTAAATATGAATAGTATGTGTGTGTGTATATATGTGTGTGTGTGTGTGTGTGTGTGTGTGTGTATTGTTTTTTTCACTGTTTAAAAGAAGAATGAGTTAGATGTAAATTGCTTTTTATCCCAAAATGAATGGAGACTGGGGTGGCATTTACTTGGCATGTCTCTTTAGTTCCTTCACTTAAACTCCTGTATAAAATTTGCTCTACAGGCTTTGTTAATAAGACAGACTGGGAGTCCATCAAATTCAGTGGCTAAAACACGTGACAATTTTCCCTACTCAATGAAGACATACTACATGACATACTACATGAAGACATACTACATGTTATTCACCAGAATTCACTAAATTCCTATCATTTGACAGCTTATAAAAAGAGGACTTCAAAGTTTAAGAAAAGGAGTAAGTTGAATAACTAACCTCTATTATTAAATACATTTTGCACAATTTAGCTATATTCTGTTTATTTATTTGACTACATAGGACAAATACCAGTAACTATAAATCCCTACCTGCAGGGATGTTAGCAGGAAAATTCTTCATTCAAGGAGTCCTGAGTAGTGTCTACTGGGGTCTGGTTTAGGACAGAAATCTAATTCTCTCCTGAATTCATTTTTTTTTGCTTTGCTTATCCACATACTCTGAACTGTTGTGTTCTATGATATGTCCTAAGCTGCTGGAAATCCCATCAGAGCTGATATACTAATTGCAGAGGTGGTTTTAATAAAAGTTTTGCTGTAAAATATTTGAATTTTGAAAGGGTTATAAAGGTAATGAAAAGTTGCAAATATAGGGCCTCCCCGGTGGCGCAGCGGTTGAGCACTGGGTTGGAAAGCTGCCCGCATCCTCTGCAGCACCAGCTCGATACCTGGCTGCTCCCCGGCCACCGGAGGAGGGTCCCGCATGGCGCGCAGACCTCTCCTGCCGCCCGCTGCTCCCGTCAGCAGTGTACTTCGGTCCTTCTGCCTGCTCTGCTCCCCGCTCTGGCTCTGGTGAATTCTCTCACCCTCCCGCGCTTCTGACTGTACTCAGTGCTTGTATAAATAAATAAATCTTAAAAAAAAAAAAAAGAAGTTGCAAATATATGGCAAAGATCATTTATTTTTCTGGAACCACTGAGAGCACCTTACTGAACTTAGCCCCATTACCTTCAAATGAATACTTGAGTGTGTCCACTAAAATAAGAACATTCTCCTACATGACCACAATAAAACCATCACAATTAGGAAGTTCACATGGGTGCTTTACCACCATTCAACCCTGAGGCACCATTCAAACTTTGCCACTAATCCCAGAAATGTTCTTTGTAACAGAAAGACCCCACTAGGAGACTGGGGTGGCATTTACTTGTCATGTCTCTTTAGTTCCTTCATTTGAGTATGGTTCCTCAGTCTCAACTTTCAAGCCCTTGCTACTTTTAAAGATGAAAGGCTGGCTAGAATATCTTTTAAATTGGGTTTGTGTGAAGTTCCCCATGATTATTAATGGATTATAAATCTTTGATAAGAAAACCATGAAAGTGATGCTATGTTCTCATTATTTCCTAATCTAATGGTACATGATTTTGATGGACCCACTATTGATAATGTTCATTTTGATCACTTGTTTAAGGAAGTGTCTTCCACGTTTCCCCACTTTAAAGTTGCTTTATGTGCTGACGCTTAGTATTTTTGTGGCTAGGTACTTTGAAGCTCTGTAAACAGCTTATTCCTCATTAAACTTTAAATTAATTCATTTTGTCATTTCAATGTATTCATTCATATAGAAGTGTCTGGACTCATGGGTTCCAGTTGTGGTTTTTTTTTTTTTTTTTTCAGTGAGTTCTATTTGCAAGCATTATTTATTTTGATGTCAGACTGCCCTAAAATTGATAACTATCAGTCCCTTCAAGCTGTACCTCGGTCATCTCTCATCATTCTTTGAGCACATCCTTGATTTCTGGCACGACATGTTCCAGAATTATATTGTATTTCATTTACCACAGTCCTCAAATGAGTTTTTCTCAAGACCCATTCTCCACTTAGAGAGGATGGTATTTAGAACCAGGATTTTGGACAAAAGCATGTTCACTGTATTGAGGTATGCTGTCCAGGTCCTCTCAGTAAACAATGCTAGAGAATATATGTAATTACATCTATTTGCAGGTATGCATATGCCTGCCTAGCTATCTATCCATCCATCTGTCCATCTCTCCTTTTTTTTTTTAAAGATTTATTTATTTATTTATACAAGCACTGGGTACAGTCAGAAGCACGGGAGGGTGAGAGAATTCACCAGAGTGGGGAACAGAACAGGCAGATGGACCAAAATACACTGCTGAGGGGAGCAGTGGGCGCAGCAGGCGAGGTCTGCACATCATGTGGGACCCCCTCCGGTGGCCGGGGATCGAACTGGTGCTGCAGAGGCTTCGCAGCCTGGCGCCCAACCGCTGCACCATCAAGGGAGGCCCCCATCTGTCCATCTCTTGATCAACTCACCTGCCCCTCTGTGCATTCACACAGAAACATATAATCCCAAAAACAGTCTTTATTTTTTTAATCTTACTTTCAGTATTTGTAATATCCCTTTCCCACAAAGAGAAACCTGATCCTGTTATCCATCCTCTCCTGTCCATCCTGCCCTGCACGCATGACTGTCTCACTATGCTCAGCCACTCACAGGCACAGTGTCTTTATCCTGTTTGGTGTGTGACATGTTGTGTTCAGCTATGTTCTGATGTAAGGAAACCCTTTTCACCCCATTTGAGATCTAACACCCAACTTGGGGCTCCCTGCATCTGATACATCTTATGGCTTTAAGGTTGAGCTATTCCAAAGGGAAGGAAAGAGGAAAAGATACAATTAAAAAAAAAAAAAACTATGAAGTACAAAGACCTCCTGCCATGTACCTATAGGTTTCTTATAGTCCAAATTCTATTATTCTAAATTTAAAAAGGTCTTATTTGAGACTAAACAAACAAGTATGTATGCAGGTAATTTTAGAGAGAGGTTTTTTTTTTTTTTTAACCATTGTGACCATGGTCCCAAAATAGGCTTTGTAAAATATTTACCCATCAAATACTTCCATATACCAACCAAGGATGAAGTAAAAGTCCCCTTGCTAACTAAGCCTTTCTCACATTATACAAGAAAGACACAACTTATAGACGGAAGGCTGCCTAAAAAATTGTCCTCAATTATTCAAAGGTACTCTTTTGGTCTGCTTCTTATTCTTGATTATAAAAAGACACTATGGTTCAGCAGCTAAGCTTCAAAGTATGTATGTATGTGGCTTCACTACTTATCTATTTGAGTTGAGGTCAATCTCGAAGGGAATGAATTTGGTTACTCAGACACTTCTTGTATCCACTATTTGTCTCTTACTAGCTGAGTGTACTTACTTTGTTCAGTCTTTTCATGGCTTGGGTTATTTATCTATAAAATGGGGATGATCATCCTATCCATCTAGGGTTAAATGAGGTCATGCATGCAAACTATTTTATGCCTGAAGAGGAAGAAACCAATGTTATTTATTATCAACATCAATATTATAATTGTCACAGTTCAAGAATTGATCAACTTTTGCCTCTATGCAGGAACATAAATATCAAAATGATTTCTCCTATTTTGAACAAGGTTTGATTTACCTTAATGCTCATTCTATCTATCATTGAATTGGAGCCACTTATGGGACTTTAAGGGATGAGGATTTGACATGCATTACACATAAATGTTTAGAAATAGTGAGAAAGCACACTGCACAGAGTTAGAATAAAAATTCAGAAAAGTATTTAGATATGTTCTATACCAATGACTTACATCAGCTTATGCCCAAGTGATTTCATCTAGATTTACTTGAACAGATAACCAACATGAGTGCTGTCTGCTCACTTCTGCCCCTATCAATTTGTGCTGTGGAAGTATTTCTTCGAAAAGAGTCCATATCAGGCAGGACAGCTCTCTAGTTCTTAGGTAAAATAAGTGACTCAAGCAAATTAATTCACAGGTAGACATGCCACTTGTATCCTATTTCATTTCACCCAGGCAAAAAGAAACTTAATAAAAACTGCTCAAGTTCTCATTACTTTCGTTCACAACATACCCACTCAGTGCAAGCTGTAATAGTTGTATCCTAGACAAACTTTAAACATTTTATTTACATAAAGCATGGAACAATTCAGTACAGGAAAAGAAATCCACTTTTAACATCAAGTCCATCTCATGCCCATATGGTTTTCCTTTTCTCTGAGCTTTAGAATTCCACCCACCAGTAATCTTTGGGAAAAAGAAAGGCATGAATGTCATTTGTTACTTATTTTCTCTGATGCATGAGTAAGTTACCGGGTAATTTTAGATAGCCATTTTGATCACCTTGTGGTCTGTAACCAAATCTGTTTGTGACCAATTCCATTCAAAATCTAGCCTGCTCCTTGATAAGACAAGAGATGGTATTGGCTTCCTCAGATTCTGGACACTGTTTCAATGCCAAGATCAAAAATGGGGAAATAATATACATTGCAATTCATGCAAACACCCACTTTCCTCTCATGTTCCCCACTATGGTTGGCAAGGATCACATATAGGAGAATTAAAATAAATATCATTATTATTATTTAGAAACATTTTTAATGATTAAAAATCAAATGCAGTCTCCAAGACAATAACAGAAAAAAAGGAAAAGGGGAAGTTTACTGAAACAAAATAAAAGAGAAGTATATAGCAATAATTGCATTTCCAATTATATTTTGAGAAACAATAATGTAGCACACATGCTGTGAGTGTATAGCATGCTTTCACAGTCTACCTGGGATGGTGGGATTTCCCAGAATATGTTTTTTTTTTTTTTCAGTGATAAAACCAGGATACACTAATAAGCTGCTCAGACTAGGTTCGTAAGAGAGATTACAGAAGACTTGGCTTAGCATGCATGGGATGCTGTCTCTCACTCCTCACCCCAATCACACCACCTATAAAATATGACCTTCTGGACATTCCAACATCTCTAATATATATTTGGCAGCCTGAATAGGCAGGAAGTGTAATGAAGAGAAATTAGTAGGTGATGTAAGACCTACAACAGACATTAAACCAACTTAAAAGTACTATAGTTTCTTATGAAACAACTAGAAGGATGAATAACCATCATTTCACTGAGGAAACTGCTCCATTTTAGATCCTTACAGCCTGAAATACCGGGCTCAGACCTCCCCCAGGTGTCTCCAATGGTTGCTTTACCTTGGAGATATTTTACTCCTTTTGGCAGCCTGTGATTTCTACTAATAGCTGGATCCATATCTTGTTTTGGAAAATATATCCTAGCTTCCTTTGGCACCCCTGATTTCAGTAGAGGAAATCTCAGAAATTTGTTTTCTAATTTTCCCATCCATCCATCCATCCAACCATCCATCCAATACTTGTTAAGTATCTACGACATGCCAGACCATGTGCAAAGTGCAAAAGATACAACCATGGATGGTTCCACATAGTCTCCACTTTCATGGAGTTTTCAATCTAAGGATATAAACAAAAAATGACCCCAATTGCATCAGCCTGTGAATACAAATACAACACTACTAGCATTATATGATCAGATTTCCCATTTCCACTGAAGACTCACTCTCTGCCCTGAAGGCTGGCATGTGTGGAATGAGTCCACTTCCCATGCCTTCCGCCTCTTCTCTAATGTCTACACCTTTGTAAAAATGACTTCTGTAAATAAATCACCCATGCATTCCAGTTGAGTATGCCATCTCTCACCTGTTGAGACCTTGATGATTATACAAAGGGGAAATACACAGAAGATGAAGCTAGACAGGTAGACAGTAGCAAGTGCAGGCAGAATCTAGGGCAGTTAGGACATCCAAACTTAGAGTTGAGGAGTTGGTTTCAAGTTTGGCTTAAATACTGGCAATAGGAAGAATATACTAATTTATATTTTTAAGTACTCTCTGACTGCTGCATAAAAAAATAGAGTTGAGGACTGAAGAATTGGTCTATCCATTAGTAGACTATTACAGAGGCCCTGGGCAAGACATGATAATAGCTTGATGTGTGGTGGTGGTAGTAGAGGAGGAGGAATGTTGACGTTTAGGAAGTCAACATTCCTAAAGATGTTTGAAAGATGTTTAGGAAGTAAAATAAACAGGACTTGGTGATGGATTGGTTCTGAGCGAGGAGAGAGGAAAGTAAGAGTGCTGATATCTAGGATGATAGGAGGGTCAGGCACTGACATAGGCAACACTAGGAGGGGCCAGGTGGACTTAAGTGGTGATGAGAGGATGGGAAACTGGCGTGGGTAGGTTCACTTTTAGATGGGTTGAGTTTGAAGTGACTTCTAGACTTGAATGACTTTTAGTCGAGTGAGCTGATAAGCATTTGTCGGAAAGCACTTGTAGCCTGGTCCTTAACAAAGCAATTATGCCTTTGAAGACAGATTCCCTATTTTTTTTTTTTCAGTCAAAAGGGAGTGATATCATAACTTTTCAAACAGTTAAAACTGTAACTCTTGGTGACAGATAAAGTCAAGCTGCCCAGAGGAAATTGTTAATGGGTCTACTATGCAAGTACAAGTGACAAACTCTTGCCTCCTCTGGGCCCTTCAACCTGGCATTATCTCCATCAGTCTCTCCTCCAGGATCTCCAAGGAAGAAAGCCTCTGGCTACTGCAACTGTAATGTGCTGCTTGTTCCTGGAACTTACTTTCAATCTTCTTCATTAACCCCTCAGTGTCTCCCCAATGCATTGCTAATAAAATTCAGAGTCCTTGGGATTTAGCTTTGCTGTGTCCCTCAGGCCTCTCCATGCTCCCTAGTCCCCTTCATCTACTTTAAATGTACTGACCTTTTCCCAATTCCTTTCACAAGCTCTTTCCAATTTGAGACCTCCACACAATGCTTTTCCTCTTCCTTTTCTTGGAGATCTCCTACCCATCCTTTAGATTCCAACTTAGATGCCACCTTCTCAGAGATTTCTTCCTTGTTCCTTCCCCATCTTATTTAGCTCTTCCATTCATTCTTTATTCTCTTTCCTGTAACCTACTTTTTCTATCAAAGCACATACCTCAGACAGTAATTATTTGTGTGTTTGTCTAATGTCAGTCCCAACTAAATTATAATCTATGATAGCAAGGATCATTTTTTTAAAAAACTAAACCAGCAATAACGTGGAATGAATGAATCACCGAGGCATGCTCTCTATGTCAGGCACTAATCTAGACATAAAAACGTAGGAGATAAGACTTCCATGCTTATGCCCAGTGGAGAGATATAAGTGCAGCCCCATTGCAGAGTGCTATGTGCTCTAGGGACTATCCTTACACGGTGGTTACTGAAGCATGGAGTAGCTACTGCCAACTTTCCCCAGAGTAATGGGAAAGGCATCCTAGGAAGGTAGAATTTGAAGTGGGTCTTTCAAGACATGTTGGAGTTAAATGGGAGGAGGTGGGGGAGAAGGGCATGAAGACAGAAATTATAATCTGTTCAAAGGTCAAGAGAGATGAAAGAACTTGATGCTTTTTGGACAATTGTGAAATGTCTGGCCTTGTCTGAATGTGAGATAGAAAGAAAGGGACAGAGATAAGATTGGTAAAGGATGTTGGATCATACTGGATGTCCATGCTGTTTTGTTTAGACATCAGCCAACGGGGGATGACACATCATTGGAGAGATTTCTAGAAAGGTTTGGTCAGGTTCATGTCTCAGTAATATTACTCTGGCAGCAGACTTGTGTATAGTGTGGGGAAGGAGAGGAAGGTGCCTGGAGTTAGGGATGTAGGATGGACATCAGTAGCACAAATGGGAGATGAAGTCACAGGCACAGAAGCAGTGGCTGTGGAGAGAGGCCATGGAGGATGAATGGTGAGGCATTTCCAGGAGGGACAATATTTGGAACTTGGACTTGATACTATGTGAAGTGATTTCCAGGCCTAAAAAATTATGACCAATATATTAACTCCTGTTTGGGTCTCAGAATTTGGGTGAAATATATTCTGAAAGTATTCCTGTTTTTTCAAAAGTAAACTTGAGAAATAGATCTCTTAGGTTAAAATACAATTGTGCATTTTACAGAAATAACATTTATAAAATTTCCCTGGGATGGGCCAGAGATGTCATGAGAAAGAAAAGCACAGGTATTGGTCGACTTGAGATAGAATAGTGATGTGAACAACATGTTTTGAGCCTCTGATCATAGTATCTTAACAAATTTTTCTGTTCTCTATGACATGCCATAATGACTATTGCTTGGGGAAAAAAAAAGCTTTATTCATAATTTGGAGCAATAAGCATTTCATTATTGCTAATGTATATTTTGACATATAAATTTTAAGTCTAATAACAACTGATGATGCATTTAGATGTAGCAGACTTATGAACTGAGAGAAGGCTAGGATAAAATAGGACATAATACCAACCAAGTGGTAGTTTATCAAATTGGGAACCACAGAAAGATTTACCGATGAAACAAACCATCTCATGAGTGAAATAAGCACAAGTGAATGGGGAAGTCTGTTGCAGTCAATGTTTATTAGGGGTAGGTGTAGTCCCTTCTTAATTGTCTTTATGTCACCAGGAAAGATCAAAGATGGAAGAAATTCCTTCTCAGGCCCAAGGCATGGCTTTTCCAGGGTCTGTCAAACAACAGCCAGAAGAAAGAAGAGGGAGCATGATCAACCAAAAGGTAAATATTCAGTGGCTTCAAAGAATATTTTTGTATCCTTGCCAAGGTGGTATTTTTCTATTTGCAGTGAAAATTAGTGGAGAAAATATCTAAAGCCATAACAAGTAATCTGAAAAAGTTGGGGCAGGGGATTATTCACATACTTTAAATAGTAATTTGTTGATTTATTTCACTCTCAGGAGAAGAAATATTTCCATGAATAGTTTCACTTATTTCCAGAAAAGCCTTTATATATACTTGCAGTGTCTCAGGGACCTTATCTTGTACTCCCTACACAAACATTGTATTAAAAATAGTTTCAAAACTATTCAGTTAAAGTTTGTAGTGCATGATCCTTACCTAACATTTGTGGAGAGGTTGGAACTAAAATAGATACAAAGCAACAAATTAATTCTGTTACTGAGAGTCTGACCCCAGAATCATAGGCTTCTGAGTAGTTTTAACCTGTGCCATATGTCCTGTTCCTCAGCTAATTAATTATTAGCTACTCTTTGCTTGCATTTTCTACACTTGATTCTAGCACCAGTTCCGCTGGACTGAGTCATTTAACATAGATGTCCTGTCTTCTTCATCCAGGGAATGGATTTTATATTACAACTCTCCATATAATTTATGGTGTAAAACTTGAAAGTGAAAATGTGCTTTTCAGAGTGTGTGTGTGTGTGTGTGTGTGTGTGTTTTGATAGGGTTGTCCATTATTTTTAAGGATCAACTCATCCTTCCTCAAAGTCATCCTCCTAAAGCTATATTATTTCTGAAAAATTTACAAATTATCTTTCACACAAATATTTCGAAAAAACCTGTGTGATCATTAAGTCTCAGTTCACATTACTTCATGCTTTTGGGAAGCAAGGGTCACTGTTTCCATTATAGTGTCATGATTAAGAATGGGCTCCTCTACTTACTTGTTATGTGACACTGAGCAGGTTATAGCCTCTCCATGTGTTATTTTCCTCATCTGAAAATGGGGATAATGATAGTATTTCCCGCATAGTGTTAATATGACTTACTGATTGGCACATATTGTTGTCAAGAGGAGTCAAGAATGACTTTCAGATTTCTGGCAAGAATACAGAGTAGCATCTACTGAAATACACACAACAGGGAGTGCATGAGAGAAGATGTAAAAGGGAGGTCATGAGTAAGACATACTCAAAGCTGCCTGCCAATTCTAGACTACATGAGGAATATTTACTGTGAATTTGAAAAAAAAAAAAGCCTATGATTGTACGGGTTCTGGTGTCTATTTTCTTGAATTACTATACTGTGTTGAATGGCTCAGATCTATTAAATGTAGATTTGAATCTAGTATAATCTCTTAATCTGGAATTTGAGGAAGCACTTCTTTGGGTCACACTGCTTGCAAAAAAGTAGCAGTGATAGGGGTGACCCCCCAAATGCCCCATAGTCAAGTACAACGGGATCCCCTCTCCTTAATATATGATTCACAACAATAAACAAAATTTGGAGAAAGTGACACTGTGCTGCTTTCCAGTCTTAGCTCTTATGATCATCTGGCATCCTCTGTGTTTGTGTTCACGGGATGTTTAAGTTCCATTAAGAAGTCTGGTTATTCTGTAGGAGAAACCACAGGGAGAAGCCACATGGAAAGTGAGACACTCTGAGATATGATGGAGAGAAAATCCAGCTGACGCAGGGTCCTAATCCCAGGTGACCCCTTCCAATGACTGCAGAATATCAGTGATCACGCTCAAGATTAAATATCCAAATGCAACCAATCCACAGACTGATGAGAGAAAGAACTGTTTAAACCACTACATTTTAGGGTGGTTTTCTACATAGTTATAGCTAATCAAAATAATAGCAGGACAAGGGCACAAATTTGTTTTAAAATGTTGATTTTAGTTTTAGGAATTAGTTTTAGAACTAAGGTAATTGAAGAAAGGAATTCATACTGTTAGATTTTACTAACTTTCACAAAAACTTAATAAAGAATGCTGAGTGAAAACTCTACCTCTTTGTTCCTAGTTTGCTCAATTGCAAAAGTTGCACAATAACTAAGGAATTGACTAAATCATACTGTATATATCCTGAGACTTTACCATGAGATCCATCCATCCATCATCTACATCCTCATACCAGAGAACTAAACTGCAATTCTATATCAAGCATTCATTTGCTCTACCTTTCTGGACCACTGTGAAGAACAGGGAAGGTGAAATTAGAAAAAAAAAAATCAACATTTTTTTTTCTCTTGTAACCTCAATTTTAAACCTTTATAATTGTCATTAGGGAACTATCAGTGGCAATAATATTTATTTTGACTATTCAACATCTAAAATTTTCTTTGGATTTCAAGTGTTCATGAAATATGGTTGAGAAAAATCACCAGAATTTCAAGACAAAAGTCATAATCTTTGGAAAGTGTACTCCTCTCCAAGCAAGTGGAGTTTAGATGATGACAATATGTTACCCCTCGAAAAGAAAGTATCTAGCATATATCTTTAAAGTAAAAGAATCTTTTTATTTTAATTCTGTATTTTGGGGGAAGTATATAGTCCTATATGTTTATGAGTTCAATATTGCACATCACTGTAGAGCAGCAGGATTTTTATTCATTTCTATATTAAAATTATATTTGTTTGGGAACTGCTCAGAAGTCTGTCTCCCGGAATCTGACAGCTTGACAAGGCTTGTTGCCATGGAAAATGATCGTGATGTTATATAAATATACTCCTAGGTCATGAGTTGCCATGTATATTTTGGACATTGATGCTAAGAGGGAAATGACTAAACATCTTTTTTAGAAAGGAAGAATAACATAGTAAACAAACAATAACAACAAATAATAAATATGCGTGTGTCCAGTAAACCAGATTTCTATTTTCTTAAGAATTAGACTTACGTTCTAACAACCATTTTAGCTATAAAAGTTCATTTATTGCAAAGGCTTTCCTCCCTTAAATATTCTTATTACCAGTCATTTTGGAATATTAATGGTTCCACTATTAATAGACCAATAGACAGGGGAGCTATTATTCTTGTTCTCTATCTGTTATTCCATTAAGTAACACTGCCAACCTCAGACTGCTAGCAGCTCCATAATGAACCACAGCTTGAGCCACAGGGTATATCCTAAGTAAAAGTTGTCCTCACATGTTGTTTTTGGTGCATATTATGACTAGACAGGAAAAAAAAGTACAACAACAAGATGCAAGGGGGAAATACTCAATTCAGGTTAGGATCTAAAATAGTCGTTTTCTTTGGAATTGATGGGAGGTGAAGAAGTGTTAGGGAAATGATGTGGAACGTCATGGGTGAATGTCTGTAATTTATCCCCTACTATGACTGATGTCCTTTGTGAGAGTTCCAATGGTACCCACAATCTGACATACACAAGCCTGTTATCCATCCTGACTTTCTCTACCACACTATCATTTATTCAACCAGTAATGAGACCTGCCAGGGTCTTATGCTTGGGCGAACACTGACTAGCGGAGGAGTTGGTGTTAGCTGCCTGTGGGGATGCTGCTTTGCTGCTGCCACCAGGGCCTCTGCTGTCATTCACCCCTTGAGTTCATAATGGATGTTACAAATACTACATCCTCCAGCCACAACAGCGAGGGTATGTGACTATCCTTTGATCCATAGCATGCCACCTTTCTCTAAATGAATGCCAACATGGCTTTCTACCAGAGTCTGGCTATCTTGGTGGACAGCAATCTGAGATATGACAAAAATGTTGTTACTAAACACAAATCCACACATTTGCAAATTATTTACTTTTTTAAGTGAATTTATAGAAATTCAGTTTGTTCTCTAACAAAATGAATCCTATTCACTTAAATTATGCTGTGCTTTCTGGAGTAGGAAGAAAATAATGCACTACAACTACCTATTACTCTGGGTGCTGGCCTCATGCTAAGGTGTGCCCCATAAGGCAATGTTATCTCATGCCCAAAGGAAGAATAATAAACAAAGGTTGGGGGCAGACTGGTGGCAAAAAGGTAATCCGACATTTGATTTTTACCATTGCAGGTTCATGTTTTACAAACATCTCCTTTGGTTCTTGCTAAACCCTGCAAGTTGAGTAGTTAGTGCTATTTTATCAACTTTACAGATGAGCAAAGGTGTATAGAGATCTAGAGAACTGCTCACATTGCACATAAGTGACAGAGGTCACTTACCTGTCACTAAATAGTGATACCTTGCTAACAATGTGCACAGAATTTACTTTGGCATGCTTTGATACATTTTAATTAACATGGAGCCAGGAGTGGGCTGGTTGGAGAGATTCAGTTCCACAGGCTTACTCACCTGCTGAGGAGTTGCTCTCTTTGAGATGTCTGTTGGTTTTCTCACTACTAGCTTCAAACTTTCATTGTGTGGAAACTAAAGGTACAAAAAGGAGGGATCTGATGTCTTCCAAACTATGGAAAGTAACTCATTTTCTTTCCAAATAGAGCACCTCTGACTAATTTTTGCTGTATTTTTTCCAGGCAATTCTATTGCTGGGAAAAGGGAGCCAAAGTAACTTTTGCTTGAATTATCTCCATTCTCTAATTCACTTCACACATACAAATAAGTCATTAAAAAGACCAAAAATATGGGTGTACATTTTCAAATAAGTTTGACAAAAAGGCTTTTTTTTAAAAGATTTATTTAGTTATGCATACAAGAACTGGGGCATAGGCCAGAGGAGTGGAGGGGTGAGAGGATTCACCAGAGACAGAGTGGGTAACAGAACAGGAGGACTGACTGAAATATACTGCTGACAGGAGCAGTCGGCGAGACAGGAGAGGTCTGCTGTGCCATGTGTGTTAGCACTCTGGCCGGCCAGGGATTGAAGTGGTGCTGAAGTGGCTGCAGTTAGCTTCATAGAGCTGAGACTTAACCCCTTGTGCCACCAGGGAGGCCCTCCACCCCCACAAATAAAAAGGCTTTTCAACTTTGCCACTTCATTAAACATCAACTGTCTTAGTTCTTAATTAATTTTCACTTTGTAAGTTAAAATAATGTACCTTATTTTTAAAAATTAAATCCTCAAGCATACCAGAATCTGTGCCTAAGTATCTTGTGGAATTTAAGAAAATCTGAACTGAAGATGTGATTGAACTTTTTCAGGTATTTAGTTCCCTTTACTTTAGAAATATATAAAAACCAAATCTATCATTGACTTAACAAGCATTTAATACTCCAAGCATTTTCAAAGAGTTATTCTGTTTATCCTAATAAACAGATTATTACATAGTCAACAGACTTTAGAAATCACCTAGGTTTTCTGCTTTCAGGCATATGACAAGTTTGCACATCCCACTCCTAGAGGTTAGATGTGGCCATATTACCTGTGGTAACGAATGAAATCTGAGCAGAAGTGACACATGTCAGTTCCAGGTAGAAATATTTATTAGCTGGAGCAACTTTTTGTCTCCCTCAGCAATTATCAAAGTAAGTCTGAGTTCTTGACTGACTACCATCAAGAGTCACTATGTCTTGGGCCTCCCTGGTGGCACAAGGGGTTAAGTACCGCACTATGAAGCAATCCACAGCCACTGAAGCACGAATTTGATCCCCGGCTAGGGAGAAACCCACATGGCAAGGGAGACCTCTCCTGTCTCACCCGCTGCTCCCCTCAGCAGTGTATTTCAGTTGGTCTGCCTGTTGTGTTCCCCACTCTGTCTCTGGTGAATCCTCTCACCCCCCACATCTCTGGTCTGTACCCCAGCTCTTGTGTGCATAAATAAATAAATCTTTAAAAAAAAAGAGTCACTATGTCTTGGTATTTATTTGTTACTGCAGCATACATAACCTAGCCTGTTCTGACTCATAACATTTTACAGATGAGGAAACAAAGACTAAGCTAAATGAAATGACTCACTCAAATCGATATAACAAAATCACAAACCAATTTTTGTGGTTCTTCCATTCTAGGTTTGTAACTTCAACTGAGGCTCAAACAATATGCCTCAAAAACCTCAAAATAGCAGGTTGATGTATATGCGTTTTTATATATATATATATATATATAATACACATATACATATTATACATATATACCTATATGTATGTGTTAAACACACATATGCACATATGTATTGTGTCCACACATATGAATTGAAAAATTAGTTAACTACAGGAGCAATGGTGTTAGATTTGAAAATGAAGAAAACTAAGTCTACTAACATAAGACATTTCATGGAAAAATCAAGTTACCATTTGATGGGTTTTTAATTAAATAGAACAGCTAGGTCTCTGGTTAATTACACTTTCTGTCTTTATATTTAGACAATCAGGAGATTATCTAAATAGAAGATTCTACCTAAACACTTATTACCAGAAGGGAAATATCAACCAAAAAGATGTTCCATAGAACGTTCTGTGACTAGACCAAGACTTCTATCATAGCCGTTAGGAAGCTTGGAAAATTCACCAGCCATTTATATTAATACTCATGGATCCCTGTCATCTGGACACACTGATCTATGCTCAAGTGAAAATGTCTTTGCAAACAGGCTTTTCTGGTTGAAATACATTTTTTTTGCAAGATTTCATGACTTGGCAACCCAGTTTCTTCTTTTATACTGAAGAGATTTTCTTTTTTAATGAATTTAATATCTTGGCCACTTCAAAGTCACACAAATTTCACACTTAGTTTTCACATTGTGTTCGCTCTTACTGGTGATATTTTAATATCCCTTGTTTAACTACTTTTTATATCATTTTTTTTTTGTTTTTTTGGAAGCTGTTTCTCACTTTAGTTAAGCTTTCGCCAATGCCAATTTCTTTATTTCTTTACCTGATGTTTTGATTATTTCCTCCAAAAGCTATTTATGGGAAATACATGATTTCTTATATGAAATAGTCTTAGAAGCAACAGTACTCAAACTTCACAGGAAACATATTTATAATATTCATTCTGCTTTTCAGTGGCACAGTGTTCTACCATTACTCAGTTAAATCTTTAATTCCTCAGTTGCCCATTACTAAATATGTGCAATAGTCATCTTCCTTATTTTAAACTCAAAGAATAATTTGAGAAAAATGTGTTTCTAAAAATATACATTATAAAAATAATTAGATGTATGAAAGCTATATGAACCATATATCTATAATGTTCCTGTACATTTGCAGCAATGACATTTTAAATCAATGATGCTATAACCTTTGGAATAATGTTTGAAGTTCAATAGAATTTCCAAGTGTTAAAGTAAATCACAAGTTGATTTCACAAGGGACTTGTCAGACCTGCATTATTTTGATATCTTGTCTGAACAAAGACAAATTTTTCAAATAATCAGACCAAAAAAGCCTCACCAAACTTCATTTCCTGAATAAGGTAAACGCTGGGCTGCAACGCTGCCCACAGCCTCAGCAGCACCTGTTCTATCCCCAGCTGCCTGCGAGGGTCCCACATGGCATGCAGACCTCTCCTGCTGAGCCCGCTGCTCCCGTCAGCAGTGTATTTGGTCAGTCTGCCTGTTCTGTTCCCCGTTCTGGCTCTGGTGAATCCTCTCGCCCTTCCACACTTCTGACTGTACCCAGTGCTTATGTGGATAAATGAATAAATCTTAAAAAAAAAAAAAAAGCTAGCAGTTTTTACAGTATGTAATGCATTTCAGCTTTTATCTTGGCATTTATTACCTCATCTTAACTATTTCAATTCTCTCACAATAATCATTTCAGTTAGGTATTTTTCTTGTTGTCACTTTGGATATTCAGAAAAAGTCTTAGGAAGTTGGGCCTCCCCAGTGGCGCAGTGGTTCAGCACTGGGTTGCGAAGCTGCCCGCAGCCTCTGCAGCGTCGGTTCAATCCCCAGCTGTTCCCCGGCCACCAGAGGAGGGTCCCACATGGCGTGCAGACCTCTCCTGCCACCCACTGCTCCCCTCAGCAGTGTACTTCGGTCCTTCTGCCTGCTCTGCTCCCCGCTCTGGCTCTGGTGAATTCTCTCGCCCTCCCGCGCTTCTGACTGTACCCAGTGCTTGTATGTATAAATCAATCAATAAACAAATCTTTAAAAAAAAAGTCTTAGGAAGTTAACCAACTGGTTCATGATTATAAAACTAATAATCTACAGAGCTCATATTTGAAAACAGGATTTCTAATTCCATAACCCATATTTTATTATATAATATTTTGTAATAATTCATCAAATTATTTAGGACACTTATGAGGAGATTCTAGATTGATACACAAAACAGAAGGCAATATGGAAGACTCTCTATCTCAGAAATTTTATCAACAATACCCTATGCCAGAGTAGAGCAATGTGATGGTACCTGGGTTGGAACAGAGAGAAGCAGGTGACAATATTGAGAAATCTGTGAACCAATCAATTGCTGCATGTTTGCTTAAAACCCAGTGCTGTGGTTTCACAGAGAAAGAATTTAATAGGAATGTTACAACTGGATTATTTTAAAAGATGTCACGTGATAAAGGAAGGAGGTTTACTATGGGTTGATGCAAAGACACAAACAGGGCCCTTCAATAAACAGTACAGTGTGGAGACAGAGTAAATTTGTTAATCAACTGTCATTCTATTAACATTCTATAAGATGCAGTTTCTCTGGAGTGCAGCTCATAAATAGCATCTGGTTTGTGAACAGGACTCTATCAGAAGTCTTTTTGATTTATGTTAAGTAAACAACTGTGCATATGAAGGGGGTTGTTGGTGGAACTTTTAAAAGAATAAGAGCAATACTGGCAATGGGGAGAAGCCAGAACTCCTGAAATCTATTGGGGAGACTTTCACAGCTGGTCAGATACACTTAGCATGTGCATGAAGGAAAAGTACTTAGTGAAGTGTCACTTGATACAAGGGAATCCCTCTAATTCAAGCAACATTACTTGGAATGGTCTCCATTTTAGGTGGATAAAGAAGCCTGATTAATTGTTTAGACTTAGAAAGTTCATGTCAAGCTACTATTAGATTTATTGAAACAAACATAAAATTACTTTAGAGATACACACACACAAATATAAAATACTGGATATAAATTACATTTATATTATTATATGGAAAACATATAGATAACACATAGATATTGCTTTTTTCCTAAACATCTGGAAATGGAAGGAGCTTAGACTAGAAAAGCCATGCAGCCAGGATTCTGTGTTCACAGCTGAATTTTCAACCCCTAGCACAATACCTCATACCTAGGTTCTCAATTAAAAAAATAATCATTGTTAAGTGAACCACAGTAAATGCAATAGGTAGGCATTCTCAGGAATAGTATTAAAATAATGATGAGGAGTGAACTGAGATTATTTAAGTCACAGGACTTCTGGATATATTTTTCATCTTTTCTGTTTCATGGTTTGACTTTACAAACTTGAGCTCAGAACATAAGAAAACGAGAGTTAAATAGTCTAGACAGCTCTGATTAAAACAGTAAAGCAACTCATCTAGTCTAAGGAAAGAGTCTTTCTTTTACAGTTAGACCTGAGTCAGTTTAGTTGTATTTCCAGAAAGCCCCATTTTCATAAAAAGAAGCTGTATGCACTGCAACTTAAACAGAGCCTGGCAATGCTAGTGGGCAGACTTTGGGATTTAACAGCTTTCTTAAAAATTAAGAACACAGAACCAGACAAGCCTGCAGGATACCACTGAAACATTCTCATTATATTTAAACAATGGAATGTCAGTGCTAATAACTAATTCCTGCCTGGTTCCATTCTTACCCACAAAAAGGAAACCATTTATTCACACTCTAAAAGTGTACTTCATGGGAGACACTCTAAGTTGTATTAATGTTTTGCAGATGATATTGTCAAGAAAGGTCTGATCCTGGAACAACTACTGAACAACTTGGGGATTGGTTACCATGAGTTTATTCTTTTCCTTCCCTGTAACATGTGATGTGTTCCTACCCTCTGAATAAAGTCTGTGTACAATAGACTCAAACCAAGTGCAATGAAGCAAAGTGCAAGGCAGCCGTTGGGGATTTAGGGATGAAATGACCGACCTACAGTTAGAAAGTTCTGTTCTCCTTACTTTCTCTCCTGTATCTGACTTATTTATTTATTTATACATTTTTTACATCATTTTTCATTTTTTGCACAATGTATGCATTTTCATCTTGGTTATAGTCCTCATACAATTCCTACCCCCCTTGTTTTGATCCTACTCCCTCCTGCCTACCCCCGGCCCCCATAGTGTGTCTCTGGTTTATAGTTGCCTGTTGATTTTGATTTTTACTTTATTATAATTAGGTTTTTTCCTGGTCCCTTATTTAGGTTTTCTAAATTCCTGCTATGAGCGAGACCATTAGGCATATGACTTTTGACCATGTTTCGTTTTAGAAAATAAAACAAGACATATCTTTTTCATATGAAAACAGGACAACTAAAAATAAGAATTTTTTCGTGACCTCATAATAATTCTACTTTGAATGTTATGAATAAGAAAATGCTAAACTCCCAGCACATTAAATATTGCTGTGTTTATACATTGATTGCAAATTACTTCATAGCTATATATTAAATCACTACATGGCAAAAAACAAAGAAAAATTCAAGTGAAGCAACTAGATCAATTTAGACAGCCTACAGACTACCTCCCACTGTGAAAGGTATAGAATATCCTCATGAAACTCCAAGACTCCCCACCTCTTTTCTTTGAGGATAAACAGATTAATCAGCCAATAATTAATTATTAAATTATCTACCAGACACACAGATGCACAGAACTGTACCAAAATAGGCAAGTCATGCCAAGATAAATACCTTCATATGTCTTAAAATTAACCCCACTGCTCCAATAATGTGATTTTACAGCATATATAAACGCAAATCAGTGATGGATTTTCAGGCATTTGAATTTCAAAGTTTTGATTGAAAATATTCTAAACATGTTTAATCTCTTTCTTCTTACCCGTAACAGTAAAACTGAAAATAAGCAGTTATACAACCTGGCCAAATATTTAGATAAAGAATGAGATTGTAACCAGCAATATCTTAAAATGTGTTTGAGTTATTCTATATGCTACTTAAATAGTTAAACTGTCAGCCTGGGATTTTGTATATATTCCTCATTAGGTTGCCTCAAAGACCCCAGGGTAGGTATATCTGCATTTTAAAATTTTGTATTTTTCCATGGTTTATATACCCCATAAAATGCCTTGAGAACTTTATGAGGGATGTTACATTAATATGTGTTATTATAAATATGATTTAAATATCTAAAGCATTACAGAGTGATTACTGTTCAATAAGGCAGCGTGCATAAAAGGGTTATCTCCACACTGTGCTTAGGTTTCTACAATATAATATAATGAATTGTTCAATATAGTTTGCATGCGATTTGTCTCTGTTTCTTCCTAGGCTCAAGGGAAGCTGATGTGCAATCCTCTAACAAGGCGATCATAAATTGCAGAACAATAAACAGCCCTTGAGATTTTTAGATAGTATGTGGTTAGCATGCAATCCATCTTGGGAAACTTGATTTAATACCTCCAAGGAACATCTCTGACAATGCTCAACATTGTTTTAAACTGCTGCTAAATCAATTAGGGCATCGGAGAATCCTAATGTCTCTGCCTCTTTCATAGCTATCCCAGAAACTGTGGCTGGTTATTTTGTAAAGCAAAAGATTTAGGGAGACACTGCCTGGATGCACGTGGGTTCCCTGGAAAAATTAAAGATAATCCTGTGTGAAAGGAGGCTATGGACCAACCTCCCTAAATCACCAAGATCAATGAGGGCGTCATCCTCAAAATTCATTTCAATTTTTCTGAATTATCCTTCCTGTAGCCAAGAAAGATAAATTAGATATAAGGTAACTATTATTCTAAAATCAAGACTATAAGGTTAACTAGCCACCCGCCCACATTTTTTTTTACTTGAATTTACACTTTTGTACTTTTTCTTTGGGTATATATAATATACCCTTATTTGTATTACATTGGAGGGCCTCAAGTCATTTATAGACATTATCTAACCCTCGCACATTTATTAACTTGTAAAGGAGAAACAGAAGTTAAAAATCAACAATATTGCGAAACCCTCAATGGAAAAAGAAATAATGTCAACAGTTTCTTAGTTCATGATAGATTATTCAATCCTTCCCTTTTTTTTTCAACTGCACTAAATGTAATAATTAACGTAACAATTGCTATGCAAGGAGGAGGATCATGACCTCCCCTTAAATTTTATGGTTCTTCTTCCTTTTCTTAACTAGCGTTCTTTTATATTTTTTTTTTCACATTAATTTATTGAAGGCCCTTCTCAGGCAATTCCTTGTCTTTCTTTCCATCTTTTGTTAGGGGGCAATAGTCTTGCTTTCTCAATATCTCACAGGCCCAGCTGGTTCCTGTTCCCCGCAGGGTGAAATCACAGATTGTGCTTGGGGGAGTCGCCACAGCACCCTCAACCACAAGACTTCTTTCCTTCTCCAGTGAGTTACTCAACTTACACAACGAGGACTAATTGACTGGGTTAAGAGACAAGCGAAGTGAAACAAAACTGTTAATCAGTCCAACTGAAAGAAACTTGTTTTTGTTTTTTTCCCCCTTAAATGTTGCCAAGGAACTGTTTTACCTGATCTAAAAAATATTCAGCCGATTGTTCTGGCCGTGTGTAAACACAATCAATGCTTTTCTCCGCCCAAGGTTAGTTTCTCTGGCAAAGCAAAGATTTCTTCCTTTTATGTCTCTGTTGTTTACTTCAAAGATGCATAAGATATAATTTTTCTGAAAGTTATCTAAACTTACTATTAGTCCCCATATGATAAGGGGTAAGTCATACCTTATTAGTTCCCTTATGTGATGGGGAACCAAGGATAAATGCTTTTAACCCCCTTTCAAATAATTGCATCAGTATTTAAATAGCCTGATTCATAATTTAGCCACAGGATGCAACTCATTTTTCTAACCCATAAAAGCTATGGACATTGTTCTATTTCACTTTCTTTATAATGTTATTTCTAGACAGAGTGAGAAATAATTGAATAATGTCTAAATTACATCTCTCAATGCATTCTAGTGCTTTTTTGGGGGGTCATTAGTATTTCTAAATAATAAATTACAATGTAACTAATAATTGTTCACATGTTCTTAAAATGTATTACTCTCCTATGTCTATTTGTTTGGCCTCACTACAATGCTATAATTTGGCAGATGATTATGTTCACTTTATATAAGTAAAAAAAAAAAAATACAGGCAGAAAGTAGAAAGGCAGCCAAAGGAGTAAGAAAAATTCATGCCAAAATTAGGCAATTAAAATATTTTAATAACTTCTGTAGTGTTTTGATTGGAAAAGAGACTCACAGTAAAAATTAAGAGAATGTTTTGCTTATTAGGTGTCATTTAAAAATTATCCAATAGTTCATTCTCACACTTTCTCTCTCATTCTCACACTTTCTATCTTTGTCCTCTTAGTTATCAATGAAATTTTATTACATATCAGTGCTTGCCAAATGTGCCTGTGTTTAGTTTAGTGGTCCCTAATACAAGGAATAAATCTGATCACAGAATTGATTTCAATAAATCCCAAACTCATGCTATCTTTCACTGAACCCAAATAACATCATCCTTGCAGCCCAACCTGTCAGTGATTGTGAAATCTACAGGTTTTGCTACACTGCAGGTGTTCAACAGCTAGTACTTGTTTCATTGATTGTTTACAGAAACCACTCTTGTTCAAAACAACAACTCCAAAGACATAAGGTGGAAAATGACATGGTAAAGCTTCCTTCTGGTCATTTCCTTTCTGTAGTCATCCTATTCAAGTGTCTTTTCTACAATTTTCTTCTTTTACCTTATTTGGATGTATTTCTGCACTACAGTCTAACCACATTTTTAGAGAATCAGAGGTTATGGCTCAGCATATAGGTTATTCTAGTTCACTATTATTATTCACTGATGATTTTGGCTGCCATATGACCATGTCTTTTCTTGTTAGGATTCTTATCAGATCATGAAAACAAAAAGGTGAATTGAATTCTGTTTGGTTTGAGAATTTCTGAAGAGCCCTCCCAAAAAGAATGGCTTAAAGAAGGATTTTCTTCTTCGCTGGAGTAATCTGAATTCTAGATACCATGAACAAAAATAATCAACAGTTATATTTCTATGTAAGCATATCTTTAAAAATGCTTTGTAAATACTCATTTACAAGTTGCTGTTATTCAACAAACATTTCTTGGCCATTTTGTATGTTTTAGTTGCTTAACATAGAAATAAAAACTGGAGACAACACAGAATGCCTGACTGAATACAAGATAGCATATTATATTAAGTGTCATAAAAGATATATTATTTCAATGTAAGTAGCTATGCCAAGCAGGTAGAGAAAATGAATTCTCTGGGAGAATCTAGAGAGCCTTTATAGGAGAGGTGGCTTTTGTGTTTGGAGTTGAATGATGGTAGTAGATTTTAAAGAAACTTAAAGACTAAGCTAAGACATTGATTTTATTCTACAAAAGAGTCATCAGAAAATCTAAAGTTATAGAATAACAGCATCCAAAAGCCTGATGCATGATTTGTAGGCTATTCTTTGTTTTATTTCTTAAACTTCCTCCAAATAATCTGATACTTACATTACGATCTTTTATAATCCTATAAGAGAAAATGTCAGATTCCATGATTTATCTCCAAGTAAAGACTGTAACTTGAAAATCAAAGTAACCTAATGATGCTTTAAGAAAAATCAATGCCATTAAAGCATTTGAAATTAGTTCCATTTACTTTAAATAGATATTTTTAAAATGGACCTTAAAAAACAATTTGAAGAGAATAGATATGTTGCATTTAAAAGTCCTAGTCAGTTTCATCAACCCCACACAGAGACTCTTCCC
Source organism: Talpa occidentalis (assembly GCF_014898055.3). Taxonomy (NCBI): domain Eukaryota; kingdom Metazoa; phylum Chordata; class Mammalia; order Eulipotyphla; family Talpidae; genus Talpa; species Talpa occidentalis. The sequence continues at coordinate 53,677,876 of NW_023601653.1, forward strand.
CAATTCTAATGCCTTTCTCAGCTGCTCGACACTCACTTCAAATGAGTTACTGTATTATTTAATTCCAGCACCAAATATTTTCTGAATATATGTTAGGTTACAAATACCGTGCCAGGAGTGGAGGACAGGATGTAGAAGGTACATAATCTGTCTTGAGTGATCCTAACTCTCATATGGGATTATTCCTAAAATAAAAAGTTTTGCCAGCAGTAAATATATTTTGCCCAACTGCACACTCCAAATAGTTATAAATATAGACAAGTTACCAAACTTCTCTGGGTCTCAAGTTAACTTTTCATAGGTTGACTCGGGGGATTAAATGAGCTAGTGTATCTAAAACTCATTTTCATTTCTCAAGTGTTGTACTTATTGCACAAAGTGGGTGTTCTACTGAAATTTAGTTAATTGAGCTAATTTAATTGGGGTTTCTCTCCTTTGCACCTTAAAGCTCGAGAATTAATTCCCTAATTACTAAACAAATTACTTTTATAACAATTACAACTTGGTCATCTTATGTTGCAGTCATTTCAGAGTTCACGTGTCCTCATTTCAGAAGCAGCTATGTTGTCCTCATGAAATTCCACACCTTGTGGTTTTACCTTCACACAGCTTCTACTCTCCAGCAAGAAAACAACAAGAGGGCCTCCCTGATGGCACAGGGGTTAAAGTTTCAGTGCTATCAAGCTATGCCAGCCACTGCAGTGTGAGTTCCATCCCTGGCCAGGGAACAAACTCACATGGCACAGCAGACCTCTCCTGTCTCGCCTGCTGCTCCCCTCAGCAGTGTGTTTCAGTAGCTCTGCCTGTTCTGCTCCCTACTCTGTCTCTGGTGAATCCTCTCACACCCTGTACCTCTGACCTACACCTCAGTTCTTTTTTTTTTTTTTAAATATTAAATTTTATTTTTATATTCCCCCATACAATTGCAAACGCCCCATTCTGACCCAATCCTTCCCTCCCGCCCCCCACCCCCCAAAAGTGTCTCTGGTTCATAGTTTTTTGTTGATTTTGATTTTCACTTTCTTATATTCATTTTCCTGGTCCCTTATTTAAGTTTTCTAGATTCCTGCTATGAGTGAGACCATCCGGTATTTTTCTTTTTCTTTTTGGCTTATTTCGCTGAGCATGATCCCTTCCAGTGGCATCCATGTTGCTGCAAATTGCATGTGTTTATCTTTTTTGAATGCTGAGTAATATTCCATGGTATATATGTGCCACATCTTCTTGATCCAGTCATCTATTTTTGGGCATTTGGGTTGTTTCCAAAGCTTAGCTATTGTAAACAGTGCTGCTATAAACATAGGAGTGCAGGTGCTCTTTGGAATTGATGTTTCTGTGTCCTTTGGGTAAATACCTAGGAGTGGAATTGCTGGATCATATGGAAGCTCTATGTTTAGTAGGTCCAGAAATCTCCACACAGCTCTCCATAGTGGTTGGACCAGTTTGCACTCCCACCAACAGTGCACAAGAGTTCCTTTTTCTCCACATCCTCGCCAACATTTGTTGTTGCTAGTTTTTTTAATATGTGCCATTCTCACTGGTGTGAGATGGTATCTCATGGTAGTTTTGATTTGCATTTCCCTGATTACAAGTGATGTTGAACATTTTTTCATATGTCTGTTGGCCATTTGCATTTCCTCTTCAGAGAAGTTTCTTTTTAGCTCTTCTGCCCATTTTTTGACTGGATTATTTTCTTTGTTGTTGCTGAGTCTCATCAGCTCTTTGCAGATTTTTGTGATCAGTCCTTTATCATTAGTGTTGGGTGCAAAAATGTTCTCCCAGTTGGTGGGGTTTCTCTTTGTTTTTGTTATTGTCTCTTTTGCTGTGCAGAAGCTCTTTAATTTGATGTAGTCCCAGCTGTTTATCTTTCTCTTCACTATCACTGCTTTGGGTGATGTGTCTGTAAAGATGTCTTTGATGTGCAAATCCCGTAGTGTTTCGCCTATATTTCCTTCTATGTATTTTATGGTTTCAGGTCTTATGTCTAGTTCTTTAATCCATTTTGAGTTGATTTTTGTGTATGGTGTGAGGTAGTGGTCAAGCTTCATTCTTTTGCATGTAGCGACCCAGTTTTCCCAGCACCATTTATTGAACAAACTTTCTTTGCTCCAATGCATAGTCTTTGCTCCTTTGTCAAAGATTAGTTGACCATAAATCTGTGGGTTTATTTCTGGATTTTCTATTTGATTCCATTGGTCTGTATGTCTGTTCTTGTTCCAATACCATGCAGTTTTGATGATTATGGCTTTGTAGTATAGTTTGAAGTCTGGGAGTGTGATGCCTCCATTTCCTTCTTTTTTTTTCAGTAGAGCTTTGGCTATTCGGGGTTTTTGGTGATTCCATATGAATTTCATCAATAATTGTTCTATTTCTTTGAAGAATGCCATTGAGATTTTGATTGGAATAGCATTGAATCTGTATATTGCTTTTGGTAGGATGGCCATTTTAATAATGTTTATTCTTCCAATCCATGAGCAGGGGATGTCTTTCCATTTCTTTGTGTCTTCTTCTATTTCTTTTAACAGTGTTTTATAGTTTTCTTTGTATAGGTCCTTTACCTCTTTTGTTAGATTTATTCCCAAATATTTGATTTTTTTTGTTTCGATAATAAAAGGGGTGGTTTTTTTGATTTCTTCTTCTTCAGATTTATTGTTTGTGTATAGGAAGGCTACTGACTTTTGCGTGTTGATTTTGTATCCTGCCACTTTACTGAATTGATTGATGAGTTGAATTAGTTTTTCTGTGGAGATTTTGGGGTTCTCTATGTATATTATCATATCATCTGCAAATAGTGATAGTTTGACTTCTTCTTTTCCTATTTGGATTCCTTGGATGTCTTTCTCTTGTCTTATTGCTCTGGCTAGGACTTCCAGTATTATATTGAAAAGCAGTGGTGAGAGTGGACATCCTTGTCTTGTTCCAGATCTTAATGGAATTGCTTTCAGCTTTTCACCATTGAGAATGATACTGGCTGTTGGCTTGTCATAGATGGCCTTTATGATGTTGAGGTATGTTCCTTGTATCCCAAGAATTTCAAGGGCTTTTATCATGAATGGGTGTTGCACTTTGTCGAAAGCTTTCTCAGCATCTATTGATATTATCATATGGTTTTTATATTTCTTTTTGTTGATGTGTTGGATAACGTTGATTGATTTTCGGATGTTAAACCATCCTTGTGCCCCTGGAATGAATCCAACTTGGTCGTGGTGAATTATCTTATGGATACATTGTTGGATTCTGATAGCTAAAATTTTATTGAGGATTTTTGCATCAGTGTTCATTAGGGAGATTGGCCTATAGTTTTCCTTTTTTGTGTTGTCCTTATTCGGTTTTGGTATTAGTGTAATATTGGCTTCATAGAACGTGTTTGGTATTGTCCCTTCCTTCTCAATTTTTTGGAAGAGTTTGTGAAGGATAGGCACTAATTCGTCTCTGAATGTTTGTACACCTCAGTTCTTGTATGCATAAATAAATAAAAATAAATCTTAAAAGAAAGAAAGAAAAAAAAAAAAACAAGAGGTAACATCATAGTGCAAGTGACTATCTCTTCCACTTATTTTCTGGAATTCTACTTGCAGCATGAACTTGACACTGTCAGAATAGGACCTGTGGTGTTGTACAGCACTCCCTTCCCCTTACTAAAGACATGAAAAAAATCTAAAAATAAAGCTTCTGTTCTTTCTTGTTACACTTTTTAGCAAACCTCTGGGGACAAATGCCAGCCAGTCAATTCAGGTGAGGTAAGTGAAGCTCAAGTGCTCAGCGGGCAAAAGCAGGTAGGTGGAAACTCATGATTACAGGATTGGAGTCAAAGCCAGCAAGAGGTCATATTTAGCATTCTGAGTTTATCCTGGAGGAACATCCAACTCTAAACTCCACGAGCAGTAAGACAGTCATAGACAATAGGGCTGTTGCTGTTGTATGAGCAGTTGGAAGAGCAACAAAAGAGACAGACTAGAAGTGGTGGGGACTAGTCAGTCCTGATCTTCCTCAAGGCCCAGTATCCACACAAAAAGTGTGACTCCTTGAACGAGCAGTCTTCTTTATTGTTTTGATTTCATGGGCATGAGACTTGCCCCTAAATACCTGCTTACTTGTCTTGCCATTATTTCCATGGTGTAACTTATTCTATAATTACTGGGAAAGACAGATCACCTGAGTATTAGGGGAAACCATTTTGAGCCACTTAAAAGTTTTTTTTTTTTTTTAATTGAAACAATTTTCTCATTTGACTTATTTCACTTGCATTATCCCCTCAAAGTCACCCACATTGTCACATATGTCAAGATTTCATCATTTTTAATAGTTGAGTAGTATTCCATGGTGTATACACTGTGCATTTTCTTTATCCACTCATCTGTTGATGGGCACTTAGGTTGCTTTTACAGCTTGGTTATCATGAATAGTGCTACAATGAACATAAGGGTGCATATGTTTTTTTCAAATTAGTGTTTTCATGTTCTTAAGTACTCATAGGTAGAATTTCTAGATTATATGGAAGTTCTATTTTTAATTTTGTGAGGGATCTCCATCCTGTTTTCCAATTTACATTCACACCAAAAGTACACAAGGAGTCACTCAAATTTTAAATCCAATTAATGTATCAGTTTAGTTTTCTTCACTGTAAGATTCTAAGGGATTTAGACATGAAACTGGCAAATTTTGTTGGGGGCAGGAGGGAGGGTTGCTCTCCTTGAGGAGGACAAGAGCAAAATCTATATTCCTATATTGCCTAGAAGAATGTGATAATTAAGATGGAGCTGTGTACAGAGAGAGTCATGGAGGGAGCTGAAGACCACCTTCACCACCTCACCAAATTGCCTAGAGGCTTCCTCTACTTTCTGGCATGCTGACAGAAATGATGGCAGAACTGTATCATCTCTCATAGCACTTAATAGACAGTGAGTGAATTATGGGATTCTTAATTTTATGCAATGGCTTGTGTCTGTGTTACAACCCAGATAAGAAAGATTGAAATCCAGAGCAGAAATACAAAGTATCTATCTCTTAAAATGATATCCATTTAATATTCTTTTATTTCTACCCCATTTTTTTCTAGAAAAAAGAGATAATTCTATCTTTAACTTAAACCCACAAATTCTTGAAATTCTCAAATCTGTTTTATTCATCTGATTTTCACGCCTTAAAAGTCTTGGTTACTTTTCCATTAAAAAAAAATCAGAGTATTCTGGAAGTGATAAGACATTATTAAGGAAAATTCTGCCTCCATTAGCATTAGTTTCTCAGAGACTTGATAAAAGCAATGTTACTGCAGAAGAAATTCATAGTTTAACTTGGCCAGATACAAAACTTATCACTTTGGATCAGGTTTTATGAAATAAATGAGTGGTATGCTGACTAGAGAGTAATATTTATATCTGAGCCTGGTTTTTAGAGGGGAATCTGAAGATACTGTGAGTTTAATCAAGTAATTTATCTTCATGCAATCTGAATATTTTATTTGCAAGGGTTCCAAAACAGTTTTTGTACTTTTCTACTCCCTTTAGAAACTTAAATGGCCACGGTCTTAAGAAATATGGGTGAATAGATACACATACATATATTTTTTCGCACATGTATACATTTCTTTTCAAAATCCTTTTTGCTTAATCTGACTTAACTGGTGTTGGGAGAGGGCTGAGATCTCTGGTCAGCCGTGTGAACTTTCTGAAGGTTTTGTGAAATTTAAACTATTTCTCTGTTTTCACTCTTTCAGACTGTTTGATCTTTCAGCTGCATCAAAATTATTGCTAAGTTTAATATTTAGTAAGTGTTTATACCTTCCATTTTCAAACTAACATGAATCCATTTATTCAAGGGAATTTTATTGAAAACTGAGTTGAAAATAATCCTTATAAAACAGCTTGGTGAAATAAGAGAAGGAACACGAAACTGCTAACTCTTGATTCACTATGTGGAAACATTCTAAGCTCACTCAGAAAGAAGCACAGAGGTGTAAGTTCATCACAGGGCAATTAAACAGATTTCATGCAATGTGAACTCAGTTTCAAACACAGAATTAAAGGACTTCAGGAATCATACACTATTGCTCTCACTAAATGCATAAAAGACACAAATACAAGCATCTTCATAGATAAAAGCATAACTTTTCTGTTGCCTGATTATTTAGAATTCCTTATTCCAAGTCTCCAGGAATAATTATAACATTCACAAAGTATACATCTATATAGTCCCCACTTTATGGCTTTCTATATCAAGACTAATTGCAGCTCTTCTATTTATTACCAAATGATTACTCAGTTTCCTTGTTTGTAAGAAAGAAGTTGATACAGATTTACAAAACAAAAACTAAACAGACCCAACAAAACTATCAACATGCCACATTCTTAACACACCAACACATAAATAAAGGCACAGAAGGATTCTAACAATGTAAGAGACAGGGCACATAAATATAAGATTGTCTGGTTAAGAAGCTTGAAGTTTTGCACCAATTCCATAAAACAATGAGATGACCTGCTCAAGGGTTAAATTAAGGACTAATCTCAAGCACAGTGGAAAAGAGCCTTCCAACAAAAACATCATATTATAGGTCAATCTTCTGACTTTCTATCATGAGATACACCTAACTGTTGCATTTTTTTTCTGAATTCTTTCCTCCATAGCCTTTCTCATTTCATATATTTGGGGGTTTACAATCCCCCCTCCTTTCTCCCTTTTGGTTACATGTGGTATCTGCAGATGCAGCCCACACACTCTCTCTGTGAACATCCACTGATAGACAGGTGCAGAGATTGATCATGGCTCTGTAACAGTGCTGGAAATGGCCGCCAGTTGTGAAGAAGAATAACAACTGGCAGCCATTCTGATTGGTGCTGGCACCAAGTCTTTCTTACGAGATCCAAATGCCTTGAGAACCAAATGTTCCTGGGATTCAGGCTTTCTGCAGCCAACAAAGCTTAGGTCAAAAAGCTAATTGGCTACTTGAAACTTTGCTTAGATATCTTCAAGAGAAACAAAAAGGGTTTTTTTCTATTAACTCGCATATGCATATACCAAGGAGCGATGGCTAAACAGATATATGATAAAAAGCCAAATGCTTCTTTCAAAGAGTTTTTCTTTCAAGGTGAGGTGAGCAAAGGTATTTGAGGCAACAATGCAAAATACATTTTCTATAGAAACCTGCAACAAACTTAATTCTTACATTCACCATGTAATTATGACTTTGGTGATATAAAATCTTCTACATTAGTTATTCAAAGCTAAATGGGTGTAGGGAAAAACAAAGAGAGAGGGGTGGGGGGGAGGGTGAGGGGGAGGGGGAGGAGAGAGAGAGAGAGAGAGAGAGAGAGAGAGAGAGAGAGAGAGAGAAACCTTTTCAGAGAATCACAACTCCACACCAATAAAACCCTGTGTCCTAAACCTTCTATATCATTGCCCATGTGAAACATAGGTATTCTCCTTTGCCCCTCATTCAAATGCCAGGGCCACTGTAGGGCATGGCACAAAGAGTGAAACAGTACTGTGGCATTCTGATTAGATTGTAACAAAAACATTTTCCTAGATGCTCTTTCACTAGTGGACAGTTCAATAAGAGAGAGAACTGGGAAGGCAGAACCCCCTGGACACTGTCACTAATGAACATCTAGTCGACACTGACCTGCATGTGGTGCCGCTGTGAACACCACACAGAGGAGTTCACCGCCATGCTCCCTGCCGCTCTTTACAGTTTACAATTGAAAACACACGACAATAGGCTGAGAAAACTGGTAACAAGCCACTGTAAGATTATACGCTGACATTAAAGCGTAAAGCAAATAGAAAGGGAAAAAAATGAAGGGTTATAATGTAAATAGCCTAAGACATAAAGAACTACTCTATGCCATTCATTGAACAGAATCTGCATTTTTAGTTTATATGAAAAAAAGATTTATCATGGAGGTAGAGTTTGAAAAGGGCTTCGCGTAAAGGAATAGGACAAGCCATGGTGGCAAATTAGGGGAAAGAACTCACCAGATGTGGGGATTGTAGTCTCCCAAGATCAACAGTGTCTGAACAGGGCAGTGTTTGTCAAACAGGTGTTTGTCAAGTGGAGGATATGGACTAAATCCCAGGGAGTAAAAGGTGACTATAGCTTGATTCTACTTCATAGAAAATTAAAGCTCACTCTTTCTTTGCTCCATAATTCTATTATACCCTAACATGAAAGGCATATGCCTACAGCAAATGGGTGCTTCCCACCTGGAAGGCAGGCACTCTGACACCGATTTGTCACCTTGCCTCAAGATGGCATGTGTAAGAGAGGAACGTAGAATCTAGGTGGGCTCTCTGAGCTAGAGCTGACCATGTTCTTTAACAGTGATTCAGGGAAGACCATGGACTCAGGAAAGCAAAACTGGGAGTGAAAAGGAAAGAATATAAAAGCTGTAAGAGGAAAGAAGGAACATATTTGCTCATGATGTTTCTTTTGTCACTTTTCATTATTAGAGTTAATGATTATGGTTTTAATTAATGCTTTGTTTCTATAATGAATATAAGAAAATGTCTCATGAACGCCTTCCTATTTATTTTCAGTGGTATGTGATTTGAGCTAATATGAATCTCTATTTTTCAAAAGGGGGCTTCCTCCCCAGGTAACATGATCTGTTAACTAACCATCATGAATATTATCCAGCTTATTTTTATTTTATTATTTTTCTGCCCATAATCTGTCCAGCTTATTTTTAAAGAATTCAGTTTGTCCAGAAGTAAACAAAACCCAAATACATAACTGTGGAAGCTATTTGGCTTATTAACATTGCCTTGAGCCCTTTAGTCTGCATTTACAGTTTGTCCAAAACCTACGTTTCTTTAAACACCATGAGATGCTATGAAAATTGAGATGGTCTAGACAGGAACATTCAGGAAAGGTTAAAATAACTCTGAAGAAAAGTGACAGGAATTGGCATTATCACACCTGAGAGTGAGAAAATTAAAGAGCAACAAAAAAGACCAGCCTGTATTTACTTAAGAAAACTGGACGTAAATACTTCAGTTAGACAAGAAAGAGAACTTAAATTAGGAATCTGAGGAGACTTTGGAGTTGTGGCAATGGCAATCTTTGAACTAGAATGGACAAACCTAGTTAATGCAGAAATTCACCTGTCTAGAGAGATAAGGGTTTGATTCAGACCATCTCTTCCAAATCTATCATTTGATGTTACCTTTTGCCTAATGCAAGTGTAAAACGACATGAAAAGATAACGTGTTGCTGTAAATCTTTATTAGTGAACTCACATTCCTTGTAATAGAACCAGGCAGGTGAATAAGAGATCCCCTTTTGACTCAAATCTGATATCTTATCTTTGGCCACAAATTCAGATTCACTTTCTTTTTATCTGAATTTTCTTGAGAAAATTCAAGGATAATAAAGAACTGTGTGTTTGGTTCACGACTCATATATTTTCTCATTATTGTGCTTCTTTCACCTGGTTAGCAGAATCTTTTTTTTTTAATCAATATAAACAGGACCTTTTTTTATTTAAGATTTTCATTTTCATGGTGTCATTACTGACACCGACAGCTGCCTAACTGTCATGCGAAATATATAATTGCCTAAGGAAGAATAGTCCAAGACGGATTCTTTCTCTTTGATATTAAAAAGAAGTTAGACAGGCTTGCTAAGCCCCAGGCCTCTGAACTTTCTGTCAGTTCAGGAATTCTTTTTATTTACCAGATATTGTATTCATATATATCTTCTACATATATCAAATGCTTTTTCTCTGGAGTAACTTCAGTGATAAATTATTTCTCTGCTTTGTCCCAGAAATTGCTTCTTGCAATCTTTTTGTTCTAGATATTTCTCGATAGCACCTATTCCAGGTCTGAAAAAACAAACAATCCATGCCTTTACTTAATATGTCTCTAATAATAGTACAGCCCTCTCTTCAAATTTCAAATATCATCTCATTTGTTTTCTAAATTTTGTTTAACTTAGTGTGGGCTTTTACTTTCTTAAAAGATGAATTGTAGCATCTATCCTTTTTTTTTTTTTTTCCTTTCTCTTCATGCTTTATTTTTTTCACTGTTCCCTAAAAAGAATCATTCATCAGAGCATGACCCCAACTGCATTAACATTCTTCGCTTTCCCTCTCTGCACCCATTCTATCTTATCAAAAACTCTGATTCAGGCTAAAATGGAATCTCTTACTCCTAACTTTTAATAAAGGTGTCTTCCTTTTCTTTCACCATAGAGATATCACTCTCCTTTAACATTTTTAATTGCTCATTTTAGCAACCTGATCTTTTTTTTAATGATCTTTTGGACCCTTTTCAAGGAATCCATAAGTGTGACATTACATTCCTTTTTTTTTGGACATTGGTAGGAAAATGATATTATATCATGACAGAATGATTGCCACAGAAAGAAGAATTAGAGAATTAGAGAATTGAGGGTGGAGGAATTAGTACAGGAAGTACAATGTATGTCAGACTTCATTGCAATTGTAGACTTCAGGTTACTGTCATTTTAAGTTACCTTCTTTCTGTCTTTGTGCATTTTCCGAAACTGTAGCCAACTTGAGCGAAAATGAGTTAGGTAAGCATATTTCCCTGGCTCATTTCCACCATCCTCTAAACCCTACAAGTCTCCATGCCCTGTGCATTCCCCATTTATTTCTTGGCGTCCTAGGGAGATATTTCACCTGTACTCATTAGTGAAATCACAAGGCTCAAGGTACAGTCTGCACTAAGCACCAACATGTAAATGTGCACAATCATCACTCTGCTTTTCATGTCTATATCAAGAGCATGAAGGCTGCTTCAGAGGCTGGGGTTGCCACTCTGTCCAGTCTCTGCCACAGTACTGCACTGAGGTCCCCTGCCTTAGCCATACAACTTAGTTGGAGCTGTGATGGCTCCAGCATTTCTGTGTAGGAGGTATGTGGGCACAACCCTCAGGCAGGAGGGAGCTGAGTGAGCTCTGATGTTGCATCTACTTAGACTATTGACTCCTGCGTGCCTTAGGGGAGGATGACTGGGTTTCGGAGACATTCAGGGCCTAGTCAAAGCTAGGGCACCAGGCATTTTAGGCTTGATATTGGGCCTCACTTAATTTATTGCTCAAGACTCCTTTGCAGATACAGGCTCCTTGAAACTCACTGTATTCCTAGAAATTCAAGGTGAGAAAGACGGAGGGCCGGAGTCAGTATTAGCATCTACAGCATCACATTCCTCTTGGCAATGTTCAAAGAGTGTTCCTTCAAGGGCACCTCAGTAAGAATGTCCCCTTTCCACTCTTACCCTCTTTACTTTCACATGGTAGGAAGGCAGAATGAAATAGTGGCAGCAGTCTGGGGTGCTCAATTGGAACAGAAACCGAATTCTATCAAACATGTTTGTGTACAGGAGGGTATCATGGGATACCCCCTCACACCCCCTGCCGTTCTCCCCACATCTGGGCCTGACAGGAGCCTTGGAAAAAGTGTGTGTCACATGCAGGCAGGGAAATCAGTGGTCCCCACACCAACACATTGCCAGCTAAGGAAACTCATCAGGACACAGGAGACAGAGGACAAGGAAGCAGCTCTGAGTGCTGAAAATTTTTGTTTCTAGAAATACTCTTTAATTTTGCTTGCAATTTTTCCATTTTGTTGCTTTTACCAATTTTCAATTATATCATTTTTAACTTCAAGATTTCTTAGCTTGATTTTGCTTGACAATATTTTATATTTTTACAAATAAGCTATTTTCTTTCTTCCCCTCAACATTATGAAAAATTTCACACCACAATGTTGAAGGAATATTGCAGTGAACACATTTTTCTATATCTGTTTTAGTACATTTCTACTTCTCAATATGAAGGGCTTTTTTTCTATCTCCCTCTTCCTCAGTTTTATTGAGATATAATTGACATACAACACTGTATTAGTTTAAGGATTATAACACAATGATTTATGTGTGTATTTATGTGAAATAATTATCACAATAGGCATGGCTAATGTTCATCACCTCACAGTTAAATATTTTTGATGAGAACTTTCAAATATACAGTATTCTATTGTTACCATTATGGATTTTAAGTCTGTTTTATTCCTCCACTTTTGAAAATGATAACTATTTTTTCTATTATTTTACATTTTTCCATTGTCACATTTCTTTTCTAGCACCAACTTTGTTTTAAATTGCCTTTATATTTTTTTCACCCAGTTTATTCCTTTTTTATTTAGATACCTTTCTTTAAAAATAATTTTTACATCTACTTTGCAGCAGCCATGGAGGCAAAAGAGAAAAATCACCCAAACAGGGAGGCCTTGAGATTAGCAGTACTTCTGTTCCCCCTTAATAGTTCCCAAATCTCCTTTAATATTCAATCTGCTAAAACCTTAACTTGAGTGACTCAGGAGACCACCAAGTTTCAAATTTCCTCCCAGGATAATGTTAATATTACCTGCAATAACAGCACATTTAAAATGCCGGAATGGTGTTGTTTTCTCAGTTCCCTTATGAAGGGAAACATTATTTAAAACCCACAGTCTCTGCCATATATGACTGTAGACACTGGGCAAAGCTCCAGGGCAGAGCTGGGCAGAGTTACACAAAACAGAGGGAGGTAAGTCAGAGTTCCTTTCAGGCAGAGAACATTAACAAAATATCCCTCCTCTGACTTTAACAGGGACTTGGGTTTTCTGTACATCATAAAGGTGACCTTGTTGAGGTTCTTCATGGGTCTGTCACAGGAGTTACTGAGGTTATTGGGGGCTTGGCTGCCATGGACGATTTAGGAAGACTAAAGTGTCTTCCCCCTCCAGAAGGAGAGAGGAGGATTTTTGTTACAACAAATAAAGACCTTTGCTGTAAAGCCTGAATGTTTAAAAGCAAACCAACGAACAAAATCAAGACTAACTGATTGCCTGTTTTCTCAAAAGCCTTCAAGGAGGAGCAGTTGGAAGAGGTGAAATTCCCTGAGAAGGAGGAGAGGGTGCACTGCCCTAGCCCTGGGGAGAGGCAAGGGTGATGGGGCTCAGGAGAGGCAAGATTCATGCACTAAGTGCACTGACTGATTACATGTGAAATTCCAGGGCAAAATGGCCCTTGAGAAGCAACTGGTCATTCAAACCTGTGTTCAAAACCTAGGAGATACCAGGAAGCCATTTTCATAGGGCTGAGTACTATGAATTTGCATAATATGCAGTGCTAAAAGGTTTATTAATATATATAATTTAAGAGATTGTCTTGCTTTGCCTTCATGACTTAAGTCATCATTTTGACTTACTGCATTTAATGGGGCTCATCCACACTTAATTCCCTTAATTTCCTCTTTTTTTTTTTTACCCAGAGAAAATTAGTCCTTTAGTGGTGCTGACAGCATTCTTCCCCACATTTAATCCTGCATTAGGATACTGTCCTAAATCTTTTCTCCAGGTTTTCCTTTATCAATATCCAACTCCATTCCCTTCAGAAGGAAAAAGGGCATTATAACTAAAGTTATATAAGCATTAACTTTAACAGCCAAGAATTAAAAGCAAGCTAAAATCTAACACTAGGAGTATAATTATATAAATGATGGAACTCTGGCATTATCAAATATTACATGATCAGCTTGTGAATACAAACCAGCTAATAAAAGGAAATACTATCGCAGTAAAAAGTAACATGTGAAACTTTGTGTTTTTGCAGAAAATTCAATAACTAAGCCTCCCAACTTGCAAGCTATAAAGTGCATTTATAAACCAATTTATGAATTAAAAAGAAAGCCTAAACAGAAAAGATAAAGATTTACAACTGAGTAATGATGGCCTCACCATATATTAAACATTCTAATAAGTTAGAAAGATTAAAAATAAGCAAGTGTTCAACTCAAGAAACTAAAGGGAATAAATTCAAATAAATGAAAAATAGTAAATATAAATCAGAAATAATGAAGTAAAATGCTAAAACCTATGGCGATAACCAACAAATCCAAAGATCATTTTTTTTAGAAGGACAACCAAAGCAGACAAATCTCTGGAAAATAAATCAAGAACATAGGTAGAAGTAACATAGGTATAGAAGAGAGGATATAATTACAGAAAGCATAGGTTCAAAGGGAGTATTATAAACATATTTACTTAATAAAAATTTAGAAGTCTAAACAAAACAAAAAAGGTTAGTGAGATATAAATTAATTTTAAAAGTTCTGAATCAACCATTTAAGAAAAAAAAAAATGGTGACAAAGATTATACCTTCCCACAAGAGCCAGTAGACATGGGTGGTTTATAAAAGAGACATACCAAGCCAGCAAGGAGAATATGAAAAAGAGGGTAGATTATGCAACAGACTTTCGTGTCTAATTTTTGGATACAACATCAGATAAAAACTTTACAGAAAAGATGAACAGGTAGATAATTTCAACCAAGGAGACAGATATAAAATTACAAAGGTTCCATTACTACAGCAGTTTATTCCAAGAAAATGCATCATGACCAAATTTGGTTTATCCCTGGAATGCAGAGGTAGTGCAATGAGAGAAAATCTATTAGTGTAAAAATTAAAACATTGCAATTCACTATTAATAGAGTTTGGGTTTACAAAACATACTGGAGTATAGAATTTGCCCTAAATTAAATAAAGATTTCCTACAATTGTACTGGAGCAAAACCTCTAGGACAAAAATATCCATTTTCTGGGGTCAAAAGAGGAAGGGGCCTGCAACTGGCTATGTGTTGATGGCCCGAGATCCCAGTGGTAGGATAGGAGGGGTTGCTGCTGTGTGATATTCCCCCGGAGGCAATGCAAGGGCCCAGATGTTTTTGATTGCAGGAATCCTAAGAAGACACACAGCTTAAAATAGGTCTAAGCTATTGGGTGTATTAGCCACATCTTTTTCTCAAACCTTCAGCACATCTTATTTGTTTTCTCCCTTTTGTCTGAGTTATATCATAAATGGAAAGATCAGTGGATTTCCCCCATGTCCGCAATGGGGTGACCCACAATGTGGGGCCCCACAGAGCACCCATCCCATGAAGATCGAATATCATGTGATGGTGACAGTGTCACATCAAATGGTGACAGTGTCACACTGGTATAGTTTGGGGATAACTCACACACAGACCAGTGGGAAATTGTAAAAGGAAAATATGTGTATTAAAAGAATGGGTAATCTCATTCTTCAGACACAGTTTGAAAAGTCCAAGAGGTATGAATTTCTCATTTCCTCCTAAATTCTAATATATCCTAGGGTTTTTATTTTCTAGAATTTCTCATTTTTTTTCCTATTTACCTTGTATCTTTTTTCGAGGTTTTTTTGTTTGTTTGTTTGTTTTTAAGATTTATTTATTTTTATCCAGAGGTGCAGGAGGGTGAGAGGATTCACCAGAGACAGAGCAGGGAGCAGAAAGGCAGACGGACCGAAATACACTGCTGAGGGGAGCAGCAAGCACGACAGGAGAGGTCTGCCATGCGATGTGGGCATCTCCCTGGCCAGCCGGGAATCAAATCCACACTGCAGAGGCTGCAGACAGCTTCATAGCATTGTGCTCAACACGCTGTGCCACCAGGGAGGCCCTTTTTCAGTTATGTTTGGTACAAATATTATCTGATAATACCTACCAATTACAGAGTTTCAGAGTTTAATAGTATTTATCATTGCATTTATTTCTTACACTCCAGGGTATCATTTTCTACATATTAGTGCTGAGGACACTGAAATTAAGATAAAGGGACTTGCCAAGGTAAATGGAAGGCTATGCCATGAACAGTTCTTACCTGGATCTGAAACCTATGCCCTTAGCCACTAAACAATATAGCCTGTTCTCTATCTTTTTGCTCTTAAAGAAATACAAAGGAAGACTTGCACACTGTTGGTGGGAATGTAGACTGGTCCAACCCCTGTGGAAAACAGTATGGAGGTTTCTCAAAATACTAAACATAAATCTACCATATGACTCAGCAATTCTACTCATAGATAACTACCCAAAGAATGCACAAACACTAATTCAAAGGGATACATTCACTCCTATGTTCACTGCAGCACTATTTACGATAGTCAATTTATGGAAACAACTTAAGTGCCCAAGCACAGATGAGTATATTGTGAAGATGTGCTATATATACACAATGGAATACTACTCTACTGTCAAAAAGATGAACTTTTGCCATTTGCAACAAGATTGATGGAGCTGGAGGGAATTATGCTAAGTGAAATAAATCAGAAGGGAAAAGAGAAATTCCAGATGATGTCACTTATGTGTAAAATATAGAGGAACAAATTAAAGGGTCCGATAAAGCTAAATCAATAACAAACCCTAGAAATCAGACTGTATTACTGAGGATACCAGAAGAACAGACAAACGGGGAGAGCAAAATGTGGAGGGAGTACAATGGACTATGGTGGAGGATTATGGGTGCCTTGGTGGTAGGTGTGGTACGGTAACAACACCTGAAGGGGATGATCTTATACCTCTAAATCATACAAAATGCTGTAAACCAATGTCAACTCAAAAAAAAAAATGTCAAAATAAAATTACAAAGATTTAGCTTTCTCACTCACCATAAATTCCAGCTTTTCTCAGCAGTGTTTAGTTAGTATTACTCCTTGAAACTGGTCTGTAGAAAAGCTGAGAAATGGGCATAGTTTTAATTAATATTTATCTGTTGTTTCAATCAATAGTCAGTCCAGGAAATAAAGGTATAGTGAGATGGAAAGAGATTTAATACAGACATTGGGACCTGACAAAACTATTGGAAGAGTTGGGGGAGCAGCCTTTTAACTCCTCCTCCAGACTCAATAACAGAACAAAGCAGAGCTGCTCTTATAGGACACCCTCCATTCTGAGAGTACTTTTGGAAATGAGGAGTTGAAACACACACTATAGCTGCCAATCACACAAGCAGAAAGCCACAACTGAAAAGTCCCATCTGCCGCTGCATCTGCTGCAAACACTGCTCACAAGCCAGGCAGCAAGACAGTGGTCATGGAAGCCTGCTGCAGGCAAGAACGTGTTTCTTTCTACCCTGCTGGCCTCTAGAAACAGCCAAAATAGGCACAGGGAAAATGGCCTTCTCCTCTCTCTGCCCTGTGAAACCCCCACTCCTGACACCCCTCCATCACAAAGTGCAACAAATAGACAGGACCTAATTTCCTGGAAGCCTCACAGCTAGAGCATCTAGAGATATGTTTTCATTTTCTCCCCTCTCCATAGAAGAATGGCAAAATGGAGGTGGAGAGAATCCATGCTACCCACTGCACGTGACAGCACTGAAGTGGAGGACCCTCCAATTGTTTGCTGTACTCCTGAATTCTTTTCTCCTGTGAATTGAATGTTCATATCCTATACTGATTTTCTCTTTTTTTTTGGCTGGTTTCCCTTTCCCTATGATTTATAGGCATTTATTCTGAACACTAATCATTCTGGCTATATGCACTGCAGATACCGTCTTTTACTCTTTTTTTTTTTGGTCACAAACTATAATTTTTTCAAACTTATCAGTGTTCTTTTTTTTTTTAATGGTATCTGTTTTCTGAGTCTCTTTATTCTCTATCCAGAGGTCATCAGCTAAGTTGTTACAGATTCTCTTCCAAATGTTTCAAAGCTTTACATTTCACTTTTAGCTATTCCTCCATCTAGAATGTACTTTTGAGAATTGTGAGGGAAGTGTAGTTTTAATTTTCTATGATGTCAGACAAATGGCTGCACAATTTCACCTTCTATTAAGTATTTCATCCTTTGCCTCATTGATACGCAATGCCCTTCCTACCTGGATGGAGCCTTGTTCCCTCTTACACTTGGGGCTTCCTGCAGCTAGCTCTTTAATTTGGTCAAACAAGTGTTTGTTTATGACTAATGTAATAGCATACAGTTCTAATCACCAGAGTTTCATAATATGTTTTTCTGAGTCAGAGCAAGTCTTTAACATTTTTCTTTCAAATCACTGGCTCTTCTTGATCCTGTACCATCCACAGGAATTTTAGAATTAGAACCAGTAAATTTCAATTAAAAAGACTTGGCATTCCCAAAGCTTAGCTATTGTAAATAGTGCTACTATAAACATAGGGGTGCAGGTGCTCTTTGGAATTGATGTTTCTGGGTCCTTTGGGTAAATACCTAGGAGTGGAATTGCTGGATCATATGAAAGCTCTATGTTTAGTAGGTCAAGAAATCTCCACACAGCTCTCCATAGTGGTTGGACCAGTTTGCACTCCCACCAACAGTGCAGGAGAGTTTGGAAACAACCCAAATGCCCAAAAATAGATGACTGGATCAAGAAGATGTGGTACATATACACCATGGAATATTACTCAGCATTCAAAAAAGATAAACACATGCAATTTGCAGCAACATGTATGACGCTGGAAGGGATCATGCTCAGCGAAATAAGCCAGAAAGAAAAAGAAAAATACCAGATGGTCTCACTCATAGCAGGAATCTAGAAAACCTAAATAGGGACCAGGAAAAAGAATAACTATGAGAAAGTAAAAATCAAAATCGACAAACAACTATGAACCAGAGACGCTCTATGGGGGGGTGGGAGGTGGGGAAAGGGGGATTGGGGTCAAAATAAGTGGGTTGCAATTGTATGGGGAATATAAAAATAAAATTAAAATTAAAAAAATTAATCAGGTTCTATTGTTTGAAAAAAAAAGACTTGGAGTGCTGTTTGGAAATTTACAAATTAATCTGAAGATAATGGACACTGTTAAACTATCAATTATTTACATTCTCATACAAAATCCACTTTATTTAGGTGGATCTTGTTTGATATCTTTTAATAAATCTTCTAAATTTCACCATAAAAGCCTTAAATATATTTTGTTAATTTTTGTTCTAGATACATTGCAGCTTTTGTGATTCTGTATGGAAACAGATTTCAATCCTTGTCTGTCAATGGTATATAGGACAACCTTGTTAACCTCTGTATTTGCTCTTACAGATTCATTTTGATTTTTTTCTTTAGCTAGTTATAGCCTCTGAGAATACTGACAACTTTGCTTTTCCCTTTCCATACTTACACCTCCTATTTCTTGTTTCATGTGCTAAGAATTCCAGTGCAACATTGAATAGTAAATGCACTAGGAGTAAGGGACAAACTGGATTAAGGGCCAGCTGGTTCTCCCCAGGAGTGCTAATCTGTAAGGGGCAGTGCAACTTCAGTGGAATAAATCAACTTTACAGTGCCAAAACACTCAGGTCTTCATGAGCAATGCCTTATATTATTGGCAAAAATGAATACTGGTCTTGCACCCACCAAAGTGACAATGCCCTGAGTAGAAATTTATTTGAAAAACCACGCCGTGCCAGCCAACCCTGAAACCTGTTATAGTCAGTCACCTGTATTCAGCGGTTATCAGCAGCTAAAATTCTAAGACAAAAGAATGATGGTATAGTGCTGTTTTCTGGGAACACATGATTTTTCCTTACTGTCTACATTTTAATCACTTTCCTATGTTATCCCGGTCTTGAAGGAGGAATGTAACTTCAAGAATTAGAAGACATCTCGCTTTTTTAACTTCAGCCACTGAAAGCAAATTAGTAAGCATACTTACAGGTGAATACTTATTTATGGAAAATTGGTATCTCTCTATCTTCAATAGAGTGACCATTGCTTAAAGATGATTCTCAAAGGGCACTAAATTATTACTTCATTTAGGTCCTGAGTGAGAAGCTACCATTGTCCCATGTGAAAAGGTATTTATTAGAGCATGACACATCTGCGAGAATCTTTTATAATCTAAAATCACTCTTTTCCAGATAGTGGAAATTGTCAGAAAGTCATGTATAATTGTGTACACACACACACTCAGGCCAACTCAAATACATTATATAAACTTAGAACGGAGGTTACGGACATTTGTCCATCTGCCTTTGAGGGAGAGACGGCCCTGCTGATGTACACTTGACAAATCCTTGATTTTCCTTCTTTCTTTACTTCACAGCCAAACATTTATATTATTTTGGTCTTTGTTTTTGGACAGTTTTTTGGGTCTATGCCAATATCTCATAATTCAGCCCTGCCACTCACTCATTTCATTTTTGTTTAAAGCTTTTTCTTTTCCCTTTTTTCTTACTCCATGTCATACTTGCTTTAGGTTTTTGTTAGTTTTTTTTTCTTTTTTCCTGTCACTCATGCTGTAGCAGCTCAGAAATTCTGCAACAGAGTGTAGCTATACTAACCAACACTCATGTGTGTATGTGTGTGTGTGTGTGTGTGTGAGAGAGAGAGAGAGAAAGAAACAGAAAGAGAGAGAGAGAATGTGTAAATTGAGAGAGAATAAAACTGAATAACAAGAGACTTTCTTAAGAACAAACAAAACTTGCATCCAGCTACCAAGTAGTTCTGAGATACATATATATATATATATATATGTATATGTATATACACACACACACACACAATAAATAGGTCACACATTTAGAGGAGCTACCACACAGGTTGCCAAGTAATATAAGTATACTTTTTCAATTAGAGATACAAGAAAGGTTTAAAATACACAGTATGTTTATTAAAGATAAAAGTCAAGAAATAACACTTAGAATAAGCCTGAATATGATGAGAAGTAAACAAGTAGCAGAGGAAATCCCTAGTTGAGCATAATATATACATAAAATCATTTTATTCCTAAGAGAATAAATATTTATCATCTGACTCCACTTAAGTTTATTTGAGTACCTGACACAGGCCCCCTACCTCCCAGGATGTTTGGAGTTACATATTTGCTCAGAGGACCTTCTTGGAACATTCCCAGCTGTTATTGAATATTCATGCCAAAAGTGATGACTTCCAAACTGTCCTGCATTTCTCCACTGGAACCATCTCAAAGATGGAAACAGAAGCAAAGACAGAAGCACTACCAACTGTACTGCTGTTTTCTAGTAGAGAGATGCAGATGTCAAGACAGCCACACAGCAACAGCTGGGAGAGAAGATCTTCAAATACAGAGCAAGCAGGAGGCCTGTGAGTGCCGTGAGATCGTGAATTACGAGCAGACTTTAGGCGTTCAGCAAACTAAAGTGTAGGGACAGTGAAGTACACAACAGGAAGTGAGTGCTCACAAAGGGACAGGTCTCACTTAGGATTCTGATGACTGAGCTAAAGAATTTGGAATTTTGGGGACTCCTTGCTGGTGCAGGGGTTAAAGTCTCAGCGCTATCAAGCTGTTGCCAGCCACTGCAGCCTGAGTTCAATCCCTGGCCAGGGAGCTAACCCACATGGCATAGCAGACCTCTCCTGTCTCACCCACTGCTCCCCTCAGCAGTGTATTTCAGTAGATCTGCCTGTTCTGTTCCCCACACTGTCTCTGGTGTATCTGGAATTTTTATATGTGTGAAATGGGAAGCAGTTGGAGGCTAGTGAAGAAGGAAGTTGGGAGGCCTTGTTTATATGACTGTCATCAATGAGTTGAATCACTTTCGATAAATTGCCTAACTTTGCTGGTTCCAGATCCAGAAAAATGAGAAGAAAGTCTATGAAGTCCTTACCAGTTTTTTTTTTTTTTTAATATTTATTTATTTTTACAAGCAGTGGGTACAGTCAGAAGCACAGGAGGGTGAGAGAATCCACCAGAGCCAGAGCGAGGAGCAGAACAGGCAGACTGACGAAGTACACTGCTGAGGGGAGCAGCGGGCGCGGCAGGAGAGGTCTGCACACTATGTGGGACCCTCACCAGCAGCCGGGGATCTAACCAGCGCTGCAGAGGCTGTGGGCAGCTTAGCAGCCCAGTGCTCAACCATTGCGCCACCAGGGAAGCCCCCTTACCAGTTTTGACCTGCATTACTCATAAGACTTATCATTAAAACAGTGAGTGCCTTGGGTATACCAGATTGTTTTATTTAATCCTTGCAATGACGTCATGTAGGTATGACTATTCCCACTTATTACCAAGAGTCTAAAGATAGTAACACAGCTAATAAGAGTTGAACTCCTATTTTTCTTTTCCCAAAGATTTGAACAGGACGTGTAAGAGAGAGAGTCCTTAATTCTAAATATTTTATTAAAATCTAAGAGCAATACAGTTGTTATTTGAAAGATGGGGGCTAATAAGTAAATTTAGTCTTCTATGGGGGCAAAATGAAAAGAAATGGGTTGTAAATATAGTTCATAATTGTGGTTCCATTTAAGTACAGGAGTACGTTTAGATAGTGGAGGCTATTAGTCATGGTTGAAGTTATAGATATATTTTCTCTAGAGTTTTTTCATTAAGCAGAGTCCCTCCTGTCTCAATTACTTAGAGTGTTGTTCTGACCAGACATAAGTAGTTGAATAGGACAGACACTCATGGATCTTTTTGATTCATGATCTAAGCTGGAAACATTTAATAACCAAATGTGCTACTTCATCACAAGGGACAGAAATTATCTAACATTCTTAAATGATCATAATGCCATAGCATACTATTAGAAATATTTTATGAAAAATGGAGAGGTTAGTTGTTTTAATTTCAAAACTTCTCAAATTATTATTGTGATTAAAATGCATCTATGAATACATACATATTTTATACATACCTATGCTTAAAGAAAAAAGTGAAAAGTCACTTACAATATTCATACATTAAGATTTTTATTTATAGGGCCTCCCTGGTGGCACAGGCAGTTGAGCTCAGCGCTGTGAAGCTGTCCACAGCCTCTGCAGCACTGGTTCGATCCCGGCCGGCTGGCGAGGGTCCCACATGGTGCAGCAGACCTCTCCTGTCTCACTTGCTGCTCCCTTCAGCAGGGTATTTCGTCAGTCTGCCTGCTCTGTTCCCTGCTCTGTCTCTGGTGAATCCTTTCACCCTCCCGCTCATCTGGCCTGTACCCTGGTTCTTGTATAAATGAATAAATCTTTAAAAAAAGATTTTTATTTATATTAGTGTTTCTGAACTTGTAAAGACATTTACGTCTTTAGGTAAAACCAAGACTTCCACACATGCAACTACTGGTACTCTAAGAGTATTTTTCTTGGGTGGGGAAGACTCCTAATATCTACAAAGTGGGCCTCATAGTAGATAACATTTTGATGAGCTTTCTTCTACATATCATTAGTTTCTCTTATGAGAGCAGTTTTATTTCTCTTTTAACAGAAAATTTAAGCTTACCATGTGTTTTTAAAATTATACCTTATCAATCCACTTCTACAGATTCTGATTCGTTATTACAGTCTAACCTCTTTCTGCATTTCAAACTTAAATATGTACTCGAGTGTTTTCACATAATCTCTGCCCACTATTTAGGGGAACAGGATGGGGACAGGTGAAAAAACACACGTAAAGCTGAAATGTGAGGAATAATTCCCAAATAACTAGGCATGAAGGGTTCTTTGAAATTGCGGTATGTTCTAAAACAGTGCTCCAGTGGTTAACTTTTTAGCTATCTTAGTAAAATTCACCTGTCTCCAGTCTTGTTGGTATCTCCTTTTTGATTATTAGCTGTTCTTTCAAAAATATACCTAAAAACATTGCTAGACTACCTTTGAATGATACATATATTCTTCAAGGAAGCTAATTAAAGCACAGCTGAAATTCTACTGGAAGGGTCTTTGGCATTTCTACTTAGAGGGAAGCATCCCTACGAGAACCTTCTACCATGCTTCTCAGCTGACATTTCGCATGTATCTAATGCTCTTGAAAACTGTCCCTGAGGAAAAACTACACCAAAAATAAATGCAAAATACTAGCTTCCCCAATATTATAAAAGTCAAATTATTTAATGTCTAATTACCCTTCTTAGATACAGTTACACATTTGTAAACAGTCGTAAATGAAAAAGAAGAACAACTACATTTGAAATTTGGTCACTGAATTTACCAGTAATTTGGTTGATTCAATTTCCCCCATGCCCCAGCATCAATTGCCAAATATCTCACTCATTGGGTGGTTGCCAAAGCATTAAAATCCTAATGAAGAATGTTAGTAGAGTTATTAAGTTATTACAATTCCTAATACTCCCTCCTCCTCTCTTCTGCTTTTCTTTCCTCTGCTCCCCAAATAGGCACATTGTCTGCAAATGGCTAATCACCCTGCCCAGCTTTATAAAGCCATTAAGACACTCTCCAAGCCAACTGAAATAGCAAGTCCCACAGAAAAGTGCTATTACCAACACACATGTAATAGCAACTGCTATTATGATAAATACTATAAAAATGTACTCATTAGGGGCTCCCTGGTGGTGCAAGGGGTTAAGTCTCAGCACTATGAAGCTATCAGCAGCCACTGCAGCATCAGTAT
Source organism: Talpa occidentalis (assembly GCF_014898055.3). Lineage (NCBI taxonomy): Eukaryota > Metazoa > Chordata > Mammalia > Eulipotyphla > Talpidae > Talpa > Talpa occidentalis. The sequence continues at coordinate 53,701,998 of NW_023601653.1, forward strand.
GATCCCCAACAGAGAACTGGCCCACATGGCATAACAGACCTCTCTTGTCTCACCCACTGCTCCCCTCAACAGTGTATTTCAGTTGATCTGCCTGTTCTGCTCTCTACTCTGTCTCTGGTAAATCCTTTCACGTCCAGCACCTCTGGCCTATACCCCAGTTCTCACATGCACAATTTTTAAAAAAAAATACTCATTACAGGTGTTAAGACATTCAAGATTTGAAAAAAAAAATATTCCTTTGATCAATTGGAAAAGTGAAAAAAAAATCACCTGAGTCCGTGTTTTCACCTTCTAGCTACTCTCTGAGAACTCCTATCTACTCCCTTATGTGCAAATGACTATCAAAATAATATTTACAGCAAGAAATCTGGCATCTTCACTTGGATGTTAAAGGAATTTCTACTCCAATGTTTTTAACAGCTTTACTGAGATATAATTAGCATATTACACAATTCATCCAGTCATAGTACAATTTGCTTTTTTTAGTAAGTTCACAGGGTTGTGTAATCATTACCAGGGTCTAGTTTTATGTTTTCTTCTTCCCCAAAAGAAATTCCATGTCCATAAGCAGTCACTTCCTGTCCTCTAAGCCCTTAGTTGCAGAAAATCATTAATCTATACAAATTTGTCTATTTGTGACTTTTTATATAGAGGATAGTACAAAATACCTGGTCTTTTAGATTGGCTTCTTTCACTTAGCATCATGTTATTTAAGTTTTATCCATGTGGTATCAGCATTCTTTTTTATGGTTGAGTATTCCATCATATGCATACAGCACCTATTTATCCACTCATAATTTGATGGACATTTGGGTTGTTTACACCCTTTGATTATTATGACTAATAATGCAATAAACATTTGTGTACACACTTTCGCATAGTCTTAAGTTTTCATTTCTTTGGGGTAGATATACAGATCAGTAGATAAGCCTACATTTAGGAACTGCCAAAATGTTTTCCATCATATCTATACCATTTTATATTCCCTATTAGCAATGCATGGGTCTCAGTATCTTCATATCCTAACAAACACTTGTTGGTGTTTGTCTTTGACTATAGCCATCCTAGTGAACATAAGATGGTCTCTCATTGTGGCTTTGATTTACATTTTCATAATATCTAATGATAATCATCCTTTCATGTACTTATTGGCTATATATCTTCTTGGAGATATATCAATTCAAATTGTGGGCCCATTTTTTTGTTTAAAAACACTATTAACAATAATTTCAAGAGATATACACATGTCTATGTTCACTGAGGCACTATTTACAATAACCAAGTTATGGAAATAACCCAAACACACAAGAACAGATGAGTGGAGTAAGAAGATGTGGTATACTACTCAATAGAATGCTACTCAAATATAAAAAAGAGACTTCTCACCACTGCAATAACATGAATGGAATTGAAAGGGGTCAAACTAAGAGGAATAAGTTATAAGAAGAAAGACAATTATCAGTTGGTTTCAGTTATATGTGGAATATATGAAAAGAAATGAAAGATCAGTCAAAACAAACCAATAACAAACCTAGAAGTCTGTCTGTAGAATAAAGGTTACCAGAGTGGGAGAGGGAAGGTGAAAAGCAAGGTGTAAAGGGAGCCCATAGGACTATGTGGAGGACTATGGGTGCCTTGGTGGTGAGGGTGCTGTGACATACATCTGAAAATGTGGGGTTCTATACCACTGGATCACATACAGTGTTGCAAACCAATGTTACTTTAATTTTTAAAAAAGGAAGAACAGTGACTAAAATATTAACAGAAAAAAATTACTGTGTTCATAAAAAATTAGGGTAAGGCCCACAGACTAGGAGATGATTATAATTAAAAAGAGAGTTTATTACTACAGTTATCAAGAGAAGGAGCTATGATGTGCCAGAGAGGTCACACAGGGAAGCACTAGGGTCAGTCACAAGGCAGAGGAGAGAGGTGGGAACTATGGACAAAAGCCTTATTGTAGTTTCCACAAAAAGGAATTGATGATGTAGGAAAGAAAAGTTTATGATTAGCTAGTGGAATAATTTCAACAGGCTCTGTGGCACTGGGGCTGTCTCTACTTGTCTGATACAGGGCCCTGGGGTGATTAGGACAGGTGGATGGTAGCGTAAGAGTCTGATAAAGGAGGAAGTTGGAGGTATGGACTCAGGAGTAATTGTTATGTATCTAAAATGTGCACCCGGGGAGGAAGAGTCTTCCTGCAGAGGGAGGTTGATGAGAAAGGCAGGTGATTCAGGCATATAATCAAGTTGTCTGGAATAAGGCACATCTAACATATGCATTTACGGTAGCTGTTAAAAGCATCAAGTTTATAGAAGCTAGAAGCATACATTTTAATTAGACTATTTGTCTTTTCATTGTTGAGTTGTATTATTTATATAGTCTATATATGGACTATATAGAGAGATATTTAAGATATATAATTTGATTGAGATATATAATTATAATTTGCAAATATTTTCTCCCATTCTGTGGATTTTAGCCCCACTTTTTTATGAAATGGCTTGCAGTAAAAAGATTTTAATGTTGATATAGTCCAGTGTATTTCTTTTTCACTTGTGATTTTGGTATCTGTGAGACCTTTGCCTAACTTAGGCTCACATGATTATGTCCCTAATTTCTTTATAGTGTTAGCTCTTACATTTAGGCCTATGATGCATTGAGATCATTATGGTGTATGGTGTGAAGTAGAAGTTGAAACCCATTCTTGGGTATGTGGATTTCCAGTTTTTTCTACACCATTTTTGAAGACTCTTTCCCCATTGAGTGACCTTGACAGCCTTGTTGAAAATCGAGCAACTATGTATGCACAGGTATATTTCTGGGCCCCAGAAATTATATGACACTGCTCTGTGGACATGTTCTGGATCTGTAGTAGTTGTGGTGGTCATACTTTCCTGCTTCTATTTATCTTGCAAGAACAGTAGGGCAGGCTTTGGAGAATGAAGCAATGGGACAGAATTACCCATATCCAGTTTATATGAGAAAACAATTTTTTCTTAAGTTGACAAATTGTGTTTCAGAAAGCACAGGCCTGCAAGAGTGTTGTCCGCTGTCCCCGAGGTGACCTCTCATTGTCTGGAATGAAAACTGCCACAGGTCAAAGGAACTAAGATGTCTGGCTCATGGTATGGACATTCAGAAGCAAGGGGTGTTCAGTTTCATTGCAGCATTGGGCTCAACTTCAAACGACATCATGATTCATTAGAAAACAACCAATCAGACACTACCATTTTTTAAAAAAAATAATTTCTTTGTTCCTCAGCTCTATAAATACTGTTCGATGGCCCATCCTTGGGAACACTTATTTGAACCTTGCCTCCAGTCTCCTTTCCACAAGACCATGTGTTAAAAACTATTCCTTTTCTTGAAAGGTGGTTTTTTTTAATTTCTGTGTCATTGGGCAGCAGGCCCACTTTCAGATCCCTGTTGAACAACTGTCAGTATCATACTGTTTAGGTTACTATAGATCTGTAGCAAGTTTTGGGCAGTGTGATTCCTTCAACTTTGTACTTCTTTTTTAAGAATGCTTAATTGGGGCCTCCCTGGTGGTACAGCAGTTAGGTCTCAGGACTATTAAGCTACAGCCAGCCACAGCCACTGCGGCATGAGTTCAATCCCTGGCCAGGGAGCCAACCCATATGGCGCAGCAGACCTCTCCTGTCTTCCCTACCACTCCCCTCAGCAGTGTATTTCAGTAGATCTGCCTGTTCTGCTCTCTACTCTCTCTCTGGTGAATCCTCTCACCCCCTGCACCTCTAGCCTACATCCTAGTTCTTGTATGCATAAAGAAATACATCTTAAAAGAAAAAAAAATAGAATCCTCTATTGGGTTCCTTGAATTTCCATATAGTTTTAAAATCTTATTGCAAATTTCTGTAGCAAAGTAAGCTAGAATTCTGATAGGCACTGAGTCTATAAATAGATTTGAGGATGTCTTTCCATTAACTTAGAATTTCTTTCAACAATATTTTGGAGTTAAAAGTGTACAAGTCATATTTCTTTCTTTAAATTTATAATTATTTTCTTGTTGATAGAACTATAACTAGAACTTATTCCTTCATGTTTGGGATATCATTTGCTACAGTACAGAGATGTGATTTCTTTTTGCATGCTGAGCCTATAGACTAGTTGAACTTTTTTTTTTTAAATCAGTGTAAATAGTTGTTTAGTGCTTTTTAAAAAGGTTTCTGTATACAATGCCATGTCATCTGCAATGGGAGATAGTTTTTCTATTCCAATCTGGTAACTTTCGTTTATTTTTCTAAATGATAGACCCTTGCTCAAACTGGAAGCACAACACTGAACAGTCTAGAGCAGATGTTTTTGTCTAGTTTCTGACTTTAGGAGGATAACTTTTGTTTTTATGCCATTAAGTATGACATTAACAGTAGGTTTTTCATTGATATGATATAATTTAACTATTGGCCTTTAACTCACTGAAATATAGGAGAGGGATGAACTGAAAATGAGGAGATGATGAGGACAACAGTGAATGGTATATATTATTTTTATGATCTGCTTGGGTGAAAATTAGAATTTGGATAGTAAGGAAGTATAATATGGGATGAGATATAAGTGCGTCCCCTGATTCATCTTTTACTTTTCTCTTCTCCCCACCTCTCTTTCCTGTATCCCAGAGATGTAGAAATATGGAAGGACTAGGATTTATTACCTATATTTTTCTCACAATTTTAATCTTATTATATTAATCATAATTGATGTTTCTATATGGAAGCGGAAATTATCAAGGCCTTATTCTTACAACACTTGCTATTAGGTTAGTCCTGTGACATGCACCATTCTCTTCACTAGTAAGGTAACAGAGAAGACTGTACAATACTAAAGCAATAAGGTGTAACAAGGTGTGTAATTATTGCACAATAACTTTCAGGGAGCAAAAAGTGATACTGAACAAAGGGCAAGATGCTTGGAAATCCTCGCTATGCGGTTATTATAACCTAACTATGTAGCAACTGTATCACTTTTGAGAAAATTTTTAAAAATTATAATGTAAATTGTTTAAAAAAGAAAGAATAATGCTGGGAAGAATTGTAAAGAAAATGCCAATTTATGAAATGTTTTACTATTTTTAACTTCATTCTAGTTAATGTTGCAGTAGATGATAATTTCCTTGCCTGTTGGAGACTAGTTTTTAAAAAATGTCTTCCAAAATTAGGTGAAATGTTATAACAGAACTTACTTTTCTTGAGCTGAGAGTTGAAATGATGGTTTATGAAAAGTGCTTATTAAACAAAATAGAAATACAAAGTTAAAAATTTCAAGCTCTTAGAGACACCGACATTCAAACTTTCAGAGTAGAAACTGAACAGCTCATAAGGCTGTCAGTAAGAAACATAAAGAACCCCAAATTAAACTAAATAAGACTTTATGGCTTAATATCTATATTTAACAGCATGTAGGTGGTGCAGGGGGGAGGCAGTCTATTGGCATTAGAATATCTTTAGGCTAATATTGTTTTTTTGCTACCCCAAAGAATGTTATTTCAACTATGGTCTTTCAGCATTTCCTTCAGACTCATACAATTTTGAGGTGTGAGAGAAGGCTTTACACAATGAAACTTTTATGGGAAGTTGAAACTTTCTCTAATTGCTAATGCTGTAAGGATAGGACTTTGTCTTATGCATCTTTCCATCCCTAAATCCTAAGACAATACTGTATAAAGTTTAAGAGTTCCAAAAATACTTCTTGAATCAACTAAATGTACAGAAATAAAATTAGTCAGAGAGGTTACTTTTTAATATATTATAACAAGACAAAAGAAATTAGGTAAGATGTCTAGATAAAATTAAGATAACAGACAAAGTGAGATAAGGCCTTGAAAGTTATTGAGAATGTATGGCTATTGCTAGCTTCTATAAAGCATGTGGACTATTATCCATTGATAGATCTTTTCATCACAAGTTTGCTATATAAATAATGACTGACCTACAAATGACAGATCCTTGAATGCTATAAAATTAAACTATATAAAGGGGGAAACTTCAACATGGTGACACAGTTTTTGAGAAACCTGTCATTCTACATACTCTCTAAGGCCCGGAGATCTTAGAGATGGTAAAATTACTAAACCCCATGATTATCAGGTCCTACTTGATGCAAAGCCACATTGTGTTGTTTACTAGGATTGTGTAAAAAAACATCCTGTATATCCATGGAAGAGCTGCTGGCAGATAAACAACAACAAAGGAGAGTAAAATCAAATTATTAAGAAAGTGCCTCATCACTATGACAGAAGTTCAACATAGCTAACCTGTTATCTGGTGCTAACTGGTCTGTGGAGTACAGCTCCATAATGTAGTGACATTGGTCCCTGCTACTGGGCAAACAGGCAGTGTCAGGTTAGCCTTGATTAAATTTATGGACTAAACGTTTGTGTCCTTCCAAAAATTCTTATGTTGAGACCCTACTCTTCCATGTGAAGGTACTTCCTTTGGGAAGTAATTGGATTTGGTCATGGATATGTTATTTAACCTACATCTGAAGTGTTCATGTGAATAATAAAGATGAGAAGACATGCATTATAGCAATGTGATATTTAAATGAGATGACATTGCAAAGGAAAAGATGTTAATTTTTTTCTTTCCTAATGGAGAAGTTTCCTATTTAGAGAAATAGCTAATCAACATTATTTCAACTCAAAGAACTTAGTATGTATATTAGTTTGCTAGGAATTATGTAAAAAAGTGCTACAAACTCAGTTGCTTAAACAACAGAAATGTATTTTCTAACAGTTCTGGAGGCTAGAAGTTCAACATCAATGTGTCACCTTTCTGAATGCTGTGTGAGAGAATCTTATCCCTGCTTCTTGTCTAGTTTCTGGTGATTTCCTGGCAAGTTTTGGCATTCCTTGGGTTATAGAATTATCAACCCAATCTCTACCTCATTTTCACATGGAACACTGCATGTGTGTCTGTCTCCAAATTTCCTTTTTTTTAAAGGTTTATTTATTTATGCATACAAGAGCTGGGGTACAGGCCAGAGACGTGGGGGATGAGAGGATTCACCAGAGACAGAGTAAAGAACAGAATTGGCAGATCTGCTGAAATACACTGCTGAGGGGGGCAGTGGGCGAGTCAGAACAGGTCTGCTGCGGCATGTGGGTTGCTCCCTGGCCTGCCGGGAATCGAACTCATGCTGCAGAGGCTTTGGATTGCTGCATAGTGCACTGCTTAACCCCTTGCTTCACCAGGGAGGCCCAAATTTCCCTTTTTCATAAGAACATCAGTCATATTGGAATAGGGGCCCACCATTCTTGAGTGTGACCTCATCCCAACTAGCAATATCTGCAATGACCTTATTTCCAAATACAGGTACAAGGGCTAGTATGCCAACATATAAATGTGGAGAGGAAACAATTCATTCCATAAAGCATTCTAAGCCATCTCTGCTAGTGACAGCTTTTTGTAAAACTAGGGATTTAATGTTAATAATTGTCAATCCACTATCATTTTCTTCCACTATAAAGTGCAGGTTGTCTGGTAATAATGTCTGGTATAATAATCTGCATGAAATGTTTAATGAAAGCAATTACTGAGACATTCCTTTAGTTAAACATCATATAATTGTCTTCCCACAACATGGCAGTATAACCACAAAAGGTCAAATCATTATCAATGAAAGAACCTCTGTAATTCAGGGAGCTTTAATACTTATTATTATCAGACAAGTCAAACCATATTGTTTGATTTCATATAATACCATATTTTCTGTGGGTTCTGATTAAGAATGATAAATAATACATGTATTATATATTGATTATTAAGTTTTTAAGCATCTTTGAAGGCAGCCTTGCATTAGGATTAGTAAGCACTGAAGAGATTTCAGCATTGTATCTGAAAGGAGCACTGGCAATAATGGTGTTCTGAGGATGGATCACTTACAGAATATGTAGGTGTCCATCTATTTCTCTTTTTTTCCTCACTTTTCTTCTATCATCGTCATTTGTTGAAAAAAAGAAGTTGTTGTAAACCACAATATGTACTAAGTTGTAGAAACAAAGTCCAACTACTAAGAATTCACATTTTGGAAGGGGCAATAGCCATACATCACAATTAAAATGAATGTGGTACTTCCACTCTGGATCAAGACACAATAACAGGAATTTGACCTGCTGAAATATTTTTTTTTAAAATGACACAATCTACAAATCAAGTATTCTTAATTAAGATTTTGGACATCAAGGCAACAAAGCACAGTGATGTATGAAAGGAGAACTAAACTAGTTGAACCAGTGGGTTGCTCAGACTTACTGAGTTTCTAGGTCAAGGTGCAGGGAGGGGTGGGGGGCATCTCCAGGGATCTCAGTGGATCTTATGAGTGGAGGAGTTGGAACTAAGAGTTCTAGATCAAAGTTTTCATGGTAGATAATAACCAAGAGAACAGAGAGCCCTGGAGACACAGGATGGGCCCCCTCCAATCTTCAACTGAGTACTGATGAGCACTGTAACTGAGGGAACCCTCTGAGGTCAAAGAAAGAACTGCCTGACAGGATTAGAAGGAATAATACTCAGTGCTCATGAAAGACTAAGAAAAACCTGCTTTCCCACTTGTCAGAGTGAGAAGTCTCTTAATTCACAAGAGCATCAGGCTGACTATGTGGAAGTGGGTCAAAACTAGCCGGAAAAGGACAATTAAATCAGCTTGGCTAGTCAGCATGGGGCAGGCATTCAAGGAAGACATCCTGGAGAAGACAGCTATGGTGACTACAGTAGTAGGTGTTCTCCAGGAGAAGATGCAAGAGGCTTTTGGACAGTACTAAATCATGGAATTTGAAATGGTTTGGTGCAGCAGAGGGCCAGGAGAAGATTTAGGAGAGCTGTGAGTCGGACATAGAGGGTGTACTGTTTTGCTGCTTTTTCTGTAAAGATCCAGATAGTCAATATTTTAGGCTTTTGGAACACACAGACTGTTGCACACACTTTTTCTTTGTGACCCTTGGAAAAAGGGTTGCAGATCCTTGATGCAGGATGGGGCAAGATAGGGTGTTTTTCAGAAAGGAAAGTCATCATTAGGTTTGCCTTTTAGATCATTCTGCCAAGAGTGTGGAGGATACATCTGAGGGGTGAGGCAGGGAAACTGTTCAGAGAACAGCAGCCCAATGGAGATGGGGGCAGGAGCGGCTTTATGAGTCTGAAACTCCTAAGGGTTTATTATAGGTTTGAATGATAGACTTGGTAGTTGTCAGCATATAGCTCAGTTTTTAAAACTCAAGCATGGATAAGATCACATAAGGAGAGTAGGCTGAGGGAGAAGGGTTTCGTTTGAAAGACAGATATGCGCTAGACACAATTACTTGTGAGCTCATCGTCCTTAACATAGCCCTGTGAAAACAGATGTCCTTACCCCTGTTTCACAGATGATGAACCTAAAGCAGAGAGGTTAAGCAGCGTACCCAGAGCTACCAACTGGAAAGAGACTGGGATGGAAAACCAATCCATTTGATCCTAAGGCTCTTACTCCATTTTCCTAGCACATATCTCTTAGTTCTCTTTACTCGCTGGACGGGTGGCTTTCAGTTGCCCCTTAGCTTCTGTTCACAGTATCTCCTCCTCACCACATGTCTGACAGCACTTTGTCCTCAGCCACATGTCTGAAGTCCAGGTACACAGAACTGGCCCTGTGGCTCACAGAGGGAAGGAACTGGTGTTGCTGGCAAGCATGTATTATGCTCTCATTTCTGATGAATACACCTTTCCTCTTTGCAACAAATTTTACACCCAAGTCCTTGAATTTAACCGAGCCCACTGCCCTGTCACCAGGCCTTTGAAACTTAAGAGATTCAGACAGTTCAGACATACAACATTCACATGATCCTTGAGACACTCTCCTACGGCGAAGAATTTCTAAAAGTCAGTCCTAGCACTGCAACTGTTCGCAAGGAGAAACTGGCCAATATTCATAATTCTTCAAACATATGGTAAGGCAGAGCATATTTTAAATATCAAGAACATTTACTCGAGACCTTCCCAAATGGTTTCAAAATTTTATTTGGAGTTTGGATAAGTATCAAAACATGTATTTACCTGACAGATCATGGCCTGCCTAAGCCTTTGGGGTGCATGTGTTTTCCATGCTATGATATTGAATATACATATTAATTAGATTTTGCATTCAGTTTTGCAGCAAAACAGAAAGGCTTTGATAGATATACAGTACTTCACTAAAGTAACTTTGACATACTTCTCTTAACATGAGTTTCCCCTTTTTATTTGTTCAGCATGAAAACAAACACTGAACATATGGAAGGATAACAGGGAGTGCTGAAAACTTTGAAAAATATTGTGTTTAGGTTTAATTTTGGTTACAAGGGACTTAATGTTTTGAAGGATCTAGTGCATTTTTTTTCTTCATTCGTAGGAATTTGCCGATATGAGAAAAAGAGAATTGTGTTTGTCCCTGAACAACCAGCTTTGGGTAGAAGGAGGCAACATGTGGATTGTAGACCATTTTACTAAGCAGAAGCTGATGGACACAGAGATTACCACATTTTAAGGAACTATACAAGTTTGCTAAGAATGTGAAAAGGCCCCAAATCTTTCACTTTTCTAATATTTTACTCAACTGATGGCAGAGCTCTTCTTTTAAAGCTACAGTATGGGACTATGTGCACTTTGGGGTGGGGGCAGTGTGGTGACATACATGTGAGGAGGTGTGAAGCTGCTCCCCTAAATCATATACAGTGTTGTAAACCAGTGTTACCACAATTAAATCAGTTATAAAAAAAATCCAGAAATTGAGTAAAAATACTGAAGATGAAGTAATAAGATTTAGGAATTTATTAGGATTGAATTTCTATGTTAGAAACACTCAGTAATAGGAACCATGAAGTAATGAAGTGATGTAAACATGACTGTATATAACATCAGTTTAACAACAAAATACCTGCAATGCCATGGATTGCTTTAACAGTGCTTAGGTGAATTTTCTTAAGTCCTGACTTGCCCACTCTCACTCCCCACAGGTCTGTCCTATCACCCCCTTGTTTCCACTGACTCTCTTGGTCCAAAGTATCTAAATTCCATTTCTCAAGAGAAATCTACTTTGATTACAGGGCAGGGGGAGATAATTAGAGATGGGAAAATAAAAATGTTCTTTTTCTCTAGCAGAATCACAAACATCTGACCATTCTTTGGTTTTAATTTCAAATAAAATGAAATGTAAAGCATCCTGAGACCTTATTACACCTCTTTATACTTTTCTAGGAATTGACTTATTGATAAACATTTCTATAATATTAAATCCATAGACAAATTCATTCCTTTTCATCAAAGGATATAAGAGACATTCTCTTCTATATAATTATGTCCATTATATGTGGATATATATGTGCGTATATATATGTGTGTGTGTACATAAACTTATTATTTTCCTTTTTTAAATGCAGCAATTTAAAAAAATTCTATTTTAATTGCAAATATAATAGCATAGTTTGTCTTTAGAACTATATTGTTTCTGTGCAACATGAGATCTCGTGTGGATTTATAAGCTTTGAGAAATATAAATATAATAAAAGAGGCCAGTGTCACTGACATATCGTGAACACCCACCACTCGTTTCTTAAATAGTAAATGCAAAAAACATTCTAATTAGTAGCTATAATCCTGTTACTTGAAAGATTTATCACGTTGACTTTATTGCAAATGTACCACCTTAAAGACTGGAAATTTCTGGTGAAGTGAAGATTTGCTCCACAAATAAAAGAAGATATGGCCACATATAAATCTGGGTGTGTGCATAATTGAAAGAGCTATAGAAACGAAAATGGGGAGGGAACGAGCAATTCCTGGAATTGATGCCCATTGAATCTTTGCCCATTTCTAAAAAGGAACCTAGAAAAAAAACGTATCCTGGCAAAATGTTGGTTCCCATTACTTTTCATTTTCGCTTGCCAGGATCAGAACCAGATGTTCTGTAACATAGCAAAGTCTGTTATATTGGCATTTTTTGGTTGTATTAACTGCAGGAACTACTGGAAATTTTATGTGAGAAGATTCACAGGTGATTAGCATCCAAATTTCTTGAGAGTTCACGGGCTTTGAAGGGGCTGGAGAAGAGATGTCATCGAACGAAAGTGTCCAAATATCCTGTGTTCCTGTCTTGATATGCTCATACTCATACTGAAATACATATGCTCATATAACTCATCTTATAACATATGGCACAATATAGTTGAAAAAAGTCCCTGCAATTATTTCACCTCTCCAAAAAAGGAAACAGTTCCATGTTACTAATAAAAATGAGGGAGTACTTAGGGTGTGTGCTAGAGACAAAGGTTTTAAATCTAGCCTAACCTAAGATGCCACAAGTTTAAGTGAACATATGAATGGAACACTGTACCTCTAGGCTGCAGTTTGGATGTCAATTACTCATATTTCCCTTCTTACCTTTAACCTGGTGATAAAGTGATTTGAATATGGAAAACTCAAGGATGTAGAACTTGACATTTTGTGGATCATCAAAAAATTAGATGCATGTCTTTTTCAGATACTCTGTACATTTTGTCATATCCACTAAAGGTGGGAATGTCCCTTAAAATGCAAAACTATATTTAAAAGCAATCCCCTTCCAACACACATATTCCAAGAACTAATCAAAGTGCTTACATTTCATAGGATTTCTAAGATTATACCCTGGCAACAGCTACCATACATACATAGTTTGGCTGTTGAAAGAGGCTCCCCACCCCAGAGGCTCTGTTGTAATGGTCGAGCTCATTGATGTAGCATTGGTCACATCAATGAGCTTGAACTGGACATGCTTCTATTTCTAATTTTATAATGGTTATTGGGGTGGGGGTGGGGAGTGAAAGGCATGTGCATGGGTAAAGATAAACAAGAAAAAGCAGATAAAAATATCTTGTTTCAGTGAAATGACCTTTCTATAGAGTCTCTGAATTCATTTTATTCACTACCTCAATGGTGTTGTGGAGATGATGGTACAGAGTCAATCTGCTCTACAAGAATGAGAGAAGAGGTGGTTATTAAAGCATCAGACTTCCCCTCTCTACCCCATCCGACACACACATACACTCACACACACACAGAAGGCTTAATAGGTGAGTTTCCAGCATAACATTTCATATCCTATGGGCAGAACTAGAATCAGAAAAGGTTATCAATGAAGCCACACTGGCTATGACCAGATATTCAGAGTCCCTCCCCACATGGCTGTGAGGTGGAGCCTGGCATTTTCCAAAAGCCCCTTTAGCAGGGCTTCATGGCCAGATCAACTTGAAATATCACAAGACTCCCCTCTCCCCCAACATATCATACCCATTTTCTATCAAAGAGACTAAGGACTGCAAGTTCTCCTTATACAGAACTTTCCCTGAATATTCACAAGTAAGCAGTACCTTAGTTATTAGTTAAAGCCTTAGCAGGAATTAGCTGATAACCCAAAATGAGAAAGAGGAAAACACACTATATGTGAGGCCTGGGGGCTTGAATGTTAAAATTGTAGGGAACAGGGAGAAGGAATGGACAAGGGAGTTGATGAGGTAGAGGGCAAGGTATTAACAAAAGTCTCAATTTCACAATTTCCCCTCATATTGGCATTTCCCAGAAGACTCAAAATTAAACTCAGACATGTCACAGCTTGCCAATGCTGTGGACAAAGCTTTGTTTTTCTCCATCCACACTGCCCAGAGATGGATTACAATTGTGTTTTGCTGTTCTAATTCCTAAAATGGAAAGTCACCTTTGGAAAGAGTCTGGCCTTCTTTCAAAAGGTGGGATCTGGAATCTCTGGAAGAACCAAAGTGATATTTTTCTTAGAAAATTGGCAAAGCACCCCATTGCCTGAGGAAAGGGCTTGCTATCATATCTGCCAGTGCATAAAATACAATTTTCCCCTCTTTACCAATATACTCTCAGCTGCTTCCAAAAAGCTAATCAGAGTTACCCTCTCCTCCCTTCTCAGATAAAAGAGACTGTCAGGCCTGAACAATGTGGGACTTCTTGCTAGCTGTCTTGACTATCTGACATTCCTCAGGGGTACAAAAAGGGGATAAAAAGATTCAGCCTGAAGGAAAGTTAGAGGGCAGTACTCAAATGTATTAAAATTTAAGTGGAGATATGTCAAAGGCAAGTGTGTATTATAATCAACAGATATGATGATCAATTTATGTTCTCAAGATTTAAGAGAAAATCAACCCACTCTCTACAGGTGTAAACCCAGCAAAGAGAAGAAAGTGGTGGTTTAGGAAAATGGCAAAAACCTGGAACAAATTCTGCCCTCAAACTAGCTGGGTACCCTGGGAGACAGCAGGGGTTTAGGAGTCAAAGAGCTGAACACTACTTGTTGCAAACTAACAGCTACCCAAGTCGACTCAAATAATTGTCATTATCATCCTCCTCTGGCCAAGGGGCCAGCTAAGTGGTCTGGAGAGCTGCATCACTAGGTGGACTGTGTCCTCTCTCAACCATGACACCACACGGCAGCACTAAGCAAGTACTGCAGTGGATTAGGTGAGAAGCTAATGACCTTTTTTATGCTCCATGAGTCTTGAGGTTAACAGATCTATGGGGTGGGGAGTCCAGAGAAACTATCTTCTGGGTAATTAATAAAAATACAAAGTTCCAATGACTATATTTGTTTCTTGAGTTAATGGAGAAGTTTATGTTGATTATGTTCATCAGAAATCCTCTTAACACTCATGACAAAATAAAAAACTTAGGTTGGGAGAAGTGATTGTTGGGGCTAAAGGTCCTAACCCAAATGTTATACAGCAAGTCAGCCCCATGCCACGAAGGTAGAATCTGGTATCTCCTCCAGGGCTATATTCATTGGACATTCTCTTATGTCCAATGTCCTTGATACTGCCCTTTGATGACTGCTGACTTCATTCATTTGTCATTCATCTATTCACTTAGTCACTAAACAAGTATTTACCGAGAAATTATTAAGTACAAACACTCTCCTAAATGCCAAGAATATAGAGTGGAAAAATACAAAGTCCCTATCTTTGTAGAGCTCTGTTTTAAATCAGTTTTATTCTTAATTTGCACACTCAGGTTCACAGACATAAAAACTTTGTTGAAAAGTGTGAAGAAAAGAACACCTTGGATATCAGCCCTTCGTCAGATATATGATATAAAAATATTCTCCCATTCAGTAGGGGGTCTTTTATTTTAATCACAGTTTCCTTGGCTGTATAGGAGATTTTTAATTATATGAATTCCCATTTATTATATTTACATTTCATTTGCCATTTATATGACTATTTGTAGAGCTGTTTTAAAATATATTATCAAAATAAACAAAAATATCCATACCAATTATATTTCCTCTAAGGTTAAATCCTAAGGAAATAATGAAAACTTTTCCTAAAAATTTTATCATATACTCATAAATTTCAGGCAGCAAAATTATTTACTAACAGAAGGCTTAATAATTAAAGAAATGAGAATGTATGATCCATGTACAAAGTCAAATTGCATATGTTATGTGTGCTTTAATTTGATCATAGTATTATATGCATACTCATTAACAAATATTTGTTGAACACATACTATAAAGTTACAATGACCTAGGCACTGAAGATAGAGCAATAAATAAATAAATTGAACCTGATAGAATCCTTGCCCTCAAGGAGCACATATTCAATTTGATAAAACAAATAATAGACAATATCAATTCAGGCAAATATTAATTAGGAAACATAGGTAGATATTACCCCATTACTGCATGGATTATGGTTGGTTTTCAAAAATATTTTTAATACTAACTCCTATAATCATATATTACTTTATATTAAAACACATTTAAAATGACTTCTCAGTTTATTAAATATAGGCTTTAATAGAACTTTTTAAATTGAATTAAATTGATTTTTATAATTTTAGAAACATACCTAGTATTCATGATAGAAAATTAAAAGCAAAAGCATTAATTAATTCTGGTTATCAAATTAAAATTCAAAAAAAGGCTATTTCTCTGGTATAGTATTCTGAGAACTATCTTCTATCCATTATGTGCCACCAATGAAATTTACTAGCATGTCAGATATTTACTGCACACTTCTGATGCTGTAATTCCAATTATTTATTTTAAATATTTTTTTTGTTTATACTGCATGCCTTTCCTCCTGCATTGAGGTTCTGTCTGACACTAGTAGAAAAAAATTGCAAAACAACACAACAAAGGTTTTTCTCACAGCTGCTTCAACCAGATGGTAGATTTGAGCTTCTGGAAATTTATTAGGAGCACTATTAACATATAAAGTCTATCTCAAGCTAAGACACCCCAAAAGCCCTTACAAGATTCAGCAAAATGCTGAGTTTAAGGTGCTTTTCTATATAGTGATTTCTGCCTTTGTGCTATCAACTATAAGGAACTCATCGGTTGGCTGTGCCTCCCTTCCCATCGTATACATGCTTAGATAATACCCCATGAACCAAATACATAAATTAGGTAGCCCTGTGTTCCCTTAGAAATTTTGTATTTTATGATGCCATATCAGAGAATGGTTATTATCTATTTCCTCAACAGATAATCTTTCTGAAAAAGAAGAGGATAGGAAGATATCATTGAGAACTGCTGAAGTCTATTCAAATGTTCTCCAAGAAGCCTTATAAATAACCATCAAAAAGGGGTTTAGAAAGAAGTGGTCCCTCTGTTCTGGACCCTCATCTCTGTATTTTCTTCCATATGAACAATCTATTCAGTTGATTATAGGATATCTTATCAGCACAATGTTAGTCAGTGACTATTAAAAGCTTTTCTGAGTTTTGTTTTTGAATACAGTTGATCTTTGAGTGACATGGGTTTGAATTGTGGAGGTTCACCTACATACAGATTTTCTTATAAATAGATAACATAAATTTACAATATTAATAAGTCCAGCACAGTACTGTAAGTATACCTCTCTTCCTTATGATTTACTTAATAAGATTTTCTTTTCTCTAGCTTATGCTATCTAAGAATATAGTATATAATATACAAAATAAGTGTTAATCAACATTTTGTTACTGATAAGTTTTCTGGTCAATAGTAGGCTCTCAGCAGTTACATTTGGTGGAACTCAAAAATAATACACAGATTTTTGACTGTGCAGGGAATCAGTGTTCCTGCTTCCCAGATTGTTCAAGGGTCAACTGTACATATAATTTGTGTTCCTGGTTTGACAGTTTTCTATATATCAACAATTAAGCCAAAGTATCAGTCTTTGTGCTGGGCATCCAGATAGCATGCCCAGAATGTAATTTCTTCCACCTCTGAGCACGAATTTAAATGAAGTTATCCTCTAAATCACAACCCTAAAGAGTAGTCCCAATCATGTAATTTCACTGGACAAAGACTTAATGGCTCCCTACTGCCTACAGAATGAAGCACAAACTTTTCAGTCTGGTATTTAAGAAGCTATACAATTTGGTCAAGCTGTTTTCTAGTTTTATCTTTTTTTTGACCTATATCTGGCAGGGTTTCTCAAAATATGCATGGTACACATTTGGAGAATGACTAACAAAATAAACTTGTCAGACTACTTGATCGTCACCCAAATTCCTAGTTTTACCTCCCAACTTTAACTTAGAGGACTCATTCCTATTTTGTCTTCAAAACTCAGTTCTAATACTGTTTAGCAAAGCCTTCTTTTATATAAGCTGAGGAGGACTCTCCTACCTATTTCTACATGGAAAATATACAGAAAGTCACTGGATTTGGAAACTATTGGGACAATTTGGTCAAGATCCTGAAATTTCCACAAACTTGCATTTTCTGATCTATAGAATGTGCCATTCATTTATTCATTCACAAGATGTATTGAGCACTTCTATCAGTTTTTCAAAGAGCCGAAGCTATGCAAGTGACCTAACAATTCTCGGGCTTTATTCCAGGTCTACTGGGTCAGAAACTCTGGGGATGAGATCCCGCAATCTGGGCACTAACAAGCTTATAGGTGATTCTGATGCATGCTAATATTTGAGAAAACTGATCAGAGAAAACAAAACCAAAATAAAATTCTCACTGACTTCTCTGAGCACTCTGAACTCTTTATATTTCTGTCTTCTCTACAACCCACACATGCTATGTAAGTTCATTCTTGTGTGCCCTCTACATCTCACCTGAGCCCAGTTCTTATCCTGTCCTTTAAATACCTGCACTGAGCATGAGCCCCTCCAGCTCCATCTATGTTGCTGCAAATGGCATGAGTTTATCTTTTTTGATTGCTGAGTAATAGTCCATTGTGCATATGTACCACATCTTCTTGATCCAGTCATCTATTTTTGGGCATTTGGATTGTTTCTATATCTTACTTATTATAAACAGTGCTGCAATAAACTTAGGGGTGCAGGGGGTCTTTTTGAATTAATGTTTTTGTGTCCTTTGGATAGATATAAGCCAGAAGGAAAAAGAAAAATATCAGATTTTTTTTACAACTTAATCGGTGGTTTCACTTATTGGAGGAATATAGGGGAACCAATAAGAGATCAGGAAAAAAATAACAATAATTATTAAAAAAAGTTAGCCAGCAATCATAAATCACATAAATCAGAGATATTCTGTGAGGGAGGGGAGGGAAAGGGATCAAAACAGGTGAGAGAAGAGCACAAGGGACTACGATAATGGTTCATGGGTGAATTGGTGATGGGAATTTTATGGGGTCTACATAATAATGTAAAAGATATAAATAAAAAATAAAAAATAAATACCTCCACTGAACCCTAGCCCATTTGGCACCATAATTGTTTAATTATGTATCAGCTCCTTCCTGAGTTCTCCTTCTGAACCTCGGTACCAGACTTTAGGTGACTCATAACTGTTGGTTTATTACATAATGTTGCACACGACATTCCTCTTTCTTCAGAATTTATTCTTTACTTCACTCAGTCTACTTCCACTGTCTCTCCTCCCCCACAGGCAAGCTCTGTACTGAGTGAGCTAGTTATCCTTGAGCATATATATTTAGTTTATCTGACTAGAATTATACATTATACACTGTTCTGTTTATTATCGGTCTCAGCACTGTGCATATCTGTATTCATACTAGTGTCGTCTTATTGTTTCTAATGGATGAATAACATTAGATTTTCTGTGTTCAATATTGTAATGATTTGTTCTACTAGTAGTGAGTACTAGTATGTCTCTAGTCTTTAGTGGAAAAATTTGTACAAGTCTCTCTACTGTAAAGGAGAATTACTGGGTCAATTTGACTAAGAACTGCCAGTTAATGCTCCAGAATGACTCTACCATCCCAGTTCTTCCTCGGAAATCATTAGAGTTGCTATTCCCCCTCATCGTTGCCAACACTTGGCATTATACAACTTCATTGGTGCTTGATAAATTGATGGCTGTGAACTGTTACTTTGATTTATAACATTCCTCTAACAGTATTTAGAAGCTCTTTTTTTTTATTTGTGAATAACCTTTCCCTTTATATAAATCAGCTGTTTATTAACTTGTCCAATTCTTGACTTGCAAGTTTCTCATTTATTCTAGACATCAGTAAATTTTCTACTTCAGAATCTACAAATATCTCTCTTTATACTTGATCAGTCTGTAAACTGTCTATGATGCTTTTCAATGTTTAGAAATGTTCAGATGTGTTGTAACAAGAAATCCTCAATTTTATCAACTTTTTCTTTTCCTTCTTTTACCTTTCTCACTTTGTCCTTTACTTCATGTGGTATGTGGAATTCATTTTTTTTAATGTGGTGGGTCTTTATATAATGCAATCTGCATAGAGTGAGTCAGTTTCTCAACACCATCTGTTAATTATTCTTTCTCCATTGATTTTTAGTGACATTTTTATCTATATTATTTGTCTATACACAAGTAGAGCTTTCTGTATGTTCTTTTCTGTTACATTGTTTCATATGCATGTCCTACTGGTCATTACTATGATTTCTGACATCTGGACAGGCTGCTTCCTCTTTGGTACCTTCATTAAAGATATGGTTTTTGGTATCTCAATATTTCAATATGAATTTGAAATATATTGGTCATACCCTCATAAAACTCTATGTGGAATATTGATTGGTTTTATACTCAACTTAAAAATAACTTTACACAAAATTTGAGGTTTTATAACATTGAACATTTTTATATTAATAAATAGGGTATCTTCCATTTTGCTCAGTCTTCCTTAGAATTTTTAAATTTCAACTGTACAGGCCTCATTTAATCTTTCTTAAATGAAATTCCTAGATATTTTATATTTCCTTTCTCTTATGAATACTATTATCAGTTTTATCACATTTTTGAATGATCCTTACTGGTATCAAGAAAAATATTTTTTAAATAGTTGGTGTCCTATTTATACCTTTCTTATTTCACATAATAAAAATGGGATGTCTGTCCACTTTTATCATTTCTCTTACCACATTTTTATGCATTACACTATTTTCTAGCCCTCTCAGACTGTATTAAACACTAGCAATAATACAAGCAATCTCATTAATTCCTATTTTAAATTTTACAGTTCTGAATTGTGCACAATGATCATTAAGGTATTTATCATATAAACTTTATCAAATTAAATATTATTTTCTATCCCTAATTTGATATTTCAAATCAGAAAGGGTAGTAAAACATACCCAATTGTTTTTTTATGTATTTTTGGAATAAGTATATCACTGGTATGCTGTATGATGTTGATGCACTTCGTGATACTGAATCATCCTTATACCATTGCGGTAAATCAAAATATAGATAATAACCTTGTTTTTTTAATAGAGTTGGTGCTTTAAAAAACTGAATTTAAGAAATCTTTTCCAAAGTCAAGTTTACTAAAATATTTCCTATTTTCTTCAAGAATTTTTACTTTTAATAGGAACTTTGAAATTGACATATAATTTATATACCATAAAATTGACCCTTATAAAGTATATATAATTCAGTTCATTTTAGTATACATAAAACTGTGCAAAGTTGCATTCACTAATACTAATTCTGTTACATTTTCATCATCCTGAAAAGAAACCCAATACATATTAGCAGTTACTGTTCTCTACTAGCCCCGCAGGTTTCTGGAAAACTCTAATTTATTGCATGTCTCTATTAATTTGCCAATTCGAGACATGTCATACAAATGGACTTATACAACAGTTGGAATTGTGTGGCTGGTTTCTTTCATTTAATGTTTTCAAGATTCATCAATGTTGTAGGGTTTACCAGTACTTCATGCCTTTTATTGCCAAATAAACTTCTGTTGTATGGATATAATACACCATTTATCCAGTCATCACTTGGGTTATCTCTACTTTTTAACTACAGTGAATAATGCTGCTATGAACATTTATGTACAAATTTTGGTGCAGATATGTTTTCAATTTTCTTGGGTATATATGTACAAATTTTGGTGCAGATATGTTTTCAATTTTCTTGGGTATATACCTAGAAATAGAATTGATGAAGCATATGGTAAAGCTATGTTTAACCTTTTTAAAACACTAATGGATTGTTTTCCAAAGCACTGCACCATTTTATATTTCCGTCAGCAATGTATAAGGGTTATAGTTCTTTTTCTTAGCCCTTAATATCATCTGTTTTCTTTTTGACAGTCCTTCTAGTAGGTAGACAGTGGTATCTTGTTGTGGTTATTTTCATTTCCCTAGTGACTAATGATGTTGGTTATCTTGCAGATGTTGGCCATTTGTATTTCTTCTTTGGAGAAATGTTATTTAAATCCTAAAATCCAGTACAGTGTCAATTCTTCAAATTTATTTTCTTTTCAAAGTTGTATGGGGAATATAAAAATAAAATTTATTATTAATTAAAAAATAAATAAATAAATAAATAAATCTTTAAAAAATTAAGATATTTTAAATTGAAAAACAAACAAAAAAAAAACAAGGTTGTTTTGGCTATTCTAGTTACTTTCCATTTCTACAAAATTTATACTATCTATACATATATAGATTCTGATTGTGATTATATTGAACATAAACTTTGTGAGGTTTACATTTTAACAATCTAGAGTATTTCAATCAGTGGAAAGGGTATTTCTTCATTATTTATTCATATATTTCAGCACCATATTAGTTTTCATTGCATAAGCAATATATATTTTGTCAAACATCCCTCAGCATATAAAACTTTTGATGCTATTATAAAATAATTTTTTAAATTTCAAATTCTGATTGGTTTTTATATAGAAATTTTATATATATATATTTTATCCTAAAATCTTGATAAACTAACTTATAAAGTTTCAGCAAGCCTTTTTGTAGATTTTGTAGGATGAGGTTTTTTTAGGCAAGGCTGTTTTTTAATAAAAAGTTTGTATCTCTCCATATGTTTATTTTTTTCCTCTCCAACTTCTTATAAAAGTCTTATTCTTTATTTTTGTTTTTAAGCAATTTGATAAAGACTTTTGTGTGAGAGTGATAATGATTATTCTAGCTGTGATTCATTAAGCTCTTTGGGTCTGTTATTTATAATCACCATCAAATTTGGAAATTTTCTGCATTTATTCAAGTCTTTTTTTTTTTCCTCTATCACAACATCTCTTTCTGGGATTCTAATTATGCCTGTATGTGTATGCATATATGTGTGTGTGTGTGTATCTATTGTATATATAGGTGTGTGTGTGTGTGTGTGTGTGTGTGTGTATAAAAATTTCCTTGAGTCTGCATGAAATTGCCCCTCAGGGCACTGATTATATTTTTAGGCTTCTTTTCTCTGTGTGCTGCATTTTGAATAGTTTTTAATTGCCACATCTTCAAGTTCACAGATGTTTTCTTTTGCTTTGTATGCTGTTAATCTCATCCCATAACACAATTTTGTAATTATAGATACTGCTTTTTTAATTTGAACAAGTTCCATTTTATTCTTGATTATAGTTCCCATTTTTTTCTTTACACAATCATACTTCCTTCTACATTCTTGGGCTTATGGAGCACATTTATAATATTGTGTTAATATCCTTGTTACTACTTTATCTGGGTCTGTTTCTAATGATGGGAGATTTTTCTCCTTATAGGTAATTTTGCTTCTTTGCACATCTAATTATTTTTACTGTGAAATTTTAATTACTGCATGCTAGATATTACATTATAGTGGATTACGTTCTGTAACACGGGACATGTCCACACTGGGTTGTAAAACATCAACTATTCCATCACTGTCTCAACCCTGAGTATTTTTAGTCTATAGATTAATGGTACTTCATTCTCTAGTTTAAGTTCCTCCTCTCATATACAAACAGTTGATTATCAAGACAAAGATTCAAATAAAAACCTATCTGGCATTCTGGAATTTAACGTTTCATAAATCAGTCTCTTTTTTCATCTTCCTCAACATTCAGTCACTTCAGACTCCCTGATTTTTCTAATTCACTGAGACTTCCAGGCTTTACCTGGGTAATTGCTTCCATGTCCACAGCCTGGAAACTTCCCTCACGGGAAAATGAAACGATTGTTGGACTCCTTAGTATGTTTCCTTTTTTAACTAATCATAGTTCTGCATTGCCTGTTCTTCAATGTCTAAAAAATATTTCAGATTCTTTCATGTTTTCTAGTTTCTAATGGAGGGAGATTAAATCCCAAATATTTTACATCATATGGTTAGGGGTAGAGATTCGTTCCTCTGTCTTTATTTGATTTTCTATTTAACTTAGATTTCAGGGACCATAGTGCATCATCATAGTCACTTCTTGTAAAATATCTTACAACCATCTGGTACAGCTTTACCCTCTAGTCATCTCATTTGTATCTTCACCTAATGAACTGATTGTTGCTAATGAATGCTATACATTTGAAGGGTTTGATGATCTACCTCCAGATCATGTACAATGTAGTGAACCAATGCCACCTCAATTAAAAAAATGAGAAAACAAAATTAAAAAGAATTCTATACAATTGGAAAACTGATTCCACTATAAATTTATAATCACAAGCCTCAAGTGGCAAGCTAACACACAAATTTTCTTTCCCTACTTTCATACTCCTGCCCAACAGAGGACCATTTCATAGAAACCCCTCTAAGTTAAAAAATGCCTATGCTTTCCAAAGCCCCTCCCCTCACCATTTCTTATAGCCTCTTACTATAGTCCTCCTGCACATTAAGAAATTAGAAACAACCAGAAAGAAAACCTCCTTTGCACTGGATCTCAGTCCCTCTTGCCTTCATAAGAACTTTGATTATCTCCTCATTCTTTTCAGTATCATTGGTCTCTCCATCTTACTGATTCACACACCTTTTAAAAAATCCACCACTACCTCTCATCCTTTTTTTTTCATTTATCAAAAGATAGTTTTATTGAGTTAATACTTGACATGAAACAAATGGCCAATATTTAAGCATATAATAGTTTATCATGAACACATTCATGATCCACAGTTCTTCCAGTGCCTGTTCTCTCCTCTCCCATCCAGTCCTTACATTCTCTGCCCCTATCCCCAGGCAACCATTCATCTGCTTCTATCACTATAGATTAGTTTACATTTAGTAGAATTTCCTTTTTTTAAAGATTTATTTATTTATGAATGCAAGAACTGGGATACAGGCCAGAGGTGCAGGAGTGATAAGATTCACCAGAGACAGAGTAAGGAACAGAATAGGCAGATTGACTGGAATACACTGCTGAGGGGAACAGGGGGGCAGACAGGAGAGGTCTGCTGTGCCATGTGGGTTAGCTCCCTGGCCCAGGATTGAACTTGTGCTGCAGTGGCTGCGGATAGCTTTATAGTGCTGAGACTTAACTCCTTGCACCACCAGGGAAGCCCCAGAATTTTCTATAAATGGAATCATACAGTGTGTACTGGTGTGTGTGTGTTGTCTTCTTTTGCTTGTCATAATTATTCTTAAATTCATTCATGTCCTTGTAACCATCAATAGCTCTATTGGTGAGTAGTAGAAAAGTATATAGATACTGTACAGTTTGTTTATTCATTTACCTATCTTTTTTAATTGAGGTAACTTTGGTTTATAACGTTCTTTGGGTTTTAACAGTATAGGATTTTTTTTTTAAAGATTTATTTATTCATTTATACAAGAACCAGGTTACAGGCCAGATGTGCGGGAGGGTGAGAGGATTCACCAGAGACAGAGCAGGTAGTAGAACAGGCAGACTAATGAAATACACTGCTGAGGGAAGCAGCGGGAAAGACAGGAGAGGTCTGCTGAGCCTAAAAATATAGGAATTTCCCTTCAGGAGCTGTGACCACACCATACCCAAGGCCAAAGTACCCATAGTTCTCCACCATAGTTCTTTGTGCTTCCCTCCCCACTTTGTTCTTGCCTTTCCCTATTCCCATCCCACTCTGGAAGCCTCAGTTCTACAGACAGATTCCTAGGATTTGTTATTAGTTTGGTTTTTAAAAGATTTGTATGTAAGATCTGAAACCATAAAATACATAGAAGAAAACATAGACAAAATACTCCATGACATAGGCTTTAGAGAAGTCTTTGTGGTTTCATCTCCAACAGCAAGTAAAACAAAGAGAATATAAGCAATTAGGACTACATCAAATTAAAAATCTTCTGCAAAGCCAAAGAAACTGTCACTAAAACAAACAAACAAAAAAAACCTCTACTGAATGGGAGAAAGTATTTTCATACCATACATCAGACAAGGGGCTGATATCCAAGACCTACAAAGATCTCATCCAACTCAACAAAAAGAAAACAAGCAACCCAGTCAAAAAATAGGCCAAAGAGCTAAATAGACACATTTTCCAAAAGACATACAGATGGCCGACAGGCACATGAAAAAATGTTCATCATCACTTATCCTAAGGGAAATGCAAATTGAAACCACAATGAGATACTACCACAACTGTGAGCACTATTTACAATAGCCAATCTATGGAAGCAAGCAGGTGTCCAAAAATGTTGATCAAGAAGATGTGATATACTCAGCTATTTCAAAGATAAATTCTTGCCATTTGCAACAACATGGATGGAACTGGAGGGAATGATGCCAAGTGAAATAAGTCAGAAGGAGTAAGATGAAATAAGTCAGACGTGTTACCTATATGTGGAATATGGAGAAATAGAACAAATGGGCAGATAAAGCTCTCATTTTTAAAAATGCAGCCATTTCTTCACTTTTATCTGATCACCTATAGAAACATCTTGAAAGTATGGTCTACAAAGTTTGTTCTACTTATCCCATAGGATTCCCTCTTTAGTTGATTCAAACTTAGCTTCTGTCCCCCAAATACTATAAACTGTATTTTCTAAGTCATTATCAATTTTTTAACTCAAATAAAAATTCAGAGTTTTCCTGAATTCCTTCCTTGCCCTTATTCTCCCTTATTCTCCATATTTAGCTTTTCATAAAGTACTACTGATTTTACATATTAAAAAATTGCAAATCCTTACAATTGCATGCCATCACCAATACTACCATCCTTGGTTCCGGTATTATATCATGTCTTTCTAAATAGTTTCCTCTATTATTTCTCTTCCAAAATCTATTCTAACACACCTCGTAGTGATTTATATTACATGAAATGTGTATCATTTAATTTCCTTACATAGAATCCTCCCACAAGAACCTACAAAGTTCTGTGTAAGCTGGACTACCATCTTCTGTTCAGCCCCCTTTTATCCTATCTCAAGCAATCACCAATCTCCATGCTAAGACACTGGTATTCTTTATTTGGAAAAGCCCTTCTCCACTTCAGCAACTTCATATACTTAATATCTCTCTGCACATTATATAATTGTCCTGCAAGTTT
The DNA here is from genome assembly GCF_014898055.3 of Talpa occidentalis. NCBI lineage: Eukaryota > Metazoa > Chordata > Mammalia > Eulipotyphla > Talpidae > Talpa > Talpa occidentalis. Next base: position 53,728,646 of record NW_023601653.1, read on the forward strand.
CCATAACTTCCTTTCTCTAGGACTCTAATGGTGTCCTCTACTCAGAAGGGCCTCTCCTCTCTATCAATCCATCTCCACTAGTCTCCAACCCCCATCATTATTTTCTATCACAGTTGTCCATTTATGTCCTTCACCGCATCTATTTTAATATACATCTTCATTTTTTACTCTTCATCCCCTCCCTCCCTTTTACCCCAAAATGTATTTTCCTTAAGAGTGGGGACTTTCTTCAACACCCATTCATGATAAAGGCCCTTGAAATTCTAGGGATACAAGGAACATACCTCAACATCATAAAGGCCATATATGACAAGCCCATAATCAATATTTTTCTTAATGGTGAAAAGCATTTCCATTAAGATCTGGAACAAGGCAAGGATGTCCAATCTCACCACTGCTTTTTTTTTTTCCTAAAAGATTTATTTATTTATTTATTTATTTATTTATTTATTTATTTATACGCGCACTGGGTACAGTCAGAAGCATGGGAGCGTGAGAGAATTCACCACAGCCAGAGGAGGGAGCACAACAGGCAGAAGGACAGAAGTACACTGCTGAGGGCGCAGCAGGTGGCAGGAGAGGTCTGCGTGCCATGTGGGACCCTCACACAGCAGTCGGGGATCGAACCGACACTGAAGAGGCTGCTGGCAGCTTTGCAAGCCAGCGCTCAACCGCTGTGCCACCGGGGAGGCACTCACTACAGGTTTTTAATATAATACTGGAAGTCCTAGCCAGACCAATAAGACAAGAGAAAGACATACAAGGAATCCAAATAGGGAAGGAAGAAGTCAAACTATCACTATTCGCAAATGATAATATGCATAGAGAACCCCCAAAACTCTACAGAAAAACGAATTAATTAGTTTAGTAAAGTAGCAGGATACAAAACACACAAAAATCCTATACACAAACAATAAATATGAAGAAGAAGAAATTTTTAAAAATCCCTTTTATTATTGAAACAAAAAATTAAATACTTGGGAATAAAGTTAACAAAAGAGGTAAAGGACCTATACAAAGAAAACTATAAAACACTGTTAAAAGAAATAGAAGACACAAAGAAATGGAAAGACATCCCCTGCTCATGGATTGGAAGAATTAACATTACCAAAATGGCCATCCTACCAAAAGCAATTTACAGATTCAGTGCTATTTCAATAAAAATGTCAAGGACATTCTTCAAAGAGATAGAACAAATATTAATGAAATTCATATGAAGCTACCAAAAATCCTGAATAGCCAAAGCTCTCCTGAAAAAAAAAAAAAAAAGAGAAGGGAATGGAGGTATCACACTCCCAGATTTCAAACTCTACTACAAAGCCATAACAATCAAAACTACATGGTATTGGAGCAAGAACAGACACATGGACCAATGGAACCGAATAGAAAATCCAGAAATAAACCCACAGATTTACGGTCAACTAATCTTTGACACAGGAGTGAATAATATGCACTGGAGCAAAAACGTCTGTTCAATAAATGGTGCTGGGAAAACTGTGTTGCTACATGCAAAAGAATGAAACTTGACTACTACCTCACACCATGCACAAATACCAACTCAAAATGGATTAAAGAACTAGACATAAGACCTGAAACCATAAATTATATAGAAGGAAATATAGGTGAAACACTACATGACATATATCTCAGCAACATCTTTAAAGACTCATCACCCAAAGCAGTGATAGCAAAGGCAAAGATAAACAGCTGTGACTACATCGCTCTATACAGCAAAAGAGACAGTAACCAAAACAGAGACACCCCATTGACTGGGAGAAAATTTTTGCACACAACACTAATGATAAAGGACTGATCACAAAAATCTACAAAGAGCTGACGAGACTCAACATAAACAAAGCATAATAATCCAGTCAAAAGATGGGCAGAAGAGCTAAAAAGGAACTTCTCCAAAGAGGAAATGCAAATGGCCAACAGGCATATGAAAAAATGTTAAGCATCACTTGTAATGAGGGAAATGTAAATCAAAACCATGATATATCATCTTACACCAGTGAGAATGGCACATATTAAAAAAACTAGCTACAACAAATGTTGGCGAGGATGTGAAGAAAAAGGAACTCTCCTGCACTGCTGGTGGGAGTGCAAAATGGTCTAACCATTATGGAAAGCTGTGTAGAGATTCCTCAACCTGCTAAAGATGGAGCTTCCATATGATCCAGCAATTTCACTTCTAGGTATTTACCCAGAGGACACAGAATCATTAATTCAAAAGGACACCTGCATCCTTATGTTTCTAGCAGCACTATTTACAATAGCAAAGCTTTGGAAACAACCCAAATGCCTAAAAATAGATGATGGGATTAAGATGTGGTACATATGTGTATTGGAATATTACTCAGCAATCAAAAAAGATAAACCCATGCAATTTGCAGCTACATGGATGGAGCTGGAAGGGATCATGCTCAGTGAAATAAGCCAGAAAGAAAAAGAAAAACACCGGGTGGTCTCACTCATAGCAAGCATTTAGAAAATCTAAATAAGGGGCCAGGAAAAAAAGACTAATTATAATAAAGTAAAAATCAAAATCAACAAGCAACTATAAACCACAGACACACTACAAAGGGAAGGGGGGAAGTGAGGAGGGATTGGGGTCAAAATAAGGAGGGTGCGAATTGTGTGGAGACTATAACCAAGATGAAAATGCATACAATGTGCAAAAATGAAAAATGATGTAAAAATATAGGAAACTAAATAAAATTGAAAAAGAGAGTGGAGACTTTAATATAACAAGCACTAGGAAATATTGAATGACTGAATGATAGATCTTACAGCATAATGGTGCAGTCACAAATGCTATGTTATGAAAGAGCTTTGTAGATATAAAGAGGGAGGGGAAAAGATCAAAATTATTGAGCATCCATGTTAAGAAAAATACTAGACACTATCTACACTTCATCTTATTTAATTTTATCCTTGTAGTTACACTCTGAGCTACATATTATTCCATTTGCAAATGAAACCTAGGTACAGATTAGTTCATTTTCTTGTCCTTTATCATACAGTAAATGGCCAGGAATAGAATTAATTCCAAAACTATACACTTTTTAACTGGTTTAGTTTTCATCAATACTTTGCAAATTAGTAATTATTTCCTCTATGTTATCAATATACTTAATATTGTTAATATTTGAAATATTTGTGCAGATGATCCTTTTCCCAAAATTATAAACTCCATGGAAGTTGTGGTCAACACTCATCCTTTTAATGCTGCAGTTCCTAGCACACTGTCTGGCATACAGAGACTATTCTATAACATTTTACCCTCTTAAGTTAACTGAAGGCTGAATTTTCCTGTTAACCTTTTGGACAAAGTGCTTACCCTATTTTTTAGTCAGGTATTTGCCCAGGGGTAGTGTTCTTGTTAAGAAACTGACCAAGGACAAAGAGTTGATATATTTTACTGTTGTTTTTATTGAATTTCTTAGCTCTGGAGATTATCTTAGTGAGGTAATTTGAAAAATGAACTTCAAAAGGGACTCCACACTTGGACATGCATCACAGAAGAAAAAGTAAAATGAGAATTTATCTCTAATGACATAAAGTCAAGAAGTTACTGGCTGTACAGTAGAAAATGTCTGGTGTAAAATAATATTTCCAGACTTTTAAGGACTAAGTGTATATTTTTAACCTCAGGGATCTGTTACTGATGCATCCAATGCAAAAGGGAATAAGAATACCTCCTGGGATAACACCCATATTTTTGAGTCCTAAGATTAATGGACACCATTTCCAAACCCATACTTTACCAAGTAATATTCCTATGAGGTATAGCTACTATTCATTAGGAAAACTGAAATCCAAAGGGTTATGTTTCCTATAGTACCTTTCAACTGTACTGATACTGTAGAATTTTAAGCTTAAATTCTTGCAAAAAGTCTCTAATAACTTCAAAATCATACAGCTATAAGAAGTTCTCAAAACTGAACTTCTAGTCCAAATTCTTCCCTGCTCATTCATCATGCAGATTTTCCTTGTATTAATTTCATAATATGGCTTTGTGACCACAGCTTTCCACTTTGTTATTATCACTTCATTGCATGGATGTATCAAGGGTATTAAAAGTCTAAAGATATGAGAAAATTAAGGAAGTCTGACTGAATGATTATACCTTTAAAATTGGGACTAAATGAATTTATTTTGCAGCAATATTAATTCATTCCACATTTCAAGCATCTTTGATACAACTTTCCCAAGGATGAAAATCTTACCTCAAAATGCAATAGCAGTTGCTTATAACCTGTTTTAATATTATGGTGCTAGTGATAGTATCAAATATAATCACATTACCACCTATACAATTGGTTATTTTCACTAATGTCACTAACCTGTTTAGTTCAGGTGACTTTTTTTTTCTTGTAGCAAGACTTTCTCAATAATGGAAGAAGCATGTTGATTCACTTTCTGGTATTAGCTCTTTCATCTGGTTAATTACCCCAGCTGTGTCACAGAACATACTTCTACTCTGAACTTGAATGGCAAACAACTTTGTTGTTACTGCAATACTTCATAAAAGTAGGCATTTCAAAGATTGTTTGTCCTTATTAAAGTTGACATAATTCTTCCTTCATATTACCATCATATTCAAATTAGACATATACTGAAATCATTGTCATATTAGAAATACATGTGTATTCATCAAGTTGTAATAATCTGCTAACATTATTTGTTCAATGGGTTTGTGTTTCACATCACAAGTTTTCTTGTAGCTGCAGATCTAAACAATATATTTAATGCTGACTCACTACTGTCTTGACATTTATCTTTGATTTTTACTTTTAATAACTTAAAATCCTTCTCTACAAGAAACCTGAGACATATTACAAAAAAGTGACATCTTTCAGTCTTTTAAATCAATACTCTTCCTTGGAAATATTCTTTGGTTTTGAACTTATTTCTTATGGCCTTTAAAAATGTAAATATTTCTTACCTTATGATGGTTTCATTGTTTCAACAGGCCGTACCGTATTTCTGCAAATAAGACACCAAAGGGTTAGCACTTGAACATGAACTATGGCTACAAAGTTGAACTCATCCTATGAAAATTTGTACTTCCAAGTAAAACTAGTAAGAACTTTGAATCTACATAGATTTGACATCATTGTCATAATCATCATTCGGTTTTCCCAGTGAGACTTATTTGCCATTTGCAAATCAGAATTAAAAGGAAGCAGTATAAATAAGGGAGCAGATAATGCTAAACTATACATTAAAACATGGGCTTGGTTAAAATGTAAAATGATGGCACAAATCGCAAGTTACAGGAATAAATGAGTATTGTTTTAAAAAAGAACGTTATACTTAAAGGTTACAACTGTAAATTACCTTTAACGCATCAGTGTTGTAACATGGTGCCACTATGTATAGTCAATATCCAGCTTGGGCCTCCCTGGTGGCGCAAGGGATTAAGCACTGCACTATGAAGAAATCCGCCGCCTCTGCAGCACAATTTGATCCCCAGCCGGCCAGGGAGATTCCCACATGGTGAGGCAGACATTTCCTGTCTCACCCGCTGCTCCCCTCTGCAACGTACTTTGGTCAGTCTGCCTGTTCTATTCCCCACTCTGTTTCTGGTGAATCCTTTCAACACCCCCCTCCACCAGCCCTCCCCACACCTCTGGCCTGTACCCCAGCTTATATGCATAAATAAATCTTAAAAAAAAAATATCCAGCTTGTGCCTTGTGACTTACCACATGCTTTCCACAATAAGGAACCTGACCTATGCTTGAATGCCAACACAATGTCCTGTTTCTTTGAAAATTTCTCAGTACCCTAAGCTAAATGTTTATCACAGAATAGTAACAAATAGTTCCCAAACCAATTTCAGGGAAACTGTGTTTGGGCAGTGAGTATGGGAGCAAATAATAGAGGATATAGTAACTGGTACTCCTATTCTTTTTCACATTTCCCTACATTATGAAATGATGTTCCATAAACTTACTTCAATACGGGAATAGTGGCGGTGGTGTTATGTTCTCAGTGCACTTTTATTTTCTTAATATTCCCAGACCTGTCTGCTACATAACTAATCATTCATGCTGCCAATTTGAATTTTTTCTTTATCCTTCTTTCAAGTATTTAGTTTGAAAAACTGTATCAGGTGCTTCTAGTGTGTCTCAGGTGTCTTGTTAAAGCAAAGGTGTTCAAAATACCCTTGATTGTCTTTAGAAGTAGCAAATCTCGAACTGAAAAAGGATTTGATCCTTAAAACTAAGGCAAACACTTCCAAAATCAAAGTATGGGTGTACCATCCATGATGAGATTCATTTATTTTGATGCTCATTATATAACCTAAAGGCAATCTCAAGAGGAAAGTTAGAAAACCATTTTGATTCGAATTTCCCTCATCTCCACAGTCTAGGGTGTATAATACCCTTCACAGTATAGCACAACCACTGACTCACTTGATAAACAAAGCTATCAGTCATGACCCTAGGTGATGTTCAAAATGTTGGATGTGATCTATTTTGAGGGTACAATATCAGTATCAATATAGTAAATTAGAAAAAGAAATAGGATAGAATGAAACCGAATGGAATGAAAGAAGGTAGACCAGAAAATATCAAGATACCTCACAAAGCAGTTAAGGGAAGTAGAATTTTTTGAAACCTTTGTTATGGTTATAAACAAATATAATTTTGCTATGCAAAATGTACTTGTTTCTGAAAGTCATTGTCCAAAATGTTAAAAGTCACAGTACTATGTTGTACTTGTCAACCTTGTCAGTGCCTGCACTCACAGGAAACACGAAGTTTGTTGAATGATGAATAAGAAACCTCCCAAATTAATTATTTTAAAAGGTTGATTTTATAAATCCTCGTATTTTTTAAAGTAGTTAATGTTAAATTATAATAATCAATAGAATTCTAGTGTTTTTGACTAGAATCACGTCTAAAATAAATGCTCAATAATTCATCTCTTGAGGCCTTTTATTTTCTGTAGCATATCTTTCCTACATTTAGGAAAACAGTGCCTTGGCTATGGACTTCTGGGTCAAATGGCCAGGCTACCAGGGAATGGATACCTCAGAAGATTAACATACATTTTCCACTCCAGAGGTCTTTGGTAAAAAAAGACATTTTATTAACAGTTAAGCTTAGAACTAGAGTTCCTGCACTTACTCCCAAATACACAGAAAATCTACAATTCAGCACTGTTCTTGCTAACAGTGTGACACTTTGTTATTTAAACTTAAGCATCTTAACCCTTGTGAACTCTAGACTTAGAAAGTTAATTTCAATCTATTTGAATGTTATCCTTCAGACATTCTGTGGTGTGTAGATGGTCCTGAATCCCTATGTTTATGGAGCAGTGTGATGTATGGAAAGAGCCCTGTATCATATTCATTTATGAGTTGAGAAAAAGAGCTTTCCTGTCTTGTCTGAGTGAAATGACCTTGTGTTACATTTAGAGGTTGCAGAAAATAATCCTGGCTAGCTTACCAGGAATCCATAGGCGTCTATTGCTTCAGAGATCCGATGTCTTTGCACCAGAGTTCCAGTGCTGGTAGGGTAGGAGACAGGCATCAGAGCAGCTGGGTCTAGCCAGAACCAACAGTCCACACCTCTCAAGATGCTAAGGGTAGCTAACTTGGGAGTGGGGGGGCACATATGCTAACCTCTTCCTCTGGGCATATCCTCAGTTAATGGATCTCCTGCAAGCCTCAACTTCTCAACTGTGATTCAGCTCTGGGACACTGTTCTGCACCGGAAGGGTCTGTGACTGGGATAAGCATTGAAGGCCAGGGTTTGTTTTCATGGCTGCTAGGGTCCAGGTGCTTTGAATTCTGGATAACAACAGTTAACAAGCTTGATTTTAGCTACAGTGAAATTGAAGCAAGTTTTCCACATAACATGGTTACCAAATGTAGAGAAACAATGCCTCTTGTAAGGAGGCACATGTGAGCCAATCCAGCCCGCTCCGCCAATTCCAGCTCCAGCTATTCATGTCCAGGTATCCCAAGTCCAAGCTGACAATCACCCCCTGACACAGGCACCATGCCGGCAGTAACCAAGACCGTCTGCTGTTCTCAGAATCCCCTGTTTAGAGAAGGATGCTTCACTCCCTGGCAATACAGCATCTGCCTTTGCATGCGCTGGACTATTACGTAGGTTCTACCACAGGTCTCTGCTCCATGAAATTACAGTTTTCTGCAGATAGACCCTCCGTCCCACACACGTATGCTGTGTGCTGCCTCTCCGGTATAGTACTGAGTTCAATAGGCCCTGGTGTGGGTTAACAGCAGCAGAGACTCACAGATTCACAGCCCCCTTCCTCTCTTGGGGTGCACCCCTGATAATGTTCCAAACACCATTAAATTGCAGTTTTTCCTACCAGTTCTGCCTGGTTGTCTGCCTTGACTTATGCAGTAGTGAGTGTTCTTCCTCCAGGGAGTGCGTCTTTATTTCCATATAATCTGACTGTAAATATTTGGAGGAGGTGAGCCTGGAGTCTTCACTCTTCCACCATCTTGCTGAACTCTGTGATATTTAGAACACCCGGGTTTCTAGAGCATGCTCATTCTCTTTACCTTGATTATCTCAGGTGAAGCTCCTTACAACTCAGTATATTCTAATGATCATACTCTCAGGTTCCAGGACAAGTTCTCACAATCTGTAACTCAGTCAAGAGGACCTCTGAAGTTCCTCCCATCTCAATATTAAAAAATCCTGCTTTTGTTTCATCTGTAATGAAAAACTTCTCCCTCTGGAGATCTCCTGATAAAATATTGTTCATTTGTTTTCTTAGAAAATTCCTAAATCTTGTTTTTTTTTTTCTTTTTTTTCTTTTAAATTATTTTATTTTATATAATTCTTACATCATTTTTTCATTTTTGCACAATGTATGCATTTTCGTTTTGGTTATATTCCCCGTACAATTCCCACCCCCCCTTATTCTGACCCTAATCCCACTTCTCCTCCCCCCGCTCCCTACCATAGTGTGTCTCTGGTCTGTAGTTACTTGTTGATTTTGATTTTTACTTTATTTCAATTAGTCTTTTTCCTGGTCCCTCATTTAGGTTTTCTAAATTCCTGCTATGAGTGAGACCATCCGGTATTTTTCCTTTTCTTTCTGGCTTATTTCACTGAGCCTGATCCCTTCCAGCTCCATCCATGTTGCTGCAAATTGCATGAGTTTATCTTTTTTGATTGCTGAGTAATATTTTATTGTGTTGGCGAGGATGTGGAGGAAAAGAAACTCTCCTGCACTGCTGGTGGAAGTGCAAAATGGCCCAACCACTATGGAAAGCTGTGAGGAGATTTCTTAACCTGCTAACGATAGAGCTTCCATATGATCCAGCAATTCCACTCTTAGGTATTTACCCAAAGGACACAGAAACATTAATTCAAAAAGGCACCTGCACCCCTATGTTTAATAGCAACACTAGTTACAATAGCTAAGCTATGGAAACAACCCAAATGCCCCCCAAAAAAGCCTTGCTTGTTTTTCTATTCATGTGCACAAAAGAATGAATATTAGTATTGAATACCTTCATATTTCTTTTGCAAAAATGTAATTTTTTTTCTTTACCTGATGACCTTTCCTTTTTTTTTTGCATAAAATTCTCTTTAAGCATCTGTTCTCCTATTAGGCATTTGGTTTATAACAATGGCTGCTAATTGTGGTTGCACCTTAGAGGTGACGGGGAAATATTTTAAATAGTGGTAATAAGGCCTCATTCAAATCAATTTAACACTAGTGGTCAGCCCTAGACATGACTGTATTTTAAACTCTACGGGTTAATTTTAGTCAAATTTGGCTAATTTTGGCCAAGGCTGAAAATATCGCACACATTGGTCTATAGATGTAAATAACAAATTATAAGAGAAAGAAAGAAAGATCAATCTCATTGACAAAAATATGAAAAAGAATTAAGTATACAGGAATTATCAAAAGAGATAACAGGCCCATCTAATAAGATCTGTAAGATATTAAAATAAGACACAAGAAATGGAAATGTATGCTCATAAGTTGGAAGAATAAACATTGTTAAAATTGTCATTTTATCCAAAGCTATTTAAGAGTGGGTGAGTGTATTTAATGCAATTCCTATCAATATTCTGATTGCTTTCTTCAAGAAAATAGACCACACATTATTAAAATTTGTATGGAACCATAAAAGACCATGAATAGACAAAACAATTCTGACAAAAAAGAACTGGGGGGCCTCCCTGGTGGCACAGGTGGTTGAGCACAGCACTGTGAAGCTGTCCTTAGCCTCTGCAGTGTGAGTTCAATCCAGGCCAACCTGGGAGATACCTACATGGCGCGGCAGATCTCTCTTGTCCCGCCTACTGCTCCCCTCAGTAGTGTATTTCAGTCAGTCTGCCTATTCGGTTCCCCGCTCTGTCTCGGGTGTATCCTTTCACCCTCCCACACATCTGGCCTGTACCCTGGTTCTTGTATGCATAAATAAATATATCTTAAAAAAAATGGGGTATTAAGCCACCAGACTTCAAATTATACTACAAACCGACACTAATCAAAACAGAACAAAAACCAGACAGACAGACATTAACAGAATGTAAATGAAATCCCACAAATAAACCTACACTGATATGGACAATTAATTTGTGACAAAAGAACCGTTCACAAATGGTATTAGGAAAATTGGAGAGCCACACCCTAAACAATCAAGGAGACACTATCTCACACCGAACACAAAAAAAAAAAAAATGCAAAACTGGTCAAACACTTCAATGTGAGACCTGAAACCATAAAATACAGAGACAAAAATATACATAAAAATGCTACTGACTTCAGGGATGTCAGCAAGGGAAACAAAGATAAATAAATAAACAAATGGGACTATAACATATTAAAAGTTTCCAACTGAAAGAAACCATTATTTGGGGAAAATAAAAAAAGACTCTTACTAATGGGAGAAGATACTTTCACATCATAAACCCAACAAGGGGTTAGCATTTAAAGTATATAAAGAACTCATATGGGCCTCCCCGGTGGCGCAGCGGTTGAGCGCTGGGTTGCGAAGCTGCCCACAGCATCTGCAGCGCTGGTTCGATCCCCGGCTGTTCCCCAGCCACCGGAGGAGGGTCCCACATGGCACGCAGACCTCTCCTGCCGCCCGCTGCTCCCCTCAGCAGTGTACTTCGGTCCTTCTGCCTGCTCTGCTCCCCACTCTGGCTCTGGTGAATTCTCTCACCCTCTCGCACTTCTGACTGTACCCAGTGCTTGTGCTTGTATAAATAAAAATAAATAAATCTTTAAAAAAAAAAAGAACTCATACATACAACTCAAAAAATAAATGAATAAATAACCAATCACAATATGGGCAGAAGGACATACAAGGACACTTCTCCACAGAATGCACAAAAGTGGCTAATATGAATGTTTATCATCCCTTTGAATCAAACATGTAGAGTGCTGCAAGCCAATGTTACCACATTTTTTTAAAAAGCTAGAAAATAATGCTTATCATCATTTGATATCTGAAAAATACAACTCAAAACCTCAATGAGATATCATCTCACACCTGTTAGAATGGCTCATATCAAAAAGGTCAGAAACAACAAGTGTTGGTGAGGATGTGGAGGAAAAGAAAGCCTCATTCACTGCTGGTGAGAATGTAGATTAGTATAGGTCTTATGGAAAATAGTATGGAGTTATTCAAAAATATTAAAAATAGATCTACCATTTGATCCAGGAACTCCTGTGCTAGGTATCTGTCAAAAGAATGCAAAATATTAACTCAAGAGTTATATGCTTCTGTGTTCACTGCAACCCTATTTACAATAGCCAAGCTACTCCAGTAAACATAATTTTTTTAAAAAACAGAAACTCAAGGGATTACTTACTAAACATACATTGCTTTCTAAACATTGTTTTTAATAATGGCTTTAGCTGAAAATACAGAATTTAAATATAATATTTAATAGGTTTGGATAAACAATGTTTAAAGAGAAAACAGATTTAGAATATTCATTTTTAAAAAGATTTATTTTTATTTATTTATGCATAAAAGAGCTGGGGTATAGACCAGAGGTGCAGGGGGTAAGAGGATTCACCAGAGATGGAATGGGGAGCAGAACAGGCAAATCTACTGAAATACACTGCTGAGGGGAACAGCAGCGAGACAGGAGAGGTCTGCTGCGCCATGTGGGTTAGCTCCCTGGCTGGGATCGAGCTCATGCCACAGTGGCTGCTGATAGCTTTATAGTGCTGAGTCTTAAACTTCTGTGCCACCAGAGAGGTCCTAGAATATTTCTTCCACAGCACAGTCCCATGAAAAATAACCATGATCAGTTAATATTATGGAGTTAATATTAAAGAAAGGGATTATCAGAAGTTTCCCTGGCTAAGTAGAAGGAATATGTTTATTGGCTATTGAGTAGAATAACTAAAGGGTTAGCAGAATCAAAGATGAAAATGGATACCAGTGACCTCACTATAGGGAATAATCTTTCCTTCAGTTTCTCATGGCTTGTGTTTGTTTTCTAGGTGGTTGTCCCTCTTGATGATGTTGATGTGGACACCCCTGTCCACTGTCATATATTATTATAAACAGTGCCATATTATCAACTGAAACAGAGGACCTTCTTTGGTGGCATTTAGAGAAAATACAATGCATCAATTTCATACATAACCCAGACCAAGGTGACACATTTCAAGTGGGTGTGGGAAATAGGCCTTTTATTAACAACATCGCAAGTTGAGAATCTGGTGAGGAGGAAGTGAAAGACACCCAGATCCTAAACTGAAATAGTCTCTTTAGGATCAGGAGGTTAATCAACGTGGTCTTTACTTTTAAAGTGAAAAAGAACTTAAGTATATGATTTTTTAATGATTTTGCCATTATTGAATTGCCTTTAGTGTAAAATGCTATTTTTTCTTTTAAATAACTTGAAAACCCTATGTATAAATTTCTTTTTTATTAAATTTACTTTTTTATTTTCTTACTCTCTTTTAATTAAAGATCTACAGAAATGCTAACAATTTAGACAAATAGCATTTTCATACTGTAAAATCTAGATATTCTTTTGGAAAATTTGCTTTGAGTGGCATTTGTACTTTGAGAAAACACCAGTGTGGAAAATACAGCAGTGCTAAGTGAGCATGACTATAAATTTAGATCAATATGTGATGGTGATAGAAAATGCAGAGCATACCTAATCCAGCTAACTATGCCCCTGACAAATGCGGTGTGAGCACTGTGTCATTGGTGCCTTTCCTTTCTTTATTTGCATTATCCATCAGGACAGCCCATGAGGGAATGCCTAGGAACTGTGCAGCTCTCTGTAATAAGCCACAACACTAATGAGGCATAACAAATTTAGCAAGTATCATGTATAATCTTGATCTTTCATTGACACTATTACCCATATAGATTACACGTTGCCATTTGTTATCTGCCTAATGCAGATGAAATGGGAGGGTTAGCTCAGTTACTCCCACCATAGTTAAACATTTTTTAAGGAATTGTCATCCTCCAAGATGAAAACTCAATAGTCCTGGCCTCTGTTTTTGCTGCTGCTGCTTCTCAGCAGGGTTGGCTGGCTGTTTTTGCAGAAGGTCAGCCAGATTTGGTCTTTCTCACAGTTTCGGTTTCCTCCTGGGATTGAGGGTCTAATATATTTCTGTAACACACCAACTGAACCCAAGATAAACAAGTGTCCAGAGAAACATGGCCTCGTATATGGCCTCACTTTAGTTCAGCAATGTACAAATCAGATGTCTGCAATAATCCTTGTCTGTAGAAACTGTTGAGGCTCAGCCAAGAGAAGGAGGTTGTGAAAAGGCCATGTGTCAAAGATGAGACTTTTGAACTACAACTAATAATAATACTTTAAAACGAATCCCTGGATGTTATCATTCATAGAACTTTTAAAGGGCAAGTTCATTATCCCCCAAATAACCTTGTAGGAGGAACCAAGTGGTACATTTGGCTCCATTTTACAGATGAATGTATTTTCTGGACTGAGAAGTCATTACAGGAATAGAAGGGAAATGTGTACAATCCTGATGTTGAGCTCTGAAATTTTCTGGAAAGGTGGAAACAATCATAAGTAGAGTTGAAGTATAACTGAAAATTCTTTGGGGGTATTGTAGAAATGTACAAAATACTTGTTTTCCTCATTCTAATGAAATCACTGGAGTGAATTTTACAGATTTATTTCTACTAAGTTCTAATCCACGAAGAAGTTTGCACTAGCTTAAGTATTTCATTGTAAATTCAGATGCAGGAATGACAAAATTGTAACTCATAGTTTCATTCCCTTCAAATCCTAAATTTTAAAATCAAAAAAGAAAAACAGATATTTTAGTTATTTGCAAATTGGATGTATTTAATAAAACTAAGTCAAACAAACAGAAGGGTAAGACCAGGATGAAATACCAAAGGGAAGGAATGGAGACATGTAGTCACATTAATTCTAACTAAACATTTAGAAAGTTGCCCATAATGGGCAGTGGCCAGACATCCAAAAAAAAGGTACCTAGCATTCAGAGTCTTTGCGACCCATCACCTATTACATACTGATTTGGTCAGTGAAAATTATTCAGGAGTTCTATGTGCTTGCAGGAGAGTTGGAGGAAGAGAAAACAGGCAGAGCATTACAGACATAATTTTGCCTCCTTCCAGTTTTACTGTTTTAGATTGCAGGTTCATAGCTAAGATTTTCACTTTCATCATGCTGTCAGGTATATAGTTTGTATATATGTTTTCCTTCTTAACACCCTCCTGATATTACCTCGCTATGTATGCCTTCTTCCTAACCTTGTTCTATGTTTATTTCTTTTTAATATTATGGGGATTTGTACACAGTGGCATTTGTGATTATAAGACTTGTGTTCTAGTTTAATGATAGGAGAAAGAAGCAATGTATGTTGAGGTCTAGCATTTATGAATGTTCTTTAGTCTGTGTTCAAGGTTGAGTTCATGAATTAGCAGTGCTGTTAATTTCCCATGATTCCGTAATGCGATTGTTAGTGACTGAAACAAACAAGATGTTTTGTCAAGTAGAGTCTGGTAGTTTATCGAAGGTATTGTTGAAAGCTGCCTTCAAGTTACAGAGTTAAATGGTTAGGATGGTTTGATTTTAAAATCAAAATTGTTTTTAAATGAAATCAAGTCTAGTTATACTGCAAAAGTATAAAGAAAGAAAGAAAACTTAAATAGTGTCACTAGTATTAGGAAATAAACTGGATAGGTGGAGTGACCACTGCAGAAATAACATTCAAATGGCCTATAAATGCAGTAGCATCCACAACAGCAGCATCACAGGTAAAAGACTCATTATCCTGCAGTCAATAAAGTGGCAAGTAATGGTGTGCAATGGTCTGCAGTAGCATCTAGTGAATTTGGAAAGTAAGATGAATTACATTAGCATCTAGTGACAGGTTGGCATGGGTAGTTATTTTAAAAATAAGTTTAAGAAAATGATGTGAGTCTTAACCAAAAACTATTCAAACTCTGTTTTTCTTTTTCCTGGGCTATAATATTTAGTATGACCGTGAAAGTCTGTTCACAAGCACTCCTGTGCATATTTATGTGTATTCTTTGGGAGGAGGCAGACTAAATTGAATAAGCAAATGTAAGCAGAATATTGGGCAATCTCAAACACTTAAATCTGAACTTTATTTAATGTTTATCATATACTTCCTATTGGCTTTTATGTTTTTGTTTTTTGTTGTTGTTGTTGTTTTTGCATAGAACTGCAGCATAGACCAGTGGTGTGGGAAATGAGAGGATTCACTAGAGACAGAGAGGGGAGCAGAACAGATGGGTTTACTGAAACACATTGCTAAGGGAAGCAGCAGGTGAGACAAAAGAGGTCTGCTGCATCATATGTGGGTTCCCTTCCTGGCTGGGGATTGAACTCAGGGTGTAGAGGTAATAGTGCTGAGACTGAGCCCCTAGGCCACAAGGGAAGCCCCCTTCTATGTCTATTAAGTGATATTTCATTGAATGTTTAATCACTGAGGTATGCTGAATAAAATGACTTACTTGTTAGTTATGAATGGATAAATTGGAATAGTTAATTGTTCGCTGTGTTATTAATAAAACATCATCACATTTTAAATGAGAACTAGGCTTATACCACCAATATGACTATGAGATAAGCTTTCAGTTTTTAAGATTTTATGTTAGTGTATTTACTTGGGTTTTTAGAAACTGGATTAGCAGGAATTCAGCTAAAATTATTTCAATAAGCATAAATTCTTTTAAAATTTCATATTCCAAATATTTGTCAGAATCTTAACTATTAATCTTAATTAGAATCAATAGTCTTCTGCATTTTTATAAATGAGTGTTACTTTTTATGGAACAAAGAACCCAATGATTTAAAATGTAGCAGTGTTACAATTGAAATATTAATTCTTTTGAAATGGAAGTACTTTTAAAAAATAAAATGGACTATTTCATTAAAAAATCTAAAAATGTATAGCTAAAGGATTCTTTTTTGCTATAAACATTAACAGAAATAATAATAATTCTTTAAAAACAGGCAATTATCTGGTTTCAGTTATGGGTTCAAGTGAAAGCAATTTAAATTTTTTGTTACCTAAGTAGGATATTCTGAAGGATTATCTGAAAAACTACTAGAAAACTGATTTAAAAATAGATTTGAATTTTGCTGAAATCCAGAAAAAAACAAAACAAAACAAAACAACAGTTTGAACACATTGGAACCAGTGTCTGTGTATATTCTAAAAATGCCTCATGATTTATTTCAGCTAAATTTCACAAGCAATCACTGAGGATGTATTACTGCATGTTAGTTCAAAAGAGGCTCATTTCAGAACTATAAAAATGATTTTACATGCCTTTATATTAATTAGGGGAAGGTCTGTTTATTCTTGCCTGGGAACCCAAGGTCTTGATAGAGTCAATAGACTTATCATTCCCAATTTACTTAATTTATTTACTTATTTTTTTTAAAGTCATTGTTTTTTTAAAAGATTTATTTATTTATTCATACAAGAACCGGGGTACAGACCAGATGCGCGGGAGGGTGAGAGGATTTACCAGAGACAGAGGGGGGAACAGAACAGGCAGACTGACGAAATACACTCCTGAGGGAAGCAGCAGGCGAGACAGGAGAGGTCTGCCACACCATGTGGGACCCTCCCTGGCCGGCCGCGATAGAATCTGCGCTGCAGAGGCTGCGGACAGCTTCACAGTGCTGTGCTCAACCGCCTGCGCCACCAGGGGAGGCTGCCAATTTACATAATTTAAACAGTATTCATTGCAACAGAATTCTAGTATATTGACTACTCTTTTGTGCTATAGTGGAGAAAGTATTTGACTTGGCATCGGAAATGCTGGAATCTTGACCAGATTCTCTGTAAGTGAAGGCAGGAAGCCATCAGTGCTGGTGAAGAGACTGTAAGGAGGGCTGTCCCATGTCACTGTCTACAGGCATGCTTACACTGTGACAGTCCAAGACTGATGATGCACACCTATCTAGACTGAGAGGGTCTCCAGATGACTGTACGTGCAGGGGTGCTAGGGGCCTACAACGAGGAGTCCTGGGCTTAGAGGGGACAACTTCAGGTTCCAGAGGTTGACATGACCTCCACTCAGGCAGACTCTGCAGCATGGTACATAGAGAGACTTGTTTGGGCCAAACTCGAATGTTAGACCCAATTCTGCCACTGGAGACTACTGTTCTACTGATATAATGACTATTGTATCGTGATCTTATTGACTTCTCTTTGTATCCTTCAAAGAAAGAAATCTTGTTGCATTCATCCAATACTCACAGTGTATGAGTGTATTTGATTTCTTCATCAGTCTGAAATTATTGATATTGATGCTCGTTAAAACAATGGTTTCCTTTATGACTCTCTACCTTTATAAAAATAAGATTGGATCTGATGACCTTGAGATTGCCTTTCAATTCTAATGTTCTCTAAGTGGAAAAGCCACTTTTGTAGAGGAATAAGATGTTTTTTCTATATCCAAATTCAGATTTCATTCTGTATCTCTCTTAAGATGGAAAGTTCTAGGCTGCCATCGGCTTCTAGAACAGGCAAAGTATTCCACATAGCTATAACTATCCTGTTGTGATCTTCAGAACAGATAACAAACCCTATTATCTGGACTGGATCCACAGACTGACCTTGGTTTCCTCTCTTAATTCATATTACTTGAGATAGTCACCCCAAAAGAAGGGGTACCAACTTAAATTTAGCATAATTCAATTTAGCATAAATTTACTCAAAAATTTACTACATTACATTTGAACCAGTGGGAAAGGTCAAAGTTCATGCCTGGAGGTGAGGGGGGGAAATCATGTTAAAGTAAACAACAGTACATCTGGAAAATATTGTGGATAAAATTAAGGTGACATTAAAACATCATGCGTCTATGAAAAAATGTTCAGTGTCACTTGCAATCAGGAAAATGCAAATCAAAACTACCATGAGATACCATCTTACACCAGTGAGAATGGCACATATTAAAAAAACTAGCAACAACAAATGTTGGCGAGGGTGTGGAGAAAAAGGAACTCTTCTGCACTGTTGGTGGGAGTGCAAACTGGTCCAACCACCATGAAGAGCTGTGTGGAGATTTCTGGACCTACTAAACATTGAGCTTCCATATGATCCAGCAGTTCCACTCCTAGGTATTTACCCAAAGGACACAGAAACATCAATTCCAAAGAACACTGCACCCCTATGTTTATAGCAGCACTATTTACAATAGCTAAGCTTTGGAAACAGCCCAAATGCCCAAAAATAGATGGCTGGATCAAGAAGATGTGGTACATATACACCATGGACTATTACTCAGCATTCAAAAAAGATAAACACATGCAATTTGCAGCAACATGGATGGCGCTGGAAGGGATCATGCTCAGCGAAATAAGCCAGAAAGAAAAAGAAAAATACCGGATGGTCGCACTCACAGCAGGAATCTAGAAAACTTAAATAAGGGACCAGGAAAATGAATAACTATAAGAAAGTGAAAATCAAAATCAACAAAAAACTATGAACCAGAGACACTTTTTGGGGAGTGGGGTGTGGGAGGGGAGGGATTGGGGTCAGAATGGGGGGGTTGCAAATGTATGGGGAATATAAAAATAAAATTTATTATTAAAAAAAAAACATCATGCGTCTTGAGTGTGGTGTTGAAAAGCTTCATGTCTATAGTGCTTAGTTTCTCCATTTTATAAAGTCACTATTGTATTAAATTTTGAATGGAAAGATAAAACCACTCAGTCTAAATAAAATTATCAGGTCATCAGGAATAATTGTATCCATGGACAGGTATTCATAGGGAGGAAATTAACTGTGTATCCTCAGTGGAAGAATATCTCAGAGGCTTTTTTGCTTCACTGCTGCTCAGTCTGAGCCTGGCAGGGCTGGGCAGCCTCTCCTTCTCTTCCTGGCTGCAGCCTCCAGTGGACACATACTTCCTGCCAGACTAGCTGACTCCCTTTGGTGTTCTTGCTCCATGGTGACTCTGACTCATCCTGACCTTCCAGATTCCTGGCCTTGGTTCATTTGACCTTGAGAACCTACTTGCTCACTCCTGTCTTGACCTGACTCACCTCTCACTGCAAAATCCATGGCAACCGGCCAGGTTTCCAGGTCTTGGTCTCAGGGAGATCTGGGATGTTTAACCAGCAGCCTGTCTGGCTCTGCTTTAAACCCTGTTTCAGTCCATCAGTTTTCTCTACTGTCCAAGTTAATCTAGCATCCAAGTTTGAAAGACCAGACCAAACACACTGATTCAAGTGACTGGTGTCAGTGGATGGCTGGCTGGTCAGGGACCAGAGACCGCACAGGATGGCTCTGCCTGGTAACATCTCCAAGTCCCAGGGGCAGCGAGGGAATATGTGTCATTCATCAGGAGAAGTCACACTTTCATTCTCATTTACATTAGCAGCTCTATGCCCTGCCTCATTTTTAAATGTTTTGTTTTTCCTACTTCTCTTCTATTTAGGCTAACTACTTGTTTATCTTGCTTATTGGTCTTTACAAGTAACTTGCTTTGGTATTTATTTATTCTACAGGTTTCATCTATTTCATTATTTCTTTTTGTTTCTTTTCACTCATCTTACCATTTTTATTTTTTTATTATTTTTTATTTTATATATTTTTACATCATTCTTTATTTTTGTACAATGAATGCTTTCTCCTCTTAGGTGTAGTCCCCATGAAATTCCTACCACCAATTCACCTGTGCACCGTCACCACAGTCCCTTGTGCTCTTCTCACCTCTGTTTTGACCTCTTGCCTCGTCCTCCCCTGAAGAATGTCTCTGATTTATAGTTGTTTACTGATTTTGGTTTTTAATTTATTATAATTACCTTTTTTTCTTGATACCTAATTTGGTTCCTCTACATGCCTCCTATAAGTGAAACCATCCAATATTTTTCTTTCTTTCTGATTTATTTCACTGAGAATAATCCCTACCAGCTCCATCCATGTTGCAGTGAATGGCATGAGTTTATCTTTGTTGATTGCTGAGTTATAGTCCATTGTCTATATATACCACATCTTCTTGATCCAGTCATCTATTTTTTGGCCTTTGGGTTTGATTCATTTTCTCTGCATATTTCTCTTAGATATTTGATGGCTGAGACCACAGACTACCCAATCCACAACCCTGGCTTCATGGACTGTCATGTGATCCTGGATGAGTTCTGAGGTCCCCCTCAATTCTGTTCTCTCACCTATACAATGGGAACAATGATAACCTTATCTCAATCAGTTGGTATGTACAGCATCAATACTTTAAGAAGAGAGAGTGAATGAGGCAGAAAAAATATATGAAGAGATAAGATCCAAGAATCTCCCAAGTTGGGGGCTCCCTGGTGGCGCAAGGGGTTAAGCACTGCAACATGAAGCAATCCACAGCCTCTGCAGCACAAGTTCAATCCCTGGCCAGCCAGATAGCAACCCACATGGCAGGGCACACCTCTCCTGTCTCGTCCGCTGCTCTGCTCAGCAGTGTGTTTCGGTCAGTCTGCCTGTGCTGTTCCCAACTCTGTCTCTGGTGAATCCTCTCACCCCTTGCATCTCTGGCCTGTACCCCAGCTCTTGTATACATAAATAAATACATCTTAAAAAAAAAAAGAATCTCCCAAATTAATGAAAGACACTACATCATAGCTAAGAATTGCAGAGATCCTGAAGAAAGGAAAAGATACACATAAACATTGCAGTCAGACTTAAAATTCAAATATGAAGCAAAAGGAAGTGTTACTTACAGGGAAAAAACATAAATTACAGTTGAATTTTCCTCAAAAACAATGAATCCAGGAAACAAAGGACAGTCTGTTTTTATCTTTCAATGCAGAATACTTCAATTTAAAGATGCATATTACAATAAGTAAATAATTTAGATATTAAATCATATAAACTGAACTAAAAAAAATCACAGAGGCATAACTAAAAATCCATTGAAAGAGGTAACATACATGCTGAAATTTTTTTTTATTCACTCTCAGTATAAAAATACAGAAAAGGAGGAAAAGAGGGATAAAGAAAAGAATGGAAAATAAAAATTAAATACTAAGATGGTAGACTTAAATATATATTGATAATTACAGCAAATGTAAATTGACAAAACACTCAAAAGATAAAAAAGCAATACCTAATGACAAGCTGTTTATGAGAAACTTAAAACACAAAGGCAAATATATTGAAAGTAAAATTATGAAAAATATTTAGCATGTTGCCAGAACCTATACTGCTAGAAGAAAATAAAACAGCTTTTTAAAGCACTAAAAGAAAAAGAATTCAAGCAACAATTCTATACCCATTAAAATAAATATATTAATGGGAAGAAATAAGTTTTTTTTTAAAGGAAATTGAGATAATTTCCAATAGATCTGAATTAAGAAAATTTTAATGGACTTTCTTTAGTAAAAGGAAAACAGATGGTAAGATGAAAACCTGGATCTCACAAAATTTTTAACATCCTATCTGTAAATACATATAAAAAATTAAGAGGGAAATATGAGTCATTAAAAAAAAGAAATCTTCTTTAAAAAATAATGCTCTTTAAGTTAAATTAATTACACTGTATGTGAGACTGACAATATACACATAAGTTAATTTACAACAAAAAAGTTTCACATAAACATGATGGAAAAAGTGGAAAACATGAAATTTTATATTATTTAAGATAAATTGTGATATATTACAAATAATTACTTTTAAATTTCAGAGAAATTATTATAGGATGTATAAATAAAACAAAGAGGTATCCAGTAAACCAATAGTGCAGATAAAATAAAATCAGAAAAATATTCAATTGAAAAGAAGTCAGAAAAAGAAGAAAAGGTGAATAAAAGAAAAACATGGTATACATAGAAAACAAAGAGCAAAATAATAGATTTAAACCTAGAAATTTTAACAAAAAATTATAAACACTCTAGTAAACTGGCATAGATTTTTAGATTAGCTATTTTAAAATGTAAGACTCAAATATACACTGTCTAAAAGAAGCAACTTGTAAATGTAAAAACATAGTTAGGAAAGATATAGTGGGGAAAGATATATCTTTCTAACACTAATCAAAAGAAAGTTGAAGTGGCTATATCAACAAGGTAGATTTCAGGACTAAGATTATTTCTAGGGACAAAGAGAAACATTCATTAATGATATATAAGTCATTCATCAGGGGAACAAAATAATACTAAATACGCTTGCACCTAATAACAGTGCGTCAATATATTAGAAGATAAAACTAACAGGATAAAAAGAAATGTAGAGATCCAAAATTATAATGGGGGCTTTCCATATGCTTTCTGTGGTATGTGCTAGAACAATTATACAAAATATCAGAAAGTATAAGAAAACTTGAATATTATTCAAACCAACTTAAACTAATTTAAATTTAAAGATCAAACCACCTAATAACAGCAGAATACACATTCTTTTCAAGTGCACATGAGCCAGTCATTAAAATAGACCACATTGTGAACAATAAAATATGCTTCCATAAATTTAAAAGTATGTTTGATGACCATACAATTCAAAGATTAAATCATGAGTGAAATTAGAAACACTGTATTAAATGGAAATAAAAACATGGCATATTAAAAGTTCTTATATGTAATAAAGAGAGAATTTTAGTGTATTAAATACATATATTTAAAAACTATCTAATCTAGACATAAGACAATAGAAACAGGTTAAACACAATATAAGGGGCCTCCCCAGTGGCACAGCAGTTGAGCGCTGGGTTACAAAGCTGCCCGCAGCCTCTGCAGCGCCGGTTTGATCCCCTGCTGCCTGGTGGGTGAGGGTCCCACATGGCGCGCAGATCTCTCCTGTTGCGCCCACTGCTCCCCTCAACAGTGTACTTCGTCAGTCTGCCTTCTCTGCTCTCCACTCTGGCTCTGGTGAATCCTCTCACCCTCCCATGCTTCTGACTGTACCCAATGCTTGTATAAACAAATAAAAAATTTAAAAAAAATAAACACAATATAAGAAGAATATATATATGCACATACATGCATTTGGAGTTACATATATATTTATACTTTATATACATACATATTTTCTATAGACTAGAAATATAATCAAGGAAATACAAAATAGAAAAACTTAAGAAGCTCAAATAAATCAGTTTTTAAAAAATCAATGAAATTGATGACCCTCTAGCCATACTGACCAGGAAAGAAGGGTGAAGATGTGAATTACCAATAAAAAAATTGAAAAGGGTGGGGGAGCATTACTAAAGGACCTACAGATAGTTCAAGACAATAAGGATGTATTATAAATTTTATGCCATCAAGTTAGACAACATAATGAAGACATCTTGAAGGACAACTATCAAAACTCACTTTAAGAATCAGATCACCTGAATAGTTTTATACCTATTAAATTTGCAATTAAACATTTTCTCTCTTGGGTCTCCCTGGTGGTGCAAGGGGTAAAGATGCAGCACTATGAAGCTATCACCAGCCACTGCAGCATGAGTTCGATCCCTGGCTAGGGAGCTATCTACATGGCGCCGCAGACTTCACCTGTCTCACCCGCTGCTCCCCTCAGCAGTGTACTTTGGTCAATCTGCCTGTTCTTCTCCCTACACTGTCTCTGGTAAATCCTCTCACCCCATGCACCTTTGGCCTATACCCCAGTTCTTGTATGCATAAATAAATAACTCTTAAAAATAAATGAATGAATGAATGAATAAATAAATAAAAATTTTTGCACACACAAAACTATATGCTCAGATGACTTCACTAGTAAACTCTACTGAAGAGTTAATGAAGAAGTAATAAAAACTGTACACAAATCCTTTCAGATAAGAGGGGAGCAGTGATCATTTTCCAACATATTCTGTGATGCCAAGATTACCCTGGTAAAATAACCAGGAAAAACAATCAAGGGGAAGGAAGCCCAAGAACAATAGCCCTTACCAACATAGACACAAAAATCTAATGCAATTTTACACCATTGATTGTAGCAATACATATCAAAGAATAATACAACATGATCAAGATGGGTTTATCTCAAGAATGCAAGGTTGACTGAACATCTGGACAGAATTCAATGCAATTCCTCTATTAGCAAACTAAAAAGGAATCAAAAATAAAAACAAATAATTACCTCAATAAATGCAGAAAGTGCATTCTACAAAATACAATATTCATATTAAAAATTATCAGTATATTAGTAGAGGGAATCTAAGGAAAACCAGCTATCATCAAAAGTAATTAGGAAAGAATGAGTATTATTGCTTTATGGTTGAAATAGGCAAGAAAAGTTGTTTGCCATCTGGAGAGGCTGGGAATGAGGGAATAAAAAAACACCTTTATTTTTGTACCGAGCAAGTCTTGGTTCAATATTATTATACTTAATGGTATTTTTTCAGCTCAACTCTCTCCTCTCTCTTATTCTAAATGGCAACTAGAGAAGCCAGAATGCACCTCTAGCATTCTGTCCAGAAATCTCATTGGCTACATCATCCAGTTTGTAAGACTGCAACAAGCAACATTAATGTTAAGATTCTTGCCACTACTATATAACAGCTGTCTACTTTCCTTCAGTTTCCAATAACCCTTTTCTCACTTTCCTTTAACCCTCACCAACCTTCTTTAAGGCCCTTCTTCATTTTCCATGGTCCAATCTCAAACTATTGTCATATTTTGGTTTTTGTTACAATAGCATGACAGTTTTAGATGCCAAAATCTAGTTTATCATTGATATATAAAAAATCCCCCAAGCATAGTGGTGTGAAGCAATTATTTACCACCACCACTACCACCACCATCATCATCTCGTGATTTGGGGGTTAACTGACGTCAGGTTACTAGGCTCTGAAATGGTAAGGTGACTGAATTTGGAGTCATCTCAGACTTCCTCCACTCATAGGTCCATTATTGATGTGAGCTACCACAACTACACACTCCAATGAGAGGCTTTGACCTGGCCTTCAAAGCACAGAAAATAGGTCCCAAGGACCAGAGTTCCAAGAGAATCAAAAGGAAGTCTCAAAATTCATGCAATCACTCCCCTACATTAGAAGTCAGTTGCTAGGCTGGGCATATCCAAGGAGAAGTAGGAGGCTCCATTTCTTAATAGCAGGAGTAGAAAAGAGTTTGAGTACACATTTAAAACACTCACCCTACAACATAAATTAGACAGGTAACAACTGGAAAACAGTCCTGGGCATCTCCTGCAAATTCCTAGGCATTCCACAACCTCTCCTGTGACAAACCCAGGATCCAAAAAGCATAGCAGACACCATTACATTGGATCAGTGCTGTTAGGACTTCCTCTGGCTCTAGTTTCTATCCCAGTTACAGTTTAGATCTGAGAGTACAGACAGGTCCCTAATACTGAATCTTCAAACCTGTCTGGGGCCTCAACTTTTCCCCATCTTCACTGCCATAGGCCCTCACAACCAAAACATCATCAAGCTATACTCTCTGGGATCCCCTGGATTCTAAGAAGTACCTTCGGTGCTAAGACTTACATCAGGTTGCTTTCCCAATAGTCCCTCTCTGGTCTTGAATATTTCTTACCTTGCTTCCCAGGGTTTAAGTCAAGCTTTAAGTCCTGGCTAAAGGCATCATATCCTTGTATTTCCTCTCATTTGTTGCTTATTTTCCTTCCTTCCAGTCCCAATTGTATTAAAGACAAAAGTCTCCATCTGAACCCTGTTCCTCATGGCTGGACCCCTATCTGCTTCTGCCAACATGCCCTTGTCCTGCTCTGTGCCCACCTGCCAAGCCACCTATTGCTCACCTCTGGTCTTCCTATATGCCAACCACCTGCCTGCCTGGACCTCTTGCTTCTCCCTGTTGCCAAAGCCCCTGGATAACAGGTTCTGCCAATTCTTTGGACTTCCCAGCTGCTGGGCATTTCTCCAAGAGACTGTTTATTCTCCAGGTCTGTCCCTCTCCCACTCTATCTAGCTCCTGATCCAGACATGTACCAAAGAACATTTGACTTTCTCTCTGACTGCCTCCTTTTCACTCCTATGATCCATGGCCTCATGAGATCTATGGAAACAATTAGAAAAGAAAATTGATTATGGCAGAGTCAGTCTGATTTTGCTGCTTCAGTTAAAAACTTACACAGCATTAAACTCCTTTACTTACTCTCTTGTTTCATCTCCAGGAAGTTTTTCTACTCCAACCTTCCCCAACTGCTTCCTGGACTTCCTCCTCTTTCCCATTCTCTCAGCTTCCAAGACCTGCAAACTCTATGCCAATGGACTGAGGCCCTGGATTTCCAATTCCTGGCTTTTCTCAAAATTTAGCAGCCTGCTGGTCCACAAACACTCAGGCTGTGCTTTGCACACTCAGCTCTCTGATCCTATCCTAACCAGTCCCACTAGCTGCCACTCACCTCTGGCTTCATTTTCTTATTGAATCTGGAAAAGTGGGGAGCAAGTTAAATTATTTTGCTTCTATAGTAAAAAACTCCGTTTCTACTATTTGTGCACAGTTTAGATTTTTAAATACATGACAGACAACAAAATCGTCACTAAATTTTCCTTGACCTCCACTCCACTTAGTGGAAACTTGAAATTTTGATTCTATATTTGTGACACTTTTTTCCTCTAAGGCTGCTCAAAACTGGCATGAATTTTTGATGGGAAGAATAATATGGTTAGCATGTTTATAAATTAACAGTCAAGGAGGTGTACAAACCCAAAATTATTCCCACAGGAAGCAAGTTGCTGGCTCTGACATCCCTTCTCTTTCTTAGCCTGCCAGAAACAGATGTTGACAGCTCTCTCATTTGGGAAATATATCCAGAAGGATGAATATTACCCTTGAGGAACACAATATACTGTACATGACTTCTTATAAGCAAAGAGGCAGTTTATTTAAGCTTAGCAAAAGTACATACTGACAACCTGCGCGAAGAAAGGAAAGAATGCCATAAAGCAACCTAAACGCTCACCAGGCCTCAACTTCGTGGATGTCTGCTAGGCTAGTTGAAAGGGGAAATTGATCAAGTGCTTAAGGGGCTGCAGATGGAATCGGACATGAGATGTAAAGCCAGGGCTCTCCAAGAATTGAAAAATATCTGCCATCCAGTTGACTGTTTTGTCCGCACTTTACAAAAAAGTAAAGTTCCATTTTCTTTTAACACATTAAAAAATGTAATTACCCATTTTCATTTAAATCAGAATGTATTGATAAGGAGCTTCCCATATACCAAATACTATATACATGGTTGTATGTTTTCATGTATGCATAAAAATGGTATATGATAGGTCCTAGTTGCAAAGACTTCAAAACCTGTATTGTAAGATTGTGAGAAGTTAGAAGTATGGTCAAAAAAATGAAACTAGTTTGACTAAGTCATATGGGGTGCTCAGAAAATGAAGTATACATTTAAGTTATAACACATTCTTAGAACAGTTTTTTTTTTCTTTAATAGTTTTTGTTTTTAATGTAGCATCCCTGATTTTGCTGGGGGTCTGACATGCAACTTGCAGAAATGTATCTGCATTGTTGAAGGACTGGAATCTTATACTGAGGAATAAATGGAACAATTCAGACTCCAATAGATGGGCAAAGGTTTGAGGCCGCCAGAGCCCAGTGGTGTGCAGCAATCAGAGATGGATGACTCCCTTTGAACAAAAATGTCATGCTGACCTCGTGAAGAAGATGGCAGGATGCACACCCTGCAAGGGG
Source organism: Talpa occidentalis (assembly GCF_014898055.3). Classification (NCBI taxonomy): domain Eukaryota; kingdom Metazoa; phylum Chordata; class Mammalia; order Eulipotyphla; family Talpidae; genus Talpa; species Talpa occidentalis. Next base: position 53,756,750 of record NW_023601653.1, read on the forward strand.
TATCTGGCAGCCGCTATCAAAAGGATAGTGTCAATGTATAATCAGGGTGACCTGAAACCGCCAATCATAGACACTCTTCAGGGACAGATGCCCCAGCATTTTCAAATCTGCAAGGCTACCCTTCTCTGCTCATCAGGCAGAAACACTCACGCATCCTGGTGTCAGTGGACCTCTTCATACAACCAGTTCAAGGACATAGAACTGCTGGTCTGTGTGACTTTGATGCCTGCAGACAGAGCCCTCCCTGGTGTTTGGTTTCCACATTTAATGGTCATTAAAACATGTGTCATATTTGTTCTAAATACAGCATACACTGAATGTTCAAGACCCTCTTCTGACCAGAGGCTTTGACAACTTCACTGTTTTACAGAGAACGGACTAAGTTATGAATATGACCTGCATAATATTTTCAGCTACCAGTGATTTGGCTCAGGATAAATATCACTGGAATTCATGAAAAAAAGAAAACCTCATTTTATAAAATTGCAGACGTGATTTAACCCAATAATTCTATTCCTGCGAATATGTTGTGAGGATGTAATCACAAGGAAGCAAAATTTACATACAAAGAAGTTTGTGAGAGCTCTCAGGCTGGGCTCAGAGCCTGCTTTGCCAGAAGTGTCTGGAAACTGTATACCATTACCACTAGCTGAAGGAAATGTGGTGCAAATACTGCATCTCCCTGGCCTGGCCCATGACATCGCTCTCCTGTGGAACGAGCCATAGCTACCGTCTGTATGACCGTGCTTATTACCATGCCTTTTCCGCTGGGAAACCATACTAACAATTGAACAGAGATGGCACACTAATCATCAGCATACTGACACTCATTGATGGCTTCAGGTTTCAGGTTTCAAGATAAGTTCTTTGCAATTATAAAGTTAAGACAATTTAGGGGCCTCCCTGGTGGCGCAGGCCGTTGAGTGCTGCGCTGTGAATCTGTCTGCAGCCTCTGCAGTACCGGTTAGATCCCTGCTGGCCGCGCAGATACCCACAATGTGGGGCAGACCTCTCCTGTTTCGCCTGCTGCTCTCCTCAGTATTTTGGTCGGTCTGCCTGCTCTGTTCCCCACTCAGTCTTGGGTGAATCCTCTCACCCTCCCGTACATCTGGCCTGTACCCCGGTTCTTGTATAAAAATAAATAAATCTTTAAAAATAAATAAAGTTAAGACAATTTATATTGAACATGTCAACTTGATTAGTTTAAATTTACCACTTTGCTTTTTATTTTCTATTTCCAATCTGTTCTTCATTGCTTATTTCCTCCTTTCCTATCCTCCATTTTATTTTTATTTTTTTAAAGATTTATTTATTGATTGATTGATTGATTGACTTATACATACATGCATACAAGCACTGGGTACAGTCAGAGGCGCAGGAGGGTGAGAGAATTCACCAGAGCCAGAGCGGGGAGCAGAGCAGGCAGAAGGACCGAAGTACACTGCTGAGGGGAGCAGCGGGCGGCAGGAGAGGTCTGCGCGCCATGTGGGACCCTCCTCTGGTGGCCGGGGAGCAGCCGGGGATCAAACCGGCGCTTCAGAGGCTGCGGGCAACTTCGCAACCCAGCACTCAACCGCTGCGCCACTGGGGAGGCCCCTTACCTCCATTTTAAACATTTTTTTAAAGTGTTCCATTTTATACTCTGTTGGCTTACTGTCTATATCTTTTGGTCTTTTTTCAGTATTTTCTCCTGAGTTTACAATCTGCATCTTTAACTTTCACAGTCTATCTTTGAAGAATATTATACCACTTCACAGGGAATGTGATAACCTTAAATACTTTCATTTTCTTCCTTTCATCTTTTGTGCTACAGCGAACATACAGTTGACATCTTTGAGTGTTACAAACCCCAAAATACATTATTACTTTTGCCTTGTGCAGTCAAGAATCTTTTAAAGAGCTTTAAATTGAGAAATACCTCTATCATATTTACCCATGTATTTATAATTCAAGTCCTCTTCCACCTTTCTGTTGCTTTAAATTTCCATCTGGTTTCACTTTCCTTCAGCTTGAAGAGTTTTCTCTAATGTTTCTTTTAGTATAGATCTACTAGCATGATTTTCTCGACACTTTTAAGTGAAAATCTGTGTATTTTATTTTTGAAAGATATTTTTAGGGGATAGGTAATTTTAGGTTAAAGGTTATGTTTTCCTATGCACTAAAACAGTCACACCATTGTTCCAGGCTTGCATTGTTTTCAAGATTAAATCAATAATCATTCTGGGCCTCCCCTGGTGGCTCAGCGGTTGAGCGCTGGGCTGTGAGACTGCCACAACCTCTGCAGCGCTGGTTCGTTCCCCAGCCGCTGGTGAGGGTCCCACACAAAATAAATAAATAAATAAATAAAATCAATAATCATTCTCAGTCACTTTGCATGTATCATTTTTTTACTGAGTTTTGTCCCAATTTTCTCATTATCACTGGGTTACATCAATTTGATTCTGACATATCTTCGGGGAATTTTCTTTGTGTTTATTCTGCTTGGTAACTGCTGAATGTCTGTAGTTTGTTGGTTTATAATTTTTATCAAAACTGGAAACTTTTCAGCAATTCTTCAAATATCTTATGGCCTCTAAACTTCCCTATTGAGACTACAATTACATTTGCATTAGGCTATTCACTATTGTCCTACAGGTCGCTGTTACAGTTCAGTGTGTGTGTGTGTGTGTGTGTGTATATGATGCTTTGTGTTATCTCTAATGATGTGTGTTCAAATTCACTGTCTTTTCTTCTGCAGTGCCCTGTCTGTTGGTAAGTCTATGCAGTAATTTTGTAATGTCCAATACTGTATATTTCAGCTCTTTAATTTCCATATGATAATTTTTATTGTTGTGATTTATCCTCATTTTATTTGTATTTTTCTTTAAACCCTTAACCATATTAGCCACATTAAAATTTGCGTCTCTTAATTCCATTACTTTTGTCCTATTTCTTGTATTTTGTTTCTGTTTCTATCAACTGATACTTTATTTTTAGTTAAAGGTCCATTTTCCTGCCTCATCACATAACTAGAAACTTTAAATTTTCACTTAGTATTTGAATTTTTTGTTTGTTTCTCTGAAGAGTAGTTTTGTAAACATTTACTTGGAGATCAGTTTAACTATTTGACTTGTGTATATTCTATGTTAGAATAGGTCAGAGGAATCTCCTGCATGAATTGGTTAGTCATAAGACCAAGCAGTGTCATTCTTGTGTTTCTAGCAAAGTCCCTGGATTTTCCACAAGGTCCCCACTTTGATTTGAATTCATGCTGTCCTTCTTTCTTGGGGTCCTCCTCCTTTGAACATGGACCTTTTTTTTAAAGATTTATTTATTTATTTATACAAGCACTGGGTACAGTCAGAAGCGCGGGAGGGTGAGCGAATTCACCAGAGCCAGAGCGGGGAGCAGAGCAGGCAGAAGGACCGAAGTACACTGCTGAGGGGAGCAGCGGGTGGCAGGAGAGGTCTGTGTGCCATGTGGGACCCTCCTCCGGTGGCCGGGGAACAGCCGGGGATCGAACCAGTGCTACAGAGGCTACGGGCAGCTTCGCAACCCAGCCCTCAATCGCTGTGCTACCGGGGAGGCCCACGAACATGGACCTTTTTTAAGAAAGTATTTCAAAGCAGAAGTTGACCACCTTGTTTTCCTGTTCTCAAGAACCAAAATCATGTTTGCCAATTGCCCAAATTTTTGCAAATTGGTATTTTCTAAATCTTGCTCAGTTTTCTAATTATATACAATGAGACACTTTCTGGTATCAGTTACCCTAATGTGACAAGAAGCAAAAGTCCTACTATAAAGTTTTTAAGCAAGGGAGTAATATTATTGAGTTCAGTAACATTACTTAGGAAGACCACTGTAGCAAAAACAGTCTGTAGATGAAAAAAGGGGTTGGACTAAAGGCAGAAACATTAATTAAGAAATATCATTAATCAAGGAAAGAGGTGATCATCTACAGCATCAAGGCTTATTACAAGAGTAAAAATTAGGGAGTTCAAAGTCAGCAATATTTCAGGTAATTATCAAATTCCTCTGTTAATGATTATTATTGCTTGCTATGTACTAAGAATATAAAAATGTGTTTATTCAATTAACAATCATTTACTGAATACCTCTTATGTATTATCCACTGTGATCTGCATGGAAAAACTGTCTAACCAACATTCAATAGAACTTCCTGCAGTGGAGATAGGAGGAGCCATACTATCCACAAGTTGATAATGTAATTGAGGAATTATGCTTTTAATTTTATTTAATTTTAATCAATTAATTTGAATTTGAATAGTTTAATATGCAACCCCATCGGGCACTGCAGTTCTAAAAGGATACTAACACAGACACACACACACTCACACACACACGCAATTAAACCTATTAGTGCTAAATGTAGGCCTTCCTAAGTTACTATCAGAACACAGGAGGGAGCACTTAACCTTTTTGAGATTAAGATGAGAAGGAAAAAACATCAGGAAGCTGTTTACATTTTAGCTGAGTTTTGAAGGTAAACAATAAATACAACGGAATACTGATAGAGAAAGTGTATTCGTGGTATAGGAACAGGCAGTAGTAAGATGTGGAGAACTAGAAGTAGTTTTTTTAGGTCCAAGCACACTTTTATGGGGAAGTAATGAAACAGTAAACAAAGGTACATAGGAAGGAAATACAGTATTGTTTACACTGGAATGTTTGAGCTCCCTATTTTTTGTAGGGTGTTCTTACCCAAGTAGGTTAACTTTTTGATATTTTATATTTAGCTTGTAGAGAGAGATATTCAAGAGGCTATCAACATAACTTATCCAGAGCTTAGAAGAGGTCTGGGCTAGAGTTATACTTAAAGAGAATGGGTAGGAAAGGAGACAAGAGGGCCAAGAAAGTGCCATCTGGGCTTATTTTATTATCACTAAGAATAAATTTACTTTGACAAGAATCCTTTGAAGAACTAGACCTTTGATGCTGTGCCTGAGGAATGCTAAGTGAAAGTTTCTGAATCCTATAAGGCCCGACTCAAAAGTAACCTCATAGGTCAGACCTCAATAGGGGTCCCTGACTTAGGGGAGAGGGCAGGGACTATAACCTTCTTCACACTCCTGTCCTTTTCTCCATGCTCCCAACTGTTTACTGGAGCCAGTCTGAGGGGGACTGGCACATGAGCCTATTAATATGAGGCAACCCTGGCATAGATTTATAAGTAACATCTTCACCCCAGACTATAGGAGAGTTGATGGGCTGTAACTGGGGGGTTCAGATTAAAGGCTCTTATTCCAAAGTGGATTCTCCCTATCTTTGACACAATTGATTAGGCTACTTTCACTGGAATTGTAAAATGATTTTAAATAGGTCATCTAGGAGAAGTGAGTTTTCGGGGTGTTGTCTTAGAAGCTAAAAATAAAATTAGATTAGTAATAATTAGTGAAGTGGGTGTAATTTCATACCTTTGACTGTAATCATTTCCCAAAGAGGTTTTCTCTTGATTTGACTTTTCAGGGTGTTATATTCCCTTGTTGAAAGAAAATATGCATTGTGTACCCCCTACAAGGGCAATTTAAAGGAAAGTACAGTAAACATAAACTAATGTAATGATGGGCTACATAAAATGCTCTGTTTTCATGAAATAAGCCACTAAAAATACTTCTTACAGTAACAATGCTAAAGTAGTAATATTGTAGTTCAAAACAATTCCAGGCTATTATTTTATTTTTCAAGATGTTGTTGGCAGAATCTAGTCTCAATAATTACTTTTTTAAGAAAAGAGAAGAAACAATTCAATGCACTCCAATGCAGACTCTAAAAATATCAGAGAACCAAGTATACAGAGATCAGGCTATTAATAGCTTGAAACACTGTCAGTTGGTGGGATGGGACAGTTTTTTTTTTTTTTTTTTTTCAGAATGTGAGCCAAAATCTAAATTTTACTGCCAAGATATGTACTTTGAATCTGTAGCACGCTTAAAGGTGAGAAAAGGCTGTGTGATTAGAACCCTTTGTTTGGAAACACCCTGTAGAGGCAATGTTTCAAGAGATGTAGAACCCCTCAACTGCTGACTGATTCCATTATAATTTAAATGAAAATGTATAGCACCGTCAAAAAATTGTCAGAATCCTACGCAAATTAAATTATGTCTTTGTCACAATGGCAAAAATCTAGGGAGCCTTGAACCAAGCATTAGCACCAATTTGACTAAAATATAGGAGGGAATGGGGTGAGAGTTTAGCAATGGGGCAGAGTCTGAAGAAAGTCTCCTTTCAGCAAAGTCTATGGATACTGGTTCAGCCACCTCCTATAGCTTATTCAGTCATGTTCCACACTTGGGACAACAATTTTACTAGTGGCCATTTCCTTGACATGGTTTTGCATTGTAAAATTGTATAACTCCAAATATCACAACTCTGATGCTCTGTGAGACATTTGGAAGAGCTTTATTTATGTTTATAAGAAGACAAGTGACTTTATAGACATTGAGAAGACAGTCAGGGGCGGTTCCAGAAATATGAGCCAACTGGAAATCTATCCATGGGGGATTGGGGAAAGTTATTAATGAACAGAAGAGCCCGGCAAGCTTCCATAATAGAGTTCCATGGCATCTGCAAATGGATGTGTTCATTTATCTCAAATCACATGTTCATATATTTTATTTTTATTAGTTAATGAGATATAGCTTACATATAATTGTATAAACCATAATTGTATAACACAATATTTTTTTCACATATATGTAAAATATGCACTTATATATGTAAAAACTTATTGAGCTGCACTGTGTGTGTGTGTGTGTGCGTGTGTGTATCTCCACCATCAAATCAAGATTCGGACCATTTCTAATATCTTAGCAGACCTTCACAGGCCTCTTCCCAATCGATAGTCCCATTATTCTGACAGTTAGCCCCCTAAGTATGAGAGTCCCAATTATTAATATTCTCACCAATACATGGTTACTGTAACTTTTAATATTTTAATTTTAGATCTCTGGTTCAAGCGTAGTGGTAACATGCTGAAATTTCAATTGGTATTCCTCTGGGTGGCTAAAAATGTTGAACACATCTTTATGTGCTTATTGGCTGTTTGTATATCTTTTTTTGCAATCTCCCTGTGAAGGTCTTTTGCCTAATTTTTTTTTTTAAGATTTATTTACTTTTTTTATTTTTGCATACAAGAACTGGAGTATAGGCCAGGGATGTGGGAGCAGAGATGGGGTAAGAGGATTCACCAGAGACACAGTGGGGAATGGAACAGGAAGATCTACTGAAATACACTGCTAAGGGGAGCAGTGGGCAAAACAGGAGAGGTCTGCTGTGCCATATGTGGATTAGCTCCCTGGCCAGAGATTGGACTCAGGCCACAGGGGCAATAGTGTGATAGCCCTGAGACTTAACCTCTGTGCCACCAGGGAGACACCTTTTGCTCCATGTTTTAAATGGGCACAAACTTTTAGAAATCACTGATCATTAAAAAAAGTCAATAACATTTTCATTAAAATTATGAACTTCTTTTTATTGAGCAGTAGTGCTAAGAGATTCAAACAGCAAGCTAAAGAGTAAAAGAAATGTACAGGTAGAACATGTGAGAAGGGATAAATATATGTTGGCTTTTCTTGCCCAGTGAGGACCAGGGAAGCATGGGGGTTTTCCCATTGCTGAGCATGGTGTCTGGCATGGAATAGCTGCCAAATGAATATCTGTGGAAGAATGTGTGGATGACTGACTGAATGAGTAAAGGGGTGGCCCCTATAAAAGTATATGGCACATGACCCTTTGGGGCCCAGTTTTACCTAAAAGAAAGCCTACATCAGCAGGAACAGGGACTGTGAATGTGACTCTCTTTCCTGAGCAACACAACCAGAGATCTGGCCCAAAGGACCACAAGTCCCCACTCGAGTGGCGTGCCGTCTGCCTCCCCAGCCATGCTTTATGGACGCCCTGGGTCACAACAGATATCCAGCCAACATTAAGCCCCTGCCTTGCGGCCAGGTGGAAACTGATCCAAGAGCTTCCGTTCTACTAGAAAGTGATTAATTCTCAAGTCCCAATACCTAGACATCTCAGAAATGAGCCACAAATAATTTCCCAGTTTTGGTTTCAGTTTCCCCAATTGTAAAGTAAAGTAATTCAGCCATGTGCTCTCTAGACCTTACTTGCTCTGACATTCTATCATGGGAGAGCCTGGGAAAAAGAGCTTTTACAGAAGAAACAGTATGAGGCATCCCTGAGGTTAAGATGACCTGAGCAACAAACCCTACTCAAGACCCAGGAGACCTGCAGTACCTTTATACTTTATCTAAAAGAGCAGTCCCAGCACCTAACTATTCTCTTCAATAGAGTAAGATGAAAAAACATCCAGCCTTCTTTGGAAAGGGACCCCAAATCTGAAACAACAATGCTCCTTGGATACAAGTAACATTTTCTTCTAGAAATAGAAAATGTCCTCTAGCTTAGTTATAATTTCTACAATCTGTTCTGCCAATTTTTTTTTTTTTTTTTGGTTTGTATAACTGCTATTCAGAGTTCTTTGGCAAAAATGAAAATCTAGCTTACTTCTAATAGCCTGGTAATTTTCATGGGATGTCCCACTTAAGAGCAGATGAAAATGTCACCATAGAAGTCTTGTTATAAAGCATTAACCCTAAACATTCATTATTGAAAAATTATCTATGGACTACCTTCCACATAAAATAAAAATATTGAAAAGTTCAATATACCATAAACATTTACTCCTTTCTAATTTGAAAACAAATCTTTAATTTCAGTTTAAAGAGCATTTATCCTAGAACACTTAATGTGCAGTAGAGCATATTATTTTGCCTCTAAAAAATTAGCTTCTATAGTAGTAGTAGGTATCCACTGACCTGCAAGATAAGCCAATCTGGGCTCCCTAAAAGAAGACAGAAAAGATCTATGAATGGCATGGCAGGAACCAATCAAAAGCAAGGTAGTAACATCTTGACTTATGGAGAAAGCATTTGTGTAACTGACTTAAGATGTGACCAACAGCAAAGTAGTTATATCATGGAAGGGATGTTGGGAAGTTTATGGCCAGTTCTTAGCCGAAAAAAAAAAAAAAATCTATCATGCTTTGCTGACAGTTTTATATAAAACAGACAAATTAACAAACAAAAATACCTTTCCCAAGCTGTGTAAGCCTCATGGAAAGGATACAACAGTCAAATCTACATGTTTTACCATATCATTCTCAAACCCTGCTGAGAATAATAACAACAGTAGATAATAATTGGCAAGGAATTGAACTGAGCCCTTTTAATCCATTACTTATTTTTCTCACATTACCTTATAGGTTAAGTACTATAATTATCACCATTTTGTAGGTGAGGGATGCGAGGCACAGAGTAGCTGAGAGATTTACCTAAGATCAGCAGAGATGAACATAAGCCATCTATCTCTTAACCACTTCTATACTCTTTTGGGAGACATGCTTATATGTTCTATGGTGCACTGAATATGACTGTAACTCTTTGCTGCTCTTGAAGTTGAGAGAATTCCAATCCCCACCATCTAGGATCTGGGTGGGCCTGGGTCACTTTCATGACTGACAGAATGTTGGAACAGAATAAAAAACTTGGGGACTTCTGAGGTTAGGTCATAGGAAGCCATGAACCTTCGACCTGGATCTCTGAAATCTCCTTCTCAGAACCCAGCTGCCCAATTCCAAGAAATTTCAGCCCTATGGAGTGACCTTGTGAAGGGAATCTGCCAATGTCCCCAGCTCAGCTACAAATGATGACCCATTTCGCTGCCAGCCGTTCAGGTGACCATTTTAGACATTTAGCTTCACCTCATCTTCAGATAACTGACGTCCCCCCTGAATTCACATGAGAGATTCCCAAATGAGAACCGACTAAATGGACAACTCAGAAAACAATGGGGGATAATAACACATTGTGTGGTGCTGTTAAGGATATGGGTGGTTTGTTACACAGCAAAAAATAAAAACCTAGCAAACAAGAAACAAATGAAAGAGTGCCCCCCTTCATTTTCAAATGAATTGTATTTTAAAAGAATAATTACAAATGGGCTGTTTGGAACTCAGAACACATCTCCCACAGTTAGAGTGTTATAAATAGTTGTAAAGCTTCTAGACTAGCATACACAATTCTATTTAACCCACAATGTAGCTTAAATTTGCAATGAAAATAGTAACAAACAATGCTGTTACAAAACTAGTAATTAAACTAAACAGATTAAAAATATAAGAAAAATGAAGAAGTCGTTTTTTAAAATTTTTTACCTTAAATATTCATGTTTGAGAGAAAGAAGATTTAACTATAAGAGAAATATGATACCCTTTAGGAATGTATATAGGAGTTTTCTGATATCTTTCAAGACCTAGAAAAGTTGGTTGTATCTTCTCTTCATTAATTCTAATCTCTGCAAAACTTACAGTACTTTTCAATCCCTCAACAAAAATCAGGGATATAAAATAGACTTGGGTGGCAAAACTAAGAAAAGAGACATAAGAAAATAATGGCCCAAAATAGAATATAGTGGGGACCTCTAGTTCTGGCCATATAACATCCATTGCCATTTCCCAAAATAGAAACACCCTGCCTTCCCATTGGGAATTATCTTTTCCTCCACTCAAATCCCATATCCCTTGGTTGAGTCAGGCAGCACTTTGCCATCTGTGGGACCTTATGGATATAGCCCAACAGCTTATGCCCCACTCATGGCCAGCAAAAGTGACTGACTGAGAGCCAGTCCAGTTTAGACCCCTGACAATGGGCCTAGCATGACAGTGGAGCTGCGACAGCCATCACAACATGGAAGTGCCTGTCTGGGAAAGAAAACTGTACTAAGAGAATAGATCGTATCCTGAGACATGGAGAGAATGAGGCCTTGGTGACACTGAGACTCTAAACCAAGAGTTTAGAGTCCTTCCATTATGTCAGTTCATAAATTCCACTGTGGCTTAGTCCAGTTCATACTAGATTGTACGACCTTGCACCTGTACATGTTCTGATCAACTGCACTAGTTAAGGTAAATAATGCTAGCATTAAGAGACAAACCTTTATTTGTTGACTATACAGTAAATGCCTATTTCTCATTCCCATCTCAGCCTAGTGCTAGGTGGTGGGAAAGCTCTGCTACATACAGTCCCTCAGGGACTTCATATGTGATATGAATTCTTCCTTCAGGTCCATGTAGTTTTCTCCAATCCATTCAGGTGATAGATAAAAAGAGCCAATTTTGGATGGAAAGTAGGGAGGTTTGTCAGTGTTGGGTCTATTTGTGTTGTATATCAATTTCTTTCATATGGTCAAAACAGCCAGGAAATGGAAGAAAAGACAAATATTCATGGAAACTAATCATCTTTACAACCATCTGCTCTTCCAGTCACTGTATATTATTTTACTCCCTCTCCCCATTGACTAGCCACACTCATCCTGTTGCAAAAGGAAACAATCGCTGATCCAGTCTAGTCTTTCCCTGGGGACTGGTGACAGCAAATGACTGGTGTCAAGCTCAACAGGGCTGTTGTCTACTTCGATCTGATGACCAATGACCTAAAATGACAAGCAATTTAGCTTCTCCTCCTCCACACAAACCCACCTGGTTACAGTGCTATGAAGGGAGCTGGGAAAGCAACATTAACTCTCATTCAGGGAGTAAAAACCAGGGGAGAATTTTAGATCCTCTTGGGTACACCTTTGAGGTCCCTGACCTATGGATAGAGTTTATTAAACACTGGTCCCATTCTCCAGGAACTTCCATGGCATTTTCTGTTTTGTTTTGTTTTTTTCCAGTGACACCTGGCTCCCCCTTCCATAAAGTAGTTCTTTGTCTTTCAAACTCCAAGTCACTCTTAAAGTGAATATTGAAGAGTGGATCCTATGGGTAGGACAAGTAGAGGGTTGTACCGGTCAGTGTCTCACCAGAAAACAGAAAGCATGCTCCAGTGAGGATAGCTCCAGTGGGTTTTCTTTAAAAAGGACTATTTACAGAGGTGAAGAAAGGGGAAAGAAGCAACAAAGAATGAAGTGTTGACCCAAAGCTCACCTGCAGGCTTGTTGCGATAAGAGACTATCCGAATCCAGAGATTCTGAGAGAAGAGCAGGCCACTGAGAAAGAAGCAGGAGCCTCTGCAACATAGACTCACACCACCCAAGACAATCTCGCAGATAGGGAGGCAGGAGAGTCAGCCCAGCAATCTCTTCTCTATCCAGTCAACTGCCTTAGGGGTACTTTCTCCCAGCTGCCCACTCTGTCCTTTCTTCCGCTTGCTTCTCTCACTCTGTATTATCCTATGAGAGCACATGAGACACAGAAGGCAATGGGCAAGTGGCAGTGAATAGGACTAAGGAAAGTGCTATAGTTAATTCTGAAAAGTATTATAGATTAATGTTAACAAAGATCGGGTAAATATAATGTGTAAAGAAATATGGTCAAAAGGGAAAAACACTGAATATTCCAGAATGGCTGTGGGGAAAAAGATAGAGTGAACCTAGGTGTTCAGATGAAGAAACTGAGAATTTACAGACAGGCTGTCTTTTTGAGACACACTGAATGGACACCAACTAATTGTTTTAATCATGTTTCTCTTCTGTTAGCAACACATAGTTCAGATCACACCTAACCTCTCACAAAAAAGACACAGATGATGATTCATCTACTTCCAATTAGCATATTTATTTCTGCTAGCTGAAACACTTCTGACACCCTGTGAAAAGGAAATTCTTGAAAAATCTTTGCACATAGCAAGTCTGTCCACTTGGAAACACAGTTGCGTACTTTACATTTTTATATGTTTTTCAATTTAAAGTGCTTTATGCATATAATTTCAATTAATCTTCCCAACACTTTAATCCTGTTGGTATTATTTCCACTGGCACTAAAATGAAAGTGAAGGTGGGAGGGGTTAAATTAGCTGCCAACTATTGGGAGGGGGTTACAGATCCAGGTCTCCCAGGTGCTTTAATTCTGTGGTATCAAACCTTGCTTGTAAGCAGTAACAGTCTCAGTCTCACTATCCAGAATGCATGTCTCCTGCCCTAGACCATACTAGTTGAGTGAGTTTTGATCACATTTGCCTGTCAATTCTTACCTCTGTGGGTGACTCTAAATTTATACCTCCTAGTCTCTCTGTCAGCAAGCAAAGAAACAGTTCTCAATGTCACTCATGTAAAGCCAAGCACATGATCTTCTTTCAGTAAATGCCTACTAAACTGAACTTTAGATTTCCATGGGGAAGTTAGCAAAGTGTAACATTTTTGCAAAGAGCCCCCACCTCTCTCTTTCTCACACACACACACACAAACACACACACACACACAGAGCCCTTAATCAATGAGCTCCTCAGAAAACTTTTATACTCCTTTATTGTATAAGAGGTAGTCCAAAAAGTTAAGATTTATATTTAATGTTTCCCCAAAACAGGTTCAAACTTTTCCTTTTAACTTTAATGTTTGCCACCTCCGAGAAAATCTTCTACTCTAGTCAATTATCCTTAGCCATCAATCCCTGACTCCAGAACTTTGCTTGTCGCATGTCACCTGCAGGAAAGTACACCCATCCCTGTCTAAGTTCTTCAAGAATGTCTGATCTCTTCAGGACTAAGGACAGCAATTATTCCCTTTCCCTATAAAGGTCAAAGTTCAGCCCAAGACACAGAAATAACCCCAGGCATTTCAAGCAGAAATGGATTTGCCCACATATTTAAATGCAAGGAAGAAGCTAGAAGAGTTGGGGGTCAGGAAGCTGGCACCCAATTACTGAGTTTAAGGTGACTGAGCCACAATCTAGCAGTAAGGTGTGGCTGCTGTGATACCCTTTTATATTCAGCAGATTGATGACTAGATGTTTAAATGGAGGGGCCAATAACAAGAAGACAGCTGTCTATAACACAGGAAAGAGATCATCAACAGACACCAAATCTATTGGTGCCTTACTCTTGGATTCCCCAGCCTCCAGAACTCTGAGAAATAAAAATAAAAATAAAAAAGAAGCAAAAAAAAAAAAAAAAAACAAATGAAAAGTCTAGCCACCATAAAAGTCACATCTTTGGAAGTCTACTTAAAAGCAGCAGGACTATCTTTCATTCCCACTTCTGGCATCCCAATCTCATGAGTGCACTTAATGTGGTGGAATCTAATTTGAATCCACAATGCTAGCTGCAAAGGAGTCTGGTAATGCAACACCAGCCTTCCTATCTCCCCACTTATAGGGAAGGTGAATGTACCTATTTAAAGCATATATCACAATTCATTTGTGGTTGTTAACATATCTTTGATCTATGTTTTATTGTAAGTCTTGTCTTTTTACAATGAGAATAGAAATTTCTTGAGACCAAATACATGATATACATTTATTTTGTCTAATAAGCACTGATACAGTGTTCCCCATGTGTTTGAAATGTGCTGTAAATATTAACTAATTTAATTCTGGTAACAGCTCTAGGAAGTAGGTAGTATCATTAACTCACACTATATAGATGACACATCTAAGAAATGATGTGGTCAAATAACTCACTCAAGGTCACACAGCTAAAAGTTGAGGGATTGGGATTTGTTCATGAATAACCTGTTTAAATGTTCCATTTTCTTATTTATGATAATTTGTTTCCTTCAGTGAACAAAAGAGTAGCCCTAGAGTAAAGTGAATGACTGTTAGTCTTGGTTGCAATAGCCAGCCATTCTAGAGATAATATAAAGGTTATTTTGATGAAGTCAATGAATGAATGACATAAACTTTTGTATATTAATTATATACCAATTGGAGAAAACATCTGATTTAAATTTGATATTTTATATTTTAAAATATTTTGAGAACACAGTAATGCATTCTAGATTGAGAAAATATTGAAGTAATATAGAAATCTATGATTTCAGGACTTCCCCGTTTGAGCCCATACCCCAGAGATGACTTTTGTGTACACCTTATCTCCAGCTTTCAAACCTTATTATGAAAATGTACTACACACACTCACTCATGCACACTTATATGCACACACACACACACACACACACACAGGACACACCTTCATTGAGCTGCAATACTTTCCCTAATTTCATAGGGAGCTCTTTGGGGGTGTAAAGAAGGAGTTAAGAAGTCAGTTCCATCTTGGCTGATAGTAAACCTAGTTGACACAGCAGCCACATGGGAGAGGGATGCTGTTTTAGCACTGCTCCCACTTGGTGCTCTAGTGAATGCTCAAGGTCCCTGCCTCTTTCCATGCTATTTAAGCAGCAAATTTACTTTGCACTAGGAAGACACATCTCCTGTAGAAAAGAGCAGTCCTTGAATTGCCATAGCCTTTACTAAAGATACTTCAGGTCCTTCCATTGTCCCCATGCAAAGTACAGACTTGTCTTCTCAGTACCACACTCATGTTGAATTTCAAACCATCCAACATGGCTTGAAATCTAAACCATTATACCATTAAAGTAGGCAAACTCCCTAAAAGCCCTTTTAAACATAGGTAGGACACCCAAACGAACTGTCTCTCTCTCTCCTCTAGCTTTCATGCTGGTCCAGCAGCAAGCATTAGGGATCCACAACTCCAGCCAAATTATGCTTTCAGATCAATTTTTTAGGATACTTAATCTTCACTGGGGAAAACAGAATTTGGCCTGTTAAGATGGGATTCGGCACCGACACGTATTAAAGAATTGAATGAGAAGCAGAAAATCCGGTGCAGCCAAGGATCATCAGAGAACCTTCTAGGCTTCACAGTGGGAGGAGGGGCAAGACAACTGAAGACAGATATCAAAAGAAGAAGGTCAGAAGGACAAGAAGATAAAATGTGGTGGCAGCAAAGTGTGTGTGTGTGTGTGTGTGTGTGTGTGTGTGTGAGAGAGAGAGAGAGAGAGAGAGAGAGAGAGAGAGAGAGAGAGAGAGACCTACATGGAAAGAGCAGAACTATGTGTGTGAAATTTTGAGTTTCACTCTCTGGTACCATTGCCACATCTCAGGATGACAGACCTGAATTGTTTCACTTTGACTAAACATGCAGAAGGGAGCTGCCTGGCGTGTACTGCATTATACACAGCAGTAAGGAGGGCCGGTGCAGAAAGGTAAGGCATGTGATAGATGGCGAAGCACCCACGGCACTCTGCCAGCTCGTGATAAGTATTTGGCACATCTGTAGCATCACCAAGCGGTCTGTGATTTAGCAAAAGCATCATAAAGATATTCGGTGTCGTAAAAGTAACACTTTGTTTAACCTTCCTGTACAAACTTTCGGAACATTAATCTGTCACAGTAGGCTCTATCTTGTACATGTAAATGGATGAGACTCCGTAATCAAATCCTAAATGTGTATTTGTAGCAATATGGCTTTTCAGAAGAATGTATGCTGGGAAGGAACAGACGGAGCAGGGGACAATTAAAGAGAGAGCGCCACGCTCGGCGAGGCCTTTCGCTCCCTGAATGGCGTTTCCTGGGACTGCACTGATTTCTGAATTTTCATGTTTATTTACCAGCCAGCACAACTTTATTGGGACCCCACAAGGCCTCTCCTACTCGATCACCTGCAATGGAGTCTCATTTAGTCAGAGAGAAACCTTGCAAGGATGTGATTCAAGGAGCATTCTAATTTCCTGTCAACACCAGCTCCAATTATGGAGCATAGCTCTGTGTTCAAGATATTTTGAGTCTGAGAACAGTCCGAAGGAGAAAATGCTTTGTGAATCTTAGACTTGGAAAGGGCAGGCCGTAGCCTCAGGTCTTGGGATTTGGGCTCAGAGCTGTTCCCACCCAGACTGTCCCAGAGAGGAAGGCTTTGCAGATGCTGCCAGGCCACTGGATATCTGCCAGTCTGTTTGGAGCTTATGATTTATTGAGACTTAAATTTCAGCCACCAGAAGCAAATTCCTCTTGACCAAAAAACAAATATCTCAGATTGCTTTTGTATAAAACAGTCATTGTCGAGAATTGGGATAAATGATGAAGGAAATGATTTGGACTTAATTTCAGATTAGGAGAACAAGAACACGTTAAGTGATATTGATGTGAATAATATCACCACATTTTCTCCTTAAAAATCTTTGCAAGATTTGCATACGTGTTTATTGTGCAAAACATATGCATCTTGCCTGGAATATATTTCATTGTGTAGCATATGGTTCCTTTCAGCAAAAGATCTTAAATGACTTTAACAGAAAGTGCTCCTCCTTTCATTCACTTCCAGAAAGTAAGGTGCTATTTAAGAGGCAATAACTCTTTCCTGAGGGTTCCACTTCTGCCCTTAGTACCTGACTTGTAAGTTTCACACCCATCAGTTTTTCTCCTGACACTGTCCTGGCAGGACAGCCTGGGTTGCCCTACCCTGGGCAACACAGGCCCTGAAAATCCACAATCAAAAGCAGGAAGTTTCTTTGCTCCCAATGCAGATGTGGGATGCCTGAGGGGAAATCCAGAGGAATTATAACCTAGGGTAGTGCTGTCCAATAGAACTACCATGTGAGCCACATATATCATTCTGAATTTTCTAATAGCTGAATTTAAAAAAGCAGAAACAGGAGAAATTAATTTTATGTAGTTTATGTAACACTATATTAGTGAGATTATAATTTCAAGATGTAAATGATATACCAAGTATTTGGGTATTTCACATACTCTTTTTTTTTTTTTTGCACTAAGTCTTCTAAATACAGCATGTATATTATTTTTCAGACACAACTCAGTGTGAACTAGCTACATTTCAAGTTCTTAGTTGCCCCATATGACTGGTGCCTCCCATAGTATACAGCATGGTTCTAGGGAGAATGCTAAGGGTGAACCAGAATTATATCCAAGTGAATATTATCTTGCATAAGCAGCAAGTATGAAGATGGTGATGATAGTGATGATGGTGGTGGTGGTGAAGATGATGATGATCTGAAGATGGTTGTGGTGATGAGGTGATAATGAAGATGGTGGTGGTGGTGGTGGTAGTGATGACTGCTTGCACTTACTATCTTATCTTTTTTTTTTTAGTATTTATTACTATTCTATTTGGTTTTCATATGTTTATTTATAATTTACCACTACTATTACTATTGTGGGCTATTTAAATGTTTACTTATATTTTATTAATTTTCAAAAGACTCCAAATATAGTTAATATAATTGCTCCCCTTTATAGATGAAGAGACTGAGACACAGATATGTGATTCTGAAAGAGTGTGAAGGACCTAGTGCATGATTGCATGGGACAGCAGATGAAGAAAGGGAAATGGAGGCTTCTTGTTCTCAGGCTAGTGGGTTGGTAGTTCTGCATTTTCATGCATTCTGAATGTTGAGTCAGGAGAAGCGCTTCATCCATTGGATAGTTCCCTTATACTAAATGGTCTCTGAGCCATAAAAATTAATACATTTCCCTAGGAAGATACCTCACTGCCATAAAAAGGTAAGTAGAAAGAGAAATTGAAGATAAAATGTGATGAAAGCAATTTTATACAAATGAGAAAAGTACATTTGGAGAGAATCTTCCATCCTTAACCTGGAATGTAAATATTCTGCGACATCCTCCCTCAGGTCACTGGAGGGGAACTTCCCTGCATAGACTTTGATATGTTACACACTTGAAGTTGTGGCTCTCGAGCCTGCCCTGTGTGCCACTCCAAGTTGTGCTGGTCTAGAAAAATCCAAAGTGAGTAAGGCGTAGGCCACAAGTGCCCCATTGAGCTAGAGAGAGAGAAACTGTGCCTTGTAACTCCATTACAGCAACGAAGACAGACATTAGACCCACAGGTGCAGGGAAAAGGAAGTGGGGTGGGGCGAGGGGATATGGGAGAAGGAGCTGTACTGGGGGCAGGCCAGGCAGAGTTGACAACGAGCAGAAATTCCAAAGGATTGATGGACTGCTCCCAGAGGGAAAGTGGGGAAGGTACCCCAAAGATGCAGTCCCACATACTCCTCTTATAAATTGCACACACAGCACACGAGCACTTTCTAACTGAGCAACAGGAACACACACAGTCAAAAATGGAGTCGTTTGGCATTAACAACATGTTCCCAAGCTGAAACATGGCCTGGCCCACGTCACTCTTTTGCACACCAAAATATAATATACATTTGCTCTGAGAAGTGATGAGCAGCAGTAAGATTCTTTATCCTTCCTTCCCCAGCAGCACCCATCCTCCGCACCCAGCATTCTGTGCAATTCACACATGGCAAGACTGGGAAGGCCACGTGACATCAGGTCCACCCACACAGTGGGAAGCTGTGGACAAACTACAGACTGTTGGGCCTGCAAAATTAATTGAGATGGGAACATCTCGCTGTGAGCATGTGTCTTTTTGTTTCTGCACTGCCCTTTAAGGATATGAAGACGAGTATCGCAAAGTACACATCCGAGAATGTGAGCGTGAAATTAAGTAGAGAAGAAGGTGGAATGGAGAAAGAGATCACATGTTTTTCAAGATGGGTCTCTGGGTCCCTACTTTTGCTTCCCAGAAAGCACTGTATGTTGGTAACAATTGTGAAGACTCTGGGGCCTTTCAGTATTTTGGAGAACATTTCACAAAGCAAACTTTAGTCATGTAAAATGGGTAAACATGATGTGAAATGTATTAACACATTTGGCGGATTCTGCAAATATATTTTTACACAATTAGCTTAATTATTTAGATACATATTAAACCTTGCTTGCCTCAAGCAATTTAACATGGAATGTAATTTCACATATTATCACAAGAAAAACACATTTATAGAAAATCTGTGTATCTCCTTTCATAATAACACTTCAACCCATCATTATTTGAGATATAAATACATAGCTTGTATTTCAAGGATGATGAACATTATTTCCAGAGAAAATGTCTCCTAAACCAGAGGTTCCCTAAATTCTGCTCTGTTCACTTGTTATATTGAAATAGACCCTGACACCCCTCCGTTGGTGATGTTGAAACAATATACAGAACAGGGTGGCCCCACCTCCTTCCAAATGGAAAAGTTCAGCTAGATTTATATTAAATGGTCTTTAAAAGTGAAAAACATAGAGAACTTATTCCAAAGGAGTAGTGAGGGAGGCAGGGATGGTTGTGGTCCTGCCTACTCCCACGCTTGCCTGGTGATAGTAGTTACTTCTGCCTCAACCCTCCCCACCAATACACACACACACACACACACACACACACACAGTCATTGCTTTTGTCACTCCTTGAATATCTTCCATGGACTGCATGGAGCGCTGCTTCCTGAAAGGGCACTTTTTTGGAGGTCTCTCATATCAGTTATCTTTGCCACAGAAAGAAAGGGGTATTACTGATAAGAACACTTCATATTTGTGGGATGATGAAGAGATGTTCAAAGAGCTTCCTCACACATTAGTTTATTGGAAAACAACCCAGCATTCTAGACAGTGTTTAGTATCGCTCCTTTGCATTTAGAGAAACTCCATTTCATGAAGGAAGAAAATAAATCATAGAGGGAATTAACTTGCCATAGTTCCTTAAACTGTGACCATACAGAGAGAAGTATTTTTATCAGATATGTTCTTGGCATTTTACTGTATGATCAGCAATAACATTTTGAAGAGGAATATGTAATATATATGTCCGTGTATACATACATCTTCCAAAAATTCTTTTTAATTCTCAGTTATGCAGAACTGATCTCAAAAACATTCACCTTTTCTATACTATTATTTTCTACACTATGCAATTTAAGAGTGTCTGGAGACAGAACTAAGAGGAAATTCTGCCTGAGGGGAGGATGGGCAAAGAGGACAGGAGAAGAGCAACGTCTCAAGCTGAGACCACTGTGAACCTAAATGGCAAACTGCCAGCCTGAAAGGGTTTTCTTTTGGGGTAGAAACCGGTCACACAGGAAGAAAGAGCCTTTGACTCTATTTGTGCTGCTTTTTATTTAGCAGCAAACTAAGGGGGATGAGGAAAATGTCTGTCCTGTTATCAGGGTATGTAATAGGTAATGACTCAGGAGCGGAGGCAGAACTCTATTAGAGAGACTCTGAAGGAGAACCGGGGCCGACAGGATAAAAAATTCACCTCACAGACGTGTGCACGCTCAGGTTGGTGTTCATGTCAGTTTAAATCCTTCTCCACTCAACAGCTGAGCCTTGAGAAAGGGCTCGAGCTGCCAATCTGACTGAGGGGTGATGCCTCAATTAGAGAAGGCTCAGTTCAGGGAAAAGGCAGGGATAGGAAGAAGGAAAGCCTTCATGCCTGCCCATGCAGAGCAGTGAGCTCAGGGCTCTTCACAGGGCATGGCCTCACAGGTGACTTTATCAGCACCCCCCTTTTTTAATTAAAAACAACCCAAATGCCCAAAAATAGATGACAGGATCAAGAAGATGTGGTACATATACACAATGGAATATCATTCAGCAATCAAAAAAGATAAACTCATGCAATTTGCAGCAACATGGATGGAGCTGGAAGGGATCATGCTCAGCAAAATAAGCCAGAAAGAAAAAGAAAAATACTGGATGGTCTCACTCATAGCAGGAATTTAGAAAACCAAAATAAGGGATCAGGAAAAAGACTAATTATAATAAAGTAAAAATCAAAATCAACTAGCAACTATAAACCAGAGACACACTACAGGGGGGAGGAGGGATTAGGGTCAAAATAAGGGGGGTGGGAATTGAATGGGGAATATAACTAAGATGAAAATGCATACATTGTGCAAAAATGAAAAAGGATGTAAAAAATATATAAAATGAAAAAAAAAATTTTAACCAGTTCCCCTTCCCTCCCTGGCCCTCTATGTTAATCTCAGAAACCTCACTTTGGTTATTAGTGTCCATTAGTTCTTAAAAGTTTTTTTTTTTTTTGTATATCCTCTATATAAGTAAAAGTTCCAACATTTTCTTTCTCATTCTGACTTGCTTTG